>NC_138197.1:14963665-15603915 GCF_964194105.1 Spermophilus citellus | reverse complement strand
TTAAAACTGTTACTGCCAACGAACGGTTTAACCTAGAAGAACGAAATTTGGTGATCCAAGTGGGACTGGGGTACAGTACCTGAAAGTGTCAACAAGACTGGGTGAAAAAATGTGTGCTGAGATTTCAGGAAACTTGTAGTTTTTTGGAAGCTTCGCAACACCTTTCCATGAAAGTGATTTGTGACAGTCTCTGCTTAGGGCTACATCAATAGGAAACAATCCATAGAGATAGAACTGGGAACTACTTTATTGTGTCAAGTTTCATAGAGCTAGCAAAAACCGTGTTTGATTTAGAGTTCCAACTACATGTATCCGTATACGAGAAAACAGAGTGAAAGCTAAAAATTAAAACTGTTACTGAAAACGAACGGTTTAACGTAGAAGAACGAAATTTGGTGAGGCACGTGGGATTGGGGTACTGATCATTACCTGAAAGTGTCATCAAGATTGGGTGAAAAAATGTGTGCTGAGATTTCAGGAAACTCGTAGTTTTTGGAAGCTTGGCAACCCCTTTCCATGAAAGTGATTTGCGACACTCTCTGCTTAGAGCTACATCAATAGGAAACAAACCATAGAGATAGAACTTGGAACTATTTTATTGTGTCAAGTTTCAAAGCGCTAGCACAAAGCGTGTTTGATTTAGAGTTCCAACTACATGTATCCATATAGGAGAAAACAGAGTGAAACCTAAAAATTAAAACTGTTACTGCCAACGAACGGTTTAACCTAGAAGAACGAAATTTGGTGACCCAAGTGGGATTGGGGTGCTGATCATTAAGTGAAAGTATCATCAAGATTGGGTGAAAAAATGTGTGGTGAGATTTTAGGAAACTCATAGTTTTTTGGAAGCTTGGCAACCCCTTTCCATGAAAGTGATTTGTGCCAGTCTCTGCTTAGGGCTACATCAACAGGAAACAAACCATAGAGATAGAACTTGGAACTACTTTATTGTGTCAAGTTTCAAAGAGCTATCACAAACCGTGTTTGATTTAGAGTTCCAAATACATGTATCCATATAGGAGAAAACAGAGTGAAACCTAAAAATTAAAACTGTTACTGCCAATGAACGGTTTAACCTAGAAGAACGAAATTTGGTGAGCCAAGTGGGATTGGGGTACATTACTTGAAAGTGTCATCAAGATTGGGTGAAAAAATGTTTGCTGAGATTTCAGGAATCTCGTAGATTTTTGGAAGATTGGCAACCCCTTTCCATGAGTGATTTGCGCCAGTCTCTTCTTAGGGCTACATCAATAGGAAGAAACCATAGAGATAGAACTTGGAACTACTTTATTGTGTCAAGTTTCAAAGAGCTAGCACAAACCGTGTTTGATTTAGAGTTCCAAAGACATGTATCCATATAGGAGAAAACAGAGTGAAAGATAAAAATTAAAACTGTTACTGCCAACGAACGGTTTAACCTAGAAGAACGAAATTTGGTGAGGCAAGTGGGATTGGGGTCCTGATCAACCTGAAAGTGTCATCAAGATTGGGTGAAAAAATGTGTGCTGAGATTTCAGGAAACTCGTAGTTTTCTGGAAGCTTGGCAACCCCTTTCCATGAAAGTGATTTGTGACAGTCTCTGCTTAGGGCTACATCAATAGGAAACAAACCATAGAGATAGAACTTGGAACTACTTTATTGTGTCAAGTTTCAAAGAGCTAGCAAATACCGTGTTTGATTTAGACTTCCAACTACATGTATCCATATAGGAGAAAACAGAGTGAAAGCTAAAAATTAAAACTGTTACAGCAAATGAACGGTTTAACCTAGAAGAACGAAATTTGGTGAGCCAAGTGGGATTGGGGTACTGATCATTACGTGAAAGTGTCATCAAGATTGGGCGAAAAAAATGTGTGCTGAGATTTCAGGAAACTCGTAGTTTTTGGAAGCTTGGCAACCCCTTTCCATGAAAGTGATTTGCGCCAGTCTCTGCTTAGGGCTACATCAATAGGAAACAAACCATAGAGATAGGACTTGGAACTACCTTATTGTGTCAAGTTTCAAAGAGCTAGCACAAACCGTGTTTGATTTAGAGTTCCAAATACATGTATCCATATAGGAGAAAACAGAGTGAAACCTAAAAATTAAAACTGTTACTGCCAACGAACGGTTTAACCTAGAAGAACGAAATTTGATGAGGCAAGTGGGATTGGGGTACTGATCATTACCTGAAAGTGTCATTAAGATTGGGTGAAAAAATGTGTGCTGAAATTTCAGGAAACTCGTAGTTTTTTGGAAGCTTGGCAACCCGTTTCCATGAAAGTGATTTGAGCCAGTCTCTGCTTAGGGCTACATCAATAGGAAACAAACCATAGAGATAGAACTTGGAACTACTTTATTGTGTCACGTTTCAAGGAGCTAGCACAAACCGTGTTTGATTTAGAGTTCCAAAGACATGTATCCATGTAGGAGAAAATATAGTGAAAGGTAAAAATTAAAACTGTTACTGCAAATGAACGGTTTAACCTAGAAGAACGAAATTTGGTGAGCCAAGTGGGATTGGGGTACTGAACATTACCTGAAAGTGTCATCAAGATTGGGTGAAAAAGTGTGTGCTGAAATTTCAGGAAACTCGTAGTTTTTTGGAAGCTTGGCAACCCGTTTCCATGAAAGTGATTTGAGCCAGTCTCTGCTTAGGGCTACATCAATAGGAAACAAACCATAGAGATAGAACTTGGAACTACTTTATTGTGTCACGTTTCAAGGAGCTAGCACAAACCGTGTTTGATTTAGAGTTCCAAAGACATGTATCCATGTAGGAGAAAATATAGTGAAAGGTAAAAATTAAAACTGTTACTGCAAATGAACGGTTTAACCTAGAAGAACGAAATTTGGTGAGCCAAGTGGGATTGGGGTACTGAACATTACCTGAAAGTGTCATCAAGTTTGGGTGAAAAAGTGTGTGCTGAGATTTCAGGAAACTGGTAGTTTTTGGAAGCTTGGCAACCCCTTTCCATGAAAGTGATTTGCGCCAGTCTCTGCTTAGGGCTACATCAATACGAAACAAACCATAGAGATAGAACTTGGAACTACTTTATTGTGTCAAGTTTCAAAGAGCTAGCACAAACCGTGTTTGATTTAGCATTCCAACTATATGTATCCATATAGGAGAAAACAGAGTGAAACCTAAAAATGAAAACTGTTACTGCCAACGAATGGTTTAACCTAGAAGAACAAAATTTGGTGAGCCAAGTGGGATTGGTGTACATTACCTGAAAGTGTCATCAAGATTGGGTGAAAAAATATGTGCTGAGTTTTCAGGAAACTCGTAGTTATTGGAAGCTTGGCAACCCCTTTCCATGAAAGTGATTTGCACCAGTCTCTGCTTAGGGCTACATCAATAGGAAACAAACCATAGAGATAGGACTTGGAACTACTTTATTGTGTCAAGTTTCAAAGAGCTAGCAAAAACCGTGTTTGATTTAGAGTTCCAACTACATGTATCCATATAGGAGAAAACAGAGTGAAACCTAAAAATTAAAACTGTTACTGCCAACGAACGGTTTAACCTAGAAGAACGAAATTTGATGAGGCAAGTGGGATTGGGGTACTGATCATTACCTGAAAGTGTCATTAAGATTGGGTGAAAAAATGTGTGCTGAGATTTCAGGAATCTCGTAGTTTTTTGGAAGCTTGGCAACCCCTTTCCATGAAAGTGATTTGAGCCAGTCTCTGCTTAGGGCGACATCAATAGGAAACAAACCATAGAGATAGAACTTGGACTACTTTATTGTGTCAACTTTCAAGGAGCTAGCACAAACCGTGTTTGATTTAGAGTTCCAAAGACATGTATCCATGTAGGAGAAAATATAGTGAAAGCTAAAAATTAAAACTGTTACTGCAAACGAACGGTTTAACCTAGAAGAACGAAATTTGGTGAGCCAACTGGGATTGGGGTACTGATCATTACCTGAAAGTGTCATCAAGATTGGGTGAAAAAGTGTGTGCTGAGATTTCAGGAAACTCGTAGTTTTTTGGAAGTTTGGCAACCCCTTTCCATGAAAGTGATTTGCGCCAGTCTCTGCTTCGTGCTACAGCAATAGGAAACAAACCATAGAGATAGAACTTGGAACTACTTTATTGTGTCAAGTTTCAAAGAGCTAGCACAAACCGTGTTTGATTTAGAGATTCAAATACATGTATTACTATAGGAGAAAACAGAGTGAAACCTAAAAATCAAAACAGTTACTGCCAACGAACTTGGAACTACTTTATTGTGTCAAGTTTAAAAGAGCTAGCACCAACCGTGTTTGATTTAGATATCCAACTACATGTATGCATATAGGAGAAAACAGAGTGAAACCTAAAAATTAAAACAGTTACTGCCAACGAACGGTTTAACCTAGAAAAACGAAATTTGGTGAGCCAAGTGGGATTGGGGTACTGATCATTTTCTGAAAGTGTCATAAAGATTGGGTGAAAAAATATGTGCTGAGATTTCAGGAAACTGGTAGTTTTTTGGAAGCTTGGCAACCCCTTTCCATGAAAGTGATTTGCGCAACTCTCTTCTTAGGGCTACATCAATAGGAAACAAACCATAGAGATAGGACAGCCTTATGCAGTGACTGGAGAGAAACACTTTCATTGAAAGGGGTTGCCAAGCATACAAAAATTACGAATCTCCAGAAATCTCAGGAAACATTTTTTCACCCAAACTGAATGATACTTTCAGGTAATGATCAGTACACTTATCCCACTTGGTTCCCCAAATTTCGTTCTTCTACGTTGAAGCGTTCGTTTCCAGTAACACTTTGAATTTTGGCGTTTCACACTGTTTTCTCCTATATTGATAGATGTATTTGGAACTCTAAATCCAACACGGTTTGTGCTAGTTTCTTCAAACTTGACACAGTAAAGTAGTTTCCAGTTCTATCTTTACGTTTTGTATCCTCTTGATGTAGCCCTAAGCAGTGACCTGCAAGAAACACTTTCATTGAAAGGGGTTGCCAAGCATACAAAAACAACGAATCTCCAGAAATCTCAGCAAACATTTTTTCACCCAAACTGGATGATACTTTCAGGTAATGATCAGTACACTAAGCCCACTTGAACCAAGTGGGAACCCCCAAATTTCGTTCTTCTATGTTGAAGCGTTCGTTTCCAGCTACAGTTTGAATTCTGGCGTTTCACACTGTTTTCTCCTATATTGATAGATGTATTTGGAACTCTAAATCCAACACGGTTTGTGCCAGCTTCTTGAAACTTGCCACATTAAAGTAGTTTCCAGGTCTATCTTTATGTTTTGTTTCCTCTTGATGTAGCCCTAAGCAGTGACCTGCAAGAAACACTTTCATTGAAAGGGGTTTTCAAGCTTCCAAAAATTACGAATCTCCAGAAATCTCAGCACACATTTTTTCACCCAAACTGGATGATACTTTCAGGTAATGATCAGTACACTAAGCCCACTTGGTACCACAAACTTCATTCTTCTATGTCGAAGCGTTCGTTTCCAGTAACACTTTGAATTTTGGCGTTTCACACTGTTTTCTCCTCTATTGATAGATGTATTTGGAACTCTAAATCCAACACGGTTTGTGCTGGTTTCTTGAAACTTGACACAGTAAAGTAGTTTCAAGTTCTATCTTTATGTTTTGTTTCCTCATGATGTAGCCCTAAGCACTGACCTTCAAGAAACACTTTCATTGAAAGGGGTTGCCAAGCATGCAAAAATTATGAATCTCCAGAAATCTCAGCAAACATTTTTTCAGCCAAATTGAATGATACTTTCAGGTAATGATCAGTACACTAAGCCCACTTGGTTCCCCAAATGTCGTTCTTCTATGTTGAAGCGTTCGTTTCCAGTAACACTTTGAATTTTGGCGTTTCACACTGTTTTCTCCTATATTGATAGATGTATTTGGAACTCTAAATCCAACACGGTTTGTGCTAGCTTCTTGAAACTTGACACAATAAAGTAGTTTCAAGTTCTATCTCTATATTTTTTTTCCTGTTGATGTAGCCTTAAGGAGTGACTGCACAGAAACACTTTCATTGAAAGGGGTTGCCAAGCTTCCAAAAATTACGAATCTCCAGAAATCTCAGCAAACATTTTTTCACCCAAACTGGATGATACTTTCAGGTAATGATCAGTACACTAAGCCCACTTGGTTCCCCAAATTACGTTCTTCTATGTTGAAGCGTTCGTTTCCAGCAACAGTTTGAATTTTGGCGTTTCACACTGTTTTCTCCTATATTGATAGATGTATTTGGAACTCTAAATCCAACACGGTTTGTGCTAGCTTCTTGAAACTTGACACAATAAAGTAGTTTCAAGTTCTCTCTCTAAGTTTTGTTTCCTCTTGATGTAGCCCTAAGCAGTGACTAGCCAGAAACACTTACATTGAAAGGGGTTGCCAAGCTTCCAAAAATTACGAATCTCCAGAAATCTCAGCAAACATTTTTTCACCCAAACTGGATGATACTTTCAGGTAATGATCAGTACACTAAGCCCACTTGGTTCCCCAAATTTCATTCTTCTATGTTGAAGCGTTCGTTTCCAGTAACACTTTGAATTTTGGCGTTTCACACTGTTTTCTCCTATATTGATAGATGTATTTGGAACTCTAAATCCAACACGGTTTGTGCTAGCTTCTTGAAACTTGACACAATAAAGTAGTTTCAAGTTCTATCTCTATGTTTTGTTTCCTCTTGATGTAGCCTTAAGCAGTGCCTGGACAGAAACACATTCACTGAAAGGGGTTGCCAAGCTTCCAAAAATTACGAATCTCCAGAAATCTCAGCAAACATTTTTTCACCCAAACTAAATGATACTTTCAGGTAATGATGAGTACACTAAGCCCACTTGTTTCCCCAAATTTCGTTCTTCTATGTTGAAGCGTTCGTTTCCAGCAACAGTTTGAATTCTGGCGTTTCACACTGTTTTCTCCTATATTGATAGATGTATTTGGAACTCTAAATCCAACACGGTTTGTGCTAGCTTCGTGAAACTTGACACAATAAAGTAGTTTCAACTTCTATCTCTGTATTTTTTTTCATCTTCATGTAGCCTTAAGCAGTGACTGGACAGAAACACTTTCATCGAAAGGGGTTGCCAAGCTTCCAAACATTACGAATCTCCAGAAATCTCAGCAAACATTTTTTCACCCAAAATGAATGATACTTTCAGGTAATGATCAGTACGATAAGCCCACTTGGTTCCCCAAATTTCGTTCTTCTATGTTGAAGCGTTCGTTTTTAGCAACAGTTTGAATTTTGGCGTTTCTCACTGTTTTCTCCTATATTGATACATGTATTTGGAGCTCTAAATCCAACACGGTTTGTGCTAGTTTCTTGAAACTTGACACAGTAAAGTAGTTTCCAGTTCTATCTTTATGTATTGTTTCTCTTATTGTAGCCCTAAGCAGTGACCTGCAAGAAACACTTTTATTGAAAGTGGTTGCCAAGCATACAAAATTACGAATCTCCAGAAATCTCAGCAAATATTTTTTCACCCAAACCCGATGATACTTTCAGGTAATTATCAGTACACTATGCCCACTTGGTTCCCCAAATTTCGTTCTTCTATATTGAAGCGTTCGTTTCCAGCAACACATTGAATTTTGGCGTTTCACACTGTTTTCTCCTATATTGATAGATGTATTTGGAACTCTAAATCCAACACGGTTTGTGCTAGCTTCTTGAAACTTGACACAGTAAAGTAGTTTCCAGGTCTATCTTTATGTTTTGTTTCCTCTTGATGTAGCCCTAAGCAGTGACCTGCAAGAAACACTTTCATTGAAAGGGGTTTTCAAGCTTCCAAAAATTACGAATCTCCAGAAATCTCAGCAAACATTTTTTCACCCAAACTGGATGATACTTTCAGGTAATGATCAGAACACTAAGCCCACTTGGTTCCCCAAATTTCGTTCTTCTATGTTGAAGCGTTCGTTTCCAGTAACACTTTGAATTTTGGCGTTTCACACTGTTTTCTCCTATATTGATAGATGTATTTGGAACTCTAAATCCAACACGGTTTGTGCTAGCTTCGTGAGACTTGACACAGTAAAGTAGTTTCATGTTCTATCTTTATGTGTTGTTTCCTCTTGATGTAGCCCTAAGCAGTGACCTGCAAGAAACACTTTCATTGAAAGGGGTTGCCAAGCATACAAAAATTACGAATCTCCAGAAATCTCAGCAAACATTTTTTCACCCAAGCTGGATGATACGTTCAGGAAATGATCAGTACACTAAGCCCACTTGGTTCCCCAAATTTCTTTCTTCTATGTTGAAGCGTTCGTTTTCAGTAACACTTTGAATTTTGGCATTTCACACTGTTTTCTCCTATATTGATAGAAGTATTTGGAACTCTTATTCCAACACGGTTTGTGCTAGCTTCGTGAAACTTGACACAATAAAGTAGTTTCAAGTTCTATCTCTATGTTTTGTTTCCTCTTGATGTAGCCTTAAGCAGTGACTGGACAGAAACACTTTCATTGAAAGGTGTTGCCAAGCTTCCAAAAATTACGAATCTCCAGAAATCTCAGCAAAAATTTTTTCACCCAAACTGAATGATACTTTCAGGTAATGATCAGTACACTAAGCCCACTTGGTTTCCCAAATTTCGTTCTTCTATGTTAAAGCGTTCGTTTCCAGTAACACTTTGAATTTTGGCGTTTCACACTGTTTTCTCCTATATTGAGAGATGTATTTGGAACTCTAAATCCAACACGGTTTGTGCTAGCTTCGTGAAACTTGACACAATAAAGTAGTTTCAAGTTCTCTCTCTATGTTTTGTTTCCTCTTGATGTAGCCCTATACATTGACTGGCGAGAAACACTTTCATTGAAAGGGGTTGCCAAGCATACAAAAATTACGAATCTCCAGAAATCTCAGCAAACATTTTTTCACCCAAACTGGATGATACTTTCAGGTAATGATCAGTACACTAAGCCCACTTGGTTCCCCAAATTTCTTTCTTCTATGTTGAAGCGTTCGTTTTCAGTAACACTTTGAATTTTGGCGTTTCACACTGTTTTCTCCTATATTGATAGATGTATTTGGAACTCTAAATCCAACACGGTTTGTGCTAGCTTCCTGAAACTTGACACAATAAAGTAGTTTCAAGTTCTGTCTCTATGTTTTGTTTCCTCTTGATGTAGCCATAAGCAGTGACTGGAGCGAAACACTTTCATTGAAAGGTGTTGCCAAGCTTCCAAAAATTACGAATCTCCAGAAATCTCAGCAAACATTTTTTCACCCAAACTGAATGATACTTTCAGGTAATGATCAGTACACTAAGCCCACTTGGTTTCCCAAATTTCGTTCTTCTATGGTGAAGCGTTCGTTTCCAGTAACACTTTGAATTTTGGCGTTTCACACTGTTTTCTCCTATATTGAGAGATGTATTTGGAACTCTAAATCCAACACGGTTTGTGCTAGCTTCGTGAAACTTGACACAATAAAGTAGTTTCAAGTTCTCTCTCTATGTTTTGTTTCCTCTTGATGTAGCCCTATACATTGACTGGCGAGAAACACTTTCATGGAAAGGGGTTGCCAAGCTTCCAAAAATTACGAATCTCCAGAAATCTCAGCAAATATTTTTTCACCCAAACTGAATGATACTTTCAGGTAATAATCAGTACACTAAGCCCACTTGGTTCCCCAAATTTCATTCTTCTATGTTAAAGCGTTCGTTTCCAGTAACACTTTGAATTTTGGCATTTCACACTGTTTTCTCCTATATTGATAGATGTATTTGGAACTCTAAATTCAACACGGCTTGTGCTAGCTTCGTGAAACTTGACTCAATAAAGTAGTTTCAAGTTCTCTCTCTATGTTTTTTTTTCCTCTTGATGTAGCCCTATACATTGACTGGCGAGAAACACTTTCATTGAAAGGGGTTGCCAAGCATACAAAAATTACGAATCTCCAGAAATCTCAGCAAACATTTTTTCACCCAAACTGGATGATACTTTCAGGTAATGATCGGTACACTAAGCCCACTTAGTTCCCCATATTTCGTTCTTCTATTTTGAAGCGTTCGTTTCCAGTAACACTTTGAATTTTGGCCTTTCACACTGTTTTCTCCTATATTGATACATGTATTTGGAGCTCTAAATCCAACACGGTTTGTGCTAGTTTCTTGAAACTTGACACAGTAAAGTAGTTTCCAGTTCTATCTTTATGTATTGTTTCTCTTGATGTAGCCCTAAGCAGTGACCTGCAAGAAACACTTTCATTGAAAGTGGTTGCCAAGCATACAAAATTAAGAATCTCCAGAAATCTCAGCAAACATTTTTTCACCCAAAGTGGATGATACTTTCAGGTAATGATCAGTATACTTAGCCCACTTGGTTCCCCAAATTTCGTTCTTCTCTGTTGAAGCGTTCGTTTCCAGTAACACTTTGAATTTTGGCGTTTCACACTGTTTTCTCCTATATTGATAGATGTATTTGGAACTCTAAATCCAACACGGTTTGTGCTAGCTTCTTGAAACTTGACACAATAAAGTAGTTTCAACTTCTATCTCTATATTATTTTTCCTCTTGATGTAGCCTTAAGGAGTGACTGCACAGAAACACTTTCATTGAAAGGGGTTGCCAAGCTTCCAAAAATTACGAATCTCCCGAAATCTCAGCAAACATTTTTTCACCCAAACTGGATGATACTTTCAGGTAATGATCAGTACACTGAGCCCACTTGGTTCCCCAAATTTCGTTCTTCTATGTTGAAGCGTTCGTTTCCAGCAACGGTTTGAATTTTGGCGTTTCACTCTGTTTTCTCCTATATTGATAGATGTATTTGGAACTCTAAATCCAACACGGTTTGTGCTAGCTTCGTGAGACTTGACACAGTAAAGTAGTTTCCAGTTCTATCTTTATGTATTGTTTCTCTTGATGTAGCCCTAAGCAGTGACCTGCAAGAAACACTTTCATTGAAACTGGTTGCCAAGCATACAAAATTACGAATCTCCAGAAATCTCAGCAAACATTTTTTCACCCAAACTGGATGATACTTTCAGGTAATGATCAGTACACTAAGCCCACTTGATTCCCCAAATTTCGTTCTTCTATATGAAGCGTTCGTTTCCAGCAACGGTTTGAATTTTGGCGTTTCACTCTGTTTTCTCCTATATTGATAGATGTATTTGGAACTCTAAATCCAACACGGTTTGTGCTAGCTTCGTGAGACTTGACACAGTAAAGTAGTTTCCAGTTCTATCTTTATGTATTGTTTCTCTTGATGTAGCCCTAAGCAGTGACCTGCAAGAAACACTTTCATTGAAAGTGGTTGCCAAGCATACAAAATTACGAATCTCCAGAAATCTCAGCAAACATTTTTTCACCCAAACTGGATGATACTTTCAGGTAATGATCAGTACACTAAGCCCACTTGATTCCCCAAATTTCGTTCTTCTATATGAAGCGTTCGTTTCCAGTAACAGTTTGAATTTTTAGGTTTCACTCTGTTTTCTCCTATATTGATACATGTATTTGGAACTCTAAATCCAACACGGTTTGTGCTAGCTTCTTGAAACTTGACACAGTAAAGTAGTTTCACGTTCTATCTCTATGTTTTGTTTCCTCTTGCTGTAGCCCTAAGCAGTGACTGGCGAGAAACACTTTCATGGAAAAAGGTTGCCAAGCTTCCAAAAGTTACGAATCTCCAGAAATCTCAGCAAATATTTTTTCACGCAAACTGGATGATACTTTCAGGTAATGATCAGTACACGAAGGCGACTTGGTTCCCCAAATGTCGTTCTTCTATGTTGAAGCGTTCATTTTCAGTAACAGTTTGAATTTTTAGGTTTCACTCTGTTTTCTCCTTTATTGATAGATGTATTTGGAACTCTAAATCCAACACGGTTTGTGCTAGCTTCTTGAAACTTGACACAGTAAAGTAGTTTCACGTTCTATATCTATGTTTTGTTTCCTCTTGCTGTAGCCCTAAGCAGTGACTGGCTAGAACCACTTTCATAAAGAGGGGTTGCCAAGCTTCCAAAAATTACGAATCTCCAGAAATCTCAGCAAATATTTTTTCACCCAAACTGGATGATACTTTCAGGTAATGATCAGTACACGAAGGCGACTTGGTTCCCCAAATGTCGTTCTTCTATGTTGAAGCGTTCATTTCCAGTAACAGTTTGAATTTTTAGGTTTCACTCTGTTTTCTCCTATATTGATAGATGTATTTGGAACTCTAAATCCAACACGGTTTGTGCTAGCTTCTTGAAACTTGACACAGTAAAGTAGTTTCAAGTTCTATCTCTAGGTTTTGTTTCCTCTTGATGTAGCCCTAAGCAGTGACTGGCGAGAAACACTTTCATGGAAAGGGGTTGCCAAGCTTCCAAAAATTACGAATCTCCAGAAATCTCAGCAAATATTTTTTCATTCAAACTGGATGATACTTTCAGGTAATGATCAGTACACTAAGGCGACTTGGTTCCCCAAATGTCGTTCTTCTATGTTGAAGCGTTCATTTCCTGTATCAGTTTGAATTTTTAGGTTTCACTCTGTTTTCTCCTATATTGATACATGTATTTGGAACTCTAAATCCAACACGGTTTCTGCTAGCTTCATGAAACTTGACAAAGTAAACTAGTTTCACGTTCTATCTCTATATTCTGTTTCCTCTTGATGTAGCCCTAAGCAGTGACTGGTGAGAAACACTTTCATGGAAAAAGGTTGCCAAGCTTCCAAAAGTTACGAATCTCCAGAAATCTCAGCAAATATTTTTTCACCCAAACTGGATGATACTTTCAGGTAATGATCAGTACACGTAGGCGACTTGGTTCCCCAAATTTCGTTCTTCTATGTTGAAGCGTTCATTTCCAGTAACAGTTTGAATTTTTAGGTTTCACTCTGTTTTCTCCTATATTGATACATGTATTTGGAACTCTAAATCCAACACGGTTTGTGCTAGCTTCTTGAAACTTGACACAGTAAAGTAGTTTCACGTTCTATCTCTATGTTTTGTTTCCTCTTGCTGTAGCCCTAAGCAGTGACTGGCGAGAACCACTTTCATGGAGAGGGGTTGCCAAGCTTACGAAAATTACGAATCTCCAGAAATCTCAGCAAATATTTTTTCACCCAAACTGGATGATACTTTCAGGTAATGATCAGTACACGAAGGCGACTTGGTTCCCCAAATGTCGTTCTTCTATGTTGAAGCGTTCATTTCCAGTAACACTTTGAATTTTTAGGTTTCACTCTGTTTTCTCCTATATTGATAGATGTTTTTGGAACTCTAAATCCAACACGGTTTGTGCTAGCTTCATGAAACTTGACAAAGTAAACTAGTTTCACGTTCTATCTCTATATTCTGTTTCCTCTTGATGTAGCCCTAAGCAGTGACTGGTGAGAAACACTTTCATGGAAAAATGTTGCCAAGCTTCCAAAAGTTACGAATCTCCAGAAATCTCAGCAAATATTTTTTCACCCAAACTGGATGATACTTTCAGGTAATGATCAGTACACTAAGGCGACTTGGTTCCCCAAATGTCGTTCTTCTATGTTGAAGCGTTCATTTCCAGTAACACTTTGAATTTTTAGGTTTCACTCTGTTTTCTCCTATATTGATACATGTATTTGGAACTCTAAATCCAACACGGTTTGTGCTAGCTTCTTGAAACTTGACACAGTAAAGTAGTTTCACGTTCTATCTCTATGTTTTGTTTCCTCTTAATGTAGCCCTAAGCAGTGACTGGCGAGAAACACTTTCATGGAAAGGGGTTGCCAAGCTTCCAAAAATTACGAATCTCCAGAAATCTCAGCAAATATTTTTTCACCCAAACTGGATGATACTTTCAGGTAATGATCAGTACACGAAGGCGACTTGGTTCCCCAAATTACGTTCTTCTATGTTGAAGCGTTCATTTCCAGTAACAGTTTGAATTTTTTGGTTTCACTCTGTTTTCTCCTATATTGATAGATGTATTTGGAACTCTAAATCCAACACGGTTTGTGCTAGCTTCATGAAACTTGACAAAGTAAAGTAGTTTCACGTTCTATCTCTATGTTTTGTTTCGTCTTGCTGTAGCCCTAAGCAGTGACTGGCGAGAACCACTTTCATGGAGAGGGGTTGCCAAGCTTCCAAAAATTACGAATCTCCAGAAATCTCAACAAATATTTTTTCACCCAAACTGGATGATACTTTCAGGTAATGATCAGTACACTAAGGCGACTTGGTTCCCCAATTGTCGTTCTTCTATGTTGAAGCGTTCATTTCCAGTAACACTTTGAATTTTTAGGTTTCACTCTGTTTTCTCCTATATTGATAGATGTATTTGGAACTCTAAATCCAACACGGTTTGTGCTAGCTTCATGAAACTTGACAAAGTAAACTAGTTTCACGTTCTATCTCTATATTCTGTTTCCTCTTGATGTAGCCCTAAGCAGTGACTGGTGAGAAACACTTTCATGGAAAAAGGTTGCCAAGCTTCCAAAAGTTACGAATCTCCAGAAATCTCAGCAAATATTTTTTCACCCAAACTGGATGATACTTTCAGGTAATGATCAGTACAAGAAGGCGACTTGGTTCTCCAAATTTCGTTCTTCTATGTTGAAGCGTTCATTTCCAGTAACAGTTTGAATTTTTAGGTTTCACTCTGTTTTCTCCTATATTGATAGATGTATTTGGAACTCTAAATCCAACACGGTTTGTGCTAGCTTCTTGAAACTTGACACAGTAAAGTAGTTTCACGTTCTATCTCTAGGTTTTGTTTCCTCTTGATGTAGCCCTAAGCAGTGACTGGCGAGAAACACTTTCATGGAAAGGGGTTGCCAAGCTTCCAAAAATTACGAATCTCCAGAAATCTCAGCAAATATTTTTTCACCCAAACTGGATGATACTTTCAGGTAATGATCAGTACACTAAGGCGACTTGGTTCCCCAAATGTCGTTCTTCTATGTTGAAGCGTTCATTTCCAGTAACACTTTGAATTTTTAGGTTTCACTCTGTTTTCTCCTATATTGATACATGTATTTGGAACTCTAAATCCAACACGGTTTGTGCTAGCTTCTTGAAACTTGACACAGTAAAGTAGTTTCACGTTCTATCTCTATGTTTTGTTTCCTCTTAATGTAGCCCTAAGCAGTGACTGGCGAGAAACACTTTCATGGAAAGGGGTTGCCAAGCTTCCAAAAATTACGAATCTCCAGAAATCTCAGCAAATATTTTTTCACCCAAACTGGATGATACTTTCAGGTAATGATCAGTACACGAAGGCGACTTGGTTCCCCAAATTACGTTCTTCTATGTTGAAGCGTTCATTTCCAGTAACAGTTTGAATTTTTTGGTTTCACTCTGTTTTCTCCTATATTGATAGATGTATTTGGAACTCTAAATCCAACACGGTTTGTGCTAGCTTCATGAAACTTGACAAAGTAAAGTAGTTTCACGTTCTATCTCTATGTTTTGTTTCGTCTTGCTGTAGCCCTAAGCAGTGACTGGCGAGAACCACTTTCATGGAGAGGGGTTGCCAAGCTTCCAAAAATTACGAATCTCCAGAAATCTCAACAAATATTTTTTCACCCAAACTGGATGATACTTTCAGGTAATGATCAGTACACTAAGGCGACTTGGTTCCCCAATTGTCGTTCTTCTATGTTGAAGCGTTCATTTCCAGTAACACTTTGAATTTTTAGGTTTCACTCTGTTTTCTCCTATATTGATAGATGTATTTGGAACTCTAAATCCAACACGGTTTGTGCTAGCTTCATGAAACTTGACAAAGTAAACTAGTTTCACGTTCTATCTCTATATTCTGTTTCCTCTTGATGTAGCCCTAAGCAGTGACTGGTGAGAAACACTTTCATGGAAAAAGGTTGCCAAGCTTCCAAAAGTTACGAATCTCCAGAAATCTCAGCAAATATTTTTTCACCCAAACTGGATGATACTTTCAGGTAATGATCAGTACAAGAAGGCGACTTGGTTCTCCAAATTTCGTTCTTCTATGTTGAAGCGTTCATTTCCAGTAACAGTTTGAATTTTTAGGTTTCACTCTGTTTTCTCCTATATTGATAGATGTATTTGGAACTCTAAATCCAACACGGTTTGTGCTAGCTTCTTGAAACTTGACACAGTAAAGTAGTTTCACGTTCTATCTCTAGGTTTTGTTTCCTCTTGATGTAGCCCTAAGCAGTGACTGGCGAGAAACACTTTCATGGAAAGGGGTTGCCAAGCTTCCAAAAATTACGAATCTCCAGAAATCTCAGCAAATATTTTTTCACCCAAACTGGATGATACTTTCAGGTAATGATCAGTACACTAAGGCGACTTGGTTCCCCAAATGTCGTTCTTCTATGTTGAAGCGTTCATTTCCAGTAACAGTTTGAATTTTTAGGTTTCACTCTGTTTTCTCCTATATTGATACATGTATTTGGAACTCTAAATCCAACACGGTTTTTGCTAGCTTCTTGAAACTTGATACAGTAAAGTAGTTTCACGTTCTATCTCTATGTTTTGTTTCTTCTTGCTGTAGCCCTAAGCAGTGACTGGCGAGAACCACTTTCATGGAGAGGGGTTGCCAAGCTTCCAAAAATTACGAATCTCCAAAAATCTCAGCAAATATTTTTTCACCCAAACTGGATGATACTTTCAGGTAATGATCAGTACACTAAGGCGACTTGGTTCCCCAAATTTCGTTCTTCTATGTTGAAGCGTTCATTTCCAGTAACAGTTTGAATTTTTAGGTTTCACTCTGTTTTCTCCTATATTGATAGATGTATTTGGAACTCTAAATCCAACACGGTTTGTGCTAGCTTCTTGAAACTTGACACAATAAAGTAGTTTCACGTTCTATCTCTATGTTTTGTTTCCTCTTGCTGTAGCCCTAAGCAGTGACTGGCGAGAACCACTTTCATGGAGAGGGGTTGCCAAGCTTCCAAAAATTACGAATCTCCAGAAATCTCAGCAAATATTTTTTCACCCAAACTGGATGATACTTTCAGGTAATGATCAGTACACTAAGGCGACTTGGTTCCCCAAATTTCGTTCTTCTATGTTGAAGCGTTCATTTCCTGTATCAGTTTGAATTTTTAGCTTTCACTCTGTTTTCTCCTATATTGATACATGTATTTGGAACTCTAAATCCAACACGGTTTGTGCTAGCTTCTTGAAACTTGACACAGTAAAGTAGTTTCACGTTCTATCTCTATGTTTTGTTTCCTCTTAATGTAGCCCTAAGCAGTGACTGGCGAGAAACACTTTCATGGAAAGGGGTTGCCAATCTTCCAAAAATTACGAATCTCCAGAAATCTCAGCAAATATTTTTTCACCCAAACTGGATGATACTTTCAGGTAATGATCAGTACACGAAGGCGACTTGGTTCCCCAAATTACGTTCTTCTATGTTGAAGTGTTCATTTCCAGTAACAGTTTGAATTTTTCGGTTTCACTCTGTTTTCTCCTATATTGATAGATGTATTTGGAACTCTAAATCCAACACGGTTTGTGCTAGCTTCATGAAACTTGACAAAGTAAAGTAGTTTCACGTTCTATCTCTATGTTTTGTTTCGTCTTGCTGTAGCCCTAAGCAGTGACTGGCGAGAACCACTTTCATGGAGAGGGGTTGCCAAGCTTCCAAAAATTACGAATCTCCAAATATCTCAACAAATATTTTTTCACCCAAACTGGATGATACTTTCAGGTAATGATCAGTACACTAAGGCGACTTGGTTCCCCAATTGTCGTTCTTCTATGTTGAAGCGTTCATTTCCTGTAACATTTTGAATTTTTAGGTTTCACTCTGTTTTCTCCTATATTGATACATGTATTTGGAACTCTAAATTTAACACGGTTTGTGCTAGCTTCTTGAAACTTGACACAATAAAGTAGTTTGAAGTTCTATCTCTATGTTTTGTTTCCTCTTGATGTAGCCCTAAGCAGTGACTGACGAGAAACACTTTCATGGAAAGGGGTTGCCAAGCTTCCAAAAATTACGAATCTCCAGAAATCTCAGCAAATATATTTTCACCCAAACTGGATGATACTTTCAGGTAATGATCAGTACACTAAGGCGACTTGGTTCCCCAAATGTCGTTCTTCTATGTTGAAGCGTTCATTTCCTGTATCAGTTTGAATTTTTAGGTTTCACTCTGTTTTCTCCTATATTGATAGATGTATTTGGAACTCTAAATCCAACACGGTTTGTGCTAGCTTCTTGAAACTTGACAGAGTAAAGTAGTTTCACGTTCTATCTCTAGGTTTTGTTTCCTCTTGCTGTAGCCCTAAGCAGTGACTGGCGAGAAACACTTTCATGGAAAGGGGTTGCCAAGCTTCCAAAAATTACGAATCTCCAGAAATCTCAGCAAATATTTTTTCACCCAAACTGGATGATACTTTCAGGTAATGATCAGTACACTAAGGCGACTTGGTTCCCCAAATTTCGTTCTTCTATGTTGAAGCGTTCATTTCCAGTAACAGTTTGAATTTTTAGGTTTCACTCTGTTTTCTCCTATATTGATACATGTATTTGGAACTCTAAATCCAACACGGTTTGTGCTAGCTTCTTGAAACTTGATACAGTAAAGTAGTTTCACGTTCTATCTCTATGTTTTGTTTCCTCTTGCTGTAGCCATAAGCAGTGACTGGCGAGAACCACTTTCATGGAGAGGGGTTGCCAAGCTTCCAAAAATTACGAATCTCCAAAAATCTCAGCAAATATTTTTTCACCCAAACTGGATGATACTTTCAGGTAATGATCAGTACACTAAGGCGACTTGGTTCCCCAAATTTCGTTCTTCTATGTTGAAGCGTTCATTTCCAGTAACAGTTTGAATTTTTAGGTTTCACTCTGTTTTCTCCTATATTGATACATGTATTTGGAACTCTAAATTTAACACGGTTTGTGCTAGCTTCTTGAAACTTGACACAATAAAGTAGTTTGAAGTTCTATCTCTATGTTTTGTTTCCTCTTGATGTAGCCCTAAGCAGTGACTGACGAGAAACACTTTCATGGAAAGGGGTTGCCAAGCTTCCAAAAATTACGAATCTCCAGAAATCTCAGCAAATATATTTTCACCCAAACTGGATGATACTTTCAGGTAATGATCAGTACACTAAGGCGACTTGGTTCCCCAAATGTCGTTCTTCTATGTTGAAGCGTTCATTTCCTGTATCAGTTTGAATTTTTAGGTTTCACTCTGTTTTCTCCTATATTGATAGATGTATTTGGAACTCTAAATCCAACACGGTTTGTGCTAGCTTCTTGAAACTTGACAGAGTAAAGTAGTTTCACGTTCTATCTCTAGGTTTTGTTTCCTCTTGCTGTAGCCCTAAGCAGTGACTGGCGAGAAACACTTTCATGGAAAGGGGTTGCCAAGCTTCCAAAAATTACGAATCTCCAGAAATCTCAGCAAATATTTTTTCACCCAAACTGGATGATACTTTCAGGTAATGATCAGTACACTAAGGCGACTTGGTTCCCCAAATTTCGTTCTTCTATGTTGAAGCGTTCATTTCCAGTAACAGTTTGAATTTTTAGGTTTCACTCTGTTTTCTCCTATATTGATACATGTATTTGGAACTCTAAATCCAACACGGTTTGTGCTAGCTTCTTGAAACTTGATACAGTAAAGTAGTTTCACGTTCTATCTCTATGTTTTGTTTCCTCTTGCTGTAGCCATAAGCAGTGACTGGCGAGAACCACTTTCATGGAGAGGGGTTGCCAAGCTTCCAAAAATTACGAATCTCCAAAAATCTCAGCAAATATTTTTTCACCCAAACTGGATGATACTTTCAGGTAATGATCAGTACACTAAGGCGACTTGGTTCCCCAAATTTCGTTCTTCTATGTTGAAGCGTTCATTTCCAGTAACAGTTTGAATTTTTAGGTTTCACTCTGTTTTCTCCTATATTGATACATGTATTTGGAACTCTAAATCCAACACGGTTTGTGCTAGCTTCTTGAAACTTGACACAGGAAAGTAGTTTCAAGTTCTATCTCTATGTTTTGTTTCCTCTTGATGTAGCCCTAAGCAGTGACTGGCGAGAAACACTTTCATAGAAAGGGGTTGCCAAGCTTCCAAAAATTACGAATCTCCAGAAATCTCAGCAAATATTTTTTCACCCAAACTGGATGATACTTTCAGGTAATGATCAGTACACTAAGGCGACTTGGTTCCCCAAATGTCGTTCTTCTATGTTGAAGCGTTCATTTCCTGTATCAGTTTGAATTTTTAGGTTTCACTCTGTTTTCTCCTATATTGATACATGTATTTGGAACTCTAAATCCAACACGGTTTGTGCTAGCTTCTTGAAACTTGATACAGTAAAGTAGTTTCACGTTCTATCTCTATGTTTTGTTTCCTCTTGATGTAGCCCTAAGCAGTGACTAGCGAGAAACACTTTCATGGAAAGGGGTTGCCAAGCTTCCAAAAATTACGAATCTCCAGAAATCTCAGCAAATATTTTTTCACCCAAACTGGATGATACTTTCAGGTAATGATCAGTACACTAAGGCGACTTGGTTCCCCAAATGTCGTTCTTCTATGTTGAAGCGTTCATTTCCAGTAAGAGTTTGAAATTTTAGGTTTCACTCTGTTTTCTCCTATATTGATAGATGTATTTGGAACTCTAAATCCAACACGGTTTGTGCTAGCTTCTTGAAACTTGACAAAGTAAAGTACTTTCACGTTCTATCTCTATGTTTTGTTTCCTCTTGATGTAGCCCTAAGCAGTGACTGGCGAGAACCACTTTCATGGAGAGGGGTTGCCAAGCTCCCAAAATTACGAATCTCCAGAAATCTCAGCAAACATTTTTTCAGCCAAATTGGATGATACTTTCAGGTAATGATCAGTATACTAAGGCGACTTGGTTCCCCAAAGTTCGTTCTTCTATGTTGAAGCGTTCATTTCCAGTAACAGTTTGAATTTTTAGGTTTCACTCTGTTTTCTTCTATATTGATACATGTATTTGGAACTCTAAATCCAACACGGTTTGTGCTAGCTTCTTGAAACTTGACACACTAAAGTAGTTTCAAGTTCTATCTCTATGTTTTGTTTCCTCTTGATGTAGCCCTAAGCAGTGACTGGCGAGAAACACTTTCATGGAAAGGGGTTGCCAAGCTTCCAAAAATTACGAATCTCCAGAAATCTCAGCAAACATTTTTTCACCCAAACTGGATGATACTTTCAGGTAATGATCAGTACACTAAGGCGACTTGGTTCCCCAAATGTCGTTCTTCTGTGTTGAAGCGTTCATTTCCTGTAACAGTTTGAATTTTTAGGTTTCACTCTGTTTTCTCCTATATTGATACATGTATTTGGAACTCTAAATCCAACACGGTTTGTGCTAGCTTCTTGAAACTTGACACAGTAAAGTAGTTTCACATTCTGTCTCTATGTTTTGTTTCCTCTTGATGTAGCCCTAAGCAGTGACTGGCGAGAACCACTTTCATGGAGAGGGGTTGCCAAGCTTCCAAAAATTACGAATCTCCAAAAATCTCAGCAAATATTTTTTCACCCAAACTGGATGATACTTTCAGGTAATGATCAGTACACTAAGGCGACTTGGTTCCCCAAATTTCGTTCTTCTATGTTGAAGCGTTCATTTCCAGTAACAGTTTGAATTTTTAGGTTTCACTCTGTTTTCTCCTATATTGATAGATGTATTTGGAACTCTAAATCCAACACGGTTTGTGCTAGCTTCTTGAAACTTGACACAGGAAAGTAGTTTCAAGTTCTATCTCTATGCTTTGTTTCCTCTTGATGTAGCACTAAGCAGTGACTGGCGAGAAACACTTTCATGGAAAGGGGTTGCCAAGCTTCCAAAAATTACGAATCTCCAGAAATCTCAGCAAATATTTTTTCACCCAAACTGGATGATACTTTCAGGTAATGATCAGTACCCTAAGGCGACTTGGTTCCCCAAATGTCGTTCTTCTATGTTGAAGCGTTCATTTCCCGTAACAGTTTGAATTTTTATTTTTCACTCTGTTTTCTCCTATATTGACACATGTATTTGGAACTCTAAATCCAACACGGTTTGTGCTAGCTTCTTGAAACTTGACACAATAAAGTAGTTTCACGTTCTATCTCTATGTTTTGTTTCCTCTTGATGTAGCCCTAAGCAGTGACTGGCGAGAAACACTTTCATGGAAAGGGGTTGCCAAGCTTCCAAAAATTACGAATCTCCAGAAATCTCAGCAAATATTTTTTCACCCAAACTGGATGATACTTTCAGGTAATGATCAGTACACTAAGGCGACTTGGTTCCCCAAATGTCGTTCTTCTATGTTGAAGCGTTCATTTCCTGTATCAGTTTGATTTTTTAGGTTTCACTCTGTTTTCTCCTATATTGATACATGTATTTGGAACTCTAAATCCAACACGGTTTGTGCTAGCTTCTTGAAACTTGACACAGTAAAGTACTTTCACGTTCTATCTCTATGTTTTGTTTCCTCTTGATGTAGCCCTAAGCAGTGACTGGCGAGAAACACTTTCATGGAAAGGGGTTGCCAACCTTCCAAAAATTACGAATCTCCAGAAATCTCAGCAAATATTTTTTCACCCAAACTGGATGATACTTTCAGATAATGATCAGTACACTAAGGCGACTTGGTTCCCCAAATGTCGTTCTTCTATGTTGAAGCGTTCATTTCCTGTATCAGTTTGAATTTTTAGGTTTCACTCTGTTTTCTCCTATATTGATACATGTATTTGGAACTCTAAATCCAACACGGTTTGTGCTAGCTTCTTGAAACTTTATACAGTAAAGTAGTTTCACGTTCTATCTCTATGTTTTGTTTCCTCTTGCTGTAGCCACAAGCAGTGACTGGCGAGAACCACTTTCATGGAGAGGGGTTGCCAAGCTTCCAAAAATTACGAATCTCCAAAAATCTCAGCAAATATTTTTTCACCCAAACTGGATGATACTTTCAGGTAGTGATCAGTACACTAAGGCGACTTGGTTCCCCAAATTTCGTTCTTCTATGTTGAAGCGTTCATTTCCAGTAACAGTTTGAATTTTTAGGTTTCACTCTGTTTTCTCCTATATTGATAGATGTATTTGGAACTCTAAATCCAACACGGTTTGTGCTAGCTTCTTGAAACTTGACACAGGAAAGTAGTTTCAAGTTCTATCTCTATGTTTTGTTTCCTCTTGATGTAGCCCTAAGCAGTGACTGGCGAGAAACACTTTCAGAGAAAGGGGTTGCCAAGCTTCCAAAAATTACGAATCTCCAGAAATCTCAGCAAATATTTTTTCACCCAAACTGGATGATACTTTCAGTTAATGATCAGTACACTAAGGCGACTTGGTTCCCCAAATGTCGTTCTTCTATGTTGAAGCGTTCATTTCCTGTATCAGTTTGAATTTTTAGGTTTCACTCTGTTTTCTCCTATATTGATACATGTATTTGGAACTCTAAATCCAACACGGTTTGTGCTAGCTTCTTGAAACTTGATACAGTAAAGTAGTTTCACGTTCTATCTCTATGTTTTGTTTCCTCTTGATGTAGCCCTAAGCAGTGACTAGCGAGAAACACTTTCATGGAAAGGGGTTGCCAAGCTTCCAAAAATTACGAATCTCCAGAAATCTCAGCAAATATTTTTTCACCCAAACTGGATGATACTTTCAGGTAATGATCAGTACACTAAGGCGACTTGGTTCCCCAAATGTCGTTCTTCTATGTTGAAGCGTTCATTTCCAGTAACAGTTTGAATTTTTAGGTTTCACTCTGTTTTCTCCTATATTGATAGATGTATTTGGAACTCTAAATCCAACACGGTTTGTGCTAGCTTCTTGAAACTTGACAAAGTAAAGTACTTTCACGTTCTATCTCTATGTTTTGTTTCCTCTTGATGTAGCCCTAAGCAGTGACTGGCGAGAACCACTTTCATGGAGAGGGGTTGCCAAGCTCCCAAAATTACGAATCTCCAGAAATCTCAGCAAACATTTTTTCAGCCAAATTGGATGATACTTTCAGGTAATGATCAGTATACTAAGGCGACTTGGTTCCCCAAAGTTCCTTCTTCTATGTTGAAGCGTTCATTTCCAGTAACAGTTTGAATTTTTAGGTTTCACTCTGTTTTCTTCTATATTGATACATGTATTTGGAACTCTAAATCCAACACGGTTTGTGCTAGCTTCTTGAAACTTGACACACTAAAGTAGTTTCAAGTTCTATCTCTATGTTTTGTTTCCTCTTGATGTAGCCCTAAGCAGTGACTGGCGAGAAACACTTTCATGGAAAGGGGTTGCCAAGCTTCCAAAAATTACGAATCTCCAGAAATCTCAGCAAATATTTTTTCACCCAAACTGGATGATACTTTCAGGTAATGATCAGTACACTAAGGCGACTTGGTTCCCCAAATGTCGTTCTTCTGTGTTGAAGCATTCATTTCCTGTAACAGTTTGAATTTTTAGGTTTCACTCTGTTTTCTCCTATATTGATACATGTATTTGGAACTCTAAATCCAACACGGTTTGTGCTAGCTTCTTGAAACTTGACACAGTAAAGTAGTTTCACATTCTGTCTCTATGTTTTGTTTCCTCTTGATGTAGCCCTAAGCAGTGACTGGCGAGAACCACTTTCATGGAGAGGGGTTGCCAAGCTTCCAAAAATTACGAATCTCCAAAAATCTCAGCAAATATTTTTTCACCCAAACTGGATGATACTTTCAGGTAATGATCAGTACACTAAGGCGACTTGGTTCCCCAAATTTCGTTCTTCTATGTTGAAGCGTTCATTTCCAGTAACAGTTTGAATTTTTAGGTTTCACTCTGTTTTCTCCTATATTGATAGATGTATTTGGAACTCTAAATCCAACACGGTTTGTGCTAGCTTCTTGAAACTTGACACAGGAAAGTAGTTTCAAGTTCTATCTCTATGTTTTGTTTCCTCTTGATGTAGCACTAAGCAGTGACTGGCGAGAAACACTTTCATGGAAAGGGGTTGCCAAGCTTCCAAAAATTACGAATCTCCAGAAATCTCAGCAAATATTTTTTCACCCAAACTGGATGATACTTTCAGGTAATGCTCAGTACCCTAAGGCGACTTGGTTCCCCAAATGTCGTTCTTCTATGTTGAAGCGTTCATTTCCTGTAACAGTTTGAATTTTTATTTTTCACTCTGTTTTCTCCTATATTGACACATGTATTTGGAACTCTAAATCCAACACGGTTTGTGCTAGCTTCTTGAAACTTGACACAATAAAGTAGTTTCACGTTCTATCTCTATGTTTTGTTTCCTCTTGATGTAGCCCTAAGCAGTGACTGGCGAGAAACACTTTCATGGAAAGGGGTTGCCAAGCTTCCAAAAATTACGAATCTCCAGAAATCTCAGCAAATATTTTTTCACCCAAACTGGATGATACTTTCAGGTAATGATCAGTACACTAAGGCGACTTGGTTCCCCAAATGTCGTTCTTCTATGTTGAAGCGTTCATTTCCTGTATCAGTTTGAATTTTTAGGTTTCACTCTGTTTTCTCCTATATTGATACATGTATTTGGAACTCTAAATCCAACACGGTTTGTGCTAGCTTCTTGAAACTTGACACAGTAAAGTAGTTTCACGTTCTGTCTCTATGTTTTGTTTCCTCTTGATGTAGTCCTAAGCAGTGACTGGCGAGAAACACTTTCATGGAAAGGGGTTGCCAAGCTTCCAAAAATTACGAATCTCCAGAAATCTCAGCAAATATTTTTTCACCCAAACTGGATGATACTTTCAGGTAATGATCAGTACACTAAGGCGACTTGGTTCCCCAAATTTTGTTCTTCTATGTTGAAGCGTTCATTTCCAGTAACAGTTTCAATTTTTAGGTTTCACTCTGTTTTCTCCTATATTGATACATGTATTTGGAACTCTAAATCCAACACGGTTTGTGCTAGCTTCTTGAAACTTGACACAGTAAAGTAGTTTCACGTTCTATCTCTATGTTTTGTTTCCTCTTGCTGTAGCCCTAAGCAGTGACTGGCGAGAACCACTTTCATGGAGAGGGGTTGCCAAGCTTCCGAAAATTACGAATCTCCAGAAATCTCAGCAAATATTTTTTTCACCCAAACTGGATGATACTTTCAGGTAATGATCAGTACACGAAGGAGACTTGGTTCCCCAAATGTCGTTCTTCTATATTGAAGCATTCATTTCCAGTAACACTTTGAATTTTTAGGTTTCACTCTGTTTTCTCCTATATTGATAGATGTATTTGGAACTCTAAATCCAACACGGTTTATGCTAGCTTCATGAAACTTGACAAAGTAAAGTAGTTTCACGTTCTATCTCTATATTCTGTTTGCTCTTGATGTAGCCCTAAGCAGTGACTGGTGAGAAATACTTTCATGGAAAACGTTTGCCAAGCTTCCAAAAGTTACGAATCTCCAGAAATCTCAGCAAATATTTTTTCACCCAAACTGGATGATACTTTCAGGTAATGATCAGTACACGAAGGCAACTTGGTTCCCCAAATTTCATTCTTCTATGTTGAAGCGTTCATTTCCAGTAACAGTTTGAATTTTTAGGTTTCACTCTGTTTTCTCCTATATTGATAGATGTATTTGGAACTCTAAATCCAACACGGTTTGTGCTAGCTTCTTGAAACTTGACACAGTAAAGTAGTTTCACGTTCTATCTCTAGGTTTTGTTTCCTCTTGATGTAGTCCTAAGCAGTGACTGGCGAGAAGCACTTTCATGGAAAGGGGTTGCCAAGCTTCCAAAAATTACGAATCTCCAAAAATCTCAGCAAATATTTTTTCACCCAAACTGGATGATACTTTCAGGTAATGATCAGTACACTAAGGCGACTTGGTTCCCCAAATTTCGTTCTTCTATGTAAAAGCGTTCATTTCCAGTAACAGTTTGAATTTTTAGGTTTCACTCTGTTTTCTCCTATATCGATACATGTATTTGGAACTCTAAATCCAACACGGTTTGTGCTACCTTCTTGAAACTTGATACAGTAAAGTAGTTTCACGTTCTATCTCTATGTTTTGTTTCCTCTTGCTGTAGCCCTAAGCAGTGACTGGCGAGAACCACTTTCATGGAGAGGGGTTGCCAAGCTTCCGAAAATTACGAATCTCCAGAAATCTCAGCAAATATTTTTTTCACCCAAACTGGATGATACTTTCAGGTAATGATCAGTACACGAAGGAGACTTGGTTCCCCAAATGTCGTTCTTCTATATTGAAGCATTCATTTCCAGTAACACTTTGAATTTTTAGGTTTCACTCTGTTTTCTCCTATATTGATAGATGTATTTGGAACTCTAAATCCAACACGGTTTATGCTAGCTTCATGAAACTTGACAAAGTAAAGTAGTTTCACGTTCTATCTCTATATTCTGTTTCCTCTTGATGTAGCCCTAAGCAGTGACTGGTGAGAAACACTTTCATGGAAAACGTTTGCCAAGCTTCCAAAAGTTACGAATCTCCAGAAATCTCAGCAAATATTTTTTCACCCAAACTGGATGATACTTTCAGGTAATGATCAGTACACGAAGGCAACTTGGTTCCCCAAATTTTATTCTTCTATGTTGAAGCGTTCATTTCCAGTAACAGTTTGAATTTTTAGGTTTCACTCTGTTTTCTCCTATATTGATAGATGTATTTGGAACTCTAAATCCAACACGGTTTGTGCTAGCTTCTTGAAACTTGACACAGTAAAGTAGTTTCACGTTCTATCTCTAGGTTTTGTTTCCTCTTGATGTAGTCCTAAGCAGTGACTGGCGAGAAGCACTTTCATGGAAAGGGGTTGCCAAGCTTCCAAAAATTACGAATCTCCAAAAATCTCAGCAAATATTTTTTCACCCAAACTGGATGATACTTTCAGGTAATGATCAGTACACTAAGGCGACTTGGTTCCCCAAATTTCGTTCTTCTATGTAAAAGCGTTCATTTCCAGTAACAGTTTGAATTTTTAGGTTTCACTCTGTTTTCTCCTATATCGATACATGTATTTGGAACTCTAAATCCAACACGGTTTGTGCTAACTTCTTGAAACTTGATACAGTAAAGTAGTTTCACGTTCTATCTCTATGTTTTGTTTCCTCTTGCTGTAGCCCTAAGCAGTGACTGGCGAGAACCACTTTCATGGAGAGGGGTTGCCAAGCTTCCAAAAATTACGAATCTCCAAAAATCTCAACAAATATTTTTTCACCCAAACTGGATGATACTTTCAGGTAATGATCAGTACACGAAGGCGACTTGGTTCCCCAAATGTCATTCTTCTATGTTGAAGCGTTCATTTCCAGTAACAATTTGAATTTTTAGGTTTCACTCTGTTTTCTCCTATATTGATACATGTATTTGGAACTCTAAATCCAACACGGTTTCTGCTAGCTTCTTGAAACTTGACACAGTAAAGTAGTTTCACGTTCTATCTCTAGGTTTTGTTTCCTCTTGATGTAGCCCTAAGCAGTGACTGGCGAGAAACACTTTCATGGAAAGGGGTTGCCAAGCTTCCAAAAATTACGAATCTCCAGAAATCTCAGCAAATATTTTTTCACCCAAACTGGATGATACTTTCAGGTAATGATCAGTACACTAAGGCGACTTGGTTCCCCAAATGTCGTTCTTCTATGTTGAAGCGTTCATTTCCAGTAACAGTTTGAATTTTTAGGTTTCACTCTGTTTTCTCCTATATTGATAGATGTATTTGGAACTCTAAATCCAACACGGTTTGTGCTAGCTTCTTGAAACTTGACAAAGTAAAGTACTTTCACGTTCTATCTCTATGTTTTGTTTCCTCTTGATGTAGCCCTAAGCAGTGACTGGCGAGAACCACTTTCATGGAGAGGGGTTGCCAAGCTCCCAAAATTACGAATCTCCAGAAATCTCAGCAAACATTTTTTCAGCCAAATTGGATGATACTTTCAGGTAATGATCAGTATACTAAGGCGACTTGGTTCCCCAAAGTTCGTTCTTCTATGTTGAAGCGTTCATTTCCAGTAACAGTTTGAATTTTTAGGTTTCACTCTGTTTTCTTCTATATTGATACATGTATTTGGAACTCTAAATCCAACACGGTTTGTGCTAGCTTCTTGAAACTTGACACACTAAAGTAGTTTCAAGTTCTATCTCTATGTTTTGTTTCCTCTTGATGTAGCCCTAAGCAGTGACTGGCGAGAAACACTTTCATGGAAAGGGGTTGCCAAGCTTCCAAAAATTACGAATCTCCAGAAATCTCAGCAAATATTTTTTTACCCAAACTGGATGATACTTTCAGGTAATGATCAGTACACTAAGGCGACTTGGTTCCCCAAATGTCGTTCTTCTGTGTTGAAGCGTTCATTTCCTGTAACAGTTTGAATTTTTAGGTTTCACTCTGTTTTCTCCTATATTGATACATGTATTTGGAACTCTAAATCCAACACGGTTTGTGCTAGCTTCTTGAAACTTGACACAGTAAAGTAGTTTCACATTCTGTCTCTATGTTTTGTTTCCTCTTGATGTAGCCCTAAGCAGTGACTGGCGAGAACCACTTTCATGGAGAGGGGTTGCCAAGCTTCCAAAAATTACGAATCTCCAAAAATCTCAGCAAATATTTTTTCACCCAAACTGGATGATACTTTCAGGTAATGATCAGTACACTAAGGCGACTTGGTTCCCCAAATTTCGTTCTTCTATGTTGAAGCGTTCATTTCCAGTAACAGTTTGAATTTTTAGGTTTCACTCTGTTTTCTCCTATATTGATAGATGTATTTGGAACTCTAAATCCAACACGGTTTGTGCTAGCTTCTTGAAACTTGACACAGGAAAGTAGTTTCAAGTTCTATCTCTATGTTTTGTTTCCTCTTGATGTAGCACTAAGCAGTGACTGGCGAGAAACTATTTCATGGAAAGGGGTTGCCAAGCTTCCAAAAATTACGAATCTCCAGAAATCTCAGCAAATATTTTTTCACCCAAACTGGATGATACTTTCAGTTAATGCTCAGTACCCTAAGGCGACTTGGTTCCCCAAATGTCGTTCTTCTATGTTGAAGCGTTCATTTCCTGTAACAGTTTGAATTTTTATTTTTCACTCTGTTTTCTCCTATATTGACACATGTATTTGGAACTCTAAATCCAACACGGTTTGTGCTAGCTTCTTGAAACTTGACACAATAAAGTAGTTTCACGTTCTATCTCTATGTTTTGTTTCCTCTTGATGTAGCCCTAAGCAGTGACTGGCGAGAAACACTTTCATGGAAAGGGGTTGCCAAGCTTCCAAAAATTACGAATCTCCAGAAATCTCAGCAAATATTTTTTCACCCAAACTGGATGATACTTTCAGGTAATGATCAGTACACTAAGGCGACTTGGTTCCCCAAATGTCGTTCTTCTATGTTGAAGCGTTCATTTCCTGTATCAGTTTGATTTTTTAGGTTTCACTCTGTTTTCTCCTATATTGATACATGTATTTGGAACTCTAAATCCAACACGGTTTGTGCTAGCTTCTTGAAACTTGACACAGTAAAGTAGTTTCACGTTCTATCTCTATGTTTTGTTTCCTCTTGATGTAGCCCTAAGCAGTGACTGGCGAGAAACACTTTCATGGAAAGGGGTTGCCAACCTTCCAAAAATTACGAATCTCCAGAAATCTCAGCAAATATTTTTTCACCCAAACTGGATGATACTTTCAGGTAATGATCAGTACACTAAGGCGACTTGGTTCCCCAAATTTTGTTCTTCTATGTTGAAGCGTTCATTTCCAGTAACAGTTTCAATTTTTAGGTTTCACTCTGTTTTCTCCTATATTGATACATGTATTTGGAACTCTAAATCCAACACGGTTTGTGCTAGCTTCTTGAAACTTGACACAGTAAAGTAGTTTCACGTTCTATCTCTATGTTTTGTTTCCTCTTGCTGTAGCCCTAAGCAGTGACTGGCGAGAACCACTTTCATGGAGAGGGGTTGCCAAGCTTCCGAAAATTACGAATCTCCAGAAATCTCAGCAAATATTTTTTTCACCCAAACTGGATGATACTTTCAGGTAATGATCAGTACACGAAGGCGACTTGGTTCCCCAAATGTCGTTCTTCTATATTGAAGCATTCATTTCCAGTAACACTTTGAATTTTTAGGTTTCACTCTGTTTTCTCCTATATTGATAGATGTATTTGGAACTCTAAATCCAACACGGTTTATGCTAGCTTCATGAAACTTGACAAAGTAAAGTAGTTTCACGTTCTATCTCTATATTCTGTTTCCTCTTGATGTAGCCCTAAGCAGTGACTGGTGAGAAACACTTTCATGGAAAACGTTTGCCAAGCTTCCAAAAGTTACGAATCTCCAGAAATCTCAGCAAATATTTTTTCACCCAAACTGGATGATACTTTCAGGTAATGATCAGTACACGAAGGCAACTTGGTTCCCCAAATTTTATTCTTCTATGTTGAAGCGTTCATTTCCAGTAACAGTTTGAATTTTTAGGTTTCACTCTGTTTTCTCCTATATTGATAGATGTATTTGGAACTCTAAATCCAACACGGTTTGTGCTAGCTTCTTGAAACTTGACACAGTAAAGTAGTTTCACGTTCTATCTCTAGGTTTTGTTTCCTCTTGATGTAGTCCTAAGCAGTGACTGGCGAGAAGCACTTTCATGGAAAGGGGTTGCCAAGCTTCCAAAAATTACGAATCTCCAAAAATCTCAGCAAATATTTTTTCACCCAAACTGGATGATACTTTCAGGTAATGATCAGTACACTAAGGCGACTTGGTTCCCCAAATTTCGTTCTTCTATGTAAAAGCGTTCATTTCCAGTAACAGTTTGAATTTTTAGGTTTCACTCTGTTTTCTCCTATATCGATACATGTATTTGGAACTCTAAATCCAACACGGTTTGTGCTAACTTCTTGAAACTTGATACAGTAAAGTAGTTTCACGTTCTATCTCTATGTTTTGTTTCCTCTTGCTGTAGCCCTAAGCAGTGACTGGCGAGAACCACTTTCATGGAGAGGGGTTGCCAAGCTTCCAAAAATTACGAATCTCCAAAAATCTCAACAAATATTTTTTCACCCAAACTGGATGATACTTTCAGGTAATGATCAGTACACGAAGGCGACTTGGTTCCCCAAATGTCATTCTTCTATGTTGAAGCGTTCATTTCCAGTAACAATTTGAATTTTTAGGTTTCACTCTGTTTTCTCCTATATTGATACATGTATTTGGAACTCTAAATCCAACACGGTTTCTGCTAGCTTCTTGAAACTTGACACAGTAAAGTAGTTTCACGTTCTATCTCTAGGTTTTGTTTCCTCTTGATGTAGCCCTAAGCAGTGACTGGCGAGAAACACTTTCATGGAAAGGGGTTGCCAAGCTTCCAAAAATTACGAATCTCCAGAAATCTCAGCAAATATTTTTTCACCCAAACTGGATGATACTTTCAGGTAATGATCAGTACACTAAGGCGACTTGGTTCCCCAAATGTCGTTCTTCTATGTTGAAGCGTTCATTTCCAGTAACAGTTTGAATTTTTAGGTTTCACTCTGTTTTCTCCTATATTGATAGATGTATTTGGAACTCTAAATCCAACACGGTTTGTGCTAGCTTCTTGAAACTTGACAAAGTAAAGTACTTTCACGTTCTATCTCTATGTTTTGTTTCCTCTTGATGTAGCCCTAAGCAGTGACTGGCGAGAACCACTTTCATGGAGAGGGGTTGCCAAGCTCCCAAAATTACGAATCTCCAGAAATCTCAGCAAACATTTTTTCAGCCAAATTGGATGATACTTTCAGGTAATGATCAGTATACTAAGGCGACTTGGTTCCCCAAAGTTCGTTCTTCTATGTTGAAGCGTTCATTTCCAGTAACAGTTTGAATTTTTAGGTTTCACTCTGTTTTCTTCTATATTGATACATGTATTTGGAACTCTAAATCCAACACGGTTTGTGCTAGCTTCTTGAAACTTGACACACTAAAGTAGTTTCAAGTTCTATCTCTATGTTTTGTTTCCTCTTGATGTAGCCCTAAGCAGTGACTGGCGAGAAACACTTTCATGGAAAGGGGTTGCCAAGCTTCCAAAAATTACGAATCTCCAGAAATCTCAGCAAATATTTTTTTACCCAAACTGGATGATACTTTCAGGTAATGATCAGTACACTAAGGCGACTTGGTTCCCCAAATGTCGTTCTTCTGTGTTGAAGCGTTCATTTCCTGTAACAGTTTGAATTTTTAGGTTTCACTCTGTTTTCTCCTATATTGATACATGTATTTGGAACTCTAAATCCAACACGGTTTGTGCTAGCTTCTTGAAACTTGACACAGTAAAGTAGTTTCACATTCTGTCTCTATGTTTTGTTTCCTCTTGATGTAGCCCTAAGCAGTGACTGGCGAGAACCACTTTCATGGAGAGGGGTTGCCAAGCTTCCAAAAATTACGAATCTCCAAAAATCTCAGCAAATATTTTTTCACCCAAACTGGATGATACTTTCAGGTAATGATCAGTACACTAAGGCGACTTGGTTCCCCAAATTTCGTTCTTCTATGTTGAAGCGTTCATTTCCAGTAACAGTTTGAATTTTTAGGTTTCACTCTGTTTTCTCCTATATTGATAGATGTATTTGGAACTCTAAATCCAACACGGTTTGTGCTAGCTTCTTGAAACTTGACACAGGAAAGTAGTTTCAAGTTCTATCTCTATGTTTTGTTTCCTCTTGATGTAGCACTAAGCAGTGACTGGCGAGAAACTATTTCATGGAAAGGGGTTGCCAAGCTTCCAAAAATTACGAATCTCCAGAAATCTCAGCAAATATTTTTTCACCCAAACTGGATGATACTTTCAGTTAATGCTCAGTACCCTAAGGCGACTTGGTTCCCCAAATGTCGTTCTTCTATGTTGAAGCGTTCATTTCCTGTAACAGTTTGAATTTTTATTTTTCACTCTGTTTTCTCCTATATTGACACATGTATTTGGAACTCTAAATCCAACACGGTTTGTGCTAGCTTCTTGAAACTTGACACAATAAAGTAGTTTCACGTTCTATCTCTATGTTTTGTTTCCTCTTGATGTAGCCCTAAGCAGTGACTGGCGAGAAACACTTTCATGGAAAGGGGTTGCCAAGCTTCCAAAAATTACGAATCTCCAGAAATCTCAGCAAATATTTTTTCACCCAAACTGGATGATACTTTCAGGTAATGATCAGTACACTAAGGCGACTTGGTTCCCCAAATGTCGTTCTTCTATGTTGAAGCGTTCATTTCCTGTATCAGTTTGATTTTTTAGGTTTCACTCTGTTTTCTCCTATATTGATACATGTATTTGGAACTCTAAATCCAACACGGTTTGTGCTAGCTTCTTGAAACTTGACACAGTAAAGTAGTTTCACGTTCTATCTCTATGTTTTGTTTCCTCTTGATGTAGCCCTAAGCAGTGACTGGCGAGAAACACTTTCATGGAAAGGGGTTGCCAACCTTCCAAAAATTACGAATCTCCAGAAATCTCAGCAAATATTTTTTCACCCAAACTGGATGATACTTTCAGGTAATGATCAGTACACTAAGGCGACTTGGTTCCCCAAATTTTGTTCTTCTATGTTGAAGCGTTCATTTCCAGTAACAGTTTCAATTTTTAGGTTTCACTCTGTTTTCTCCTATATTGATACATGTATTTGGAACTCTAAATCCAACACGGTTTGTGCTAGCTTCTTGAAACTTGACACAGTAAAGTAGTTTCACGTTCTATCTCTATGTTTTGTTTCCTCTTGCTGTAGCCCTAAGCAGTGACTGGCGAGAACCACTTTCATGGAGAGGGGTTGCCAAGCTTCCGAAAATTACGAATCTCCAGAAATCTCAGCAAATATTTTTTCACCCAAACTGGATGATACTTTCAGGTAATGATCAGTACACTAAGGCGACTTGGTTCCCCAAATTTTGTTCTTCTATGTTGAAGCGTTCATTTCCAGTAACAGTTTCAATTTTTAGGTTTCACTCTGTTTTCTCCTATATTGATACATGTATTTGGAACTCTAAATCCAACACGGTTTGTGCTAGCTTCTTGAAACTTGACACAGTAAAGTAGTTTCACGTTCTATCTCTATGTTTTGTTTCCTCTTGCTGTAGCCCTAAGCAGTGACTGGCGAGAACCACTTTCATGGAGAGGGGTTGCCAAGCTTCCGAAAATTACGAATCTCCAGAAATCTCAGCAAATATTTTTTTCACCCAAACTGGATGATACTTTCAGGTAATGATCAGTACACGAAGGCGACTTGGTTCCCCAAATGTCGTTCTTCTATATTGAAGCATTCATTTCCAGTAACACTTTGAATTTTTAGGTTTCACTCTGTTTTCTCCTATATTGATAGATGTATTTGGAACTCTAAATCCAACACGGTTTATGCTAGCTTCATGAAACTTGACAAAGTAAAGTAGTTTCACGTTCTATCTCTATATTCTGTTTCCTCTTGATGTAGCCCTAAGCAGTGACTGGTGAGAAACACTTTCATGGAAAACGTTTGCCAAGCTTCCAAAAGTTACGAATCTCCAGAAATCTCAGCAAATATTTTTTCACCCAAACTGGATGATACTTTCAGGTAATGATCAGTACACGAAGGCAACTTGGTTCCCCAAATTTCATTCTTCTATGTTGAAGCGTTCATTTCCAGTAACAGTTTGAATTTTTAGGTTTCACTCTGTTTTCTCCTATATTGATAGATGTATTTGGAACTCTAAATCCAACACGGTTTGTGCTAGCTTCTTGAAACTTGACACAGTAAAGTAGTTTCACGTTCTATCTCTAGGTTTTGTTTCCTCTTGATGTAGCCCTAAGCAGTGACTGGCGAGAAGCACTTTCATGGAAAGGGGTTGCCAAGCTTCCAAAAATTTCGAATCTCCAAAAATCTCAGCAAATATTTTTTCACCCAAACTGGATGATACTTTCAGGTAATGATCAGTACACTAAGGCGACTTGGTTCCCCAAATTTCGTTATTCTATGTAAAAGCGTTCATTTCCAGTAACAGTTTGAATTTTTAGGTTTCACTCTGTTTTCTCCTATATTGATACATGTATTTGGAACTCTAAATCCAACACGGTTTGTGCTACCTTCTTGAAACTTGATACAGTAAAGTAGTTTCACGTTCTATCTCTATGTTTTGTTTCCTCTTGCTGTAGCCCTAAGCAGTGACTGGCGAGAACCACTTTCATGGAGAGGGGTTGCCAAGCTTCCAAAAATTACGAATCTCCAAAAATCTCAACAAATATTTTTTCACCCAAACTGGATGATACTTTCAGCTAATGATCAGTACACGAAGGCGACTTGGTTCCCCAAATGTCATTCTTCTATGTTGAAGCGTTCATTTCCAGTAACAGTTTGAATTTTTAGGTTTCACTCTGTTTTCTCCTATATTGATAGATGTATTTGGAACTCTAAATCCAACACGGTTTGTGCTAGCTTCTTGAAACTTGACACAGTAAAGTAGTTTCACGTTCTATCTCTAGGTTTTGTTTCCTCTTGATGTAGCCCTAAGCAGTGACTGGCGAGAAACACTTTCCTGGAAAGGGGTTGCCAAGCTTCCAAAAATTACGAATCTCCAAAAATCTCAGCAAATATTTTTTCACCCAAACTGGATGATACTTTCAGGTAATGATCAGTACACTAAGGCGACTTGGTTCCCCAAATTTCGTTCTTCTATGTAAAAGCGTTCATTTCCAGTAACAGTTTGAATTTTTAGGTTTCACTCTGTTTTCTCCTATATTGATACATGTATTTGGAACTCTAAATCCAACACGGTTTGTGCTAGCTTCTTGAAACTTGATACAGTAAAGTAGTTTCACGTTCTATCTCTATGTTTTGTTTCCTCTTGCTGTAGCCCTAAGCAGTGATTGGCGAGAACCACTTTCATGGAGAGGGGTTGCCAAGCTTCCAAAAATTACGAATCTCCAAAAATCTCAACAAATATTTTTTCACCCAAACTGGATGATACTTTCAGTTAATGATCAGTACACTAAGGCGACTTGGTTCCCCAAATGTCGTTCTTCTATGTTGAAGCGTTCATTTCCAGTAACACTTTGAATTTTTAGGTTTCACTGTTTTCTCCTATATTGATACATGTATTTGGAACTCTAAATCCAACACGGTTTCTGCTAGCTTCTTGAAACTTGACACAGTAAAGTAGTTTCACGTTCTATCTCTAGGTTTTGTTTCCTCTTGATGTAGCCCTAAGCAGTGACTGGCGAGAAGCACTTTCATGGAAAGGGGTTGCCAAGCTTCCAAAAATTTCGAATCTCCAAAAATCTCAGCAAATATTTTTTCACCCAAACTGGATGATACTTTCAGGTAATGATCAGTACACTAAGGCGACTTGGTTCCCCAAATTTCGTTCTTCTATGTAAAAGCGTTCATTTCCAGTAACAGTTTGAATTTTTAGGTTTCACTCTGTTTTCTCCTATATTGATACATGTATTTGGAACTCTAAATCCAACACGGTTTGTGCTACCTTCTTGAAACTTGATACAGTAAAGTAGTTTCACGTTCTATCTCTATGTTTTGTTTCCTCTTGCTGTAGCCCTAAGCAGTGACTGGCGAGAACCACTTTCATGGAGAGGGGTTGCCAAGCTTCCAAAAATTACGAATCTCCAAAAATCTCAACAAATATTTTTTCACCCAAACTGGATGATACTTTCAGGTAATGATCAGTACACGAAGGCGACTTGGTTCCCCAAATGTCATTCTTCTATGTTGAAGCGTTCATTTCCAGTAACAGTTTGAATTTTTAGGTTTCACTCTGTTTTCTCCTATATTGATAGATGTATTTGGAACTCTAAATCCAACACGGTTTGTGCTAGCTTCTTGAAACTTGACACAGTAAAGTAGTTTCACGTTCTATCTCTAGGTTTTGTTTCCTCTTGATGTAGCCCTAAGCAGTGACTGGCGAGAAACACTTTCCTGGAAAGGGGTTGCCAAGCTTCCAAAAATTACGAATCTCCAAAAATCTCAGCAAATATTTTTTCACCCAAACTGGATGATACTTTCAGGTAATGATCAGTACACTAAGGCGACTTGGTTCCCCAAATTTCGTTCTTCTATGTAAAAGCGTTCATTTCCAGTAACAGTTTGAATTTTTAGGTTTCACTCTGTTTTCTCCTATATTGATACATGTATTTGGAACTCTAAATCCAACACGGTTTGTGCTAGCTTCTTGAAACTTGATACAGTAAAGTAGTTTCACGTTCTATCTCTATGTTTTGTTTCCTCTTGCTGTAGCCCTAAGCAGTGATTGGCGAGAACCACTTTCATGGAGAGGGGTTGCCAAGCTTCCAAAAATTACGAATCTCCAAAAATCTCAACAAATATTTTTTCACCCAAACTGGATGATACTTTCAGTTAATGATCAGTACACTAAGGCGACTTGGTTCCCCAAATGTCGTTCTTCTATGTTGAAGCGTTCATTTCCAGTAACACTTTGAATTTTTAGGTTTCACTGTTTTCTCCTATATTGATACATGTATTTGGAACTCTAAATCCAACACGGTTTCTGCTAGCTTCTTGAAACTTGACACAGTAAAGTAGTTTCACGTTCCATCTCTAGGTTTTGTTTCCTCTTGATGTAGCCCTAAGCAGTGACTGGCGAGAAACACTTTCATGGAAAGGGGTTGCCAAGCTTCCAAAAATTACGAATCTCCAGAAATCCCAGCAAATATTTTTTCACCCAAACTGGATGATACTTTCAGGTAATGATCAGTACACTAAGGCGACTTGGTTCCCCAAATTTCGTTCTTCTATGTTGAAGCGTTCATTTCCAGTAACAGTTTGAATTTTTAGGTTTCACTCTGTTTTCTCCTATATTGATTCATGTATTTGGAACTCTAAATCCAACACGGTTTGTGCTAGCTTCTTGAAACTTGACACAGTAAAGTAGTTTCACGTTCTATCACTATGTTTTGTTTCCTCTTGATGTAGCCCTAAGCAGTGACTGGCGAGAACCACTTTCATGGAGAGGGGTTGCCAAGATTCCAAAAATTACGAATCTCCAAAAATCTCAGCAAATATTTTTTCACCCAAACTGGATGATACTTTCAGGTAATGATCAGTACACTAAGGCGACTTGGTTCCCCAAATGTCGTTCTTCTATGTTGAAGCGTTCATTTCCTGTAACAGTTTGAATTTTTAGGTTTCACTCTGTTTTCTCCTATATTGATACATGTATTTGGAACTCTAAATCCAACACGGTTTGTGCTAGCTTCTTGAAACTTGACACAATAAAGTAGTTTCACGTTCTTTCTCTATGTTTTGTTTCCTCTTTCTGTAGCCCTAAGCAGTGACTGGCGAGAACCACTTTCATGGAGAGGGGTTGCCAAGCTTCCAAAAATTACGAATCTCCAGAAATCTCAGCAAATATTTTTTCACCCAAACTGGATGATACTTTCAGGTAATGATCAGTACACTAAGGCGACTTGGTTCCCCAAATGTCGTTCTTCTATGTTGAAGCGTTCATTTCCAGTAACAGTTTGAATTTTTAGGTTTCACTCTGTTTTCTCCTATATTGATAGATGTATTTGGAACTCTAAATCCAACACGGTTTGTGCTAGCTTCTTGAAACTTGACACAGTAAAGTAGTTTCATGTTCTATCTCTATGTTTTGTTTCCTCTTGATGTAGCCCTAAGCAGTGACTGGCGAGAAACACGTTCATGGAAAGGGGTTGCCAAGCTTCCAAAAATTACGAATCTCCAGAAATCTCAGCCAATATTTTTTCACCCAAACTAAATGATACTTTCAGGTAATGATCAGTACACTAAGGCGACTTGGTTCCCCAAATGTCGTTCTTCTATGTTGAAGCGTTCATTTCCAGTAACAGTTTGAATTTTTAGGTTTCACTCTGTTTTCTCCTATATTGATACATGTATTTGGAACTCTAAATCCAACACGGTTTGTGCTAGCTTCTTGAAACTTGACACAATAAAGTAGTTTCACGTTCTATCTCTATGTTTTGTTCCCTCTTGCTGTAGCCCTAAGCAGTGACTGGCGAGAACCACTTTCATGGAGAGGGGTTGCCAAGCTTCCAAAAATTACGAATCTCCAGAAATCTCAGCAAATATTTTTTCACCCAAACTGGATGATACTTTCAGGTAATGATCAGTACACGAAGGCGACTTGGTTCCCCAAATGTCGTTCTTCTATGTTGAAGCGTTCATTTCCAGTAACACTTTGAATTTTTAGGTTTCACTCTGTTTTCTCCTATATTGATAGATGTATTTGGAACTCTAAACCCAACACGGTTTGTGCTAGCTTCATGAAACTTGACAAAGTAAAGTAGTTTCACGTTCTATCGCTATATTCTGTTTCCTCTTGATGTAGCCCTAAGCAGTGACTGGTGAGAAACACTTTCATGGAAAAAGGTTGCCAAGCTTCCAAAAATTACGAATCTCCAGAAATCTCAGCAAATAATTTTACACCCAAACTGGATGATACTTTCAGGTAATGATCAGTACACTAAGGTGACTTGGTTCCCCAAATTTCGTTCTTCTATGTTGAAGCGTTCATTTCCAGTAACAGTTTGAATTTTTAGGTTTCACTCTGTTTTCTCCTATATTGATAGATGTATTTGGAACTCTAAATCCAACACGGTTTGTGCTAGCTTCTTGAAACTTGATACAGTAAAGTAGTTTCACGTTCTATCTCTATGTTTTGTTTCCTCTTGCTGTAGCCCTAAGCAGTGACTGGCGAGAACCACTTTCATGGAGAGGGGTTGCCAAGCATACAATAATTACGAATCTCCAGAAATCTCAGCAAACATTTTTTCAGCCAAATTGGATGATACTTTCAGGTAATGATCAGTACACTAAGCCCACTTGGTTCCCCATATTTCGTTCTTCTATGTTGAAGCGTTCGTTTCCAGCAACAGTTTGAATTTTGGCATTTCACACTGTTTTCTCCTATATTGATAGATGTACTTGGAACTCTAAATCCAACACGGTTTGTGCTAGCTTCTTGAAACTTGACACAGTAAAGCAGTTTCACGTTCTATCTCTATATTCTGTTTCCTCTTGATGTAGCCCTAAGCAGTGACTGGTGAGAAACACTTTCATGGAAAACGGTTGCCAAGCTTCCAAAAGTTACGAATCTCCCGAAATCTCAGCAAATATTTTTTCACCCAAACTGGATGATACTTTCAGGTAATGATCAGTACACTAAGGCGACTTGGTTCCCCAAATTTCGTTCTTCTATGTTGAAGCGTTCATTTCCAGTAACAGTTTGAATTTTTAGGTTTCACTCTGTTTTCTCCTATATTGATACATGTATTTGGAACTCTAAATCCAACACGGTTTGTGCTACCTTCTTGAAACTTGATACAGTAAAGTAGTTTCACGTTCTATCTCTATGTTTTGTTTCCTCTTCTGTAGCCCTAAGCAGTGACTGGCGAGAACCACTTTCATGGAGAGGGGTTGCCAAGCTTCCAAAAATTACGAATCTCCAAAAATCTCAACAAATATTTTTTCACCCAAACTGGATGATACTTTCAGGTAATGATCAGTACACGAAGGCGACTTGGTTCCCCAAATGTCATTCTTCTATGTTGAAGCGTTCATTTCCAGTAACAGTTTGAATTTTTAGGTTTCACTCTGTTTTCTCCTATATTGATAGATGTATTTGGAACTCTAAATCCAACACGGTTTGTGCTAGCTTCTTGAAACTTGACACAGTAAAGTAGTTTCACGTTCTATCTCTAGGTTTTGTTTCCTCTTGATGTAGCCCTAAGCAGTGACTGGCGAGAAACACTTTCCTGGAAAGGGGTTGCCAAGCTTCCAAAAATTACGAATCTCCAAAAATCTCAGCAAATATTTTTTCACCCAAACTGGATGATACTTTCAGGTAATGATCAGTACACTAAGGCGACTTGGTTCCCCAAATTTCGTTCTTCTATGTAAAAGCGTTCATTTCCAGTAACAGTTTGAATTTTTAGGTTTCACTCTGTTTTCTCCTATATTGATACATGTATTTGGAACTCTAAATCCAACACGGTTTGTGCTAGCTTCTTGAAACTTGATACAGTAAAGTAGTTTCACGTTCTATCTCTATGTTTTGTTTCCTCTTGCTGTAGCCCTAAGCAGTGATTGGCGAGAACCACTTTCATGGAGAGGGGTTGCCAAGCTTCCAAAAATTACGAATCTCCAAAAATCTCAACAAATATTTTTTCACCCAAACTGGATGATACTTTCAGTTAATGATCAGTACACTAAGGCGACTTGGTTCCCCAAATGTCGTTCTTCTATGTTGAAGCGTTCATTTCCAGTAACACTTTGAATTTTTAGGTTTCACTGTTTTCTCCTATATTGATACATGTATTTGGAACTCTAAATCCAACACGGTTTCTGCTAGCTTCTTGAAACTTGACACAGTAAAGTAGTTTCACGTTCTATCTCTAGGTTTTGTTTCCTCTTGATGTAGCCCTAAGCAGTGACTGGCGAGAAACACTTTCATGGAAAGGGGTTGCCAAGCTTCCAAAAATTACGAATCTCCAGAAATCTCAGCAAATATTTTTTCACCCAAACTGGATGATACTTTCAGGTAATGATCAGTACACTAAGGCGACTTGGTTCCCCAAATTTCGTTCTTCTATGTTGAAGCGTTCATTTCCAGTAACAGTTTGAATTTTTAGGTTTCACTCTGTTTTCTCCTATATTGATTCATGTATTTGGAACTCTAAATCCAACACGGTTTGTGCTAGCTTCTTGAAACTTGACACAGTAAAGTAGTTTCACGTTCTATCACTATGTTTTGTTTCCTCTTGATGTAGCCCTAAGCAGTGACTGGCGAGAACCACTTTCATGGAGAGGGGTTGCCAAGATTCCAAAAATTACGAATCTCCAAAAATCTCAGCAAATATTTTTTCACCCAAACTGGATGATACTTTCAGGTAATGATCAGTACACTAAGGCGACTTGGTTCCCCAAATGTCGTTCTTCTATGTTGAAGCGTTCATTTCCTGTAACAGTTTGAATTTTTAGGTTTCACTCTGTTTTCTCCTATATTGATACATGTATTTGGAACTCTAAATCCAACACGGTTTGTGCTAGCTTCTTGAAACTTGACACAATAAAGTAGTTTCACGTTCTTTCTCTATGTTTTGTTTCCTCTTTCTGTAGCCCTAAGCAGTGACTGGCGAGAACCACTTTCATGGAGAGGGGTTGCCAAGCTTCCAAAAATTACGAATCTCCAGAAATCTCAGCAAATATTTTTTCACCCAAACTGGATGATACTTTCAGGTAATGATCAGTACACTAAGGCGACTTGGTTCCCCAAATGTCGTTCTTCTATGTTGAAGCGTTCATTTCCAGTAACAGTTTGAATTTTTAGGTTTCACTCTGTTTTCTCCTATATTGATAGATGTATTTGGAACTCTAAATCCAACACGGTTTGTGCTAGCTTCTTGAAACTTGACACAGTAAAGTAGTTTCATGTTCTATCTCTATGTTTTGTTTCCTCTTGATGTAGCCCTAAGCAGTGACTGGCGAGAAACACGTTCATGGAAAGGGGTTGCCAAGCTTCCAAAAATTACGAATCTCCAGAAATCTCAGCCAATATTTTTTCACCCAAACTTAATGATACTTTCAGGTAATGATCAGTACACTAAGGCGACTTGGTTCCCCAAATGTCGTTCTTCTATGTTGAAGCGTTCATTTCCAGTAACAGTTTGAATTTTTAGGTTTCACTCTGTTTTCTCCTATATTGATACATGTATTTGGAACTCTAAATCCAACACGGTTTGTGCTAGCTTCTTGAAACTTGACACAATAAAGTAGTTTCACGTTCTATCTCTATGTTTTGTTCCCTCTTGCTGTAGCCCTAAGCAGTGACTGGCGAGAACCACTTTCATGGAGAGGGGTTGCCAAGCTTCCAAAAATTACGAATCTCCAGAAATCTCAGCAAATATTTTTTCACCCAAACTGGATGATACTTTCAGGTAATGATCAGTACACGAAGGCGACTTGGTTCCCCAAATGTCGTTCTTCTATGTTGAAGCGTTCATTTCCAGTAACACTTTGAATTTTTAGGTTTCACTCTGTTTTCTCCTATATTGATAGATGTATTTGGAACTCTAAACCCAACACGGTTTGTGCTAGCTTCATGAAACTTGACAAAGTAAAGTAGTTTCACGTTCTATCGCTATATTCTGTTTCCTCTTGATGTAGCCCTAAGCAGTGACTGGTGAGAAACACTTTCATGGAAAAAGGTTGCCAAGCTTCCAAAAATTACGAATCTCCAGAAATCTCAGCAAATAATTTTACACCCAAACTGGATGATACTTTCAGGTAATGATCAGTACACTAAGGTGACTTGGTTCCCCAAATTTCGTTCTTCTATGTTGAAGCGTTCATTTCCAGTAACAGTTTGAATTTTTAGGTTTCACTCTGTTTTCTCCTATATTGATAGATGTATTTGGAACTCTAAATCCAACACGGTTTGTGCTAGCTTCTTGAAACTTGATACAGTAAAGTAGTTTCACGTTCTATCTCTATGTTTTGTTTCCTCTTGCTGTAGCCCTAAGCAGTGACTGGCGAGAACCACTTTCATGGAGAGGGGTTGCCAAGCATACAATAATTACGAATCTCCAGAAATCTCAGCAAACATTTTTTCAGCCAAATTGGATGATACTTTCAGGTAATGATCAGTACACTAAGCCCACTTGGTTCCCCATATTTCGTTCTTCTATGTTGAAGCGTTCGTTTCCAGCAACAGTTTGAATTTTGGCATTTCACACTGTTTTCTCCTATATTGATAGATGTACTTGGAACTCTAAATCCAACACGGTTTGGCTAGCTTCTTGAAACTTGACACAGTAAAGCAGTTTCACGTTCTATCTCTATATTCTGTTTCCTCTTGATGTAGCCCTAAGCAGTGACTGGTGAGAAACACTTTCATGGAAAAAGGTTGCCAAGCTTCCAAAAGTTACGAATCTCCAGAAATCTCAGCAAATATTTTTTCACCCAAACTGGATGATACTTTCAGGTAATGATCAGTACACTAAGGCGACTTGGTTCCCCAAATTTCGTTCTTCTATGTTGAAGCGTTCATTTCCAGTAACAGTTTGAATTTTTAGGTTTCACTCTGTTTTCTCCTATATTGATAGATGTATTTGGAACTCTAAATCCAACACGGTTTGTGCTAGCTTCTTGAAATTTGACAAAGTAAAGTAGTTTCACGTTCTATCTCTGTTTTGTTTCCTCTTGCTGTAGCCCTAAGCAGTGACTGGCGAGAACCACTTTCATGGAGAGGGGTTGCCAAGCTTCCGAAAATTACGAATCTCCAGAAATCTCAGCAAATATTTTTTCACCCAAACTGGATGATACTTTCAGGTAATGATCAGTACACGAAGGCGACTTGGTTCCCCAAATGTCGTTCTTCTATGTTGAAGCGTTCATTTCCAGTAACACTTTGAATTTTTAGGTTTCACTCTGTTTTCTCCTATATTGATAGATGTATTTGGAACTCTAAACCCAACACGGTTTGTGCTAGCTTCTTGAAACTTGATACAGTAAAGTAGTTTCACGTTCTATCTCTATGTTTTGTTTCCTCTTGCTGTAGCCCTAAGCAGTGACTGGCGAGAACCACTTTCATGGAGAGGGGTTGCCAAGCTTCCAAAAATTACGAATCTCCAGAAATCTCAGCAAATATTTTTTCACCCAAACTGGATGATACTTTCAGGTAATGATCAGTACATGAAGGCGACTTGGTTCCCCAAATGTCGTTCTTCTATGTTGAAGCGTTCATTTCCAATAACACTTTGAATTTTTAGGTTTCACTCTGTTTTCTCCTATATTGATAGATGTATTTGGAACTCTAAATCCAACACGGTTTGTGCTAGCTTCATGAAACTTGACAAAGTAAAGTAGTTTCACGTTCTATCTCTATATTCTGTTTCCTCTTGATGTAGCCCTAAGCATTGACTGGTGAGAAACACTTTCAAGGAAAAAGTTTGCCAAGCTTCCAAAAATTACGAATCTCCAGAAATCTCAGCAAATATTTTTTCACCCAAACTGGATGATACTTTCAGGTAATGATCAGTACACTAAGGTGACTTGGTTCCCCAAATGTCGTTCTTCTATGTTGAAGCGTTCATTTCCTGTAACAGTTTGAATTTTTAGGTTTCACTCTGTTTTCTCCTATATTGATACATGTATTTGGAACTCTAAATCCAACACGGTTTGTGCTAGCTTCATGAAACTTGATACACTAAAGTAGTTTCACGTTCTATCTCTATGTTTTGTTTCCTCTTGCTGTAGCCCTAAGCAGTGACTGGCGAGAACCACTTTCATGGAGAGGGGTTGCCAAGCATACAAAAACTACGAATCTCCAGAAATCTCAGCAAACATTTTTTCAGCCAAATTGGATGATACTTTCAGGTAATGATCAGTACACTAAGCCCACTTGGTTCCCCAAATTTCGTTCTTCTATGTTGAAGCGTTCGTTTCCAGCCACAGTTTGAATTTTGGCATTTCACACTGTTTTCTCCTATATTGATAGATGTATTTGGAACTCTAAATCCAACACGGTTTGTGCTAGCTTCATGAAACTTGACACAGTAAAGTAGTTTCAAGTTCTATCTCGATGTTTTGTTTCCTCTTGATGTAGCCTTAAGCAGTGACTGGACAGAAACACTTTCATTGAAAGGGGTTGCCAAGCATACAAAAATAACGAATCTCCAGAAATCTCAGCAAATATTTTTTAACCCAAACTGGATCATACTTTTAGGTAATGATCAGTACACTAAGCCCACTTGGTTCCCCAAATTTCGTTTTTCTATGTTGAAGCGTTCGTTTCCAGCAACAGTTTGAATTTTGGCATTACAGACTGATTTCTCCTATATTGATAGATGTATTTGGAACTCTAAATCCAACACGGTTTGTGCTAGCTTCTTGAAACTTGACACAGTAAAGTAGTTTCACGTTCTATCTCTATATTCTGTTTCCTGTTGATGTAGCCCTAGGCAGTGACTGGTGAGAAACACTTTCATGGAAAAAGGTTGCCAAGCTTCCAAAAGTTACGAATCTCCAGAAATCTCAGCAAATATTTTTTCACCCAAACTGGATGACACTTTCAGGTAATGATCAGTACACGAAGGCGACTTGGTTCCCCAAATTTCGTTCTTCTATGTTGAAGCGTTCATTTCCAGTAACAGTTTCAATTTTTAGGTTTCACTCTGTTTTCTCCTATAATGATACATGTATTTGGAACTCTAAATCCAACAAGGTTTGTGCTAGCTTCTTGAAACTTGATACAGTAAAGTAGTTTCACGTTCTATCTCTAGGTTTTGTTTCCTCTTGATGTAGCCCTAAGCAGCGACTTGGTTCCCCAAATTTCGTTCTTCTATGTTGAAGCGTTCATTTCCAGTAACAGTTTGAATTTTTAGGTTCTACTCTGTTTTCTCCTATATTGATACATGTATTTGGAACTCTAAATCCAACACGGTTTGTGCTAGCTTCTTGAAACTTGACACAGTAAAGTAGTTTCACGTTCTGTCTCTATGTTTTGTTTCCTCTTGATGTAGCCCTAAGCAGTGACTGGCGAGAAACACTTTCATGGAAAGGGGTTGCCAAGCTTCCAAAAATTACGAATCTCCAGAAATCTCAGCAAATATTTTTTCACCCAAACTGGATGATACTTTCAGGTAATGATCAGTACACTAAGGCAACTTGGTTCCCCAAATGTCGTTCTTCTATGTTGAAGCGTTCATTTCCTGTAACAGTTTGAATTTTTAGGTTTCACTCTGTTTTCTCCTATATTGATACATGTATTTGGAACTCTAAATCCAACACGGTTTGTGCTAGCTTCTTGAAACTTGACACAATAAAGTAGTTTCACGTTCTATCTCTATGTTTTGTTTCCTCTTGATGTAGCCCTAAGCAGTGACTGGCGAGTAACACTTTCATGGAGAGGGGTTGCCAAGCTTCCAAAAATTACGAATGTCCAGAAATCTCAGCAAATATTTTTTCACCCAAACTGGATGATACTTTCAGGTAATGATCAGTACACTAAGGCGACTTGGTTCCCCAAATGTCGTTCTTCTATGTTGAAGCGTTCATTTCCTGTAACAGTTTGAATTTTTAGGTTTCACTCTGTTTTCTCCTATATTGATACATGTATTTGGAACTCTAAATCCAACACGGTTTGTGCTAGCTTCATGAAACTTGAAAAAGTAAAGTAGTTTCACGTTCTATCTCTATATTCTGTTTCCTCTTGATGTAGCCCTAAGCAGTGACTGGTGAGAAACACTTTCATGGAAAAAGGTTGCCAAACTTCCAAAAATTACGAATCTCCAGAAATCTCAGCAAATATTTTTTCACCCAAACTGGATGATACTTTCAGGTAATGATCAGTACACTAAGGTGACTTGGTTCCCCAAATTTCGTTCTTCTATGTTGAAGCGTTCATTTCCAGTAACAGTTTGAATTTTTAGGTTTCACTCTGATTTCTCCTATATTGATACATGTATTTGGAACTCTAAATCCAACACGGTTTGTGCTAGCTTCTTGAAACTTGATACAGTAAAGTAGTTTCACGTTCTATCTCTATGTTTTGTTTCCTCTTGCTGTAGCCCTAAGCAGTGACTGGCGAGAACCACTTTCATGGAGAGGGGTTGCCAAGCATACAAAAATTACGAATCTCCAGAAATCTCAGCAAACATTTTTTCAGCCAAATTGGATGACACTTTCATGTAATGATCAGTACACTAAGCCCACTTGGTTCCCCAAATTTCGTTCTTCTATGTTGAAGCGTTCGTTTCCAGCAACAGTTTGAATTTTGGCATTTCACACTGTTTTCTCCTATATTGATAGATGTATTTGGAACTCTAAATCCAACACGGTTTGTGCTAGCTTCGTGAAACATGACACAGTAAAGTAGTTTCAAGTTCTATCTCGATGTTTTGTTTCCTCTTGATGTAGCCTTAAGCAGTGACTGGACAGAAACACTTTCATTGAAAGGGGTTGCCAAGCATACAAAAATAACGAATCTCCAGAAATCTCAGCAAATATTTTTTCACCCAAACTGGATGATACTTTCAGGTAATGATCAGTACACTAAGGCGACTTGGTTCCCCAAATGTCGTTCTTCTATGTTGAAGCGTTCATTTCCTGTAACAGTTTGAATTTTTAGGTTTCACTCTGTTTTCTCCTATATTGATACATGTATTTGGAACTCTAAATCCAACACGGTTTGTGCTACCTTCTTGAAACTTGATACAGTAAAGTAGTTTCACGTTCTATCTCTATGTTTTGTTTCCTCTTGCTGTAGCCTTAAGCAGTGACTGGACAGAAACACTTTCATTGAAAGGGGTTGCCAAGCATACAAAAATAACGAATCTCCAGAAATCTCAGCAAATATTTTTTCACCCAAACTGGATGATACTTTCAGGTAATGGTCAGTACACTAAGCCCACTTGGTTCCCCAAGTTTCGTTCTTCTATGTTGAAGCGTTCGTTTCCAGCAACAGTTTGAATTTTGGCATTTCACACTGTTTTCTCCTATATTGATAGATGTATTTGGAACTCTAAATCCAACACGGTTTTTGCTAGCTTCTTGAAACTTGACACAGTAAAGTAGTTTCCAGGTCTATCTTTATGTTTTGTTTCCTCTTGATGTAGCCCTAAGCAGTGACCTGCAAGAAACACTTTCATTGAAAGGGGTTGCAAAGCATACAAAAATTACGAATCTCCAGAAATCTCAGCAAACATTTTTTCAGCCAAATTGGATGATACTTTCAGGTAATGATCAGTACACTAAGCCCACTTGGTTCCCCAAATTTCGTTCTTCTATGTTGAAGCGTTCGTTTCCAGTAACACTTTGAATTTTGGCGTTTCACACTGTTTTCTCCTATATTGATAGATGTATTTGGAACTCTCAATCCAACACGGTTTGCGCTAGCTTCTTGAACCTTGACACAGTAAAGTAGTTTCACGTTCTATCTCTATGTTTTGTTTCCTCTTGCTGTAGCCCTAAGCAGTGACTGGCGAGAACCACTTTCATGGAGAGGGGTTGCCAAGCTTCCAAAAATTACGAATCTCCAGAAATCTCAGCAAATATTTTTTCACCCAAACTGGATGATACTTTCAGGTAATGATCAGTACACTAAGGCGACTTGGTTCCCCAAATTTCGTTCTTCTATGTTGAAGCGTTCATTTCCAGTAACAGTTTCAATTTTTAGGTTTCACTCTGTTTTCTCCTATATTGATACATGTATTTGGAACTCTAAATCCAACACGGTTTGTGCTAGCTTCTTGAAACTTGATACAGTAAAGTAGTTTCACGTTCTATCTCTATGTTTTGTTTCCTCTTGCTGTAGCCCTAAGCAGTGACTGGCGAGAACCACTTTCATGGAGAGGGGTTGCCAAGCTTCCAAAAATTACGAATCTCCAGAAATCTCAGCCAATATTTTTTCACCCAAACTGGATGATACTTTCAGGTAATGAACAGTACATGAAGGCGACTTGGTTCCCCAAATGTCGTTCTTCTATGTTGAAGCGTTCATTTCCAGTAACAGTTTGAATTTTTAGGTTTCACTCTGTTTTCTCCTATATTGATAGATGTATTTGGAACTCTAAATCCAACACGGTTTGTGCTAGCTTCATGAAACTTGACAAAGTAAAGTAGTTTCACGTTCTATCTCCATATTCTGTTTCCTCTTGATGTAGCCCTAAGCAGTGACTGGTGAGAAACACTTTCATGGAAAAAGGTTGCCAAGCTTCCAAAAGTTACGAATCTCCAGAAATCTCAGCAAATATTTGTTGACCCAAACTGGATGATACTTTCAGGTAATGATCAGTACACGAAGGCGACTTGGTTCCCCAAATTTCGTTCTTCTATGTTGAAGCGTTCATTTCCAGTAACAGTTTGAATTTTTAGGTTTCACTCTGTTTTCTCCTATATTGATAGATGTATTTGGAACTCTAAATCCAACACGGTTTGTGCTAGCTTCTTGAAACTTGACACAGTAAAGTAGTTTCACGTTCTATCTCTAGGTTTTGTTTCCTCTTGATGTAGCCCTAAGCAGTGACTGGCGAGAAACACTTTCATGGAAAGGGGTTGCCAAGCTTCCAAAAATTACGAATCTCCAAAAATCTCAGCAAATATTTTTTCACCCAAACTGGATGATACTTTCAGGTAATGATCAGTACACTAAGGCGACTTGGTTCCCCAAATTTCGTTCTTCTATGTAAAAGCGTTCATTTCCAGTAACAGTTTGAATTTTTAGGTTTCACTCTGTTTTCTCCTATATTGATACATGTATTTGGAACTCTAAATCCAACACGGTTTGTGCTAGCTTCTTGAAACTTGACACAATAAAGTAGTTTCACGTTCTATCTCTATGTTTTGTTCCCTCTTGCTGTAGCCCTAAGCAGTGACTGGCGAGAACCACTTTCATGGAGAGGGGTTGCCAAGCTTCCAAAAATTACGAATCTCCAAAAATCTCAACAAATATTTTTTCACCCAAACTGGATGATACTTTCAGGTAATGATCAGTACACTAAGGCGACTTGGTTCCCCAAATGTCGTTCTTCTATGTTGAAGCGTTCATTTCCAGTAACAGTTTGAATTTTTAGGTTTCACTCTGTTTTCTCCTATATTGATACATGTATTTGGAACTCTAAATCCAACACGGTTTGTGCTAGCTTCATGAAACTTGAAAAAGTAAAGTAGTTTCACGTTCTATCTCTATATTCTGTTTCCTCTTGATGTAGCCCTAAGCAGTGACTGGTGAGAAACACTTTCATGGAAAAAGGTTGCCAAACTTCCAAAAATTACGAATCTCCACAAATCTCAGCAAATATTTTTTCACCCAAACTGGATGATACTTTCAGGTAATGATCAGTACACTAAGGTGACTTGGTTCCCCAAATTTCGTTCTTCTATGTTGAAGCGTTCATTTCCAGTAACAGTTTGAATTTTTAGGTTTCACTCTGATTTCTCCTATATTGATACATGTATTTGGAACTCTAAATCCAACACGGTTTGTGCTAGCTTCTTGAAACTTGATACAGTAAAGTAGTTTCACGTTCTATCTCTATGTTTTGTTTCCTCTTGCTGTAGCCCTAAGCAGTGACTGGCGAGAACCACTTTCATGGAGAGGGGTTGCCAAGCATACAAAAATTACGAATCTCCAGAAATCTCAGCAAACATTTTTTCAGCCAAATTGGATGACACTTTCATGTAATGATCAGTACACTAAGCCCACTTGGTTCCCCAAATTTCGTTCTTCTATGTTGAAGCGTTCGTTTCCAGCAACAGTTTGAATTTTGGCATTTCACACTGTTTTCTCCTATATTGATAGATGTATTTGGAACTCTAAATCCAACACGGTTTGTGCTAGCTTCGTGAAACATGACACAGTAAAGTAGTTTCAAGTTCTATCTCGATGTTTTTTTTCCTCTTGATGTAGCCTTAAGCAGTGACTGGACAGAAACTCTTTCATTGAAAGGGGTTGCCAAGCATACAAAAATAACGAATCTCCAGAAATCTCAGCAAATATTTTTTCACCCAAACTGGATGATACTTTCAGGTAATGATCAGTACACTAAGGCGACTTGGTTCCCCAAATGTCGTTCTTCTATGTTGAAGCGTTCATTTCCTGTAACAGTTTGAATTTTTAGGTTTCACTCTGTTTTCTCCTATATTGATACATGTATTTGGAACTCTAAATCCAACACGGTTTGTGCTACCTTCTTGAAACTTGATACAGTAAAGTAGTTTCACGTTCTATCTCTATGTTTTGTTTCCTCTTGCTGTAGCCTTAAGCAGTGACTGGACAGAAACACTTTCATTGAAAGGGGTTGCCAAGCATACAAAAATAACGAATCTCCAGAAATCTCAGCAAATATTTTTTCACCCAAACTGGATGATACTTTCAGGTAATGATCAGTACACTAAGCCCACTTGGTTCCCCAAGTTTCGTTCTTCTATGTTGAAGCGTTCGTTTCCAGCAACAGTTTGAATTTTGGCATTTCACACTGTTTTCTCCTATATTGATAGATGTATTTGGAACTCTAAATCCAACACGGTTTTTGCTAGCTTCTTGAAACTTGACACAGTAAAGTAGTTTCCAGGTCTATCTTTATGTTTTGTTTCCTCTTGATGTAGCCCTAAGCAGTGACCTGCAAGAAACACTTTCATTGAAAGGGGTTGCAAAGCATACAAAAATTATGAATCTCCAGAAATCTCAGCAAACATTTTTTCAGCCAAATTGGATGATACTTTCAGGTAATGATCAGTACACTAAGCCCACTTGGTTCCCCAAATTTCGTTCTTCTATGTTGAAGCGTTCGTTTCCAGTAACACTTTGAATTTTGGCGTTTCACACTGTTTTCTCCTATATTGATAGATGTATTTGGAACTCTCAATCCAACACGGTTTGCGCTAGCTTCTTGAACCTTGACACAGTAAAGTAGTTTCACGTTCTATCTCTATGTTTTGTTTCCTCTTGCTGTAGCCCTAAGCAGTGACTGGCGAGAACCACTTTCATGGAGAGGGGTTGCCAAGCTTCCAAAAATTACGAATCTCCAGAAATCTCAGCAAATATTTTTTCACCCAAACTGGATGATACTTTCAAATAATGATCAGTACACTAAGGCGACTAGGTTCCCCAAAGTTCGTTCTTCTATGTTGAAGCGTTCATTTCCAGTAACAGTTTGAATTTTTAGGTTTCACTCTGTTTTCTCCTATATTGATACATGTATTTGGAACTCTAAATCCAACACGGTTTGTGCTAGCTTCTTGAAACTTGATACAGTAAAGTAGTTTCACGTTCTATCTCTATGTTTTGTTTCCTCTTGCTGTAGCCCTAAGCAGTGACTGGCGAGAACCACTTTCATGGAGAGGGGTTGCCAAGCTTCCAAAAATTACGAATCTCCAGAAATCTCAGCAAATATTTTTTCACCCAAACTGGATGATACTTTCAGGTAATGAACAGTACATGAAGGCGACTTGGTTCCCCAAATGTCGTTCTTCTATGTTGAAGCGTTCATTTCCAGTAACAGTTTGAATTGTTAGGTTTCACTCTGTTTTCTCCTATATTGATAGATGTATTTGGAACTCTAAATCCAACACGGTTTGTGCTAGCTTCATGAAACTTGACAAAGTAAAGTAGTTTCACGTTCTATCTCCATATTCTGTTTCCTCTTGATGTAGCCCTAAGCAGTGACTGGTGAGAAACACTTTCATGGAAAAAGGTTGCCAAGCTTCCAAAAGTTACGAATCTCCAGAAATCTCAGCAAATATTTGTTGACCCAAACTGGATGATACTTTCAGGTAATGATCAGTACACGAAGGCGACTTGGTTCCCCAAATTTCGTTCTTCTATGTTGAAGCGTTCATTTCCAGTAACAGTTTGAATTTTTAGGTTTCACTCTGTTTTCTCCTATATTGATAGATGTATTTGGAACTCTAAATCCAACACGGTTTGTGCTAGCTTCTTGAAACTTGACACAGTAAAGTAGTTTCACGTTCTATCTCTAGGTTTTGTTTCCTCTTGATGTAGCCCTAAGCAGTGACTGGCGAGAAACACTTTCATGGAAAGGGGTTGCCAAGCTTCCAAAAATTACGAATCTCCAAAAATCTCAGCAAATATTTTTTCACCCAAACTGGATGATACTTTCAGGTAATGATCAGTACACTAAGGCGACTTGGTTCCCCAAATTTCGTTCTTCTATGTAAAAGCGTTCATTTCCAGTAACAGTTTGAATTTTTAGGTTTCACTCTGTTTTCTCCTATATTGATACATGTATTTGGAACTCTAAATCCAACACGGTTTGTGCTAGCTTCTTGAAACTTGACACAATAAAGTAGTTTCACGTTCTATCTCTATGTTTTGTTCCCTCTTGCTGTAGCCCTAAGCAGTGACTGGCGAGAACCACTTTCATGGAGAGGGGTTGCCAAGCTTCCAAAAATTACGAATCTCCAAAAATCTCAACAAATATTTTTTCACCCAAACTGGATGATACTTTCAGGTAATGATCAGTACACTAAGGCGACTTGGTTCCCCAAATGTCGTTCTTCTATGTTGAAGCGTTCATTTCCAGTAACAGTTTGAATTTTTAGGTTTCACTCTGTTTTCTCCTATATTGATACATGTATTTGGAACTCTAAATCCAACACGGTTTGTGCTAGCTTCATGAAACTTGACAAAGTAAAGTAGTTTCACGTTCTATCTCTATATTCTGTTTCCTCTTGATGTAGCCCTAAGCAGTGACTGGTGAGAAACACTTTCATGGAAAAAGTTTGCCAAGCTTCCAAAAGTTACGAATCTCCAGAAATCTCAGCAAATATTTTTTCACCCAAACTGGATGATACTTTCAGGTAATGATCAGTACACTAAGGCGACTTGGTTCCCCAAATGTCGTTCTTCTATGTTGAAGCGTTCATTTCCAGTAACAGTTTGAATTTTTAGGTTTCACTCTGTTTTCTCCTATATTGATACATGTATTTGGAACTCTAAATCCAACACGGTTTGTGCTAGCTTCTTGAAACTTGACACAGTAAAGTAGTTTCATGTTCTATCTCTATGTTTTGTTTCCTCTTGATGTAGCCCTAAGCAGTGACTGGCGAGAAACACTTTCATGGAAAGGGGTTGCCAAGCTTCCAAAAGTTACGAATCTCCAGAAATCTCAGCAAATATTTTTTCACCCAAACTGGATGATACTTTCAGGTAATGATCAGTACACTAAGGCGACTTGGTTCCCCAAATGTCGTTCTTCTATGTTGAAGCGTTCATTTCCTGTAACAGTTTGAATTTTTAGGTTTCACTCTGTTTTCTCCTATATTGATACATGTATTTGGAACTCTAAATCCAACACGGTTTGTGCTAGCTTCTTGAAACTTGACACAATAAAGTAGTTTCACGTTCTATCTCTATGTTTTGTTTCCTCTTGATGTAGCCCTAAGCAGTGACTGGCGAGAAACACTTTCATGGAAAGGGGTTGCCAAGCTTCCAAAAATTACGAATCTCCAGAAATCTCAGCCAATATTTTTTCACCCAAACTAAATGATACTTTCAGGTAATGATCAGTACACTAAGGCGACTTGGTTCCCCAAATGTCGTTCTTCTATGTTGAAGCGTTCATTTCCTGTAACAGTTTGAATTTTTAGGTTTCACTCTGTTTTCTCCTATATTGATACATGTATTTGGAACTCTAAATCCAACACGGTTTGTGCTAGCTTCTTGAAACTTGACACAATAAAGTAGTTTCACGTTCTATCTCTATGTTTTGTTCCCTCTTGCTGTAGCCCTAAGCAGTGACTGGCGAGAACCACTTTCATGGAGAGGGGTTGCCAAGCTTCCAAAAATTACGAATCTCCAGAAATCTCAGCAAATATTTTTTCACCCAAACTGGATGATACTTTCAGGTAATGATAAGTACACGAAGGCGACTTGGTTCCCCAAATGTCGTTCTTCTATGTTGAAGCGTTCATTTCCAGTAACACTTTGAATTTTTAGGTTTCACTCTGTTTTCTCCTATATTGATAGATGTATTTGGAACTCTAAATACAACACGGTTTGTGCTAGCTTCAGGAAACTTGACAAAGTAAAGTAGTTTCAGGTTCTATCTCTATATTCTGTTTCCTCTTGATGTAGCCCTAAGCAGTGACTGGTGAGAAACACTTTCATGGAAAAAGGTTGCCAAGCTTCCAAAAATTACGAATCTCCAGAAATCTCAGCAAATAATTTTACACCCAAACTGGATGATACTTTCAGGTAATGATCAGTACACTAAGGTGACTTGGTTCCCCAAATTTCGTTCTTCTATGTTGAAGCGTTCATTTCCAGCAACAGTTTGAATTTTTAGGTTTCACTCTGTTTTCTCCTATATTTATAGATGTATTTGGAACTCTAAATCCAACACGGTTTGTGCTAGCTTCTTGAAACTTGATACAGTAAAGTAGTTTCACGTTCTATCTCTATGTTTTGTTTCCTCTTGATGTAGCCCTAAGCAGTGACTGGCGAGTAACACTTTCATGGAGAGGGGTTGCCAAGCTTCCAAAAATTACGAATGTCCAGAAATCTCAGCAAATATTTTTTCACCCAAACTGGATGATACTTTCAGGTAATGATCAGTACACTAAGGCGACTTGGTTCCCCAAATGTCGTTCTTCTATGTTGAAGCGTTCATTTCCTGTAACAGTTTGAATTTTTAGGTTTCACTCTGTTTTCTCCTATATTGATACATGTATTTGGAACTCTAAATCCAACACGGTTTGTGCTAGCTTCATGAAACTTGAAAAAGTAAAGTAGTTTCACGTTCTATCTCTATATTCTGTTTCCTCTTGATGTAGCCCTAAGCAGTGACTGGTGAGAAACACTTTCATGGAAAAAGGTTGCCAAACTTCCAAAAATTACGAATCTCCAGAAATCTCAGCAAATATTTTTTCACCCAAACTGGATGATACTTTCAGGTAATGATCAGTACACTAAGGTGACTTGGTTCCCCAAATTTCGTTCTTCTATGTTGAGCGTTCATTTCCAGTAACAGTTTGAATTTTTAGGTTTCACTCTGATTTCTCCTATATTGATACATGTATTTGGAACTCTAAATCCAACACGGTTTGTGCTAGCTTCTTGAAACTTGATACAGTAAAGTAGTTTCACGTTCTATCTCTATGTTTTGTTTCCTCTTGCTGTAGCCCTAAGCAGTGACTGGCGAGAACCACTTTCATGGAGAGGGGTTGCCAAGCATACAAAAATTACGAATCTCCAGAAATCTCAGCAAACATTTTTTCAGCCAAATTGGATGACACTTTCATGTAATGATCAGTACACTAAGCCCACTTGGTTCCCCAAATGTCGTTCTTCTATGTTGAAGCGTTCATTTCCTGTAACAGTTTGAATTTTTAGGTTTCACTCTGTTTTCTCCTATATTGATACATGTATTTGGAACTCTAAATCCAACACGGTTTGTGCTACCTTCTTGAAACTTGATACAGTAAAGTAGTTTCACGTTCTATCTCTATGTTTTGTTTCCTCTTGCTGTAGCCTTAAGCAGTGACTGGACAGAAACACTTTCATTGAAAGGGGTTGCCAAGCATACAAAAATAACGAATCTCCAGAAATCTCAGCAAATATTTTTTCACCCAAACTGGATGATACTTTCAGGTAATGATCAGTACACTAAGCCCACTTGGTTCCCCAAGTTTCGTTCTTCTATGTTGAAGCGTTCGTTTCCAGCAACAGTTTGAATTTTGGCATTTCACACTGTTTTCTCCTATATTGATAGATGTATTTGGAACTCTAAATCCAACACGGTTTTTGCTAGCTTCTTGAAACTTGACACAGTAAAGTAGTTTCCAGGTCTATCTTTATGTTTTGTTTCCTCTTGATGTAGCCCTAAGCAGTGACCTGCAAGAAACACTTTCATTGAAAGGGGTTGCAAAGCATACAAAAATTACGAATCTCCAGAAATCTCAGCAAACATTTTTTCAGCCAAATTGGATGATACTTTCAGGTAATGATCAGTACACTAAGCCCACTTGGTTCCCCAAATTTCGTTCTTCTATGTTGAAGCGTTCGTTTCCAGTAACACTTTGAATTTTGGCGTTTCACACTGTTTTCTCCTATATTGATAGATGTATTTGGAACTCTCAATCCAACACGGTTTGCGCTAGCTTCTTGAACCTTGACACAGTAAAGTAGTTTCACGTTCTATCTCTATGTTTTGTTTCCTCTTGCTGTAGCCCTAAGCAGTAACTGGCGAGAACCACTTTCATGGAGAGGGGTTGCCAAGCTTCCAAAAATTACGAATCTCCAGAAATCTCAGCAAATATTTTTTCACCCAAACTGGATGATACTTTCAGGTAATGATCAGTACACTAAGGCGACTTGGTTCCCCAAATTTCGTTCTTCTATGTTGAAGCGTTCATTTCCAGTAACAGTTTGAATTTTTAGGTTTCACTCTGTTTTCTCCTATATTGATACATGTATTTGGAACTCTAAATCCAACACGGTTTGTGCTAGCTTCATGAAACTTGACAAAGTAAAGTAGTTTCATGTTCTATCTCTATGTTTTGTTTCCTCTTGATGTAGCCCTAAGCAGTGACTGGTGAGAAACACTTTCATGGAAAAAGGTTGCCAAGCTTCCAAAAATTACGAATCTCCAGAAATCTCAGCAAATAATTTTACACCCAAACTGGATGATACTTTCAGGTAATGATCAGTACACTAAGGTGACTTGGTTCCCCAAATTTCGTTCTTCTATGTTGAAGCGTTCATTTTCAGTAACAGTTTGAATTTTTAGGTTTCACTCTGTTTTCTCCTATATTTATAGATGTATTTGGAACTCTAAATCCAACACGGTTTGTGCTAGCTTCTTGAAACTTGATACAGTAAAGTAGTTTCACGATCTATCTCTATGTTTTGTTTCCTCTTGCTGTAGCCCTAAGCAGTGACTGGCGAGAACCACTTTCATGGAGAGGGGTTGCCAAGCATACAAAAATTACGAATCTCCAGAAATCTCAGCAAACATTTTTTCAGCCAAATTGGATGATACTTTCAGGTAATGATCAGTACACTAAGCCCACTTGGTTCCCCAAATTTCGTTCTTCTATGTTGAAGCGTTCGTTTCCAGCAACAGTTTGAATTTTGGCATTTCACACTGTTTTCTCCTATATTGATAGATGTATTTGGAACTCTAAATCCAACACGGTTTGTGCTAGCTTCTTGAAACTTGACACAGTAAAGCAGTTTCACGTTCTATCTCTATATTCTGTTTCCTCTTGATGTAGCCCTAAGCAGTGACTGGTGAGAAACACTTTCATGGAAAAAGGTTGCCAAGCTTCCAAAAGTTACGAATCTCCAGAAATCTCAGCAAATATTTTTTCACCCAAACTGGATGATACTTTCAGGTAATGATCAGTACACTAAGGCGACTTGGTTCCCCAAATTTCGTTCTTCTATGTTGAAGCGTTCATTTCCAGTAACAGTTTGAATTTTTAGGTTTCACTCTGTTTTCTCCTATATTGATAGATGTATTTGGAACTCTAAATCCAACACGGTTTGTGCTAGCTTCTTGAAACTTGACAAAGTAAAGTAGTTTCACGTTCTATCTCTGTTTTGTTTCCTCTTGCTGTAGCCCTAAGCAGTGACTGGCGAGAACCACTTTCATGGAGAGGGGTTGCCAAGCTTCCGAAAATTACGAATCTCCAGAAATCTCAGCAAATATTTTTTCACCCAAACTGGATGATACTTTCAGGTAATGATCAGTACACGAAGGCGACTTGGTTCCCCAAATGTCGTTCTTCTATGTTGAAGCGTTCATTTCCAGTAACACTTTGAATTTTTAGGTTTCACTCTGTTTTCTCCTATATTGATAGATGTATTTGGAACTCTAAACCCAACACCGTTTGTGCTAGCTTCTTGAAACTTGATACAGTAAAGTAGTTTCACGTTCTATCTCTATGTTTTGTTTCCTCTTGCTGTAGCCCTAAGCAGTGACTGGCGAGAACCACTTTCATGGAGAGGGGTTGCCAAGCTTCCAAAAATTACGAATCTCCAGAAATCTCAGCAAATATTTTTTCACCCAAACTGGATGATACTTTCAGGTAATGATCAGTACACGAAGGCGACTTGGTTCCCCAAATGTCGTTCTTCTATGTTGAAGCGTTCATTTCCAGTAACAGTTTGAATTTTTAGGTTTCACTCTGTTTTCTCCTATATTGATAGATGTATTTGGAACTCTAAATCCAACACGGTTTGTGCTAGCTTCATGAAACTTGACAAAGTAAAGTAGTTTCATGTTCTATCTCCATATTCTGTTTCCTCTTGATGTAGCCCTAAGCAGTGACTGGTGAGAAACACTTTCATGGAAAAAGGTTGCCAAGCTTCCAAAAGTTTCGAATCTCCAGAAATCTCAGCAAATATTTGTTCACCCAAACTGGATGATACTTTCAGGTAATGATCAGTACACGAAGGCGACTTGGTTCCCCAAATTTCGTTCTTCTATGTTGAAGCGTTCATTTCCAGTAACAGTTTGAATTTTTAGGTTTCACTCTGTTTTCTCCTATATTCATAGATGTATTTGGAACTCTAAATCCAACACGGTTTGTGCTAGCTTCTTGAAACTTGACACAGTAAAGTAGTTTCACGTTCTATCTCTAGGTTTTGTTTCCTCTTGATGTAGCCCTAAGCAGTGACTGGCGAGAAACACTTTCATGGAAAGGGGTTGCCAAGCTTCCAAAAATTACGAATCTCCAAAAATCTCAGCAAATATTTTTTTCACCCAAACTGGATGATACTTTCAGGTAATGATCAGTACACTAAGGCGACTTGGTTCCCCAAATGTCGTTCTTCTATGTTGAAGCGTTCATTTCCTGTAACAGTTTGAATTTTTAGGTTTCACTCTGTTTTCTCCTATATTGATACATGTATTTGGAACTCTAAATCCAACACGGTTTGTGCTAGCTTCTTGAAACTTGACACAATAAAGTAGTTTCACGTTCTATCTCTATGTTTTGTTTCCTCTTGCTGTAGCCCTAAGCAGTGACTGGCGAGAAACACTTTCATGGAAAGGGGTTGCCAAGCTTCCCAAAATTACGAATCTCCAGAAATCTCAGCAAATATTTTTTCACCCAAACTGGATGATACTTTCAGGTAATGATCAGTACAATAAGGCGACTTGGTTCCCCAAATGTCGTTCTTCTATGTTGAAGCGTTCATTTCCTGTAACAGTTTGAATTTTTAGGTTTCACTCTGTTTTCTCCTATATTGATAGATGTATTTGGAACTCTAAATCCAACACGGTTTGTGCTAGCTTCTTGAAACTTGACAAAGTAAAGTAGTTTCACGTTCTATCTCTATGTTTTGTTTCCTCTTGCTGTAGCCCTAAGCAGTGACTGGCGAGAACCACTTTCATGGATAGGGGTTGCCAAGCTTCCGAAAATTACGAATCTCCAGAAATCTCAGCAAATATTTTTTCACCCAAACTGGATGATACTTTCAGGTAATGATCAGTACAAGAAGGCGACTTGGTTCCCCAAATGTCGTTCTTCTATGTTGAAGCGTTCATTTCCAGTAACAGTTTGAATTTTTAGGTTTCACTCTGTTTTCTCCTATATTGATAGATGTATTTGGAACTCTAAACCCAACACGGTTTGTGCTAGCTTCTTGAAACTTGATACAGTAAAGTAGTTTCACGTTCTATCTCTATGTTTTGTTTCCTCTTGCTGTAGCCCTAAGCAGTGACTGGCGAGAACCACTTTCATGGAGAGGGGTTGCCAAGCTTCCAAAAATCACGAATCTCCAGAAATCTCAGCAAATATTTTTTCACCCAAACTGGATGATACTTTCAGGTAATGATCAGTACACGAAGGCGACTTGGTTCCCCAAATGTCGTTCTTCTATGTTGAAGCGTTCATTTCCAGTAACACTTTGAATTTTTAGGTTTCACTCTGTTTTCTCCTATATTGATAGATGTATTTGGAACTCTAAATCCAACACGGTTTGTGCTAGCATCATGAAACTTGACACAATAAAGTAGTTTCACGTTCTATCTCTGTTTTGTTTCCTCTTGATGTAGCCCTAAGCAGTGACTGGCGAGAAACACTTTCATGGAAAGGGGTTGCCAAGCTTCCAAAAATTACGAATCTCCAGAAATCTCAGCCAATATTTTTTCACCCAAACTGGATGATACTTTCAGGTAATGACCAGTACACTAAGGCGACTTGGTTCCCCAAATGTCGTTCTTCTATGTTGAAGCGTTCATTTCCTGTAACAGTTTGAATTTTTAGGTTTCACTCTGTTTTCTCCTATATTGATACATGTATTTGGAACTCTAAGTCCATCACGGTTTGTGCTAGCTTCTTGAAACTTGATACAGTAAAGTAGTTTCACGTTCTATCTCTATGTTTTGTTTCCTCTTGCTGTAGCCCTAAGCAGTGACTGGCGAGAACCACTTTCATGGAGAGGGGTTGCCAAGCATACAAAAATTACGAATCTCCAGAAATCTCAGCAAACATTTTTTCAGCCAAATTGGATGATACTTTCAGGTAATGATCAGTACACCAAGCCCACTTGGTTCCCCAAATTTCGTTCTTCTATGTTGAAGCGTTCGTTTCCAGCAACAGTTTGAATTTTGGCATTTCACACTGTTTTCTCCTATATTGATAGATGTATTTGGAACTCTAAATCCAACACGGTTTGTGCTAGCTTCGTGAAACATGACACAGTAAAGTAGTTTCAAGTTCTATCTCGATGTTTTGTTTCCTCTTGATGTAGCCTTAAGCAGTGACTGGACAGAAACACTTTCATTGAAAGGGGTTGCCAAGCATACAAAAATAACGAATCTCCAGAAATCTCAGCAAATATTTTTTCACCCAAACTGGATGATACTTTCAGGTAATGATCAGTACACTAAGCCCACTTGGTTCCCCAAATTTCGTTTTTCTATGTTGAAGCGTTCGTTTCCAGCAACAGTTTGAATTTTGGCATTACACACTGTTTTCTCCTATATTGATAGATGTATTTGGAACTCTAAATCCAACACGGTTTGTGCTAGCTTCTTGAAACTTGACACAGTAAAGTAGTTTCACGTTCTATCTCTATATTCTGTTTCCTCTTGATGTAGCCCTAAGCAGTGACTGGTGAGAAACACTTTCATGGAAAAAGGTTGCCAAGCTTCCAAAAGTTACGAATCTCCAGAAATCTCAGCAAATATTTTTTCACCCACACTGGATGACACTTTCAGGTAATGATCAGTACACGAAGGCGACTTGGTTCCCCAAATTTCGTTCTTCTATGTTGAAGCGTTCATTTCCAGTAACAGTTTGAATTTTTAGGTTTCACTCTGTTTTCTCCTATATTGATACATGTATTTGGAACTCTAAATCCAACACGGTTTGTGCTAGCTTCTTGAAACTTGACACAGTAAAGTAGTTTCACGTTCTATCTCTGTTTTGTTTCCTCTTGCTGTAGCCCTAAGCAGTGACTGGCGAGAACCACTTTCATGGAGAGGGGTTGCCAAGCTTCCAAAAATTACGAATCTCCAGAAATCTCAGCAAATATTTTTTCACCCAAACTGGATGATACTTTCAGGTAATGATCAGTACACGAAGGCGACTTGGTTCCCCAAATGTCGTTCTTCTATGTTGAAGCGTTCATTTCCAGTAACACTTTGAATTTTTAGGTTTCACTCTGTTTTCTCCTATATTGATACATGTATTTGGAACTCTAAATCCAACACGGTTTGTGCTAGCTTCTTGAAACTTGACACAATAAAGTAGTTTCACGTTCTATCTCTGTTTTGTTTCCTCTTGATGTAGCCCTAAGCAGTGACTGGCGAGAAACTCTTTCATGGAAAGGGGTTGCCAAGCTTCCAAAAATTACGAATCTCCAGAAATCTCAGCAAATATTTTTTCACCCAAACTGGATGATACTTTCAGGTAATGATCAGTACACGAAGGCGACTTGGTTCCCCAAATGTCGTTCTTCTATGTTGAAGCGTTCATTTCCTGTAACAGTTTGAATTTTTAGGTTTCACTCTGTTTTCTCCTATATTGATACATGTATTTGGAACTCTAAGTCCATCACGGTTTGTGCTTGCTTCTTGAAACTTGATACAGTAAAGTAGTTTCACGTTCTATCTCTATGTTTTGTTTCCTCTTGCTGTAGCCCTAAGCAGTGACTGGCGAGAACCACTTTCATGGAGAGGGGTTGCCAAGCTTCCAAAAATTACGAATCTCCAAAAATCTCAACAAATATTTTTTCACCCAAACTGGATGATACTTTCAGGTAATGATCAGTACACTAAGGCGACTTGGTTCCCCAAATGTCGTTCTTCTATGTTGAAGCGTTCATTTCCAGTAACAGTTTGAATTTTTAGGTTTCACTCTGTTTTCTCCTATATTGATACATGTATTTGGAACTCTAAATCCAACACGGTTTGTGCTAGCTTCATGAAACTTGACAAAGTAAAGTAGTTTCACGTTCTATCTCTATATTCTGTTTCCTCTTGATGTAGCCCTAAGCAGTGACTGGTGAGAAACACTTTCATGGAAAAAGTTTGCCAAGCTTCCAAAAGTTACGAATCTCCAGAAATCTCAGCAAATATTTTTTCACCCAAACTGGATGATACTTTCAGGTAATGATAAGTACACGAAGGCGACTTGGTTCCCCAAATGTCATTCTTCTATGTTGAAGCGTTCATTTCCAGTAACAGTTTGAATTTTTAGGTTTCACTCTGTTTTCTCCTATATTGATACATGTATTTGGAACTCTAAATCCAACACGGTTTGTGCTAGCTTCATGAAACTTGACAATGTAAAGTAGTTTCACGTTCTATCTCTATATTCTGTTTCCTCTTGATGTAGCCCTAAGCAGTGACTGGTGAGAAACACTTTCATGGAAAAAGGTTGCCAAGCTTCCAAAAGTTACGAATCTCCAGAAATCTCAGCAAATATTTTTTCACCCAAACTGGATGACACTTTCAGGTAATGATCAGTACACGAAGGCGACTTGGTTCCCCAAATTTCGTTCTTCTATGTTGAAGCGTTCATTTCCAGTAACAGTTTCAATTTTTAGGTTTCACTCTGTTTTCTCCTATATTGATACATGTATTTGGAACTCTAAATCCAACACGGTTTGTGCTAGCTTCTTGAAACTTGATACAGTAAAGTAGTTTCACGTTCTATCTCTAGGTTTTGTTTCCTCTTGATGTAGCCCTAAGCAGTGACTGGCGAGAACCACTTTCATGGAAAGGGGTTGCCAAGCTTCCAAAAATTACGAATCTCCAGAAATCTCAGCAAATATTTTTTCACCCAAACTGGATGATACTTTCAGGTAATGATCAGTACACTAAGGCGACTTGGTTCCCCAAATGTCGTTCTTCTATGTTGAAGCGTTCATTTCCAGTAACAGTTTGAATTTTTAGGTTTCACTCTGTTTTCTCCTATATTGATACATGTATTTGGAACTCTAAATCCAACACGGTGTGTGCTAGCTTCTTGAAACTTGACACAGTAAAGTAGTTTCACGTTCTATCTCTGTTTTGTTTCCTCTTGCTGTAGCCCTAAGCAGTGACTGGCGAGAACCACTTTCATGGAGAGGGGTTGCCAAGCTTCCAAAAATTACGAATCTCCAGAAATCTCAGCAAATATTTTTTCACCCAAACTGGATGATACTTTCAGGTAATGATCAGTACACGAAGGCGACTTGGTTCCCCAAATGTCGTTCTTCTATGTTGAAGCGTTCATTTCCTGTAACAGTTTGAATTTTTAGGTTTCACTCTGTTTTCTCCTATATTGATACATGTATTTGGAACTCTAAGTCCATCACGGTTTGTGCTAGCTTCTTGAAACTTGATACAGTAAAGTAGTTTCACGTTCTATCTCTATGTTTTGTTTCCTCTTGCTGTAGCCCTAAGCAGTGACTGGCTAGAACCACTTTCATGGAGAGGGGTTGCCAAGCTTCCAAAAATTACGAATCTCCAGAAATCTCAGCCAATATTTTTTCACCCAAACTGGATGATACTTTCAGGTAATGACCAGTACACTAAGGCGACTTGGTTCCCCAAATGTCGTTCTTCTATGTTGAAGCGTTCATTTCCTGTAACAGTTTGAATTTTTAGGTTTCACTCTGTTTTCTCCTATATTGATACATGTATTTGGAACTCTAAGTCCATCACGGTTTGTGCTTGCTTCTTGAAACTTGATACAGTAAAGTAGTTTCACGTTCTATCTCTATGTTTTGTTTCCTCTTGCTGTAGCCCTAAGCAGTGACTGGCGAGAACCACTTTCATGGAGAGGGGTTGCCAAGCATACAAAAATTACGAATCTCCAGAAATCTCAGCAAACATTTTTTCAGCCAAATTGGATGATACTTTCAGGTAATGATCAGTACACTAAGCCCACTTGGTTCCCCAAATTTCGTTCTTCTATGTTGAAGCGTTCGTTTCCAGCAACAGTTTGAATTTTGGCATTTCACACTGTTTTCTCCTATATTGATAGATGTATTTGGAACTCTAAATCCAACACGGTTTGTGCTAGCTTCGTGAAACATGACACAGTAAAGTAGTTTCAAGTTCTATCTCGATGTTTTGTTTCCTCTTGATGTAGCCTTAAGCAGTGACTGGACAGAAACACTTTCATTGAAAGGGGTTGCCAAGCATACAAAAATAACGAATCTCCAGAAATCTCAGCAAATATTTTTTCAACCAAACTGGATGATACTTTCAGGTAATGATCAGTACACTAAGCCCACTTGGTTCCCCAAATTTCGTTTTTCTATGTTGAAGCGTTCGTTTCCAGCAACAGTTTGAATTTTGGCATTACACACTGTTTTCTCCTATATTGATAGATGTATTTGGAACTCTAAATCCAACACGGTTTGTGCTAGCTTCTTGAAACTTGACACAGTAAAGTAGTTTCACGTTCTATCTCTATATTCTGTTTCCTCTTGATGTAGCCCTAAGCAGTGACTGGTGAGAAACACTTTCATGGAAAAAGGTTGCCAAGCTTCCAAAAGTTACGAATCTCCAGAAATCTCAGCAAATATTTTTTCACCCAAACTGGATGACACTTTCAGGTAATGATCAGTACACGAAGGCGACTTGGTTCCCCAAATTTCGTTCTTCTATGTTGAAGCGTTCATTTCCAGTAACAGTTTCAATTTTTAGGTTTCACTCTGTTTTCTCCTATATTGATACATGTATTTGGAACTCTAAATCCAACACGGTTTGTGCTAGCTTCTTGAAACTTGACACAGTAAAGTAGTTTCACGTTCTATCTCTGTTTTGTTTCCTCTTGCTGTAGCCCTAAGCAGTGACTGGCGAGAACCACTTTCATGGAGAGGGGTTGCCAAGCTTCCAAAAATTACGAATCTCCAGAAATCTCAGCAAATATTTTTTCACCCAAACTGGATGATACTTTCAGGTAATGATCAGTACACGAAGGCGACTTGGTTCCCCAAATGTCGTTCTTCTATGTTGAAGCGTTCATTTCCAGTAACACTTTGAATTTTTAGGTTTCACTCTGTTTTCTCCTATATTGATACATGTATTTGGAACTCTAAATCCAACACGGTTTGTGCTAGCTTCTTGAAACTTGACACAATAAAGTAGTTTCACGTTCTATCTCTGTTTTGTTTCCTCTTGATGTAGCCCTAAGCAGTGACTGGCGAGAAACTCTTTCATGGAAAGGGGTTGCCAAGCTTCCAAAAATTACGAATCTCCAGAAATCTCAGCAAATATTTTTTCACCCAAACTGGATGATACTTTCAGGTAATGATCAGTACACGAAGGCGACTTGGTTCCCCAAATGTCGTTCTTCTATGTTGAAGCGTTCATTTCCTGTAACAGTTTGAATTTTTAGGTTTCACTCTGTTTTCTCCTATATTGATACATGTATTTGGAACTCTAAGTCCATCACGGTTTGTGCTTGCTTCTTGAAACTTGATACAGTAAAGTAGTTTCACGTTCTATCTCTATGTTTTGTTTCCTCTTGCTGTAGCCCTAAGCAGTGACTGGCGAGAACCACTTTCATGGAGAGGGGTTGCCAAGCTTCCAAAAATTACGAATCTCCAAAAATCTCAACAAATATTTTTTCACCCAAACTGGATGATACTTTCAGGTAATGATCAGTACACTAAGGCGACTTGGTTCCCCAAATGTCGTTCTTCTATGTTGAAGCGTTCATTTCCAGTAACAGTTTGAATTTTTAGGTTTCACTCTGTTTTCTCCTATATTGATACATGTATTTGGAACTCTAAATCCAACACGGTTTGTGCTAGCTTCATGAAACTTGACAAAGTAAAGTAGTTTCACGTTCTATCTCTATATTCTGTTTCCTCTTGATGTAGCCCTAAGCAGTGACTGGTGAGAAACACTTTCATGGAAAAAGTTTGCCAAGCTTCCAAAAGTTACGAATCTCCAGAAATCTCAGCAAATATTTTTTCACCCAAACTGGATGATACTTTCAGGTAATGATAAGTACACGAAGGCGACTTGGTTCCCCAAATGTCATTCTTCTATGTTGAAGCGTTCATTTCCAGTAACAGTTTGAATTTTTAGGTTTCACTCTGTTTTCTCCTATATTCATAGATGTATTTGGAACTCTAAATCCAACACGGTTTGTGCTAGCTTCTTGAAACTTGACACAGCAAAGTAGTTTCACGTTCTATCACTATGTTTTGTTTCCTCTTGCTGTAGCCCTAAGCAGTGACTGGCGAGAACCACTTTCATGGAGAGGGGTTGCCAAGATTCCAAAAATTACGAATCTCCAAAAATCTCAGCAAATATTTTTTCACCCAAACTGGATGATACTTTCAGGTAATGATCAGTACACTAAGGCGACTTGGTTCCCCAAATGTCGTTCTTCTATGTTGAAGCGTTCATTTCCTGTAACAGTTTGAATTTTTAGGTTTCACTCTGTTTTCTCCTATATTGATACATGTATTTGGAACTCTAAATCCAACACGGTTTGTGCTAGCTTCTTGAAACTTGACACAATAAAGTAGTTTCACGTTCTATCTCTATGTTTTGTTTCCTCTTGATGTAGCCCTAAGCAGTGACTGGCGAGAAACACTTTCATGGAAAGGGGTTGCCAAGCTTCCCAAAATTACGAATCTCCAGAAATCTCAGCAAATATTTTTTCACCCAAACTGGATGATACTTTCAGGTAATGATCAGTACACTAAGGCGACTTGGTTCCCCAAATGTCGTTCTTCTATGTTGAAGCGTTCATTTCCTGTAACAGTTTGAATTTTTAGGTTTCACTCTGTTTTCTCCTATATTGATAGATGTATTTGGAACTCTAAATCCAACACGGTTTGTGCTAGCTTCTTGAAACTTGACAAAGTAAAGTAGTTTCACGTTCTATCTCTATGTTTTGTTTCCTCTTGCTGTAGCCCTAAGCAGTGACTGGCGAGAACCACTTTCATGGATAGGGGTTGCCAAGCTTCCGAAAATTACGAATCTCCAGAAATCTCAGCAAATATTTTTTCACCCAAACTGGATGATACTTTCAGGTAATGATCAGTACACGAAGGCGACTTGGTTCCCCAAATGTCGTTCTTCTATGTTGAAGCGTTCATTTCCAGTAACACTTTGAATTTTTAGGTTTCACTCTGTTTTCTCCTATATTGATAGATGTATTTGGAACTCTAAACCCAACACGGTTTGTGCTAGCTTCTTGAAACTTGATACAGTAAAGTAGTTTCACGTTCTATCTCTATGTTTTGTTTCCTCTTGCTGTAGCCCTAAGCAGTGACTGGCGAGAACCACTTTCATGGAGAGGGGTTGCCAAGCTTCCAAAAATCACGAATCTCCAGAAATCTCAGCAAACATTTTTTCACCCAAATTGGATGATACTTTCAGGTAATGATCAGTACACTAAGCCCACTTGGTTCCCCAAATTTCGTTCTTCTATGTTGAAGCGTTCGTTTCCAGCAACAGTTTGAAATTTGGCATTTCACACTGTTTTCTCCTATATTGATAGATGTATTTGGAACTCTAAATCCAACACGGTTTGTGCTAGCTTCGTGAAACATGACACAGTAAAGTAGTTTCAAGTTCTATCTCGATGTTTTGTTTCCTCTTGATGTAGCCTTAAGCAGTGACTGGACAGAAACACTTTCATTGAAAGGGGTTGCCAAGCATACAAAAATAACGAATCTCCAGAAATCTCAGCAAATATTTTTTCACCCAAACTGGATGATACTTTCAGGTAATGATCAGTACACTAAGCCCACTTGGTTCCCCAAATTTCGTTTTTCTATGTTGAAGCGTTCGTTTCCAGCAACAGTTTGAATTTTGGCATTACACACTGTTTTCTCCTATATTGATAGATGTATTTGGAACTCTAAATCCAACACGGTTTGTGCTAGCTTCTTGAAACTTGACACAGTAAAGTAGTTTCACGTTCTATCTCTATATTCTGTTTCCTCTTGATGTAGCCCTAAGCAGTGACTGGTGAGAAACACTTTCATGGAAAAAGGTTGCCAAGCTTCCAAAAGTTACGAATCTCCAGAAATCTCAGCAAATATTTTTTCACCCAAACTGGATGACACTTTCAGGTAATGATCAGTACACGAAGGCGACTTGGTTCCCCAAATTTCGTTCTTCTATGTTGAAGCGTTCATTTCCAGTAACAGTTTCAATTTTTAGGTTTCACTCTGTTTTCTCCTATATTGATACATGTATTTGGAACTCTAAATCCAACACGGTTTGTGCTAGCTTCTTGAAACTTGATACAGTAAAGTAGTTTCACGTTCTATCTCTAGGTTTTGTTTCCTCTTGATGTAGCCCTAAGCAGTGACTGGCGAGAACCACTTTCATGGAAAGGGGTTGCCAAGCTTCCAAAAATTACGAATCTCCAGAAATCTCAGCAAATATTTTTTCACCCAAACTGGATGATACTTTCAGGTAATGATCAGTACACTAAGGCGACTTGGTTCCCCAAATGTCGTTCTTCTATGTTGAAGCGTTCATTTCCAGTAACAGTTTGAATTTTTAGGTTTCACTCTGTTTTCTCCTATATTGATACATGTATTTGGAACTCTAAATCCAACACGGTGTGTGCTAGCTTCTTGAAACTTGACACAGTAAAGTAGTTTCACGTTCTATCTCTGTTTTGTTTCCTCTTGCTGTAGCCCTAAGCAGTGACTGGCGAGAACCACTTTCATGGAGAGGGGTTGCCAAGCTTCCAAAAATTACGAATTTCCAGAAATCTCAGCAAATATTTTTTCACCCAAACTGGATGATACTTTCAGGTAATGATCAGTACACGAAGGCGACTTGGTTCCCCAAATGTCGTTCTTCTATGTTGAAGCGTTCATTTCCTGTAACAGTTTGAATTTTTAGGTTTCACTCTGTTTTCTCCTATATTGATACATGTATTTGGAACTCTAAGTCCATCACGGTTTGTGCTAGCTTCTTGAAACTTGATACAGTAAAGTAGTTTCACGTTCTATCTCTATGTTTTGTTTCCTCTTGCTGTAGCCCTAAGCAGTGACTGGCGAGAACCACTTTCATGGAGAGGGGTTGCCAAGCTTCCAAAAATTACGAATCTCCAGAAATCTCAGCCAATATTTTTTCACCCAAACTGGATGATACTTTCAGGTAATGACCAGTACACTAAGGCGACTTGGTTCCCCAAATGTCGTTCTTCTATGTTGAAGCGTTCATTTCCTGTAACAGTTTGAATTTTTAGGTTTCACTCTGTTTTCTCCTATATTGATACATGTATTTGGAACTCTAAGTCCATCACGGTTTGTGCTTGCTTCTTGAAACTTGATACAGTAAAGTAGTTTCACGTTCTATCTCTATGTTTTGTTTCCTCTTGCTGTAGCCCTAAGCAGTGACTGGCGAGAACCACTTTCATGGAGAGGGGTTGCCAAGCATACAAAAATTACGAATCTCCAGAAATCTCAGCAAACATTTTTTCAGCCAAATTGGATGATACTTTCAGGTAATGATCAGTACACTAAGCCCACTTGGTTCCCCAAATTTCGTTCTTCTATGTTGAAGCGTTCGTTTCCAGCAACAGTTTGAATTTTGGCATTTCACACTGTTTTCTCCTATATTGATAGATGTATTTGGAACTCTAAATCCAACACGGTTTGTGCTAGCTTCGTGAAACATGACACAGTAAAGTAGTTTCAAGTTCTATCTCGATGTTTTGTTTCCTCTTGATGTAGCCTTAAGCAGTGACTGGACAGAAACACTTTCATTGAAAGGGGTTGCCAAGCATACAAAAATAACGAATCTCCAGAAATCTCAGCAAATATTTTTTCACCCAAACTGGATGATACTTTCAGGTAATGATCAGTACACTAAGCCCACTTGGTTCCCCAAATTTCGTTTTTCTATGTTGAAGCGTTCGTTTCCAGCAACAGTTTGAATTTTGGCATTACACACTGTTTTCTCCTATATTGATAGATGTATTTGGAACTCTAAATCCAACACGGTTTGTGCTAGCTTCTTGAAACTTGACACAGTAAAGTAGTTTCACGTTCTATCTCTATATTCTGTTTCCTCTTGATGTAGCCCTAAGCAGTGACTGGTGAGAAACACTTTCATGGAAAAAGGTTGCCAAGCTTCCAAAAGTTACGAATCTCCAGAAATCTCAGCAAATATTTTTTCACCCAAACTGGATGACACTTTCAGGTAATGATCAGTACACGAAGGCGACTTGGTTCCCCAAATTTCGTTCTTCTATGTTGAAGCGTTCATTTCCAGTAACAGTTTCAATTTTTAGGTTTCACTCTGTTTTCTCCTATATTGATACATGTATTTGGAACTCTAAATCCAACACGGTTTGTGCTAGCTTCTTGAAACTTGACACAGTAAAGTAGTTTCACGTTCTATCTCTGTTTTGTTTCCTCTTGCTGTAGCCCTAAGCAGTGACTGGCGAGAACCACTTTCATGGAGAGGGGTTGCCAAGCTTCCAAAAATTACGAATCTCCAGAAATCTCAGCAAATATTTTTTCACCCAAACTGGATGATACTTTCAGGTAATGATCAGTACACGAAGGCGACTTGGTTCCCCAAATGTCGTTCTTCTATGTTGAAGCGTTCATTTCCAGTAACACTTTGAATTTTTAGGTTTCACTCTGTTTTCTCCTATATTGATACATGTATTTGGAACTCTAAATCCAACACGGTTTGTGCTAGCTTCTTGAAACTTGACACAATAAAGTAGTTTCACGTTCTATCTCTGTTTTGTTTCCTCTTGATGTAGCCCTAAGCAGTGACTGGCGAGAAACTCTTTCATGGAAAGGGGTTGCCAAGCTTCCAAAAATTACGAATCTCCAGAAATATCAGCAAATATTTTTTCACCCAAACTGGATGATACTTTCAGGTAATGATCAGTACACGAAGGCGACTTGGTTCCCCAAATGTCGTTCTTCTATGTTGAAGCGTTCATTTCCTGTAACAGTTTGAATTTTTAGGTTTCACTCTGTTTTCTCCTATATTGATACATGTATTTGGAACTCTAAGTCCATCACGGTTTGTGCTTGCTTCTTGAAACTTGATACAGTAAAGTAGTTTCACGTTCTATCTCTATGTTTTGTTTCCTCTTGCTGTAGCCCTAAGCAGTGACTGGCGAGAACCACTTTCATGGAGAGGGGTTGCCAAGCTTCCAAAAATTACGAATCTCCAAAAATCTCAACAAATATTTTTTCACCCAAACTGGATGATACTTTCAGGTAATGATCAGTACACTAAGGCGACTTGGTTCCCCAAATGTCGTTCTTCTATGTTGAAGCGTTCATTTCCAGTAACAGTTTGAATTTTTAGGTTTCACTCTGTTTTCTCCTATATTGATACATGTATTTGGAACTCTAAATCCAACACGGTGTGTGCTAGCTTCTTGAAACTTGACACAGTAAAGTAGTTTCACGTTCTATCTCTGTTTTGTTTCCTCTTGCTGTAGCCCTAAGCAGTGACTGGCGAGAACCACTTTCATGGAGAGGGGTTGCCAAGCTTCCAAAAATTACGAATCTCCAGAAATCTCAGCAAATATTTTTTCACCCAAACTGGATGATACTTTCAGGTAATGATCAGTACACGAAGGCGACTTGGTTCCCCAAATGTCGTTCTTCTATGTTGAAGCGTTCATTTCCTGTAACAGTTTGAATTTTTAGGTTTCACTCTGTTTTCTCCTATATTGATACATGTATTTGGAACTCTAAGTCCATCACGGTTTGTGCTAGCTTCTTGAAACTTGATACAGTAAAGTAGTTTCACGTTCTATCTCTATGTTTTGTTTCCTCTTGCTGTAGCCCTAAGCAGTGACTGGCGAGAACCACTTTCATGGAGAGGGGTTGCCAAGCTTCCAAAAATTACGAATCTCCAGAAATCTCAGCCAATATTTTTTCACCCAAACTGGATGATACTTTCAGGTAATGACCAGTACACTAAGGCGACTTGGTTCCCCAAATGTCGTTCTTCTATGTTGAAGCGTTCATTTCCTGTAACAGTTTGAATTTTTAGGTTTCACTCTGTTTTCTCCTATATTGATACATATATTTGGAACTCTAAGTCCATCACGGTTTGTGCTTGCTTCTTGAAACTTGATACAGTAAAGTAGTTTCACGTTCTATCTCTATGTTTTGTTTCCTCTTGCTGTAGCCCTAAGCAGTGACTGGCGAGAACCACTTTCATGGAGAGGGGTTGCCAAGCATACAGAAATTACGAATCTCCAGAAATCTCAGCAAACATTTTTTCAGCCAAATTGGATGATACTTTCAGGTAATGATCAGTACACTAAGCCCACTTGGTTCCCCAAATTTCGTTTTTCTATGTTGAAGCGTTCGTTTCCAGCAACAGTTTGAATTTTGGCATTACACACTGTTTTCTCCTATATTGATAGATGTATTTGGAAATCTAAATCCAACACGGTTTGTGCTAGCTTCTTGAAACTTGACACAGTAAAGTAGTTTCACGTTCTATCTCTATATTCTGTTTCCTCTTGATGTAGCCCTAAGCAGTGACTGGTGAGAAACACTTTCATGGAAAAAGGTTGCCAAGCTTCCAAAAGTTACGAATCTCCAGAAATCTCAGCAAATATTTTTTCACCCAAACTGGATGACACTTTCAGGTAATGATCAGTACACGAAGGCGACTTGGTTCCCCAAATTTCGTTCTTCTATGTTGAAGCGTTCATTTCCAGTAACAGTTTCAATTTTTAGGTTTCACTCTGTTTTCTCCTATATTGATACATGTATTTGGAACTCTAAATCCAACACGGTTTGTGCTAGCTTCTTGAAACTTGACACAGTAAAGTAGTTTCACGTTCTATCTCTGTTTTGTTTCCTCTTGCTGTAGCCCTAAGCAGTGACTGGCGAGAACCACTTTCATGGAGAGGGGTTGCCAAGCTTCCAAAAATTACGAATCTCCAGAAATCTCAGCAAATATTTTTTCACCCAAACTGGATGATACTTTCAGGTAATGATCAGTACACGAAGGCGACTTGGTTCCCCAAATGTCGTTCTTCTATGTTGAAGCGTTCATTTCCAGTAACACTTTGAATTTTTAGGTTTCACTCTGTTTTCTCCTATATTGATACATGTATTTGGAACTCTAAATCCAACACGGTTTGTGCTAGCTTCTTGAAACTTGACACAATAAAGTAGTTTCACGTTCTATCTCTGTTTTGTTTCCTCTTGATATAGCCCTAAGCAGTGACTGGCGAGAAACTCTTTCATGGAAAGGGGTTGCCAAGCTTCCAAAAATTACGAATCTCCAGAAATCTCAGCAAATATTTTTTCACCCAAACTGGATGATACTTTCAGGTAATGATCAGTACACGAAGGCGACTTGGTTCCCCAAATGTCGTTCTTCTATGTTGAAGCGTTCATTTCCTGTAACAGTTTGAATTTTTAGGTTTCACTCTGTTTTCTCCTATATTGATACATGTATTTGGAACTCTAAGTCCATCACGGTTTGTGCTTGCTTCTTGAAACTTGATACAGTAAAGTAGTTTCACGTTCTATCTCTATGTTTTGTTTCCTCTTGCTGTAGCCCTAAGCAGTGACTGGCGAGAACCACTTTCATGGAGAGGGGTTGCCAAGCTTCCAAAAATTACGAATCTCCAAAAATCTCAACAAATATTTTTTCACCCAAACTGGATGATACTTTCAGGTAATGATCAGTACACTAAGGCGACTTGGTTCCCCAAATGTCGTTCTTCTATGTTGAAGCGTTCATTTCCAGTAACAGTTTGAATTTTTAGGTTTCACTCTGTTTTCTCCTATATTGATACATGTATTTGGAACTCTAAATCCAACACGGATTGTGCTAGCTTCATGAAACTTGACAAAGTAAAGTAGTTTCACGTTCTATCTCTATATTCTGTTTCCTCTTGATGTAGCCCTAAGCAGTGACTGGTGAGAAACACTTTCATGGAAAAAGTTTGCCAAGCTTCCAAAAGTTACGAATCTCCAGAAATCTCAGCAAATATTTTTTCACCCAAACTGGATGATACTTTCAGGTAATGATAAGTACACGAAGGCGACTTGGTTCCCCAAATGTCATTCTTCTATGTTGAAGCGTTCATTTCCAGTAACAGTTTGAATTTTTAGGTTTCACTCTGTTTTCTCCTATATTGATAGATGTATTTGGAACTCTAAATCCAACACGGTTTGTGCTAGCTTCTTGAAACTTGACACAGTAAAGTAGTTTCACGTTCTATCACTATGTTTTGTTTCCTCTTGCTGTAGCCCTAAGCAGTGACTGGCGAGAACCACTTTCATGGAGAGGGGTTGCCAAGATTCCAAAAATTACGAATCTCCAAAAATCTCAGCAAATATTTTTTCACCCAAACTGGATGATACTTTCAGGTAATGATCAGTACACTAAGGCGACTTGGTTCCCCAAATGTCGTTCTTCTATGTTGAAGCGTTCATTTCCTGTAACAATTTGAATTTTTAGGTTTCACTCTGTTTTCTCCTATATTGATACATGTATTTGGAACTCTAAATCCAACACGGTTTGTGCTAGCTTCTTGAAACTTGACACAATAAAGTAGTTTCACGTTCTATCTCTATGTTTTGTTTCCTCTTGATGTAGCCCTAAGCAGTGACTGGCGAGAAACACTTTCATGGAAAGGGGTTGCCAAGCTTCCCAAAATTACGAATCTCCAGAAATCTCAGCAAATATTTTTTCACCCAAACTGGATGATACTTTCAGGTAATGATCAGTACACTAAGGCGACTTGGTTCCCCAAATGTCTTTCTTCTATGTTGAAGCGTTCATTTCCTGTAACAGTTTGAATTTTTAGGTTTCACTCTGTTTTCTCCTATATTGATACATGTATTTGGAACTCTAAATCCAACACGGTTTGTGCTAGCTTCTTGAAACTTGACAAAGTAAAGTAGTTTCACGTTCTATCTCTATGTTTTGTTTCCTCTTGCTGTAGCCCTAAGCAGTGACTGGCGAGAACCACTTTCATGGATAGGGGTTGCCAAGCTTCCGAAAATTACGAATCTCCAGAAATCTCAGCAAATATTTTTTCACCCAAACTGGATGATACTTTCAGGTAATGATCAGTACACGAAGGCGACTTGGTTCCCCAAATGTCGTTCTTCTATGTTGAAGCGTTCATTTCCAGTAACAGTTTGAATTTTTAGGTTTCACTCTGTTTTCTCCTATATTGATAGATGTATTTGGAACTCTAAACCCAACACGGTTTGTGCTAGCTTCTTGAAACTTGATACAGTAAAGTAGTTTCACGTTCTATCTCTATGTTTTGTTTCCTCTTGCTGTAGCCCTAAGCAGTGACTGGCGAGAACCACTTTCATGGAGAGGGGTTGCCAAGCTTCCAAAAATCACGAATCTCCAGAAATCTCAGCAAACATTTTTTCACCCAAATTGGATGATACTTTCAGGTAATGATCAGTACACTAAGCCCACTTGGTTCCCCAAATTTCGTTCTTCTATGTTGAAGCGTTCGTTTCCAGCAACAGTTTGAAATTTGGCATTTCACACTGTTTTCTCCTATATTGATAGATGTATTTGGAACTCTAAATCCAACACGGTTTGTGCTAGCTTCGTGAAACATGACACAGTAAAGTAGTTTCAAGTTCTATCTCGATGTTTTGTTTCCTCTTGATGTAGCCTTAAGCAGTGACTGGACAGAAACACTTTCATTGAAAGGGGTTGCCAAGCATACAAAAATAACGAATCTCCAGAAATCTCAGCAAATATTTTTTCACCCAAACTGGATGATACTTTCAGGTAATGATCAGTACACTAAGCCCACTTGGTTCCCCAAATTTCGTTTTTCTATGTTGAAGCGTTCGTTTCCAGCAACAGTTTGAATTTTGGCATTACACACTGTTTTCTCCTATATTGATAGATGTATTTGGAACTCTAAATCCAACACGGTTTGTGCTAGCTTCTTGAAACTTGACACAGTAAAGTAGTTTCACGTTCTATCTCTATATTCTGTTTCCTCTTGATGTAGCCCTAAGCAGTGACTGGTGAGAAACACTTTCATGGAAAAAGGTTGCCAAGCTTCCAAAAGTTACGAATCTCCAGAAATCTCAGCAAATATTTTTTCACCCAAACTGGATGATACTTTCAGGTAATGATCAGTACACGAAGGCGACTTGGTTCCCCAAATGTCGTTCTTCTATGTTGAAGCGTTCATTTCCAGTAACAGTTTGAATTTTTAGGTTTCACTCTGTTTTCTCCTATATTGATAGATGTATTTGGAACTCTAAACCCAACACGGTTTGTGCTAGCTTCTTGAAACTTGATACAGTAAAGTAGTTTCACGTTCTATCTCTATGTTTTGTTTCCTCTTGCTGTAGCCCTAAGCAGTGACTGGCGAGAACCACTTTCATGGAGAGGGGTTGCCAAGCTTCCAAAAATCACGAATCTCCAGAAATCTCAGCAAATATTTTTTCACCCAAACTGGATGATACTTTCAGGTAATGATCAGTACACGAAGGCGACTTGGTTCCCCAAATGTCGTTCTTCTATGTTGAAGCGTTCATTTCCAGTAACACTTTGAATTTTTAGGTTTCACTCTGTTTTCTCCTATATTGATAGATGTATTTGGAACTCTAAATCCAACACGGTTTGTGCTAGCATCTTGAAACTTGACACAATAAAGTAGTTTCACGTTCTATCTCTGTTTTGTTTCCTCTTGATGTAGCCCTAAGCAGTGACTGGCGAGAAACTCTTTCATGGAAAGGGGTTGCCAAGCTTCCAAAAATTACGAATCTCCAGAAATCTCAGCAAATATTTTTTCACCCAAACTGGATGATACTTTCAGGTAATGATCAGTACACGAAGGCGACTTGGTTCCCCAAATGTCGTTCTTCTATGTTGAAGCGTTCATTTCCTGTAACAGTTTGAATTTTTAGGTTTCACTCTGTTTTCTCCTATATTGATACATGTATTTGGAACTCTAAGTCCATCACGGTTTGTGCTAGCTTCTTGAAACTTGATACAGTAAAGTAGTTTCACGTTCTATCTCTATGTTTTGTTTCCTCTTGCTGTAGCCCTAAGCAGTGACTGGCGAGAACCACTTTCATGGAGAGGGGTTGCCAAGCTTCCAAAAATTACAAATCTCCAGAAATCTCAGCAAATATTTTTTCACCCAAACTGGATGATACTTTCAGGTAATGATCAGTACACGAAGGCGACTTGGTTCCCCAAATGTCGTTCTTCTATGTTGAAGCGTTCATTTCCAATAACACTTTGAATTTTTAGGTTTCACTCTGTTTTCTCCTATATTGATAGATGTATTTGGAACTCTAAATCCAACACGGTTTGTGCTAGCTTCTTGAAACTTGACACAATAAAGTAGTTTCACGTTCTATCTCTGTTTTGTTTCCTCTTGATGTAGCCCTAAGCAGTGACTGGCGAGAAACACTTTCATGGAAAGGGGTTGCCAAGCTTCCAAAAATTACGAATCTCCAGAAATCTCAGCCAATATTTTTTCACCCAAACTGGATGATACTTTCAGGTAATGACCAGTACACTAAGGCGACTTGGTTCCCCAAATGTCGTTCTTCTATGTTGAAGCGTTCATTTCCTGTAACAGTTTGAATTTTTAGGTTTCACTCTGTTTTCTCCTATATTGATACATGTATTTGGAACTCTAAGTCCATCACGGTTTGTGCTTGCTTCTTGAAACTTGATACAGTAAAGTAGTTTCACGTTCTATCTCTATGTTTTGTTTCCTCTTGCTGTAGCCCTAAGCAGTGACTGGCGAGAACCACTTTCATGGAGAGGGGTTGCCAAGCATACAAAAATTACGAATCTCCAGAAATCTCAGCAAACATTTTTTCACCCAAATTGGATGATACTTTCAGGTAATGATCAGTACACTAAGCCCACTTGGTTCCCCAAATTTCGTTCTTCTATGTTGAAGCGTTCGTTTCCAGCAACAGTTTGAAATTTGGCATTTCACACTGTTTTCTCCTATATTGATAGATGTATTTGGAACTCTAAATCCAACACGGTTTGTGCTAGCTTCGTGAAACATGACACAGTAAAGTAGTTTCAAGTTCTATCTCGATGTTTTGTTTCCTCTTGATGTAGCCTTAAGCAGTGACTGGACAGAAACACTTTCATTGAAAGGGGTTGCCAAGCATACAAAAATAACGAATCTCCAGAAATCTCAGCAAATATTTTTTCACCCAAACTGGATGATACTTTCAGGTAATGATCAGTACACTAAGCCCACTTGGTTCCCCAAATTTCGTTTTTCTATGTTGAAGCGTTCGTTTCCAGCAACAGTTTGAATTTTGGCATTACACACTGTTTTCTCCTATATTGATAGATGTATTTGGAACTCTAAATCCAACACGGTTTGTGCTAGCTTCTTGAAACTTGACACAGTAAAGTAGTTTCACGTTCTATCTCTATATTCTGTTTCCTCTTGATGTAGCCCTAAGCAGTGACTGGTGAGAAACACTTTCATGGAAAAAGGTTGCCAAGCTTCCAAAAGTTACGAATCTCCAGAAATCTCAGCAAATATTTTTTCACCCAAACTGGATGACACTTTCAGGTAATGATCAGTACACGAAGGCGACTTGGTTCCCCAAATTTCGTTCTTCTATGTTGAAGCGTTCATTTCCAGTAACAGTTTCAATTTTTAGGTTTCACTCTGTTTTCTCCTATATTGATACATGTATTTGGAACTCTAAATCCAACACGGTTTGTGCTAGCTTCTTGAAACTTGATACAGTAAAGTAGTTTCACGTTCTATCTCTAGGTTTTGTTTCCTCTTGATGTAGCCCTAAGCAGTGACTGGCGAGAACCACTTTCATGGAAAGGGGTTGCCAAGCTTCCAAAAATTACGAATCTCCAGAAATCTCAGCAAATATTTTTTCACCCAAACTGGATGATACTTTCAGGTAATGATCAGTACACTAAGGCGACTTGGTTCCCCAAATGTCGTTCTTCTATGTTGAAGCGTTCATTTCCAGTAACAGTTTGAATTTTTAGGTTTCACTCTGTTTTCTCCTATATTGATACATGTATTTGGAACTCTAAATCCAACACGGTGTGTGCTAGCTTCTTGAAACTTGACACAGTAAAGTAGTTTCACGTTCTATCTCTGTTTTGTTTCCTCTTGCTGTAGCCCTAAGCAGTGACTGGCGAGAACCACTTTCATGGGGAGGGGTTGCCAAGCTTCCAAAAATTACGAATCTCCAGAAATCTCAGCAAATATTTTTTCACCCAAACTGGATGATACTTTCAGGTAATGATCAGTACACGAAGGCGACTTGGTTCCCCAAATGTCGTTCTTCTATGTTGAAGCGTTCATTTCCTGTAACAGTTTGAATTTTTAGGTTTCACTCTGTTTTCTCCTATATTGATACATGTATTTGGAACTCTAAGTCCATCACGGTTTGTGCTAGCTTCTTGAAACTTGATACAGTAAAGTAGTTTCACGTTCTATCTCTATGTTTTGTTTCCTCTTGCTGTAGCCCTAAGCAGTGACTGGCGAGAACCACTTTCATGGAGAGGGGTTGCCAAGCTTCCAAAAATTACGAATCTCCAGAAATCTCAGCCAATATTTTTTCACCCAAACTGGATGATACTTTCAGGTAATGACCAGTACACTAAGGCGACTTGGTTCCCCAAATGTCGTTCTTCTATGTTGAAGCGTTCATTTCCTGTAACAGTTTGAATTTTTAGGTTTCACTCTGTTTTCTCCTATATTGATACATGTATTTGGAACTCTAAGTCCATCACGGTTTGTGCTTGCTTCTTGAAACTTGATACAGTAAAGTAGTTTCACGTTCTATCTCTATGTTTTGTTTCCTCTTGCTGTAGCCCTAAGCAGTGACTGGCGAGAACCACTTTCATGGAGAGGGGTTGCCAAGCATACAAAAATTACGAATCTCCAGAAATCTCAGCAAACATTTTTTCAGCCAAATTGGATGATACTTTCAGGTAATGATCAGTACACTAAGCCCACTTGGTTCCCCAAATTTCGTTCTTCTATGTTGAAGCGTTCGTTTCCAGAAACAGTTTGAATTTTGGCATTTCACACTGTTTTCTCCTATATTGATAGATGTATTTGGAACTCTAAATCCAACACGGTTTGTGCTAGCTTCGTGAAACATGACACAGTAAAGTAGTTTCAAGTTCTATCTCGATGTTTTGTTTCCTCTTGATGTAGCCTTAAGCAGTGACTGGACAGAAACACTTTCATTGAAAGGGGTTGCCAAGCATACAAAAATAACGAATCTCAAGAAATCTCAGCAAATATTTTTTCACCCAAACTGGATGATACTTTCAGGTAATGATCAGTACACTAAGCCCACTTGGTTCCCCAAATTTCGTTTTTCTATGTTGAAGCGTTCGTTTCCAGCAACAGTTTGAATTTTGGCATTACACACTGTTTTCTCCTATATTGATAGATGTATTTGGAACTCTAAATCCAACACGGTTTGTGCTAGCTTCTTGAAACTTGACACAGTAAAGTAGTTTCACGTTCTATCTCTATATTCTGTTTCCTCTTGATGTAGCCCTAAGCAGTGACTGGTGAGAAACACTTTCATGGAAAAAGGTTGCCAAGCTTCCAAAAGTTACGAATCTCCAGAAATCTCAGCAAATATTTTTTCACCCAAACTGGATGACACTTTCAGGTAATGATCAGTACACGAAGGCGACTTGGTTCCCCAAATTTCGTTCTTCTATGTTGAAGCGTTCATTTCCAGTAACAGTTTCAATTTTTAGGTTTCACTCTGTTTTCTCCTATATTGATACATGTATTTGGAACTCTAAATCCAACACGGTTTGTGCTAGCTTCTTGAAACTTGACACAGTAAAGTAGTTTCACGTTCTATCTCTGTTTTGTTTCCTCTTGCTGTAGCCCTAAGCAGTGACTGGCGAGAACCACTTTCATGGAGAGGGGTTGCCAAGCTTCCAAAAATTACGAATCTCCAGAAATCTCAGCAAATATTTTTTCACCCAAACTGGATGATACTTTCAGGTAATGATCAGTACACGAAGGCGACTTGGTTCCCCAAATGTCGTTCTTCTATGTTGAAGCGTTCATTTCCAGTAACACTTTGAATTTTTAGGTTTCACTCTGTTTTCTCCTATATTGATACATGTATTTGGAACTCTAAATCCAACACGGTTTGTGCTAGCTTCTTGAAACTTGACACAATAAAGTAGTTTCACGTTCTATCTCTGTTTTGTTTCCTCTTGATGTAGCCCTAAGCAGTGACTGGCGAGAAACTCTTTCATGGAAAGGGGTTGCCAAGCTTCCAAAAATTACGAATCTCCAGAAATCTCAGCAAATATTTTTTCACCCAAACTGGATGATACTTTCAGGTAATGATCAGTACACGAAGGCGACTTGGTTCCCCAAATGTCGTTCTTCTATGTTGAAGCGTTCATTTCCTGTAACAGTTTGAATTTTTAGGTTTCACTCTGTTTTCTCCTATATTGATACATGTATTTGGAACTCTAAGTCCATCACGGTTTGTGCTTGCTTCTTGAAACTTGATACAGTAAAGTAGTTTCACGTTCTATCTCTATGTTTTGTTTCCTCTTGCTGTAGCCCTAAGCAGTGACTGGCGAGAACCACTTTCATGGAGAGGGGTTGCCAAGCTTCCAAAAATTACGAATCTCCAAAAATCTCAACAAATATTTTTTCACCCAAACTGGATGATACTTTCAGGTAATGATCAGTACACTAAGGCGACTTGGTTCCCCAAATGTCGTTCTTCTATGTTGAAGCGTTCATTTCCAGTAACAGTTTGAATTTTTAGGTTTCACTCTGTTTTCTCCTATATTGATACATGTATTTGGAACTCTAAATCCAACACGGTTTGTGCTAGCTTCATGAAACTTGACAAAGTAAAGTAGTTTCACGTTCTATCTCTATATTCTGTTTCCTCTTGATGTAGCCCTAAGCAGTGACTGGTGAGAAACACTTTCATGGAAAAAGTTTGCCAAGCTTCCAAAAGTTACGAATCTCCAGAAATCTCAGCAAATATTTTTTCACCCAAACTGGATGATACTTTCAGGTAATGATCAGTACACTAAGGTGACTTGGTTCCCCAAATGTCGTTCTTCTATGTTGAAGCGTTCATTTCCAGTAACACTTTGAATTTTTAGGTTTCACTCTGTTTTCTCCTATATTGATACATGTATTTGGAACTCTAAATCCAACACGGTGTGTGCTAGCTTCTTGAAACTTGACACAGTAAAGTAGTTTCACGTTCTATCTCTGTTTTGTTTCCTCTTGCTGTAGCCCTAAGCAGTGACTGGCGAGAACCACTTTCATGGAGAGGGGTTGCCAAGCTTCCAAAAATTACGAATCTCCAGAAATCTCAGCAAATATTTTTTCACCCAAACTGGATGATACTTTCAGGTAATGATCAGTACACGAAGGCGACTTGGTTCCCCAAATGTCGTTCTTCTATGTTGAAGCGTTCATTTCCTGTAACAGTTTGAATTTTTAGGTTTCACTCTGTTTTCTCCTATATTGATACATGTATTTGGAACTCTAAGTCCATCACGGTTTGTGCTAGCTTCTTGAAACTTGATACAGTAAAGTAGTTTCACGTTCTATCTCTATGTTTTGTTTCCTCTTGCTGTAGCCCTAAGCAGTGACTGGCGAGAACCACTTTCATGGAGAGGGGTTGCCAAGCTTCCAAAAATTACGAATCTCCAGAAATCTCAGCCAATATTTTTTCACCCAAACTGGATGATACTTTCAGGTAATGACCAGTACACTAAGGCGACTTGGTTCCCCAAATGTCGTTCTTCTATGTTGAAGCGTTCATTTCCTGTAACAGTTTGAATTTTTAGGTTTCACTCTGTTTTCTCCTATATTGATACATGTATTTGGAACTCTAAGTCCATCACGGTTTGTGCTTGCTTCTTGAAACTTGATACAGTAAAGTAGTTTCACGTTCTATCTCTATGTTTTGTTTCCTCTTGCTGTAGCCCTAAGCAGTGACTGGCGAGAACCACTTTCATGGAGAGGGGTTGCCAAGCATACAAAAATTACGAATCTCCAGAAATCTCAGCAAACATTTTTTCAGCCAAATTGGATGATACTTTCAGGTAATGATCAGTACACTAAGCCCACTTGGTTCCCCAAATTTCGTTCTTCTATGTTGAAGCGTTCGTTTCCAGCAACAGTTTGAATTTTGGCATTTCACACTGTTTTCTCCTATATTGATAGATGTATTTGGAACTCTAAATCCAACACGGTTTGTGCTAGCTTCGTGAAACATGACACAGTAAAGTAGTTTCAAGTTCTATCTCGATGTTTTGTTTCCTCTTGATGTAGCCTTAAGCAGTGACTGGACAGAAACACTTTCATTGAAAGGGGTTGCCAAGCATACAAAAATAACGAATCTCCAGAAATCTCAGCAAATATTTTTTCACCCAAACTGGATGATACTTTCAGGTAATGATCAGTACACTAAGCCCACTTGGTTCCCCAAATTTCGTTTTTCTATGTTGAAGCGTTCGTTTCCAGCAACAGTTTGAATTTTGGCATTACACACTGTTTTCTCCTATATTGATAGATGTATTTGGAACTCTAAATCCAACACGGTTTGTGCTAGCTTCTTGAAACTTGACACAGTAAAGTAGTTTCACGTTCTATCTCTATATTCTGTTTCCTCTTGATGTAGCCCTAAGCAGTGACTGGTGAGAAACACTTTCATGGAAAAAGGTTGCCAAGCTTCCAAAAGTTACGAATCTCCAGAAATCTCAGCAAATATTTTTTCACCCAAACTGGATGACACTTTCAGGTAATGATCAGTACACGAAGGCGACTTGGTTCCCCAAATTTCGTTCTTCTATGTTGAAGCGTTCATTTCCAGTAACAGTTTCAATTTTTAGGTTTCACTCTGTTTTCTCCTATATTGATACATGTATTTGGAACTCTAAATCCAACACGGTTTGTGCTAGCTTCTTGAAACTTGACACAGTAAAGTAGTTTCACGTTCTATCTCTGTTTTGTTTCCTCTTGCTGTAGCCCTAAGCAGTGACTGGCGAGAACCACTTTCATGGAGAGGGGTTGCCAAGCTTCCAAAAATTACGAATCTCCAGAAATCTCAGCAAATATTTTTTCACCCAAACTGGATGATACTTTCAGGTAATGATCAGTACACGAAGGCGACTTGGTTCCCCAAATGTCGTTCTTCTATGTTGAAGCGTTCATTTCCAGTAACACTTTGAATTTTTAGGTTTCACTCTGTTTTCTCCTATATTGATACATGTATTTGGAACTCTAAATCCAACACGGTTTGTGCTAGCTTCTTGAAACTTGACACAATAAAGTAGTTTCACGTTCTATCTCTGTTTTGTTTCCTCTTGATGTAGCCCTAAGCAGTGACTGGCGAGAAACTCTTTCATGGAAAGGGGTTGCCAAGCTTCCAAAAATTACGAATCTCCAGAAATCTCAGCAAATATTTTTTCACCCAAACTGGATGATACTTTCAGGTAATGATCAGTACACGAAGGCGACTTGGTTCCCCAAATGTCGTTCTTCTATGTTGAAGCGTTCATTTCCTGTAACAGTTTGAATTTTTAGGTTTCACTCTGTTTTCTCCTATATTGATACATGTATTTGGAACTCTAAGTCCATCACGGTTTGTGCTTGCTTCTTGAAACTTGATACAGTAAAGTAGTTTCACGTTCTATCTCTATGTTTTGTTTCCTCTTGCTGTAGCCCTAAGCAGTGACTGGCGAGAACCACTTTCATGGAGAGGGGTTGCCAAGCTTCCAAAAATTACGAATCTCCAAAAATCTCAACAAATATTTTTTCACCCAAACTGGATGATACTTTCAGGTAATGATCAGTACACTAAGGCGACTTGGTTCCCCAAATGTCGTTCTTCTATGTTGAAGCGTTCATTTCCAGTAACAGTTTGAATTTTTAGGTTTCACTCTGTTTTCTCCTATATTGATACATGTATTTGGAACTCTAAATCCAACACGGTTTGTGCTAGCTTCATGAAACTTGACAAAGTAAAGTAGTTTCACGTTCTATCTCTATATTCTGTTTCCTCTTGATGTAGCCCTAAGCAGTGACTGGTGAGAAACACTTTCATGGAAAAAGTTTGCCAAGCTTCCAAAAGTTACGAATCTCCAGAAATCTCAGCAAATATTTTTTCACCCAAACTGGATGATACTTTCAGGTAATGATAAGTACACGAAGGCGACTTGGTTCCCCAAATGTCATTCTTCTATGTTGAAGCGTTCATTTCCAGTAACAGTTTGAATTTTTAGGTTTCACTCTGTTTTCTCCTATATTGATAGATGTATTTGGAACTCTAAATCCAACACGGTTTGTGCTAGCTTCTTGAAACTTGACACAGTAAAGTAGTTTCACGTTCTATCACTATGTTTTGTTTCCTCTTGCTGTAGCCCTAAGCAGTGACTGGCGAGAACCACTTTCATGGAGAGGGGTTGCCAAGATTCCAAAAATTACGAATCTCCAAAAATCTCAGCAAATATTTTTTCACCCAAACTGGATGATACTTTCAGGTAATGATCAGTACACTAAGGCGACTTGGTTCCCCAAATGTCGTTCTTCTATGTTGAAGCGTTCATTTCCTGTAACAGTTTGAATTTTTAGGTTTCACTCTGTTTTCTCCTATATTGATACATGTATTTGGAACTCTAAATCCAACACGGTTTGTGCTAGCTTCTTGAAACTTGACACAATAAAGTAGTTTCACGTTCTATCTCTATGTTTTGTTTCCTCTTGATATAGCCCTAAGCAGTGACTGGCGAGAAACACTTTCATGGAAAGGGGTTGCCAAGCTTCCCAAAATTACGAATCTCCAGAAATCTCAGCAAATATTTTTTCACCCAAACTGGATGATACTTTCAGGTAATGATCAGTACACTAAGGCGACTTGGTTCCCCAAATGTCGTTCTTCTATGTTGAAGCGTTCATTTCCTGTAACAGTTTGAATTTTTAGGTTTCACTCTGTTTTCTCCTATATTGATAGATGTATTTGGAACTCTAAATCCAACACGGTTTGTGCTAGCTTCTTGAAACTTGACAAAGTAAAGTAGTTTCACGTTCTATCTCTATGTTTTGTTTCCTCTTGCTGTAGCCCTAAGCAGTGACTGGCGAGAACCACTTTCATGGATAGGGGTTGCCAAGCTTCCGAAAATTAAGAATCTCCAGAAATCTCAGCAAATATTTTTTCACCCAAACTGGATGATACTTTCAGGTAATGATCAGTACACGAAGGCGACTTGGTTCCCCAAATGTCGTTCTTCTATGTTGAAGCGTTCATTTCCAGTAACAGTTTGAATTTTTAGGTTTCACTCTGTTTTCTCCTATATTGATAGATGTATTTGGAACTCTAAACCCAACACGGTTTGTGCTAGCTTCTTGAAACTTGATACAGTAAAGTAGTTTCACGTTCTATCTCTATGTTTTGTTTCCTCTTGCTGTAGCCCTAAGCAGTGACTGGCGAGAACCACTTTCATGGAGAGGGGTTGCCAAGCTTCCAAAAATCACGAATCTCCAGAAATCTCAGCAAATATTTTTTCACCCAAACTGGATGATACTTTCAGGTAATGATCAGTACACGAAGGCGACTTGGTTCCCCAAATGTCGTTCTTCTATGTTGAAGCGTTCATTTCCAGTAACACTTTGAATTTTTAGGTTTCACTCTGTTTTCTCCTATATTGATAGATGTATTTGGAACTCTAAATCCAACACGGTTTGTGCTAGCATCTTGAAACTTGACACAATAAAGTAGTTTCACGTTCTATCTCTGTTTTGTTTCCTCTTGATGTAGCCCTAAGCAGTGACTGGCGAGAAACTCTTTCATGGAAAGGGGTTGCCAAGCTTCCAAAAATTACGAATCTCCAGAAATCTCAGCAAATATTTTTTCACCCAAACTGGATGATACTTTCAGGTAATGATCAGTACACGAAGGCGACTTGGTTCCCCAAATGTCGTTCTTCTATGTTGAAGCGTTCATTTCCTGTAACAGTTTGAATTTTTAGGTTTCACTCTGTTTTCTCCTATATTGATACATGTATTTGGAACTCTAAGTCCATCACGGTTTGTGCTAGCTTCTTGAAACTTGATACAGTAAAGTAGTTTCACGTTCTATCTCTATGTTTTGTTTCCTCTTGCTGTAGCCCTAAGCAGTGACTGGCGAGAACCACTTTCATGGAGAGGGGTTGCCAAGCTTCCAAAAATTACAAATCTCCAGAAATCTCAGCAAATATTTTTTCACCCAAACTGGATGATACTTTCAGGTAATGATCAGTACACGAAGGCGACTTGGTTCCCCAAATGTCGTTCTTCTATGTTGAAGCATTCATTTCCAATAACACTTTGAATTTTTAGGTTTCACTCTGTTTTCTCCTATATTGATAGATGTATTTGGAACTCTAAATCCAACACGGTTTGTGCTAGCTTCTTGAAACTTGACACAATAAAGTAGTTTCACGTTCTATCTCTGTTTTGTTTCCTCTTGATGTAGCCCTAAGCAGTGACTGGCGAGAAACACTTTCATGGAAAGGGGTTGCCAAGCTTCCAAAAATTACGAATCTCCAGAAATCTCAGCCAATATTTTTTCACCCAAACTGGATGATACTTTCAGGTAATGACCAGTACACTAAGGCGACTTGGTTCCCCAAATGTCGTTCTTCTATGTTGAAGCGTTCATTTCCTGTAACAGTTTGAATTTTTAGGTTTCACTCTGTTTTCTCCTATATTGATACATGTATTTGGAACTCTAAGTCCATCACGGTTTGTGCTTGCTTCTTGAAACTTGATACAGTAAAGTAGTTTCACGTTCTATCTCTATGTTTTGTTTCCTCTTGCTGTAGCCCTAAGCAGTGACTGGCGAGAACCACTTTCATGGAGAGGGGTTGCCAAGCATACAAAAATTACGAATCTCCAGAAATCTCAGCAAACATTTTTTCACCCAAATTGGATGATACTTTCAGGTAATGATCAGTACACTAAGCCCACTTGGTTCCCCAAATTTCGTTCTTCTATGTTGAAGCGTTCGTTTCCAGCAACAGTTTGAAATTTGGCATTTCACACTGTTTTCTCCTATATTGATAGATGTATTTGGAACTCTAAATCCAACACGGTTTGTGCTAGCTTCGTGAAACATGACACAGTAAAGTAGTTTCAAGTTCTATCTCGATGTTTTGTTTCCTCTTGATGTAGCCTTAAGCAGTGACTGGACAGAAACACTTTCATTGAAAGGGGTTGCCAAGCATACAAAAATAACGAATCTCCAGAAATCTCAGCAAATATTTTTTCACCCAAACTGGATGATACTTTCAGGTAATGATCAGTACACTAAGCCCACTTGGTTCCCCAAATTTCGTTTTTCTATGTTGAAGCGTTCGTTTCCAGCAACAGTTTGAATTTTGGCATTACACACTGTTTTCTCCTATATTGATAGATGTATTTGGAACTCTAAATCCAACACGGTTTGTGCTAGCTTCTTGAAACTTGACACAGTAAAGTAGTTTCACGTTCTATCTCTATATTCTGTTTCCTCTTGATGTAGCCCTAAGCAGTGACTGGTGAGAAACACGTTCATGGAAAAAGGTTGCCAAGCTTCCAAAAGTTACGAATCTCCAGAAATCTCAGCAAATATTTTTTCACCCAAACTGGATGACACTTTCAGGTAATGATCAGTACACGAAGGCGACTTGGTTCCCCAAATTTCGTTCTTCTATGTTGAAGCGTTCATTTCCAGTAACAGTTTCAATTTTTAGGTTTCACTCTGTTTTCTCCTATATTGATACATGTATTTGGAACTCTAAATCCAACACGGTTTGTGCTAGCTTCTTGAAACTTGATACAGTAAAGTAGTTTCACGTTCTATCTCTAGGTTTTGTTTCCTCTTGATGTAGCCCTAAGCAGTGACTGGCGAGAACCACTTTCATGGAAAGGGGTTGCCAAGCTTCCAAAAATTACGAATCTCCAGAAATCTCAGCAAATATTTTTTCACCCAAACTGGATGATACTTTCAGGTAATGATCAGTACACTAAGGCGACTTGGTTCCCCAAATGTCGTTCTTCTATGTTGAAGCGTTCATTTCCAGTAACAGTTTGAATTTTTAGGTTTCACTCTGTTTTCTCCTATATTGATACATGTATTTGGAACTCTAAATCCAACACGGTTTGTGCTAGCTTCATGAAACTTGACAAAGTAAAGTAGTTTCACGTTCTATCTCTATATTCTGTTTCCTCTTGATGTAGCCCTAAGCAGTGACTGGTGAGAAACACTTTCATGGAAAAAGTTTGCCAAGCTTCCAAAAGTTACGAATCTCCAGAAATCTCAGCAAATATTTTTTCACCCAAACTGGATGATACTTTCAGGTAATGATAAGTACACGAAGGCGACTTGGTTCCCCAAATGTCATTCTTCTATGTTGAAGCGTTCATTTCCAGTAACAGTTTGAATTTTTAGGTTTCACTCTGTTTTCTCCTATATTGATAGATGTATTTGGAACTCTAAATCCAACACGGTTTGTGCTAGCTTCTTGAAACTTGACACAGTAAAGTAGTTTCACGTTCTATCACTATGTTTTGTTTCCTCTTGCTGTAGCCCTAAGCAGTGACTGGCGAGAACCACTTTCATGGAGAGGGGTTGCCAAGATTCCAAAAATTACGAATCTCCAAAAATCTCAGCAAATATTTTTTCACCCAAACTGGATGATACTTTCAGGTAATGATCAGTACACTAAGGCGACTTGGTTCCCCAAATGTCGTTCTTCTATGTTGAAGCGTTCATTTCCTGTAACAGTTTGAATTTTTAGGTTTCACTCTGTTTTCTCCTATATTGATACATGTATTTGGAACTCTAAATCCAACACGGTTTGTGCTAGCTTCTTGAAACTTGACACAATAAAGTAGTTTCACGTTCTATCTCTATGTTTTGTTTCCTCTTGATATAGCCCTAAGCAGTGACTGGCGAGAAACACTTTCATGGAAAGGGGTTGCCAAGCTTCCCAAAATTACGAATCTCCAGAAATCTCAGCAAATATTTTTTCACCCAAACTGGATGATACTTTCAGGTAATGATCAGTACACTAAGGCGACTTGGTTCCCCAAATGTCGTTCTTCTATGTTGAAGCGTTCATTTCCTGTAACAGTTTGAATTTTTAGGTTTCACTCTGTTTTCTCCTATATTGATAGATGTATTTGGAACTCTAAATCCAACACGGTTTGTGCTAGCTTCTTGAAACTTGACAAAGTAAAGTAGTTTCACGTTCTATCTCTATGTTTTGTTTCCTCTTGCTGTAGCCCTAAGCAGTGACTGGCGAGAACCACTTTCATGGATAGGGGTTGCCAAGCTTCCGAAAATTAAGAATCTCCAGAAATCTCAGCAAATATTTTTTCACCCAAACTGGATGATACTTTCAGGTAATGATCAGTACACGAAGGCGACTTGGTTCCCCAAATGTCGTTCTTCTATGTTGAAGCGTTCATTTCCAGTAACAGTTTGAATTTTTAGGTTTCACTCTGTTTTCTCCTATATTGATAGATGTATTTGGAACTCTAAACCCAACACGGTTTGTGCTAGCTTCTTGAAACTTGATACAGTAAAGTAGTTTCACGTTCTATCTCTATGTTTTGTTTCCTCTTGCTGTAGCCCTAAGCAGTGACTGGCGAGAACCACTTTCATGGAGAGGGGTTGCCAAGCTTCCAAAAATCACGAATCTCCAGAAATCTCAGCAAATATTTTTTCACCCAAACTGGATGATACTTTCAGGTAATGATCAGTACACGAAGGCGACTTGGTTCCCCAAATGTCGTTCTTCTATGTTGAAGCGTTCATTTCCAGTAACACTTTGAATTTTTAGGTTTCACTCTGTTTTCTCCTATATTGATAGATGTATTTGGAACTCTAAATCCAACACGGTTTGTGCTAGCATCTTGAAACTTGACACAATAAAGTAGTTTCACGTTCTATCTCTGTTTTGTTTCCTCTTGATGTAGCCCTAAGCAGTGACTGGCGAGAAACTCTTTCATGGAAAGGGGTTGCCAAGCTTCCAAAAATTACGAATCTCCAGAAATCTCAGCAAATATTTTTTCACCCAAACTGGATGATACTTTCAGGTAATGATCAGTACACGAAGGCGACTTGGTTCCCCAAATGTCGTTCTTCTATGTTGAAGCGTTCATTTCCTGTAACAGTTTGAATTTTTAGGTTTCACTCTGTTTTCTCCTATATTGATACATGTATTTGGAACTCTAAGTCCATCACGGTTTGTGCTAGCTTCTTGAAACTTGATACAGTAAAGTAGTTTCACGTTCTATCTCTATGTTTTGTTTCCTCTTGCTGTAGCCCTAAGCAGTGACTGGCGAGAACCACTTTCATGGAGAGGGGTTGCCAAGCTTCCAAAAATTACAAATCTCCAGAAATCTCAGCAAATATTTTTTCACCCAAACTGGATGATACTTTCAGGTAATGATCAGTACACGAAGGCGACTTGGTTCCCCAAATGTCGTTCTTCTATGTTGAAGCATTCATTTCCAATAACACTTTGAATTTTTAGGTTTCACTCTGTTTTCTCCTATATTGATAGATGTATTTGGAACTCTAAATCCAACACGGTTTGTGCTAGCTTCTTGAAACTTGACACAATAAAGTAGTTTCACGTTCTATCTCTGTTTTGTTTCCTCTTGATGTAGCCCTAAGCAGTGACTGGCGAGAAACACTTTCATGGAAAGGGGTTGCCAAGCTTCCAAAAATTACGAATCTCCAGAAATCTCAGCCAATATTTTTTCACCCAAACTGGATGATACTTTCAGGTAATGACCAGTACACTAAGGCGACTTGGTTCCCCAAATGTCGTTCTTCTATGTTGAAGCGTTCATTTCCTGAACAGTTTGAATTTTTAGGTTTCACTCTGTTTTCTCCTATATTGATACATGTATTTGGAACTCTAAGTCCATCACGGTTTGTGCTTGCTTCTTGAAACTTGATACAGTAAAGTAGTTTCACGTTCTATCTCTATGTTTTGTTTCCTCTTGCTGTAGCCCTAAGCAGTGACTGGCGAGAACCACTTTCATGGAGAGGGGTTGCCAAGCATACAAAAATTACGAATCTCCAGAAATCTCAGCAAACATTTTTTCACCCAAATTGGATGATACTTTCAGGTAATGATCAGTACACTAAGCCCACTTGGTTCCCCAAATTTCGTTCTTCTATGTTGAAGCGTTCGTTTCCAGCAACAGTTTGAAATTTGGCATTTCACACTGTTTTCTCCTATATTGATAGATGTATTTGGAACTCTAAATCCAACACGGTTTGTGCTAGCTTCGTGAAACATGACACAGTAAAGTAGTTTCAAGTTCTATCTCGATGTTTTGTTTCCTCTTGATGTAGCCTTAAGCAGTGACTGGACAGAAACACTTTCATTGAAAGGGGTTGCCAAGCATACAAAAATAACGAATCTCCAGAAATCTCAGCAAATATTTTTTCACCCAAACTGGATGATACTTTCAGGTAATGATCAGTACACTAAGCCCACTTGGTTCCCCAAATTTCGTTTTTCTATGTTGAAGCGTTCGTTTCCAGCAACAGTTTGAATTTTGGCATTACACACTGTTTTCTCCTATATTGATAGATGTATTTGGAACTCTAAATCCAACACGGTTTGTGCTAGCTTCTTGAAACTTGACACAGTAAAGTAGTTTCACGTTCTATCTCTATATTCTGTTTCCTCTTGATGTAGCCCTAAGCAGTGACTGGTGAGAAACACGTTCATGGAAAAAGGTTGCCAAGCTTCCAAAAGTTACGAATCTCCAGAAATCTCAGCAAATATTTTTTCACCCAAACTGGATGACACTTTCAGGTAATGATCAGTACACGAAGGCGACTTGGTTCCCCAAATTTCGTTCTTCTATGTTGAAGCGTTCATTTCCAGTAACAGTTTCAATTTTTAGGTTTCACTCTGTTTTCTCCTATATTGATACATGTATTTGGAACTCTAAATCCAACACGGTTTGTGCTAGCTTCTTGAAACTTGATACAGTAAAGTAGTTTCACGTTCTATCTCTAGGTTTTGTTTCCTCTTGATGTAGCCCTAAGCAGTGACTGGCGAGAACCACTTTCATGGAAAGGGGTTGCCAAGCTTCCAAAAATTACGAATCTCCAGAAATCTCAGCAAATATTTTTTCACCCAAACTGGATGATACTTTCAGGTAATGATCAGTACACTAAGGCGACTTGGTTCCCCAAATGTCGTTCTTCTATGTTGAAGCGTTCATTTCCAGTAACAGTTTGAATTTTTAGGTTTCACTCTGTTTTCTCCTATATTGATACATGTATTTGGAACTCTAAATCCAACACGGTGTGTGCTAGCTTCTTGAAACTTGACACAGTAAAGTAGTTTCACGTTCTATCTCTGTTTTGTTTCCTCTTGCTGTAGCCCTAAGCAGTGACTGGCGAGAACCACTTTCATGGAGAGGGGTTGCCAAGCTTCCAAAAATTACGAATCTCCAGAAATCTCAGCAAATATTTTTTCACCCAAACTGGATGATACTTTAAGGTAATGATCAGTACACGAAGGCGACTTGGTTCCCCAAATGTCGTTCTTCTATGTTGAAGCGTTCATTTCCTGTAACAGTTTGAATTTTTAGGTTTCACTCTGTTTTCTCCTATATTGATACATGTATTTGGAACTCTAAGTCCATCACGGTTTGTGCTAGCTTCTTGAAACTTGATACAGTAAAGTAGTTTCACGTTCTATCTCTATGTTTTGTTTCCTCTTGCTGTAGCCCTAAGCAGTGACTGGCGAGAACCACTTTCATGGAGAGGGGTTGCCAAGCTTCCAAAAATTACGAATCTCCAGAAATCTCAGCCAATATTTTTTCACCCAAACTGGATGATACTTTCAGGTAATGACCAGTACACTAAGGCGACTTGGTTCCCCAAATGTCGTTCTTCTATGTTGAAGCGTTCATTTCCTGTAACAGTTTGAATTTTTAGGTTTCACTCTGTTTTCTCCTATATTGATACATGTATTTGGAACTCTAAGTCCATCACGGTTTGTGCTTGCTTCTTGAAACTTGATACAGTAAAGTAGTTTCACGTTCTATCTCTATGTTTTGTTTCCTCTTGCTGTAGCCCTAAGCAGTGACTGGCGAGAACCACTTTCATGGAGAGGGGTTGCCAAGCATACAAAAATTACGAATCTCCAGAAATCTCAGCAAACATTTTTTCAGCCAAATTGGATGATACTTTCAGGTAATGATCAGTACACTAAGCCCACTTGGTTCCCCAAATTTCGTTCTTCTATGTTGAAGCGTTCGTTTCCAGCAACAGTTTGAATTTTGGCATTTCACACTGTTTTCTCCTATATTGATAGATGTATTTGGAACTCTAAATCCAACACGGTTTGTGCTAGCTTCGTGAAACATGACACAGTAAAGTAGTTTCAAGTTCTATCTCGATGTTTTGTTTCCTCTTGATGTAGCCTTAAGCAGTGACTGGACAGAAACACTTTCATTGAAAGGGGTTGCCAAGCATACAAAAATAACGAATCTCCAGAAATCTCAGCAAATATTTTTTCACCCAAACTGGATGATACTTTCAGGTAATGATCAGTACACTAAGCCCACTTGGTTCCCCAAATTTCGTTTTTCTATGTTGAAGCGTTCGTTTCCAGCAACAGTTTGAATTTTGGCATTACACACTGTTTTCTCCTATATTGATAGATGTATTTGGAACTCTAAATCCAACACGGTTTGTGCTAGCTTCTTGAAACTTGACACAGTAAAGTAGTTTCACGTTCTATCTCTATATTCTGTTTCCTCTTGATGTAGCCCTAAGCAGTGACTGGTGAGAAACACTTTCATGGAAAAAGGTTGCCAAGCTTCCAAAAGTTACGAATCTCCAGAAATCTCAGCAAATATTTTTTCACCCAAACTGGATGACACTTTCAGGTAATGATCAGTACACGAAGGCGACTTGGTTCCCCAAATTTCCTTCTTCTATGTTGAAGCGTTCATTTCCAGTAACAGTTTCAATTTTTAGGTTTCACTCTGTTTTCTCCTATATTGATACATGTATTTGGAACTCTAAATCCAACACGGTTTGTGCTAGCTTCTTGAAACTTGACACAGTAAAGTAGTTTCACGTTCTATCTCTGTTTTGTTTCCTCTTGCTGTAGCCCTAAGCAGTGACTGGCGAGAACCACTTTCATGGAGAGGGGTTGCCAAGCTTCCAAAAATTACGAATCTCCAGAAATCTCAGCAAATATTTTTTCACCCAAACTGGATGATACTTTCAGGTAATGATCAGTACACGAAGGCGACTTGGTTCCCCAAATGTCGTTCTTCTATGTTGAAGCGTTCATTTCCAGTAACACTTTGAATTTTTAGGTTTCACTCTGTTTTCTCCTATATTGATACATGTATTTGGAACTCTAAATCCAACACGGTTTGTGCTAGCTTCTTGAAACTTGACACAATAAAGTAGTTTCACGTTCTATCTCTGTTTTGTTTCCTCTTGATGTAGCCCTAAGCAGTGACTGGCGAGAAACTCTTTCATGGAAAGGGGTTGCCAAGCTTCCAAAAATTACGAATCTCCAGAAATCTCAGCAAATATTTTTTCACCCAAACTGGATGATACTTTCAGGTAATGATCAGTACACGAAGGCGACTTGGTTCCCCAAATGTCGTTCTTCTATGTTGAAGCGTTCATTTCCTGTAACAGTTTGAATTTTTAGGTTTCACTCTGTTTTCTCCTATATTGATACATGTATTTGGAACTCTAAGTCCATCACGGTTTGTGCTTGCTTCTTGAAACTTGATACAGTAAAGTAGTTTCACGTTCTATCTCTATGTTTTGTTTCCTCTTGCTGTAGCCCTAAGCAGTGACTGGCGAGAACCACTTTCATGGAGAGGGGTTGCCAAGCTTCCAAAAATTACGAATCTCCAAAAATCTCAACAAATATTTTTTCACCCAAACTGGATGATACTTTCAGGTAATGATCAGTACACTAAGGCGACTTGGTTCCCCAAATGTCGTTCTTCTATGTTGAAGCGTTCATTTCCAGTAACAGTTTGAATTTTTAGGTTTCACTCTGTTTTCTCCTATATTGATACATGTATTTGGAACTCTAAATCCAACACGGTTTGTGCTAGCTTCATGAAACTTGACAAAGTAAAGTAGTTTCACGTTCTATCTCTATATTCTGTTTCCTCTTGATGTAGCCCTAAGCAGTGACTGGTGAGAAACACTTTCATGGAAAAAGTTTGCCAAGCTTCCAAAAGTTACGAATCTCCAGAAATCTCAGCAAATATTTTTTCACCCAAACTGGATGATACTTTCAGGTAATGATAAGTACACGAAGGCGACTTGGTTCCCCAAATGTCATTCTTCTATGTTGAAGCGTTCATTTCCAGTAACAGTTTGAATTTTTAGGTTTCACTCTGTTTTCTCCTATATTGATAGATGTATTTGGAACTCTAAATCCAACACGGTTTGTGCTAGCTTCTTGAAACTTGACACAGTAAAGTAGTTTCACGTTCTATCACTATGTTTTGTTTCCTCTTGCTGTAGCCCTAAGCAGTGACTGGCGAGAACCACTTTCATGGAGAGGGGTTGCCAAGATTCCAAAAATTACGAATCTCCAAAAATCTCAGCAAATATTTTTTCACCCAAACTGGATGATACTTTCAGGTAATGATCAGTACACTAAGGCGACTTGGTTCCCCAAATGTCGTTCTTCTATGTTGAAGCGTTCATTTCCTGTAACAGTTTGAATTTTTAGGTTTCACTCTGTTTTCTCCTATATTGATACATGTATTTGGAACTCTAAATCCAACACGGTTTGTGCTAGCTTCTTGAAACTTGACACAATAAAGTAGTTTCACGTTCTATCTCTATGTTTTGTTTCCTCTTGATGTAGCCCTAAGCAGTGACTGGCGAGAAACACTTTCATGGAAAGGGGTTGCCAAGCTTCCCAAAATTACGAATCTCCAGAAATCTCAGCAAATATTTTTTCACCCAAACTGGATGATACTTTCAGGTAATGATCAGTACACTAAGGCGACTTGGTTCCCCAAATGTCGTTCTTCTATGTTGAAGCGTTCATTTCCTGTAACAGTTTGAATTTTTAGGTTTCACTCTGTTTTCTCCTATATTGATAGATGTATTTGGAACTCTAAATCCAACACGGTTTGTGCTAGCTTCTTGAAACTTGACAAAGTAAAGTAGTTTCACGTTCTATCTCTGTTTTGTTTCCTCTTGATGTAGCCCTAAGCAGTGACTGGCGAGAAACTCTTTCATGGAAAGGGGTTGCCAAGCTTCCAAAAATTACGAATCTCCAGAAATCTCAGCAAATATTTTTTCACCCAAACTGGATGATACTTTCAGGTAATGATCAGTACACGAAGGCGACTTGGTTCCCCAAATGTCGTTCTTCTATGTTGAAGCGTTCATTTCCTGTAACAGTTTGAATTTTTAGGTTTCACTCTGTTTTCTCCTATATTGATACATGTATTTGGAACTCTAAGTCCATCACGGTTTGTGCTAGCTTCTTGAAACTTGATACAGTAAAGTAGTTTCACGTTCTATCTCTATGTTTTGTTTCCTCTTGCTGTAGCCCTAAGCAGTGACTGGCGAGAACCACTTTCATGGAGAGGGGTTGCCAAGCTTCCAAAAATTACAAATCTCCAGAAATCTCAGCAAATATTTTTTCACCCAAACTGGATGATACTTTCAGGTAATGATCAGTACACGAAGGCGACTTGGTTCCCCAAATGTCGTTCTTCTATGTTGAAGCGTTCATTTCCAATAACACTTTGAATTTTTAGGTTTCACTCTGTTTTCTCCTATATTGATAGATGTATTTGGAACTCTAAATCCAACACGGTTTGTGCTAGCTTCTTGAAACTTGACACAATAAAGTAGTTTCACGTTCTATCTCTGTTTTGTTTCCTCTTGATGTAGCCCTAAGCAGTGACTGGCGAGAACCACTTTCATGGAGAGGGGTTGCCAAGCTTCCAAAAATTACGAATCTCCAGAAATCTCAGCCAATATTTTTTCACCCAAACTGGATGATACTTTCAGGTAATGACCAGTACACTAAGGCGACTTGGTTCCCCAAATGTCGTTCTTCTATGTTGAAGCGTTCATTTCCTGTAACAGTTTGAATTTTTAGGTTTCACTCTGTTTTCTCCTATATTGATACATGTATTTGGAACTCTAAGTCCATCACGGTTTGTGCTTGCTTCTTGAAACTTGATACAGTAAAGTAGTTTCACGTTCTATCTCTATGTTTTGTTTCCTCTTGCTGTAGCCCTAAGCAGTGACTGGCGAGAACCACTTTCATGGAGAGGGGTTGCCAAGCATACAAAAATTACGAATCTCCAGAAATCTCAGCAAACATTTTTTCAGCCAAATTGGATGATACTTTCAGGTAATGATCAGTACACTAAGCCCACTTGGTTCCCCAAATTTCGTTCTTCTATGTTGAAGCGTTCGTTTCCAGCAACAGTTTGAATTTTGGCATTTCACACTGTTTTCTCCTATATTGATAGATGTATTTGGAACTCTAAATCCAACACGGTTTGTGCTAGCTTCGTGAAACATGACACAGTAAAGTAGTTTCAAGTTCTATCTCGATGTTTTGTTTCCTCTTGATGTAGCCTTAAGCAGTGACTGGACAGAAACACTTTCATTGAAAGGGGTTGCCAAGCATACAAAAATAACGAATCTCCAGAAATCTCAGCAAATATTTTTTCACCCAAACTGGATGATACTTTCAGGTAATGATCAGTACACTAAGCCCACTTGGTTCCCCAAATTTCGTTTTTCTATGTTGAAGCGTTCGTTTCCAGCAACAGTTTGAATTTTGGCATTACACACTGTTTTCTCCTATATTGATAGATGTATTTGGAACTCTAAATCCAACACGGTTTGTGCTAGCTTCTTGAAACTTGACACAGTAAAGTAGTTTCACGTTCTATCACTATGTTTTGTTTCCTCTTGCTGTAGCCCTAAGCAGTGACTGGCGAGAACCACTTTCATGGAGAGGGGTTGCCAAGATTCCAAAAATTACGAATCTCCAAAAATCTCAGCAAATATTTTTTCACCCAAACTGGATGATACTTTCAGGTAATGATCAGTACACTAAGGCGACTTGGTTCCCCAAATGTCGTTCTTCTATGTTGAAGCGTTCATTTCCTGTAACAGTTTGAATTTTTAGGTTTCACTCTGTTTTCTCCTATATTGATACATGTATTTGGAACTCTAAATCCAACACGGTTTGTGCTAGCTTCTTGAAACTTGACACAATAAAGTAGTTTCACGTTCTATCTCTATGTTTTGTTTCCTCTTGATGTAGCCCTAAGCAGTGACTGGCGAGAAACACTTTCATGGAAAGGGGTTGCCAAGCTTCCCAAAATTACGAATCTCCAGAAATCTCAGCAAATATTTTTTCACCCAAACTGGATGATACTTTCAGGTAATGATCAGTACACTAAGGCGACTTGGTTCCCCAAATGTCGTTCTTCTATGTTGAAGCGTTCATTTCCTGTAACAGTTTGAATTTTTAGGTTTCACTCTGTTTTCTCCTATATTGATAGATGTATTTGGAACTCTAAATCCAACACGGTTTGTGCTAGCTTCTTGAAACTTGACAAAGTAAAGTAGTTTCACGTTCTATCTCTGTTTTGTTTCCTCTTGATGTAGCCCTAAGCAGTGACTGGCGAGAAACTCTTTCATGGAAAGGGGTTGCCAAGCTTCCAAAAATTACGAATCTCCAGAAATCTCAGCAAATATTTTTTCACCCAAACTGGATGATACTTTCAGGTAATGATCAGTACACGAAGGCGACTTGGTTCCCCAAATGTCGTTCTTCTATGTTGAAGCGTTCATTTCCTGTAACAGTTTGAATTTTTAGGTTTCACTCTGTTTTCTCCTATATTGATACATGTATTTGGAACTCTAAGTCCATCACGGTTTGTGCTAGCTTCTTGAAACTTGATACAGTAAAGTAGTTTCACGTTCTATCTCTATGTTTTGTTTCCTCTTGCTGTAGCCCTAAGCAGTGACTGGCGAGAACCACTTTCATGGAGAGGGGTTGCCAAGCTTCCAAAAATTACAAATCTCCAGAAATCTCAGCAAATATTTTTTCACCCAAACTGGATGATACTTTCAGGTAATGATCAGTACACGAAGGCGACTTGGTTCCCCAAATGTCGTTCTTCTATGTTGAAGCGTTCATTTCCAATAACACTTTGAATTTTTAGGTTTCACTCTGTTTTCTCCTATATTGATAGATGTATTTGGAACTCTAAATCCAACACGGTTTGTGCTAGCTTCTTGAAACTTGACACAATAAAGTAGTTTCACGTTCTATCTCTGTTTTGTTTCCTCTTGATGTAGCCCTAAGCAGTGACTGGCGAGAACCACTTTCATGGAGAGGGGTTGCCAAGCTTCCAAAAATTACGAATCTCCAGAAATCTCAGCCAATATTTTTTCACCCAAACTGGATGATACTTTCAGGTAATGACCAGTACACTAAGGCGACTTGGTTCCCCAAATGTCGTTCTTCTATGTTGAAGCGTTCATTTCCTGTAACAGTTTGAATTTTTAGGTTTCACTCTGTTTTCTCCTATATTGATACATGTATTTGGAACTCTAAGTCCATCACGGTTTGTGCTTGCTTCTTGAAACTTGATACAGTAAAGTAGTTTCACGTTCTATCTCTATGTTTTGTTTCCTCTTGCTGTAGCCCTAAGCAGTGACTGGCGAGAACCACTTTCATGGAGAGGGGTTGCCAAGCATACAAAAATTACGAATCTCCAGAAATCTCAGCAAACATTTTTTCAGCCAAATTGGATGATACTTTCAGGTAATGATCAGTACACTAAGCCCACTTGGTTCCCCAAATTTCGTTCTTCTATGTTGAAGCGTTCGTTTCCAGCAACAGTTTGAATTTTGGCATTTCACACTGTTTTCTCCTATATTGATAGATGTATTTGGAACTCTAAATCCAACACGGTTTGTGCTAGCTTCGTGAAACATGACACAGTAAAGTAGTTTCAAGTTCTATCTCGATGTTTTGTTTCCTCTTGATGTAGCCTTAAGCAGTGACTGGACAGAAACACTTTCATTGAAAGGGGTTGCCAAGCATACAAAAATAACGAATCTCCAGAAATCTCAGCAAATATTTTTTCACCCAAACTGGATGATACTTTCAGGTAATGATCAGTACACTAAGCCCACTTGGTTCCCCAAATTTCGTTTTTCTATGTTGAAGCGTTCGTTTCCAGCAACAGTTTGAATTTTGGCATTACACACTGTTTTCTCCTATATTGATAGATGTATTTGGAACTCTAAATCCAACACGGTTTGTGCTAGCTTCTTGAAACTTGACACAGTAAAGTAGTTTCACGTTCTATCTCTATATTCTGTTTCCTCTTGATGTAGCCCTAAGCAGTGACTGGTGAGAAACACTTTCATGGAAAAAGGTTGCCAAGCTTCCAAAAGTTACGAATCTCCAGAAATCTCAGCAAATATTTTTTCACCCAAACTGGATGACACTTTCAGGTAATGATCAGTACACGAAGGCGACTTGGTTCCCCAAATTTCCTTCTTCTATGTTGAAGCGTTCATTTCCAGTAACAGTTTCAATTTTTAGGTTTCACTCTGTTTTCTCCTATATTGATACATGTATTTGGAACTCTAAATCCAACACGGTTTGTGCTAGCTTCTTGAAACTTGACACAGTAAAGTAGTTTCACGTTCTATCTCTGTTTTGTTTCCTCTTGCTGTAGCCCTAAGCAGTGACTGGCGAGAACCACTTTCATGGAGAGGGGTTGCCAAGCTTCCAAAAATTACGAATCTCCAGAAATCTCAGCAAATATTTTTTCACCCAAACTGGATGATACTTTCAGGTAATGATCAGTACACGAAGGCGACTTGGTTCCCCAAATGTCGTTCTTCTATGTTGAAGCGTTCATTTCCAGTAACACTTTGAATTTTTAGGTTTCACTCTGTTTTCTCCTATATTGATACATGTATTTGGAACTCTAAATCCAACACGGTTTGTGCTAGCTTCTTGAAACTTGACACAATAAAGTAGTTTCACGTTCTATCTCTGTTTTGTTTCCTCTTGATGTAGCCCTAAGCAGTGACTGGCGAGAAACTCTTTCATGGAAAGGGGTTGCCAAGCTTCCAAAAATTACGAATCTCCAGAAATCTCAGCCAATATTTTTTCACCCAAACTGGATGATACTTTCAGGTAATGACCAGTACACTAAGGCGACTTGGTTCCCCATATGTCGTTCTTCTATGTTGAAGCGTTCATTTCCTGTAACAGTTTGAATTTTTAGGTTTCACTCTGTTTTCTCCTATATTGATACATGTATTTGGAACTCTAAGTCCATCACGGTTTGTGCTTGCTTCTTGAAACTTGATACAGTAAAGTAGTTTCACGTTCTATCTCTATGTTTTGTTTCCTCTTGCTGTAGCCCTAAGCAGTGACTGGCGAGAACCACTTTCATGGAGAGGGGTTGCCAAGCATACAAAAATTACGAATCTCCAGAAATCTCAGCAAACATTTTTTCAGCCAAATTGGATGATACTTTCAGGTAATGATCAGTACACTAAGCCCACTTGGTTCCCCAAATTTCGTTCTTCTATGTTGAAGCGTTCGTTTCCAGCAACAGTTTGAATTTTGGCATTTCACACTGTTTTCTCCTATATTGATAGATGTATTTGGAACTCTAAATCCAACACGGTTTGTGCTAGCTTCGTGAAACATGACACAGTAAAGTAGTTTCAAGTTCTATCTCGATGTTTTGTTTCCTCTTGATGTAGCCTTAAGAAGTGACTGGACAGAAACACTTTCATTGAAAGGGGTTGCCAAGCATACAAAAATAACGAATCTCCAGAAATCTCAGCAAATATTTTTTCACCCAAACTGGATGATACTTTCAGGTAATGATCAGTACACTAAGCCCACTTGGTTCCCCAAATTTCGTTTTTCTATGTTGAAGCGTTCGTTTCCAGCAACAGTTTGAATTTTGGCATTACACACTGTTTTCTCCTATATTGATAGATGTATTTGGAACTCTGAATCCAACACGGTTTGTGCTAGCTTCTTGAAACTTGACACAGTAAAGTAGTTTCACGTTCTATCTCTATATTCTGTTTCCTCTTGATGTAGCCCTAAGCAGTGACTGGTGAGAAACACTTTCATGGAAAAAGGTTGCCAAGCTTCCAAAAGTTACGAATCTCCAGAAATCTCAGCAAATATTTGTTCACCCAAACTGGATGACACTTTCAGGTAATGATCAGTACACGAAGGCGACTTGGTTCCCCAAATTTCGTTCTTCTATGTTGAAGCGTTCATTTCCAGTAACAGTTTCAATTTTTAGGTTTCACTCTGTTTTCTCCTATATTGATACATGTATTTGGAACTCTAAATCCAACACGGTTTGTGCTAGCTTCTTGAAACTTGATACAGTAAAGTAGTTTCACGTTCTATCTCTAGGTTTTGTTTCCTCTTGATGTAGCCCTAAGCAGTGACTGGCGAGAACCACTTTCATGGAAAGGGGTTGCCAAGCTTCCAAAAATTACGAATCTCCAGAAATCTCAGCAAATATTTTTTCACCCAAACTGGATGATACTTTCAGGTAATGATCAGTACACTAAGGCGACTTGGTTCCCCAAATGTCGTTCTTCTATGTTGAAGCGTTCATTTCCAGTAACAGTTTGAATTTTTAGGTTTCACTCTGTTTTCTCCTATATTGATACATGTATTTGGAACTCTAAATCCAACACGGTGTGTGCTAGCTTCTTGAAACTTGACACAGTAAAGTAGTTTCACGTTCTATCTCTGTTTTGTTTCCTCTTGCTGTAGCCCTAAGCAGTGACTGGCGAGAACCACTTTCATGGAGAGGGGTTGCCAAGCTTCCAAAAATTACGAATCTCCAGAAATCTCAGCAAATATTTTTTCACCCAAACTGGATGATACTTTCAGGTAATGATCAGTACACGAAGGCGACTTGGTTCCCCAAATGTCGTTCTTCTATGTTGAAGCGTTCATTTCCTGTAACAGTTTGAATTTTTAGGTTTCACTCTGTTTTCTCCTATATTGATACATGTATTTGGAACTCTAAGTCCATCACGGTTTGTGCTAGCTTCTTGAAACTTGATACAGTAAAGTAGTTTCACGTTCTATCTCTATGTTTTGTTTCCTCTTGCTGTAGCCCTAAGCAGTGACTGGCGAGAACCACTTTCATGGAGAGGGGTTGCCAAGCTTCCAAAAATTACGAATCTCCAGAAATCTCAGCCAATATTTTTTCACCCAAACTGGATGATACTTTCAGGTAATGACGAGTACACTAAGGCGACTTGGTTCCCCAAATGTCGTTCTTCTATGTTGAAGCGTTCATTTCCTGTAACAGTTTGAATTTTTAGGTTTCACTCTGTTTTCTCCTATATTGATACATGTATTTGGAACTCTAAGTCCATCACGGTTTGTGCTTGCTTCTTGAAACTTGATACAGTAAAGTAGTTTCACGTTCTATCTCTATGTTTTGTTTCCTCTTGCTGTAGCCCTAAGCAGTGACTGGCGAGAACCACTTTCATGGAGAGGGGTTGCCAAGCATACAAAAATTACGAATCTCCAGAAATCTCAGCAAACATTTTTTCAGCCAAATTGGATGATACTTTCAGGTAATGATCAGTACACTAAGCCCACTTGGTTCCCCAAATTTCGTTCTTCTATGTTGAAGCGTTCGTTTCCAGCAACAGTTTGAATTTTGGCATTTCACACTGTTTTCTCCTATATTGATAGATGTATTTGGAACTCTAAATCCAACACGGTTTGTGCTAGCTTCGTGAAACATGACACAGTAAAGTAGTTTCAAGTTCTATCTCGATGTTTTGTTTCCTCTTGATGTAGCCTTAAGCAGTGACTGGACAGAAACACTTTCATTGAAAGGGGTTGCCAAGCATACAAAAATAACGAATCTCCAGAAATCTCAGCAAATATTTTTTCACCCAAACTGGATGATACTTTCAGGTAATGATCAGTACACTAAGCCCACTTGGTTCCCCAAATTTCGTTTTTCTATGTTGAAGCGTTCGTTTCCAGCAACAGTTTGAATTTTGGCATTACACACTGTTTTCTCCTATATTGATAGATGTATTTGGAACTCTAAATCCAACACGGTTTGTGCTAGCTTCTTGAAACTTGACACAGTAAAGTAGTTTCACGTTCTATCTCTATATTCTGTTTCCTCTTGATGTAGCCCTAAGCAGTGACTGGTGAGAAACACTTTCATGGAAAAAGGTTGCCAAGCTTCCAAAAGTTACGAATCTCCAGAAATCTCAGCAAATATTTTTTCACCCAAACTGGATGACACTTTCAGGTAATGATCAGTACACGAAGGCGACTTGGTTCCCCAAATTTCCTTCTTCTATGTTGAAGCGTTCATTTCCAGTAACAGTTTCAATTTTTAGGTTTCACTCTGTTTTCTCCTATATTGATACATGTATTTGGAACTCTAAATCCAACACGGTTTGTGCTAGCTTCTTGAAACTTGATACAGTAAAGTAGTTTCACGTTCTATCTCTAGGTTTTGTTTCCTCTTGATGTAGCCCTAAGCAGTGACTGGCGAGAACCACTTTCATGGAAAGGGGTTGCCAAGCTTCCAAAAATTACGAATCTCCAGAAATCTCAGCAAATATTTTTTCACCCAAACTGGATGATACTTTCAGGTAATGATCAGTACACTAAGGCGACTTGGTTCCCCAAATGTCGTTCTTCTATGTTGAAGCGTTCATTTCCAGTAACAGTTTGAATTTTTAGGTTTCACTCTGTTTTCTCCTATATTGATACATGTATTTGGAACTCTAAATCCAACACGGTGTGTGCTAGCTTCTTGAAACTTGACACAGTAAAGTAGTTTCACGTTCTATCTCTGTTTTGTTTCCTCTTGCTGTAGCCCTAAGCAGTGACTGGCGAGAACCACTTTCATGGAGAGGGGTTGCCAAGCTTCCAAAAATTATGAATCTCCAGAAATCTCAGCAAATATTTTTTCACCCAAACTGGATGATACTTTCAGGTAATGATCAGTACACGAAGGCGACTTGGTTCCCCAAATGTCGTTCTTCTATGTTGAAGCGTTCATTTCCTGTAACAGTTTGAATTTTTAGGTTTCACTCTGTTTTCTCCTATATTGATACATGTATTTGGAACTCTAAGTCCATCACGGTTTGTGCTAGCTTCTTGAAACTTGATACAGTAAAGTAGTTTCACGTTCTATCTCTATGTTTTGTTTCCTCTTGCTGTAGCCCTAAGCAGTGACTGGCGAGAACCACTTTCATGGAGAGGGGTTGCCAAGCTTCCAAAAATTACGAATCTCCAGAAATCTCAGCCAATATTTTTTCACCCAAACTGGATGATACTTTCAGGTAATGACCAGTACACTAAGGCGACTTGGTTCCCCAAATGTCGTTCTTCTATGTTGAAGCGTTCATTTCCTGTAACAGTTTGAATTTTTAGGTTTCACTCTGTTTTCTCCTATATTGATACATGTATTTGGAACTCTAAGTCCATCACGGTTTGTGCTTGCTTCTTGAAACTTGATACAGTAAAGTAGTTTCACGTTCTATCTCTATGTTTTGTTTCCTCTTGCTGTAGCCCTAAGCAGTGACTGGCGAGAACCACTTTCATGGAGAGGGGTTGCCAAGCATACAAAAATTACGAATCTCCAGAAATCTCAGCAAACATTTTTTCAGCCAAATTGGATGATACTTTCAGGTAATGATCAGTACACTAAGCCCACTTGGTTCCCCAAATTTCGTTCTTCTATGTTGAAGCGTTCGTTTCCAGCAACAGTTTGAATTTTGGCATTTCACACTGTTTTCTCCTATATTGATAGATGTATTTGGAACTCTAAATCCAACACGGTTTGTGCTAGCTTCGTGAAACATGACACAGTAAAGTAGTTTCAAGTTCTATCTCGATGTTTTGTTTCCTCTTGATGTAGCCTTAAGCAGTGACTGGACAGAAACACTTTCATTGAAAGGGGTTGCCAAGCATACAAAAATAACGAATCTCCAGAAATCTCAGCAAATATTTTTTCACCCAAACTGGATGATACTTTCAGGTAATGATCAGTACACTAAGCCCACTTGGTTCCCCAAATTTCGTTTTTCTATGTTGAAGCGTTCGTTTCCAGCAACAGTTTGAATTTTGGCATTACACACTGTTTTCTCCTATATTGATAGATGTATTTGGAACTCTAAATCCAACACGGTTTGTGCTAGCTTCTTGAAACTTGACACAGTAAAGTAGTTTCACGTTCTATCTCTATATTCTGTTTCCTCTTGATGTAGCCCTAAGCAGTGACTGGTGAGAAACACTTTCATGGAAAAAGGTTGCCAATCTTCCAAAAGTTACGAATCTCCAGAAATCTCAGCAAATATTTTTTCACCCAAACTGGATGACACTTTCAGGTAATGATCAGTACACGAAGGCGACTTGGTTCCCCAAATTTCCTTCTTCTATGTTGAAGCGTTCATTTCCAGTAACAGTTTCAATTTTTAGGTTTCACTCTGTTTTCTCCTATATTGATACATGTATTTGGAACTCTAAATCCAACACGGTTTGTGCTAGCTTCTTGAAACTTGACACAGTAAAGTAGTTTCACGTTCTATCTCTGTTTTGTTTCCTCTTGCTGTAGCCCTAAGCAGTGACTGGCGAGAACCACTTTCATGGAGAGGGGTTGCCAAGCTTCCAAAAATTACGAATCTCCAGAAATCTCAGCAAATATTTTTTCACCCAAACTGGATGATACTTTCAGGTAATGATCAGTACACTAAGGCGACTTGGTTCCCCAAATGTCGTTCTTCTATGTTGAAGCGTTCATTTCCAGTAACAGTTTGAATTTTTAGGTTTCACTCTGTTTTCTCCTATATTGATACATGTATTTGGAACTCTAAATCCAACACGGTTTGTGCTAGCTTCTTGAAACTTGACACAGTAAAGTAGTTTCACGTTCTATCTCTGTTTTGTTTCCTCTTGCTGTAGCCCTAAGCAGTGACTGGCGAGAACCACTTTCATGGAGAGGGGTTGCCAAGCTTCCAAAAATTACGAATCTCCAGAAATCTCAGCAAATATTTTTTCACCCAAACTGGATGATACTTTCAGGTAATGATCAGTACACGAAGGCGACTTGGTTCCCCAAATGTCGTTCTTCTATGTTGAAGCGTTCATTTCCAGTAACACTTTGAATTTTTAGGTTTCACTCTGTTTTCTCCTATATTGATACATGTATTTGGAACTCTAAATCCAACACGGTTTGTGCTAGCTTCTTGAAACTTGACACAATAAAGTAGTTTCACGTTCTATCTCTGTTTTGTTTCCTCTTGTTGTAGCCCTAAGCAGTGACTGGCGAGAAACTCTTTCATGGAAAGGGGTTGCCAAGCTTCCAAAAATTACGAATCTCCAGAAATCTCAGCCAATATTTTTTCACCCAAACTGGATGATACTTTCAGGTAATGACCAGTACACTAAGGCGACTTGGTTCCCCATATGTCGTTCTTCTATGTTGAAGCGTTCATTTCCTGTAACAGTTTGAATTTTTAGGTTTCACTCTGTTTTCTCCTATATTGATACATGTATTTGGAACTCTAAGTCCATCACGGTTTGTGCTTGCTTCTTGAAACTTGATACAGTAAAGTAGTTTCACGTTCTATCTCTATGTTTTGTTTCCTCTTGCTGTAGCCCTAAGCAGTGACTGGCGAGAACCACTTTCATGGAGAGGGGTTGCCAAGCATACAAAAATTACGAATCTCCAGAAATCTCAGCAAACATTTTTTCAGCCAAATTGGATGATACTTTCAGGTAATGATCAGTACACTAAGCCCACTTGGTTCCCCAAATTTCGTTCTTCTATGTTGAAGCGTTCGTTTCCAGCAACAGTTTGAATTTTGGCATTTCACACTGTTTTCTCCTATATTGATAGATGTATTTGGAACTCTAAATCCAACACGGTTTGTGCTAGCTTCGTGAAACATGACACAGTAAAGTAGTTTCAAGTTCTATCTCGATGTTTTGTTTCCTCTTGATGTAGCCTTAAGCAGTGACTGGACAGAAACACTTTCATTGAAAGGGGTTGCCAAGCATACAAAAATAACGAATCTCCAGAAATCTCAGCAAATATTTTTTCACCCAAACTGGATGATACTTTCAGGTAATGATCAGTACACTAAGCCCACTTGGTTCCCCAAATTTCGTTTTTCTATGTTGAAGCGTTCGTTTCCAGCAACAGTTTGAATTTTGGCATTACACACTGTTTTCTCCTATATTGATAGATGTATTTGGAACTCTAAATCCAACACGGTTTGTGCTAGCTTCTTGAAACTTGACACAGTAAAGTAGTTTCACGTTCTATCTCTATATTCTGTTTCCTCTTGATGTAGCCCTAAGCAGTGACTGGTGAGAAACACTTTCATGGAAAAAGGTTGCCAAGCTTCCAAAAGTTACGAATCTCCAGAAATCTCAGCAAATATTTTTTCACCCAAACTGGATGACACTTTCAGGTAATGATCAGTACACGAAGGCGACTTGGTTCCCCAAATTTCGTTCTTCTATGTTGAAGCGTTCATTTCCAGTAACAGTTTCAATTTTTAGGTTTCACTCTGTTTTCTCCTATATTGATACATGTATTTGGAACTCTAAATCCAACACGGTTTGTGCTAGCTTCTTGAAACTTGATACAGTAAAGTAGTTTCACGTTCTATCTCTAGGTTTTGTTTCCTCTTGATGTAGCCCTAAGCAGTGACTGGCGAGAACCACTTTCATGGAAAGGGGTTGCCAAGCTTCCAAAAATTACGAATCTCCAGAAATCTCAGCAAATATTTTTTCACCCAAACTGGATGATACTTTCAGGTAATGATCAGTACACTAAGGCGACTTGGTTCCCCAAATGTCGTTCTTCTATGTTGAAGCGTTCATTTCCAGTAACAGTTTGAATTTTTAGGTTTCACTCTGTTTTCTCCTATATTGATACATGTATTTGGAACTCTAAATCCAACACGGTGTGTGCTAGCTTCTTGAAACTTGACACAGTAAAGTAGTTTCACGTTCTATCTCTGTTTTGTTTCCTCTTGCTGTAGCCCTAAGCAGTGACTGGCGAGAACCACTTTCATGGAGAGGGGTTGCCAAGCTTCCAAAAATTACGAATCTCCAGAAATCTCAGCAAATATTTTTTCACCCAAACTGGATGATACTTTCAGGTAATGATCAGTACACGAAGGCGACTTGGTTCCCCAAATGTCGTTCTTCTATGTTGAAGCGTTCATTTCCTGTAACAGTTTGAATTTTTAGGTTTCACTCTGTTTTCTCCTATATTGATACATGTATTTGGAACTCTAAGTCCATCACGGTTTGTGCTAGCTTCTTGAAACTTGATACAGTAAAGTAGTTTCACGTTCTATCTCTATGTTTTGTTTCCTCTTGCTGTAGCCCTAAGCAGTGACTGGCGAGAACCACTTTCATGGAGAGGGGTTGCCAAGCTTCCAAAAATTACGAATCTCCAGAAATCTCAGCCAATATTTTTTCACCCAAACTGGATGATACTTTCAGGTAATGACCAGTACACTAAGGCGACTTGGTTCCCCAAATGTCGTTCTTCTATGTTGAAGCGTTCATTTCCTGTAACAGTTTGAATTTTTAGGTTTCACTCTGTTTTCTCCTATATTGATACATGTATTTGGAACTCTAAGTCCATCACGGTTTGTGCTTGCTTCTTGAAACTTGATACAGTAAAGTAGTTTCACGTTCTATCTCTATGTTTTGTTTCCTCTTGCTGTAGCCCTAAGCAGTGACTGGCGAGAACCACTTTCATGGAGAGGGGTTGCCAAGCATACAAAAATTACGAATCTCCAGAAATCTCAGCAAACATTTTTTCAGCCAAATTGGATGATACTTTCAGGTAATGATCAGTACACTAAGCCCACTTGGTTCCCCAAATTTCGTTCTTCTATGTTGAAGCGTTCGTTTCCAGCAACAGTTTGAATTTTGGCATTTCACACTGTTTTCTCCTATATTGATAGATGTATTTGGAACTCTAAATCCAACACGGTTTGTGCTAGCTTCGTGAAACATGACACAGTAAAGTAGTTTCAAGTTCTATCTCGATGTTTTGTTTCCTCTTGATGTAGCCTTAAGCAGTGACTGGACAGAAACACTTTCATTGAAAGGGGTTGCCAAGCATACAAAAATAACGAATCTCCAGAAATCTCAGCAAATATTTTTTCACCCAAACTGGATGATACTTTCAGGTAATGATCAGTACACTAAGCCCACTTGGTTCCCCAAATTTCGTTTTTCTATGTTGAAGCGTTCGTTTCCAGCAACAGTTTGAATTTTGGCATTACACACTGTTTTCTCCTATATTGATAGATGTATTTGGAACTCTAAATCCAACACGGTTTGTGCTAGCTTCTTGAAACTTGACACAGTAAAGTAGTTTCACGTTCTATCTCTATATTCTGTTTCCTCTTGATGTAGCCCTAAGCAGTGACTGGTGAGAAACACTTTCATGGAAAAAGGTTGCCAAGCTTCCAAAAGTTACGAATCTCCAGAAATCTCAGCAAATATTTTTTCACCCAAACTGGATGACACTTTCAGGTAATGATCAGTACACGAAGGCGACTTGGTTCCCCAAATTTCGTTCTTCTATGTTGAAGCGTTCATTTCCAGTAACAGTTTCAATTTTTAGGTTTCACTCTGTTTTCTCCTATATTGATACATGTATTTGGAACTCTAAATCCAACACGGTTTGTGCTAGCTTCTTGAAACTTGATACAGTAAAGTAGTTTCACGTTCTATCTCTAGGTTTTGTTTCCTCTTGATGTAGCCCTAAGCAGTGACTGGCGAGAACCACTTTCATGGAAAGGGGTTGCCAAGCTTCCAAAAATTACGAATCTCCAGAAATCTCAGCAAATATTTTTTCACCCAAACTGGATGATACTTTCAGGTAATGATCAGTACACTAAGGCGACTTGGTTCCCCAAATGTCGTTCTTCTATGTTGAAGCGTTCATTTCCAGTAACAGTTTGAATTTTTAGGTTTCACTCTGTTTTCTCCTATATTGATACATGTATTTGGAACTCTAAATCCAACACGGTGTGTGCTAGCTTCTTGAAACTTGACACAGTAAAGTAGTTTCACGTTCTATCTCTGTTTTGTTTCCTCTTGCTGTAGCCCTAAGCAGTGACTGGCGAGAACCACTTTCATGGAGAGGGGTTGCCAAGCTTCCAAAAATTACGAATCTCCAGAAATCTCAGCAAATATTTTTTCACCCAAACTGGATGATACTTTCAGGTAATGATCAGTACACGAAGGCGACTTGGTTCCCCAAATGTCGTTCTTCTATGTTGAAGCGTTCATTTCCTGTAACAGTTTGAATTTTTAGGTTTCACTCTGTTTTCTCCTATATTGATACATGTATTTGGAACTCTAAGTCCATCACGGTTTGTGCTAGCTTCTTGAAACTTGATACAGTAAAGTAGTTTCACGTTCTATCTCTATGTTTTGTTTCCTCTTGCTGTAGCCCTAAGCAGTGACTGGCGAGAACCACTTTCATGGAGAGGGGTTGCCAAGCTTCCAAAAATTACGAATCTCCAGAAATCTCAGCCAATATTTTTTCACCCAAACTGGATGATACTTTCAGGTAATGACCAGTACACTAAGGCGACTTGGTTCCCCAAATGTCGTTCTTCTATGTTGAAGCGTTCATTTCCTGTAACAGTTTGAATTTTTAGGTTTCACTCTGTTTTCTCCTATATTGATACATGTATTTGGAACTCTAAGTCCATCACGGTTTGTGCTTGCTTCTTGAAACTTGATACAGTAAAGTAGTTTCACGTTCTATCTCTATGTTTTGTTTCCTCTTGCTGTAGCCCTAAGCAGTGACTGGCGAGAACCACTTTCATGGAGAGGGGTTGCCAAGCATACAAAAATTACGAATCTCCAGAAATCTCAGCAAACATTTTTTCAGCCAAATTGGATGATACTTTCAGGTAATGATCAGTACACTAAGCCCACTTGGTTCCCCAAATTTCGTTCTTCTATGTTGAAGCGTTCGTTTCCAGCAACAGTTTGAATTTTGGCATTTCACACTGTTTTCTCCTATATTGATAGATGTATTTGGAACTCTAAATCCAACACGGTTTGTGCTAGCTTCGTGAAACATGACACAGTAAAGTAGTTTCAAGTTCTATCTCGATGTTTTGTTTCCTCTTGATGTAGCCTTAAGCAGTGACTGGACAGAAACACTTTCATTGAAAGGGGTTGCCAAGCATACAAAAATAACGAATCTCCAGAAATCTCAGCAAATATTTTTTCACCCAAACTGGATGATACTTTCAGGTAATGATCAGTACACTAAGCCCACTTGGTTCCCCAAATTTCGTTTTTCTATGTTGAAGCGTTCGTTTCCAGCAACAGTTTGAATTTTGGCATTACACACTGTTTTCTCCTATATTGATAGATGTATTTGGAACTCTAAATCCAACACGGTTTGTGCTAGCTTCTTGAAACTTGACACAGTAAAGTAGTTTCACGTTCTATCTCTATATTCTGTTTCCTCTTGATGTAGCCCTAACCAGTGACTGGTGAGAAACACTTTCATGGAAAAAGGTTGCCAAGCTTCCAAAAGTTACGAATCTCCAGAAATCTCAGCAAATATTTTTTCACCCAAACTGGATGACACTTTCAGGTAATGATCAGTACACGAAGGCGACTTGGTTCCCCAAATTTCGTTCTTCTATGTTGAAGCGTTCATTTCCAGTAACAGTTTCAATTTTTAGGTTTCACTCTGTTTTCTCCTATATTGATACATGTATTTGGAACTCTAAATCCAACACGGTTTGTGCTAGCTTCTTGAAACTTGACACAGTAAAGTAGTTTCACGTTCTATCTCTGTTTTGTTTCCTCTTGCTGTAGCCCTAAGCAGTGACTGGCGAGAACCACTTTCATGGAGAGGGGTTGCCAAGCTTCCAAAAATTACGAATCTCCAGAAATCTCAGCAAATATTTTTTCACCCAAACTGGATGATACTTTCAGGTAATGATCAGTACACTAAGGCGACTTGGTTCCCCAAATGTCGTTCTTCTATGTTGAAGCGTTCATTTCCAGTAACAGTTTGAATTTTTAGGTTTCACTCTGTTTTCTCCTATATTGATACATGTATTTGGAACTCTAAATCCAACACGGTTTGTGCTAGCTTCTTGAAACTTGACACAGTAAAGTAGTTTCACGTTCTATCTCTGTTTTGTTTCCTCTTGCTGTAGCCCTAAGCAGTGACTGGCGAGAACCACTTTCATGGAGAGGGGTTGCCAAGCTTCCAAAAATTACGAATCTCCAGAAATCTCAGCAAATATTTTTTCACCCAAACTGGATGATACTTTCAGGTAATGATCAGTACACGAAGGCGACTTGGTTCCCCAAATGTCGTTCTTCTATGTTGAAGCGTTCATTTCCAGTAACACTTTGAATTTTTAGGTTTCACTCTGTTTTCTCCTATATTGATAGATGTATTTGGAACTCTAAACCCAACACGGTTTGTGCTAGCTTCTTGAAACTTGATACACTAAAGTAGTTTCACGTTCTATCTCTATGTTTTGTTTCCTCTTGCTGTAGCCCTAAGCAGTGACTGGCGAGAACCACTTTCATGGAGAGGGGTTGCCAAGCTTCCAAAAATTACGAATCTCCAGAAATCTCAGCAAATATTTTTTCACCCAAACTGGATGATACTTTCAGGTAATGATCAGTACACTAAGGCGACTTGGTTCCCCAAATGTCGTTCTTCTATGTTGAAGCGTTCATTTCCTGTAACAGTTTGAATTTTTAGGTTTCACTCTGTTTTCTCCTATGTTGATACATGTATTTGGAACTCCAAACCATCACGGTTTGTGCTAGCATCTTGAAACTTGACACAATAAAGTAGTTTCACGTTCTATCTCTGTTTTGTTTCCTCTTGATGTAGCCCTAAGCAGTGACTGGCGAGAACCACTTTCATGGAGAGGGGTTGCCAAGCATACAAAAATTACGAATCTCCAGAAATCTCAGCAAACATTTTTTCAGCCAAATTGGATGATACTTTCAGGTAATGATCAGTACACTAAGCCCACTTGGTTCCCCAAATTTCGTTCTTCTATGTTGAAGCGTTCGTTTCCAGCAACAGTTTGAATTTTGGCATTTCACACTGTTTTCTCCTATATTGATAGATGTATTTGGAACTCTAAATCCAACACGGTTTGTGCTAGCTTCGTGAAACATGACACAGTAAAGTAGTTTCAAGTTCTATCTCGATGTTTTGTTTCCTCTTGATGTAGCCTTAAGCAGTGACTGGACAGAAACACTTTCATTGAAAGGGGTTGCCAAGCATACAAAAATAACGAATCTCCAGAAATCTCAGCAAATATTTTTTCACCCAAACTGGATGATACTTTCAGGTAATGATCAGTACACTAAGCCCACTTGGTTCCCCAAATTTCGTTTTTCTATGTTGAAGCGTTCGTTTCCAGCAACAGTTTGAATTTTGGCATTACACACTGTTTTCTCCTATATTGATAGATGTATTTGGAACTCTAAATCCAACACGGTTTGTGCTAGCTTCTTGAAACTTGACACAGTAAAGTAGTTTCACGTTCTATCTCTATATTCTGTTTCCTCTTGATGTAGCCCTAACCAGTGACTGGTGAGAAACACTTTCATGGAAAAAGGTTGCCAAGCTTCCAAAAGTTACGAATCTCCAGAAATCTCAGCAAATATTTTTTCACCCAAACTGGATGACACTTTCAGGTAATGATCAGTACACGAAGGCGACTTGGTTCCCCAAATTTCGTTCTTCTATGTTGAAGCGTTCATTTCCAGTAACAGTTTCAATTTTTAGGTTTCACTCTGTTTTCTCCTATATTGATACATGTATTTGGAACTCTAAATCCAACACGGTTTGTGCTAGCTTCTTGAAACTTGACACAGTAAAGTAGTTTCACGTTCTATCTCTGTTTTGTTTCCTCTTGCTGTAGCCCTAAGCAGTGACTGGCGAGAACCACTTTCATGGAGAGGGGTTGCCAAGCTTCCAAAAATTACGAATCTCCAGAAATCTCAGCAAATATTTTTTCACCCAAACTGGATGATACTTTCAGGTAATGATCAGTACACTAAGGCGACTTGGTTCCCCAAATGTCGTTCTTCTATGTTGAAGCGTTCATTTCCAGTAACAGTTTGAATTTTTAGGTTTCACTCTGTTTTCTCCTATATTGATACATGTATTTGGAACTCTAAATCCAACACGGTTTGTGCTAGCTTCTTGAAACTTGACACAGTAAAGTAGTTTCACGTTCTATCTCTGTTTTGTTTCCTCTTGCTGTAGCCCTAAGCAGTGACTGGCGAGAACCACTTTCATGGAGAGGGGTTGCCAAGCTTCCAAAAATTACGAATCTCCAGAAATCTCAGCAAATATTTTTTCACCCAAACTGGATGATACTTTCAGGTAATGATCAGTACACGAAGGCGACTTGGTTCCCCAAATGTCGTTCTTCTATGTTGAAGCGTTCATTTCCAGTAACACTTTGAATTTTTAGGTTTCACTCTGTTTTCTCCTATATTGATAGATGTATTTGGAACTCTAAACCCAACACGGTTTGTGCTAGCTTCTTGAAACTTGATACACTAAAGTAGTTTCACGTTCTATCTCTATGTTTTGTTTCCTCTTGCTGTAGCCCTAAGCAGTGACTGGCGAGAACCACTTTCATGGAGAGGGGTTGCCAAGCTTCCAAAAATTACGAATCTCCAGAAATCTCAGCAAATATTTTTTCACCCAAACTGGATGATACTTTCAGGTAATGATCAGTACACTAAGGCGACTTGGTTCCCCAAATGTCGTTCTTCTATGTTGAAGCGTTCATTTCCTGTAACAGTTTGAATTTTTAGGTTTCACTCTGTTTTCTCCTATGTTGATACATGTATTTGGAACTCCAAACCATCACGGTTTGTGCTAGCATCTTGAAACTTGACACAATAAAGTAGTTTCACGTTCTATCTCTGTTTTGTTTCCTCTTGATGTAGCCCTAAGCAGTGACTGGCGAGAAACACTTTCATGGAAAGGGGTTGCCAAGCTTCCAAAAATTACGAATCTCCAGAAATCTCAGCAAATATTTTTTCACCCAAACTGGATGATACTTTCAGGTAATGATCAGTACACTAAGGCGACTTGGTTCCCCAAATGTCGTTCTTCTATGTTGAAGCGTTCATTTCCTGTAACAGTTTGAATTTTTAGGTTTCACTCTGTTTTCTCCTATATTGATACATGTATTTGGAACTCTAAGTCCATCACGGTTTGTGCTAGCTTCTTGAAACTTGATACAGTAAAGTAGTTTCACGTTCTATCTCTATGTTTTGTTTCCTCTTGCTGTAGCCCTAAGCAGTGACTGGCGAGAACCACTTTCATGGAGAGGGGTTGCCAAGCTTCCAAAAATTACGAATCTCCAGAAATCTCAGCAAATATTTTTTCACCCAAACTGGATGATACTTTCAGGTAATGATCAGTACACGAAGGCGACTTGGTTCCCCAAATGTCGTTCTTCTATGTTGAAGCGTTCATTTCCAGTAACAGTTTGAATTTTTAGGTTTCACTCTGTTTTCTCCTATATTGATAGATGTATTTGGAACTCTAAATCCAACACGGTTTGTGCTAGCTTCGTGAAACATGACACAGTAAAGAAGTTTCAAGTTCTATCTCGATGTTTTGTTTCCTCTTGATGTAGCCTTAAGCAGTGACTGGACAGAAACACTTTCATTGAAAGGGGTTGCCAAGCATACAAAAATAACGAATCTCCAGAAATCTCAGCAAATATTTTTTCACCCAAACTGGATGATACTTTCAGGTAATGATCAGTACACTAAGGCGACTTGGTTCCTCAAAGTTCGTTCTTCTATGTTGAAGCGTTCATTTCCTGTAACAGTTTGAATTTTTAGGTTTCACTCTGTTTTCTCCTATATTGATACATGTATTTGGAACTCTAAATCCAACACGGTTTGTGCTAGCTTCTTGAAACTTGACAAAGTAAAGTAGTTTCACGTTCTATCTCTGTTTTGTTTCCTCTTGCTGTAGCCCTAAGCAGTGACTGGCGAGAACCACTTTCATGGAGAGGGGTTGCCAAGCTTCCAAAAATTACGAATCTCCAGAAATCTCAGCAAATATTTTTTCACCCAAACTGGATGATACTTTCAGGTAATGATCAGTACACGAAGGCGACTTGGTTCCCCAAATGTCGTTCTTCTATGTTGAAGCGTTCATTTCCTGTAACAGTTTGAATTTTTAGGTTTCACTCTGTTTTCTCCTATATTGATACATGTATTTGGAACTCTAAGTCCATCACGGTTTGTGCTAGCTTCTTGAAACTTGATACAGTAAAGTAGTTTCACGTTCTATCTCTATGTTTTGTTTCCTCTTGCTGTAGCCCTAAGCAGTGACTGGCGAGAACCACTTTCATGGAGAGGGGTTGCCAAGCTTCCAAAAATTACGAATCTCCAGAAATCTCAGCCAATATTTTTTCACCCAAACTGGATGATACTTTCAGGTAATGACCAGTACACTAAGGCGACTTGGTTCCCCAAATGTCGTTCTTCTATGTTGAAGCGTTCATTTCCTGTAACAGTTTGAATTTTTAGGTTTCACTCTGTTTTCTCCTATATTGATACATGTATTTGGAACTCTAAGTCCATCACGGTTTGTGCTTGCTTCTTGAAACTTGATACAGTAAAGTAGTTTCACGTTCTATCTCTATGTTTTGTTTCCTCTTGCTGTAGCCCTAAGCAGTGACTGGCGAGAACCACTTTCATGGAGAGGGGTTGCCAAGCATACAAAAATTACGAATCTCCAGAAATCTCAGCAAACATTTTTTCAGCCAAATTGGATGATACTTTCAGGTAATGATCAGTACACTAAGCCCACTTGGTTCCCCAAATTTCGTTCTTCTATGTTGAAGCGTTCGTTTCCAGCAACAGTTTGAATTTTGGCATTTCACACTGTTTTCTCCTATATTGATAGATGTATTTGGAACTCTAAATCCAACACGGTTTGTGCTAGCTTCGTGAAACATGACACAGTAAAGTAGTTTCAAGTTCTATCTCGATGTTTTGTTTCCTCTTGATGTAGCCTTAAGCAGTGACTGGACAGAAACACTTTCATTGAAAGGGGTTGCCAAGCATACAAAAATAACGAATCTCCAGAAATCTCAGCAAATATTTTTTCACCCAAACTGGATGATACTTTCAGGTAATGATCAGTACACTAAGCCCACTTGGTTCCCCAAATTTCGTTTTTCTATGTTGAAGCGTTCGTTTCCAGCAACAGTTTGAATTTTGGCATTACACACTGTTTTCTCCTATATTGATAGATGTATTTGGAACTCTAAATCCAACACGGTTTGTGCTAGCTTCTTGAAACTTGACACAGTAAAGTAGTTTCACGTTCTATCTCTATATTCTGTTTCCTCTTGATGTAGCCCTAACCAGTGACTGGTGAGAAACACTTTCATGGAAAAAGGTTGCCAAGCTTCCAAAAGTTACGAATCTCCAGAAATCTCAGCAAATATTTTTTCACCCAAACTGGATGACACTTTCAGGTAATGATCAGTACACGAAGGCGACTTGGTTCCCCAAATTTCGTTCTTCTATGTTGAAGCGTTCATTTCCAGTAACAGTTTCAATTTTTAGGTTTCACTCTGTTTTCTCCTATATTGATACATGTATTTGGAACTCTAAATCCAACACGGTTTGTGCTAGCTTCTTGAAACTTGACACAGTAAAGTAGTTTCACGTTCTATCTCTGTTTTGTTTCCTCTTGCTGTAGCCCTAAGCAGTGACTGGCGAGAACCACTTTCATGGAGAGGGGTTGCCAAGCTTCCAAAAATTACGAATCTCCAGAAATCTCAGCAAATATTTTTTCACCCAAACTGGATGATACTTTCAGGTAATGATCAGTACACTAAGGCGACTTGGTTCCCCAAATGTCGTTCTTCTATGTTGAAGCGTTCATTTCCAGTAACAGTTTGAATTTTTAGGTTTCACTCTGTTTTCTCCTATATTGATACATGTATTTGGAACTCTAAATCCAACACGGTTTGTGCTAGCTTCTTGAAACTTGACACAGTAAAGTAGTTTCACGTTCTATCTCTGTTTTGTTTCCTCTTGCTGTAGCCCTAAGCAGTGACTGGCGAGAACCACTTTCATGGAGAGGGGTTGCCAAGCTTCCAAAAATTACGAATCTCCAGAAATCTCAGCAAATATTTTTTCACCCAAACTGGATGATACTTTCAGGTAATGATCAGTACACGAAGGCGACTTGGTTCCCCAAATGTCGTTCTTCTATGTTGAAGCGTTCATTTCCAGTAACACTTTGAATTTTTAGGTTTCACTCTGTTTTCTCCTATATTGATAGATGTATTTGGAACTCTAAACCCAACACGGTTTGTGCTAGCTTCTTGAAACTTGATACACTAAAGTAGTTTCACGTTCTATCTCTATGTTTTGTTTCCTCTTGCTGTAGCCCTAAGCAGTGACTGGCGAGAACCACTTTCATGGAGAGGGGTTGCCAAGCTTCCAAAAATTACGAATCTCCAGAAATCTCAGCAAATATTTTTTCACCCAAACTGGATGATACTTTCAGGTAATGATCAGTACACTAAGGCGACTTGGTTCCCCAAATGTCGTTCTTCTATGTTGAAGCGTTCATTTCCTGTAACAGTTTGAATTTTTAGGTTTCACTCTGTTTTCTCCTATGTTGATACATGTATTTGGAACTCCAAACCATCACGGTTTGTGCTAGCATCTTGAAACTTGACACAATAAAGTAGTTTCACGTTCTATCTCTGTTTTGTTTCCTCTTGATGTAGCCCTAAGCAGTGACTGGCGAGAAACACTTTCATGGAAAGGGGTTGCCAAGCTTCCAAAAATTACGAATCTCCAGAAATCTCAGCAAATATTTTTTCACCCAAACTGGATGATACTTTCAGGTAATGATCAGTACACTAAGGCGACTTGGTTCCCCAAATGTCGTTCTTCTATGTTGAAGCGTTCATTTCCTGTAACAGTTTGAATTTTTAGGTTTCACTCTGTTTTCTCCTATATTGATACATGTATTTGGAACTCTAAGTCCATCACGGTTTGTGCTAGCTTCTTGAAACTTGATACAGTAAAGTAGTTTCACGTTCTATCTCTATGTTTTGTTTCCTCTTGCTGTAGCCCTAAGCAGTGACTGGCGAGAACCACTTTCATGGAGAGGGGTTGCCAAGCTTCCAAAAATTACGAATCTCCAGAAATCTCAGCAAATATTTTTTCACCCAAACTGGATGATACTTTCAGGTAATGATCAGTACACGAAGGCGACTTGGTTCCCCAAATGTCGTTCTTCTATGTTGAAGCGTTCATTTCCAGTAACAGTTTGAATTTTTAGGTTTCACTCTGTTTTCTCCTATATTGATAGATGTATTTGGAACTCTAAATCCAACACGGTTTGTGCTAGCTTCGTGAAACATGACACAGTAAAGAAGTTTCAAGTTCTATCTCGATGTTTTGTTTCCTCTTGATGTAGCCTTAAGCAGTGACTGGACAGAAACACTTTCATTGAAAGGGGTTGCCAAGCATACAAAAATAACGAATCTCCAGAAATCTCAGCAAATATTTTTTCACCCAAACTGGATGATACTTTCAGGTAATGATCAGTACACTAAGGCGACTTGGTTCCTCAAAGTTCGTTCTTCTATGTTGAAGCGTTCATTTCCTGTAACAGTTTGAATTTTTAGGTTTCACTCTGTTTTCTCCTATATTGATACATGTATTTGGAACTCTAAATCCAACACGGTTTGTGCTAGCTTCTTGAAACTTGACACAGTAAAGTAGTTTCACGTTCTATCTCTATGTTTTGTTTCCTCTTGCTGTAGCCCTAAGCAGTGACTGGCGAGAACCACTTTCATGGAGAGGGGTTGCCAAGCTTCCAAAAATTACGAATCTCCAGAAATATCAGCAAATATTTTTTCACCCAAACTGGATGATACTTTCAGGTAATGATCAGTATACGAAGGCGACTTGGTTCCCCAAATGTCGTTCTTCTATGTTGAAGCGTTCATTTCCTGTAACAGTTTGAATTTTTAGGTTTCACTCTGTTTTCTCCTATATTGATACATGTATTTGGAACTCTAAATCCAACACGGTTTGTGCTAGCTTCTTGAAACTTGACACAATAAAGTAGTTTCACGTTCTATCTCTATGTTTTGTTTCCTCTTGATGTAGCCCTAAGCAGTGACTGGCGAGTAACACTTTCATGGAGAGGGGTTGCCAAGCTTCCAAAAATTACGAATGTCCAGAAATCTCAGCAAATATTTTTTCACCCAAACTGGATGATACTTTCTGGTAATGATCAGTACACGAAGGCGACTTGGTTCCCCAAATGTAGTTCTTCTATGTGGAAGCGTTCATTTCCAGTAACACTTTGAATTTTTAGGTTTCACTCTGTTTCTCCTATATTGATAGAAGTATTTGGAACTCTAAATCCAACACGGTTTGTGCTAGCTTCATGAAACTTGACAAAGTAAAGTAGTTTCACGTTCTATCTCTACATTCTGTTTCCTCTTGATGTAGCCCTAAGCAGTGACTGGTGAGAAACACTTTCATGGAAAAAGGTTGCCAAACTTCCAAAAATTACGAATCTCCAGAAATCTCAGCAAATATTTTTTCACCCAAACTGGATGATACTTTCAGGTAATGATCAGTACACTAAGGTGACTTGGTTCCCCAAATTTCGTTCTTCTATGTTGAAGCATTCATTTCCAGTAACAGTTTGAATTTTTAGGTTTCACTCTGTTTTCTCCTATATTGATACATGTATTTGGAACTCTAAATCCAACACGGTTTGTGCTAGCTTCTTGAAACTTGATACAGTAAAGTAGTTTCACGTTCTATCTCTATGTTTTCTTTCCTCTTGCTGTAGCCCTAAGCAGTGACTGGCGAGAAACACTTTCATGGAGAGGAGTTGCCAAGCATACAAAAATTACGAATCTCCAGAAATCTCAGCAAACATTTTTTCATCCAAATTGGATGATACTTTCAGGTAATGATCAGTACACTAAGCCCACTTGGTTCCCCAAATTTCGTTCTTCTATGTTGAAGCGTTCGTTTCCAGCAACAGTTTGAATTTTGGCATTTCACACTGTTTTCTCCTATATTGATAGATGTATTTGGAACTCTAAATCCAACACGGTTTGTGCTAGCTTCGTGAAACATGACACAGTAAAGTAGTTTCAAGTTCTATCTCGATGTTTTGTTTCCTCTTGATGTAGCCTTAAGCAGTGACTGGACAGAAACACTTTCATTGAAAGGGGTTGCCAAGCATACAAAAATAACGAATCTCCAGAAATCTCAGCAAATATTTTTTCACCCAAACTGGATGATACTTTCAGGTAATGATCAGTACACTAAGGCGACTTGGTTCCCCAAATGTCATTCTTCTATGTTGAAGCGTTCATTTCCTGTAACAGTTTGAATTTTTAGGTTTCACTCTGTTTTCTCCTATATTGATACATGTATTTGGAACTCTAAATCCAACACGGTTTGTGCTACCTTCTTGAAACTTGACACAGTAAAGTAGTTTCACGTTCTATCTCTATGTTTTGTTTCCTCTTGCTGTAGCCTTAAGCAGTGACTGGACAGAAACACTTTCATTGAAAGGGGTTGCCAAGCATACAAAAATAACGAATCTCCAGAAATCTCAGCAAATATTTTTTCACCCAAACTGGATGATACTTTCAGGTAATGATCAGTACACTAAGCCCACTTGGTTCCCCAAGTTTCGTTCTTCTATGTTGAAGCGTTCGTTTCCAGCAACAGTTTGAATTTTGGCATTTCACACTGTTTTCTCCTATATTGATAGATGTATTTGGAACTCTAAATCCAACACGGTTTGTGCTAGCTTCTTGAAACTTGACACAGTAAAGTAGTTTCACGTTCTATCTCTATATTCTGTTTCCTCTTGATGTAGCCCTAAGCAGTGACTGGTGAGAAACACTTTCATGGAAAAAGGTTGCCAAGCTTCCAAAAGTTACGAATCTCCAGAAATCTCAGCAAATATTTTTTCACCCAAACTGGATGACACTTTCAGGTAATGATCAGTACACGAAGGCGACTTGGTTCCCCAAATTTCGTTCTTCTATGTTGAAGCGTTCATTTCCAGTAACAGTTTCAATTTTTAGGTTTCACTCTGTTTTCTCCTATATTGATACATGTATTTGGAACTCTAAATCCAACACGGTTTGTGCTAGCTTCTTGAAACTTGATACAGTAAAGTAGTTTCACGTTCTATCTCTAGGTTTTGTTTCCTCTTGATGTAGCCCTAAGCAGTGACTGGCGAGAACCACTTTCATGGAAAGGGGTTGCCAAGCTTCCAAAAATTACGAATCTCCAGATATCTCAGCAAATATTTTTTCACCCAAACTGGATGATACTTTCAGGTAATGATCAGTACACTAAGGCGACTTGGTTCCCCAAATGTCGTTCTTCTATGTTGAAGCGTTCATTTCCAGTAACAGTTTGAATTTTTAGGTTTCACTCTGTTTTCTCCTATATTGATACATGTATTTGGAACTCTAAATCCAACACGGTGTGTGCTAGCTTCTTGAAACTTGACACAGTAAAGTAGTTTCACGTTCTATCTCTGTTTTGTTTCCTCTTGCTGTAGCCCTAAGCAGTGACTGGCGAGAACCACTTTCATGGAGAGGGGTTGCCAAGCTTCCAAAAATTATGAATCTCCAGAAATCTCAGCAAATATTTTTTCACCCAAACTGGATGATACTTTCAGGTAATGATCAGTACACGAAGGCGACTTGGTTCCCCAAATGTCGTTCTTCTATGTTGAAGCGTTCATTTCCTGTAACAGTTTGAATTTTTAGGTTTCACTCTGTTTTCTCCTATATTGATACATGTATTTGGAACTCTAAGTCCATCACGGTTTGTGCTAGCTTCTTGAAACTTGATACAGTAAAGTAGTTTCACGTTCTATCTCTATGTTTTGTTTCCTCTTGCTGTAGCCCTAAGCAGTGACTGGCGAGAACCACTTTCATGGAGAGGGGTTGCCAAGCTTCCAAAAATTACGAATCTCCAGAAATTTCAGCCAATATTTTTTCACCCAAACTGGATGATACTTTCAGGTAATGACCAGTACACTAAGGCGACTTGGTTCCCCAAATGTCGTTCTTCTATGTTGAAGCGTTCATTTCCTGTAACAGTTTGAATTTTTAGGTTTCACTCTGTTTTCTCCTATATTGATACATGTATTTGGAACTCTAAGTCCATCACGGTTTGGGCTTGCTTCTTGAAACTTGATACAGTAAAGTAGTTTCACGTTCTATCTCTATGTTTTGTTTCCTCTTGCTGTAGCCCTAAGCAGTGACTGGCGAGAACCACTTTCATGGAGAGGGGTTGCCAAGCATACAAAAATTACGAATCTCCAGAAATCTCAGCAAACATTTTTTCAGCCAAATTGGATGATACTTTCAGGTAATGATCAGTACACTAAGCCCACTTGGTTCCCCAAATTTCGTTCTTCTATGTTGAAGCGTTCGTTTCCAGCAACAGTTTGAATTTTGGCATTTCACACTGTTTTCTCCTATATTGATAGATGTATTTGGAACTCTAAATCCAACACGGTTTGTGCTAGCTTCGTGAAACATGACACAGTAAAGTAGTTTCAAGTTCTATCTCGATGTTTTGTTTCCTCTTGATGTAGCCTTAAGCAGTGACTGGACAGAAACACTTTCATTGAAAGGGGTTGCCAAGCATACAAAAATAACGAATCTCCAGAAATCTCAGCAAATATTTTTTCACCCAAACTGGATGATACTTTCAGGTAATGATCAGTACACTAAGCCCACTTGGTTCCCCAAATTTCGTTTTTCTATGTTGAAGCGTTCGTTTCCAGCAACAGTTTGAATTTTGGCATTACACACTGTTTTCTCCTATATTGAAAGATGTATTTGGAACTCTAAATCCAACACGGTTTGTGCTAGCTTCTTGAAACTTGACACAGTAAAGTAGTTTCACGTTCTATCTCTATATTCTGTTTCCTCTTGATGTAGCCCTAAGCAGTGACTGGTGAGAAACACTTTCATGGAAAAAGGTTGCCAAGCTTCCAAAAGTTACGAATCTCCAGAAATCTCAGCAAATATTTTTTCACCCAAACTGGATGACACTTTCAGGTAATGATCAGTACACGAAGGCGACTTGGTTCCCCAAATTTCCTTCTTCTATGTTGAAGCGTTCATTTCCAGTAACAGTTTCAATTTTTAGGTTTCACTCTGTTTTCTCCTATATTGATACATGTATTTGGAACTCTAAATCCAACACGGTTTGTGCTAGCTTCTTGAAACTTGACACAGTAAAGTAGTTTCACGTTCTATCTCTGTTTTGTTTCCTCTTGCTGTAGCCCTAAGCAGTGACTGGCGAGAACCACTTTCATGGAGAGGGGTTGCCAAGCTTCCAAAAATTACGAATCTCCAGAAATCTCAGCAAATATTTTTTCACCCAAACTGGATGATACTTTCAGGTAATGATCAGTACACTAAGGCGACTTGGTTCCCCAAATGTCGTTCTTCTATGTTGAAGCGTTCATTTCCAGTAACAGTTTGAATTTTTAGGTTTCACTCTGTTTTCTCCTATATTGATACATGTATTTGGAACTCTAAATCCAACACGGTTTGTGCTAGCTTCTTGAAACTTGACACAGTAAAGTAGTTTCACGTTCTATCTCTGTTTTGTTTCCTCTTGCTGTAGCCCTAAGCAGTGACTGGCGAGAACCACTTTCATGGAGAGGGGTTGCCAAGCTTCCAAAAATTACGAATCTCCAGAAATCTCAGCAAATATTTTTTCACCCAAACTGGATGATACTTTCAGGTAATGATCAGTACACGAAGGCGACTTGGTTCCCCAAATGTCGTTCTTCTATGTTGAAGCGTTCATTTCCAGTAACACTTTGAATTTTTAGGTTTCACTCTGTTTTCTCCTATATTGATACATGTATTTGGAACTCTAAATCCAACACGGTTTGTGCTAGCTTCTTGAAACTTGACACAATAAAGTAGTTTCACGTTCTATCTCTGTTTTGTTTCCTCTTGTTGTAGCCCTAAGCAGTGACTGGCGAGAAACTCTTTCATGGAAAGGGGTTGCCAAGCTTCCAAAAATTACGAATCTCCAGAAATCTCAGCCAATATTTTTTCACCCAAACTGGATGATACTTTCAGGTAATGACCAGTACACTAAGGCGACTTGGTTCCCCATATGTCGTTCTTCTATGTTGAAGCGTTCATTTCCTGTAACAGTTTGAATTTTTAGGTTTCACTCTGTTTTCTCCTATATTGATACATGTATTTGGAACTCTAAGTCCATCACGGTTTGTGCTTGCTTCTTGAAACTTGATACAGTAAAGTAGTTTCACGTTCTATCTCTATGTTTTGTTTCCTCTTGCTGTAGCCCTAAGCAGTGACTGGCGAGAACCACTTTCATGGAGAGGGGTTGCCAAGCATACAAAAATTACAAATCTCCAGAAATCTCAGCAAACATTTTTTCAGCCAAATTGGATGATACTTTCAGGTAATGATCAGTACACTAAGCCCACTTGGTTCCCCAAATTTCGTTCTTCTATGTTGAAGCGTTCGTTTCCAGCAACAGTTTGAATTTTGGCATTTCACACTGTTTTCTCCTATATTGATAGATGTATTTGGAACTCTAAATCCAACACGGTTTGTGCTAGCTTCGTGAAACATGACACAGTAAAGTAGTTTCAAGTTCTATCTCGATGTTTTGTTTCCTCTTGATGTAGCCTTAAGCAGTGACTGGACAGAAACACTTTCATTGAAAGGGGTTGCCAAGCATACAAAAATAACGAATCTCCAGAAATCTCAGCAAATATTTTTTCACCCAAACTGGATGATACTTTCAGGTAATGATCAGTACACTAAGCCCACTTGGTTCCCCAAATTTCGTTTTTCTATGTTGAAGCGTTCGTTTCCAGCAACAGTTTGAATTTTGGCATTACACACTGTTTTCTCCTATATTGATAGATGTATTTGGAACTCTAAATCCAACACGGTTTGTGCTAGCTTCTTGAAACTTGACACAGTAAAGTAGTTTCACGTTCTATCTCTATATTCTGTTTCCTCTTGATGTAGCCCTAAGCAGTGACTGGTGAGAAACACTTTCATGGAAAAAGGTTGCCAAGCTTCCAAAAGTTACGAATCTCCAGAAATCTCAGCAAATATTTTTTCACCCAAACTGGATGACACTTTCAGGTAATGATCAGTACACGAAGGCGACTTGGTTCCCCAAATTTCGTTCTTCTATGTTGAAGCGTTCATTTCCAGTAACAGTTTCAATTTTTAGGTTTCACTCTGTTTTCTCCTATATTGATACATGTATTTGGAACTCTAAATCCAACACGGTTTGTGCTAGCTTCTTGAAACTTGATACAGTAAAGTAGTTTCACGTTCTATCTCTAGGTTTTGTTTCCTCTTGATGTAGCCCTAAGCAGTGACTGGCGAGAACCACTTTCATGGAAAGGGGTTGCCAAGCTTCCAAAAATTACGAATCTCCAGAAATCTCAGCAAATATTTTTTCACCCAAACTGGATGATACTTTCAGGTAATGATCAGTACACTAAGGCGACTTGGTTCCCCAAATGTCGTTCTTCTATGTTGAAGCGTTCATTTCCAGTAACAGTTTGAATTTTTAGGTTTCACTCTGTTTTCTCCTATATTGATACATGTATTTGGAACTCTAAATCCAACACGGTGTGTGCTAGCTTCTTGAAACTTGACACAGTAAAGTAGTTTCACGTTCTATCTCTGTTTTGTTTCCTCTTGCTGTAGCCCTAAGCAGTGACTGGCGAGAACCACTTTCATGGAGAGGGGTTGCCAAGCTTCCAAAAATTATGAATCTCCAGAAATCTCAGCAAATATTTTTTCACCCAAACTGGATGATACTTTCAGGTAATGATCAGTACACGAAGGCGACTTGGTTCCCCAAATGTCGTTCTTCTATGTTGAAGCGTTCATTTCCTGTAACAGTTTGAATTTTTAGGTTTCATTCTGTTTTCTCCTATATTGATACATGTATTTGGAACTCTAAGTCCATCACGGTTTGTGCTAGCTTCTTGAAACTTGATACAGTAAAGTAGTTTCACGTTCTATCTCTATGTTTTGTTTCCTCTTGCTGTAGCCCTAAGCAGTGACTGGCGAGAACCACTTTCATGGAGAGGGGTTGCCAAGCTTCCAAAAATTACGAATCTCCAGAAATCTCAGCCAATATTTTTTCACCCAAACTGGATGATACTTTCAGGTAATGACCAGTACACTAAGGCGACTTGGTTCCCCAAATGTCGTTCTTCTATGTTGAAGCGTTCATTTCCTGTAACAGTTTGAATTTTTAGGTTTCACTCTGTTTTCTCCTATATTGATACATGTATTTGGAACTCTAAGTCCATCACGGTTTGTGCTTGCTTCTTGAAACTTGATACAGTAAAGTAGTTTCACGTTCTATCTCTATGTTTTGTTTCCTCTTGCTGTAGCCCTAAGCAGTGACTGGCGAGAACCACTTTCATGGAGAGGGGTTGCCAAGCATACAAAAATTACGAATCTCCAGAAATCTCAGCAAACATTTTTTCAGCCAAATTGGATGATACTTTCAGGTAATGATCAGTACACTAAGCCCACTTGGTTCCCCAAATTTCGTTCTTCTATGTTGAAGCGTTCGTTTCCAGCAACAGTTTGAATTTTGGCATTTCACACTGTTTTCTCCTATATTGATAGATGTATTTGGAACTCTAAATCCAACACGGTTTGTGCTAGCTTCGTGAAACATGACACAGTAAAGTAGTTTCAAGTTCTATCTCAATGTTTTGTTTCCTCTTGATGTAGCCTTAAGCAGTGACTGGACAGAAACACTTTCATTGAAAGGGGTTGCCAAGCATACAAAAATAACGAATCTCCAGAAATCTCAGCAAATATTTTTTCACCCAAACTGGATGATACTTTCAGGTAATGATCAGTACACTAAGCCCACTTGGTTCCCCAAATTTCGTTTTTCTATGTTGAAGCGTTCGTTTCCAGCAACAGTTTGAATTTTGGCATTACACACTGTTTTCTCCTATATTGATAGATGTATTTGGAACTCTAAATCCAACACGGTTTGTGCTAGCTTCTTGAAACTTGACACAGTAAAGTAGTTTCACGTTCTATCTCTATATTCTGTTTCCTCTTGATGTAGCCCTAAGCAGTGACTGGTGAGAAACACTTTCATGGAAAAAGGTTGCCAAGCTTCCAAAAGTTACGAATCTCCAGAAATCTCAGCAAATATTTTTTCACCCAAACTGGATGACACTTTCAGGTAATGATCAGTACACGAAGGCGACTTGGTTCCCCAAATTTCGTTCTTCTATGTTGAAGCGTTCATTTCCAGTAACAGTTTCAATTTTTAGGTTTCACTCTGTTTTCTCCTATATTGATACATGTATTTGGAACTCTAAATCCAACACGGTTTGTGCTAGCTTCTTGAAACTTGATACAGTAAAGTAGTTTCACGTTCTATCTCTAGGTTTTGTTTCCTCTTGATGTAGCCCTAAGCAGTGACTGGCGAGAACCACTTTCATGGAAAGGGGTTGCCAAGCTTCCAAAAATTACGAATCTCCAGAAATCTCAGCAAATATTTTTTCACCCAAACTGGATGATACTTTCAGGTAATGATCAGTACACTAAGGCGACTTGGTTCCCCAAATGTCGTTCTTCTATGTTGAAGCGTTCATTTCCAGTAACAGTTTGAATTTTTAGGTTTCACTCTGTTTTCTCCTATATTGATACATGTATTTGGAACTCTAAATCCAACACGGTGTGTGCTAGCTTCTTGAAACTTGACACAGTAAAGTAGTTTCACGTTCTATCTCTGTTTTGTTTCCTCTTGCTGTAGCCCTAAGCAGTGACTGGCGAGAACCACTTTCATGGAGAGGGGTTGCCAAGCTTCCAAAAATTACGAATCTCCAGAAATCTCAGCCAATATTTTTTCACCCAAACTGGATGATACTTTCAGGTAATGACCAGTACACTAAGGCGACTTGGTTCCCCAAATGTCGTTCTTCTATGTTGAAGCGTTCATTTCCTGTAACAGTTTGAATTTTTAGGTTTCACTCTGTTTTCTCCTATATTGATACATGTATTTGGAACTCTAAGTCCATCACGGTTTGTGCTTGCTTCTTGAAACTTGATACAGTAAAGTAGTTTCACGTTCTATCTCTATGTTTTGTTTCCTCTTGCTGTAGCCCTAAGCAGTGACTGGCGAGAACCACTTTCATGGAGAGGGGTTGCCAAGCATACAAAAATTACGAATCTCCAGAAATCTCAGCAAACATTTTTTCAGCCAAATTGGATGATACTTTCAGGTAATGATCAGTACACTAAGCCCACTTGGTTCCCCAAATTTCGTTCTTCTATGTTGAAGCGTTCGTTTCCAGCAACAGTTTGAATTTTGGCATTTCACACTGTTTTCTCCTATATTGATAGATGTATTTGGAACTCTAAATCCAACACGGTTTGTGCTAGCTTCGTGAAACATGACACAGTAAAGTAGTTTCAAGTTCTATCTCGATGTTTTGTTTCCTCTTGATGTAGCCTTAAGCAGTGACTGGACAGAAACACTTTCATTGAAAGGGGTTGCCAAGCATACAAAAATAACGAATCTCCAGAAATCTCAGCAAATATTTTTTCACCCAAACTGGATGATACTTTCAGGTAATGATCAGTACACTAAGCCCACTTGGTTCCCCAAATTTCGTTTTTCTATGTTGAAGCGTTCGTTTCCAGCAACAGTTTGAATTTTGGCATTACACACTGTTTTCTCCTATATTGATAGATGTATTTGGAACTCTAAATCCAACACGGTTTGTGCTAGCTTCTTGAAACTTGACACAGTAAAGTAGTTTCACGTTCTATCTCTATATTCTGTTTCCTCTTGATGTAGCCCTAAGCAGTGACTGGTGAGAAACACTTTCATGGAAAAAGGTTGCCAAGCTTCCAAAAGTTACGAATCTCCAGAAATCTCAGCAAATATTTTTTCACCCAAACTGGATGACACTTTCAGGTAATGATCAGTACACGAAGGCGACTTGGTTCCCCAAATTTCGTTCTTCTATGTTGAAGCGTTCATTTCCAGTAACAGTTTCAATTTTTAGGTTTCACTCTGTTTTCTCCTATATTGATACATGTATTTGGAACTCTAAATCCAACACGGTTTGTGCTAGCTTCTTGAAACTTGACACAGTAAAGTAGTTTCACGTTCTATCTCTGTTTTGTTTCCTCTTGCTGTAGCCCTAAGCAGTGACTGGCGAGAACCACTTTCATGGAGAGGGGTTGCCAATCTTCCAAAAATTACGAATCTCCAGAAATCTCAGCAAATATTTTTTCACCCAAACTGGATGATACTTTCAGGTAATGATCAGTACACGAAGGCGACTTGGTTCCCCAAATGTCGTTCTTCTATGTTGAAGCGTTCATTTCCAGTAACACTTTGAATTTTTAGGTTTCACTCTGTTTTCTCCTATATTGATAGATGTATTTGGAACTCTAAACCCAACACGGTTTGTGCTAGCTTCTTGAAACTTGATACACTAAAGTAGTTTCACGTTCTATCTCTATGTTTTGTTTCCTCTTGATGTAGCCTTAAGCAGTGACTGGACAGAAACACTTTCATTGAAAGGGGTTGCCAAGCATACAAAAATAACGAATCTCCAGAAATCTCAGCAAATATTTTTTCACCCAAACTGGATGATACTTTCAGGTAATGATCAGTACACTAAGCCCACTTGGTTCCCCAAATTTCGTTTTTCTATGTTGAAGCGTTCGTTTCCAGCAACAGTTTGAATTTTGGCATTACACACTGTTTTCTCCTATATTGATAGATGTATTTGGAACTCTAAATCCAACACGGTTTGTGCTAGCTTCTTGAAACTTGACACAGTAAAGTAGTTTCACGTTCTATCTCTATATTCTGTTTCCTCTTGATGTAGCCCTAAGCAGTGACTGGTGAGAAACACTTTCATGGAAAAAGGTTGCCAAGCTTCCAAAAGTTACGAATCTCCAGAAATCTCAGCAAATATTTTTTCACCCAAACTGGATGACACTTTCAGGTAATGATCAGTACACGAAGGCGACTTGGTTCCCCAAATTTCGTTCTTCTATGTTGAAGCGTTCATTTCCAGTAACAGTTTCAATTTTTAGGTTTCACTCTGTTTTCTCCTATATTGATACATGTATTTGGAACTCTAAATCCAACACGGTTTGTGCTAGCTTCTTGAAACTTGATACAGTAAAGTAGTTTCACGTTCTATCTCTAGGTTTTGTTTCCTCTTGATGTAGCCCTAAGCAGTGACTGGCGAGAACCACTTTCATGGAAAGGGGTTGCCAAGCTTCCAAAAATTACGAATCTCCAGAAATCTCAGCAAATATTTTTTCACCCAAACTGGATGATACTTTCAGGTAATGATCAGTACACTAAGGCGACTTGGTTCCCCAAATGTCGTTCTTCTATGTTGAAGCGTTCATTTCCAGTAACAGTTTGAATTTTTAGGTTTCACTCTGTTTTCTCCTATATTGATACATGTATTTGGAACTCTAAATCCAACACGGTGTGTGCTAGCTTCTTGAAACTTGACACAGTAAAGTAGTTTCACGTTCTATCTCTGTTTTGTTTCCTCTTGCTGTAGCCCTAAGCAGTGACTGGCGAGAACCACTTTCATGGAGAGGGGTTGCCAAGCTTCCAAAAATTACGAATCTCCAGAAATCTCAGCCAATATTTTTTCACCCAAACTGGATGATACTTTCAGGTAATGACCAGTACACTAAGGCGACTTGGTTCCCCAAATGTCGTTCTTCTATGTTGAAGCGTTCATTTCCTGTAACAGTTTGAATTTTTAGGTTTCACTCTGTTTTCTCCTATATTGATACATGTATTTGGAACTCTAAGTCCATCACGGTTTGTGCTTGCTTCTTGAAACTTGATACAGTAAAGTAGTTTCACGTTCTATCTCTATGTTTTGTTTCCTCTTGCTGTAGCCCTAAGCAGTGACTGGCGAGAACCACTTTCATGGAGAGGGGTTGCCAAGCATACAAAAATTACGAATCTCCAGAAATCTCAGCAAACATTTTTTCAGCCAAATTGGATGATACTTTCAGGTAATGATCAGTACACTAAGCCCACTTGGTTCCCCAAATTTCGTTCTTCTATGTTGAAGCGTTCGTTTCCAGCAACAGTTTGAATTTTGGCATTTCACACTGTTTTCTCCTATATTGATAGATGTATTTGGAACTCTAAATCCAACACGGTTTGTGCTAGCTTCGTGAAACATGACACAGTAAAGTAGTTTCAAGTTCAATCTCGATGTTTTGTTTCCTCTTGATGTAGCCTTAAGCAGTGACTGGACAGAAACACTTTCATTGAAAGGGGTTGCCAAGCATACAAAAATAACGAATCTCCAGAAATCTCAGCAAATATTTTTTCACCCAAACTGGATGATACTTTCAGGTAATGATCAGTACACTAAGCCCACTTGGTTCCCCAAATTTCGTTTTTCTATGTTGAAGCGTTCGTTTCCAGCAACAGTTTGAATTTTGGCATTACACACTGTTTTCTCCTATATTGATAGATGTATTTGGAACTCTAAATCCAACACGGTTTGTGCTAGCTTCTTGAAACTTGACACAGTAAAGTAGTTTCACGTTCTATCTCTATATTCTGTTTCCTCTTGATGTAGCCCTAAGCAGTGACTGGTGAGAAACACTTTCATGGAAAAAGGTTGCCAAGCTTCCAAAAGTTACGAATCTCCAGAAATCTCAGCAAATATTTTTTCACCCAAACTGGATGACACTTTCAGGTAATGATCAGTACACGAAGGCGACTTGGTTCCCCAAATTTCGTTCTTCTATGTTGAAGCGTTCATTTCCAGTAACAGTTTCAATTTTTAGGTTTCACTCTGTTTTCTCCTATATTGATACATGTATTTGGAACTCTAAATCCAACACGGTTTGTGCTAGCTTCTTGAAACTTGACACAGTAAAGTAGTTTCACGTTCTATCTCTGTTTTGTTTTTTCTTGCTGTAGCCCTAAGCAGTGACTGGCGAGAACCACTTTCATGGAGAGGGGTTGCCAAGCTTCCAAAAATTACGAATCTCCAGAAATCTCAGCAAATATTTTTTCACCCAAACTGGATGATACTTTCAGGTAATGATCAGTACACTAAGGCGACTTGGTTCCCCAAATGTCGTTCTTCTATGTTGAAGCGTTCATTTCCAGTAACAGTTTGAATTTTTAGGTTTCACTCTGTTTTCTCCTATATTGATACATGTATTTGGAACTCTAAATCCAACACGGTTTGTGCTAGCTTCTTGAAACTTGACACAGTAAAGTAGTTTCACGTTCTATCTCTGTTTTGTTTCCTCTTGCTGTAGCCCTAAGCAGTGACTGGCGAGAACCACTTTCATGGAGAGGGGTTGCCAAGCTTCCAAAAATTACGAATCTCCAGAAATCTCAGCAAATATTTTTTCACCCAAACTGGATGATACTTTCAGGTAATGATCAGTACACGAAGGCGACTTGGTTCCCCAAATGTCGTTCTTCTATGTTGAAGCGTTCATTTCCAGTAACACTTTGAATTTTTAGGTTTCACTCTGTTTTCTCCTATATTGATAGATGTATTTGGAACTCTAAACCCAACACGGTTTGTGCTAGCTTCTTGAAACTTGATACACTAAAGTAGTTTCACGTTCTATCTCTATGTTTTGTTTCCTCTTGCTGTAGCCCTAAGCAGTGACTGGCGAGAACCACTTTCATGGAGAGGGGTTGCCAAGCTTCCAAAAATTACGAATCTCCAGAAATCTCAGCAAATATTTTTTCACCCAAACTGGATGATACTTTCAGGTAATGATCAGTACACTAAGGCGACTTGGTTCCCCAAATGTCGTTCTTCTATGTTGAAGCGTTCATTTCCTGTAACAGTTTGAATTTTTAGGTTTCACTCTGTTTTCTCCTATGTTGATACATGTATTTGGAACTCCAAACCATCACGGTTTGTGCTAGCTTCTTGAAACTTGACACAATAAAGTAGTTTCACGTTCTATCTCTGTTTTGTTTCCTCTTGATGTAGCCCTAAGCAGTGACTGGCGAGAAACACTTTCATGGAAAGGGGTTGCCAAGCTTCCAAAAATTACGAATCTCCAGAAATCTCAGCAAATATTTTTTCACCCAAACTGGATGATACTTTCAGGTAATGATCAGTACACTAAGGCGACTTGGTTCCCCAAATGTCGTTCTTCTATGTTGAAGCGTTCATTTCCTGTAACAGTTTGAATTTTTAGGTTTCACTCTGTTTTCTCCTATATTGATACATGTATTTGGAACTCTAAGTCCATCACGGTTTGTGCTAGCTTCTTGAAACTTGATACAGTAAAGTAGTTTCACGTTCTATCTCTATGTTTTGTTTCCTCTTGCTGTAGCCCTAAGCAGTGACTGGCGAGAACCACTTTCATGGAGAGGGGTTGCCAAGCTTCCAAAAATTACGAATCTCCAGAAATCTCAGCAAATATTTTTTCACCCAAACTGGATGATACTTTCAGGTAATGATCAGTACACGAAGGCGACTTGGTTCCCCAAATGTCGTTCTTCTATGTTGAAGCGTTCATTTCCAGTAACAGTTTGAATTTTTAGGTTTCACTCTGTTTTCTCCTATATTGATAGATGTATTTGGAACTCTAAATCCAACACGGTTTGTGCTAGCTTCGTGAAACATGACACAGTAAAGAAGTTTCAAGTTCTATCTCGATGTTTTGTTTCCTCTTGATGTAGCCTTAAGCAGTGACTGGACAGAAACACTTTCATTGAAAGGGGTTGCCAAGCATACAAAAATAACGAATCTCCAGAAATCTCAGCAAATATTTTTTCACCCAAACTGGATGATACTTTCAGGTAATGATCAGTACACTAAGGCGACTTGGTTCCTCAAAGTTCGTTCTTCTATGTTGAAGCGTTCATTTCCTGTAACAGTTTGAATTTTTAGGTTTCACTCTGTTTTCTCCTATATTGATACATGTATTTGGAACTCTAAATCCAACACGGTTTGTGCTAGCTTCTTGAAACTTGACACAGTAAAGTAGTTTCACGTTCTATCTCTATGTTTTGTTTCCTCTTGCTGTAGCCCTAAGCAGTGACTGGCGAGAACCACTTTCATGGAGAGGGGTTGCCAAGCTTCCAAAAATTACGAATCTCCAGAAATATCAGCAAATATTTTTTCACCCAAACTGGATGATACTTTCAGGTAATGATCAGTATACGAAGGCGACTTGGTTCCCCAAATGTCGTTCTTCTATGTTGAAGCGTTCATTTCCTGTAACAGTTTGAATTTTTAGGTTTCACTCTGTTTTCTCCTATATTGATACATGTATTTGGAACTCTAAATCCAACACGGTTTGTGCTAGCTTCTTGAAACTTGACACAATAAAGTAGTTTCACGTTCTATCTCTATGTTTTGTTTCCTCTTGATGTAGCCCTAAGCAGTGACTGGCGAGTAACACTTTCATGGAGAGGGGTTGCCAAGCTTCCAAAAATTACGAATGTCCAGAAATCTCAGCAAATATTTTTTCACCCAAACTGGATGATACTTTCTGGTAATGATCAGTACACGAAGGCGACTTGGTTCCCCAAATGTAGTTCTTCTATGTGGAAGCGTTCATTTCCAGTAACACTTTGAATTTTTAGGTTTCACTCTGTTTCTCCTATATTGATAGAAGTATTTGGAACTCTAAATCCAACACGGTTTGTGCTAGCTTCATGAAACTTGACAAAGTAAAGTAGTTTCACGTTCTATCTCTACATTCTGTTTCCTCTTGATGTAGCCCTAAGCAGTGACTGGTGAGAAACACTTTCATGGAAAAAGGTTGCCAAACTTCCAAAAATTACGAATCTCCAGAAATCTCAGCAAATATTTTTTCACCCAAACTGGATGATACTTTCAGGTAATGATCAGTACACTAAGGTGACTTGGTTCCCCAAATTTCGTTCTTCTATGTTGAAGCATTCATTTCCAGTAACAGTTTGAATTTTTAGGTTTCACTCTGTTTTCTCCTATATTGATACATGTATTTGGAACTCTAAATCCAACACGGTTTGTGCTAGCTTCTTGAAACTTGATACAGTAAAGTAGTTTCACGTTCTATCTCTATGTTTTCTTTCCTCTTGCTGTAGCCCTAAGCAGTGACTGGCGAGAAACACTTTCATGGAGAGGGGTTGCCAAGCATACAAAAATTACGAATCTCCAGAAATCTCAGCAAACATTTTTTCATCCAAATTGGATGATACTTTCAGGTAATGATCAGTACACTAAGCCCACTTGGTTCCCCAAATTTCGTTCTTCTATGTTGAAGCGTTCGTTTCCAGCAACAGTTTGAATTTTGGCATTTCACACTGTTTTCTCCTATATTGATAGATGTATTTGGAACTCTAAACCCAACACGGTTTGTGCTAGCTTCGTGAAACATGACACAGTAAAGTAGTTTCAAGTTCTATCTCGATGTTTTCTTTCCTCTTGATGTAGCCTTAAGCAGTGACTGGACAGAAACACTTTCATTGAAAGGGGTTGCCAAGCATACAAAAATAACGAATCTCCAGAAATCTCAGCAAATATTTTTTCACCCAAACTGGATGATACTTTCAGGTAATGATCAGTACACTACGGCGACTTGGTTCCCCAAATGTCGTTCTTCTATGTTGAAGCGTTCATTTCCTGTAACAGTTTGAATTTTTAGGTTTCACTCTGTTTTCTCCTATATTGATACATGTATTTGGAACTCTAAATCCAACACGGTTTGTGCTACCTTCTTGAAACTTGACACAGTAAAGTAGTTTCACGTTCTATCTCTATGTTTTGTTTCCTCTTGCTGTAGCCTTAAGCAGTGACTGGACAGAAACACTTTCATTGAAAGGGGTTGCCAAGCATACAAAAATAACGAATCTCCAGAAATCTCAGCAAATATTTTTTCACCCAAACTGGATGATACTTTAAGGTAATGATCAGTACACTAAGCCCACTTGGTTCCCCAAGTTTCGTTCTTCTATGTTGAAGCGTTCGTTTCCAGCAACACTTTGAATTTTGGCGTTTCACACTGTTTTCTCCTATATTGATAGATGTATTTGGAACTCTAAATCCAACACGGTTTGCGCTAGCTTCTTGAACCTTGACACAGTAAAGTAGTTTCACGTTCTATCTCTATGTTTTGTTTCCTCTTGCTGTAGCCCTAAGCAGTGACTGGCGAGAACCACTTTCATGGAGAGGGGTTGCCAAGCTTCCAAAAATTACGAATCTCCAGAAATCTCAGCAAATATTTTTTCACCCAAACTGGATGATACTTTCAGGTAATGATCAGTACACGAAGGCGACTTGGTTCCCCAAAGTTCGTTCTTCTATGTTGAAGCGTTCATTTCCAGTAACAGTTTGAATTTTTAGGTTTCACTCTGTTTTCTCCTATATTGATAGATGTATTTGGAACTCTAAATCCAACACGGTTTGTGCTAGCTTCTTGAAACTTGATACAGTAAAGTAGTTTCACGTTCTATCTCTATGTTTTGTTTCCTCTTGCTGTAGCCCTAAGCAGTGACTGGCGAGAAACACTTTCATGGAGAGGGGTTGCCAAGCTTCCAAAAATTACGAATCTCCAGAAATCTCAGCAAATATTTGTTCACCCAAACTGGATGATACTTTCAGGTAATGATCAGTACACGAAGGCGACTTGGTTCCCCAAATGTCGTTCTTCTATGTTGAAGCGTTCATTTCCAGTAACAGTTTGAATTTTTAGGTTTCACTCTGTTTTCTCCTATATTGATAGATGTATTTGGAACTCTAAATCCACCACGGTTTGTGCTAGCTTCATGAAACTTGACAAAGTAAAGTAGTTTCACGTTCTATCTCCATATTCTGTTTCCTCTTGATGTAGCCCTAAGCAGTGACTGGTGAGAAACACTTTCATGGAAAAAGGTTGCCAAGCTTCCAAAAGTTACGAATCTCCAGAAATCTCAGCAAATATTTGTTCACCCAAACTGGATGATACTTTCAGGTAATGATCAGTACACGAAGGCGACTTGGTTCCCCAAATTTCGTTCTTCTATGTTGAAGCGTTCATTTCCAGTAACAGTTTGAATTTTTAGGTTTCACTCTGTTTTCTCCTATATTGATACATGTATTTGGAACTCTAAATCCAACACGGTTTGTGCTAGCTTCTTGAAACTTGACACAGTAAAGTAGTTTCACGTTCTATCTCTAGGTTTTGTTTCCTCTTGATGTAGCCCTAAGCAGTGACTGGCGAGTAACACTTTCATGGAGAGGGGTTGCCAAGCTTCCAAAAATTACGAATGTCCAGAAATCTCAGCAAATATTTTTTCACCCAAACTGGATGATACTTTCTGGTAATGATCAGTACACGAAGGCGACTTGGTTCCCCAAATGTAGTTCTTCTATGTGGAAGCGTTCATTTCCAGTAACACTTTGAATTTTTAGGTTTCACTCTGTTTCTCCTATATTGATAGATGTATTTGGAACTCTAAATCCAACACGGTTTGTGCTAGCTTCTTGAAACTTGATACAGTAGTTTCACGTTCTATCTCTATGTTTTCTTTCCTCTTGCTGTAGCCCTAAGCAGTGACTGGCGAGAAACACTTTCATGGAGAGGGGTTGCCAAGCATACAAAAATTACGAATCTCCAGAAATCTCAGCAAATATTTTTTCACCCAAACTGGATGATACTTTCAGGTAATGATCAGTACACTAAGGTGACTTGGTTCCCCAAATTTCGTTCTTCTATGTTGAAGCATTCATTTCCAGTAACAGTTTGAATTTTTAGGTTTCACTCTGTTTTCTCCTATATTGATACATGTATTTGGAACTCTAAATCCAACACGGTTTGTGCTAGCTTCTTGAAACTTGATACAGTAAAGTAGTTTCACGTTCTATCTCTATGTTTTCTTTCCTCTTGCTGTAGCCCTAAGCAGTGACTGGCGAGAAACACTTTCATGGAGAGGGGTTGCCAAGCATACAAAAATTACGAATCTCCAGAAATCTCAGCAAACATTTTTTCATCCAAATTGGATGATACTTTCAGGTAATGATCAGTACACTAAGCCCACTTGGTTCCCCAAATTTCGTTCTTCTATGTTGAAGCGTTCGTTTCCAGCAACAGTTTGAATTTTGGCATTTCACACTGTTTTCTCCTATATTGATAGATGTATTTGGAACTCTAAATCCAACACGGTTTGTGCTAGCTTCGTGAAACATGACACAGTAAAGTAGTTTCAAGTTCTATCTCGATGTTTTGTTTCCTCTTGATGTAGCCTTAAGCAGTGACTGGACAGAAACACTTTCATTGAAAGGGGTTGCCAAGCATACAAAAATAACGAATCTCCAGAAATCTCAGCAAATATTTTTTCACCCAAACTGGATGATACTTTCAGGTAATGATCAGTACACTAAGGCGACTTGGTTCCCCAAATGTCATTCTTCTATGTTGAAGCGTTCATTTCCTGTAACAGTTTGAATTTTTAGGTTTCACTCTGTTTTCTCCTATATTGATACATGTATTTGGAACTCTAAATCCAACACGGTTTGTGCTACCTTCTTGAAACTTGACACAGTAAAGTAGTTTCACGTTCTATCTCTATGTTTTGTTTCCTCTTGCTGTAGCCTTAAGCAGTGACTGGACAGAAACACTTTCATTGAAAGGGGTTGCCAAGCATACAAAAATAACGAATCTCCAGAAATCTCAGCAAATATTTTTTCACCCAAACTGGATGATACTTTCAGGTAATGATCAGTACACTAAGCCCACTTGGTTCCCCAAGTTTCGTTCTTCTATGTTGAAGCGTTCATTTCCAGCAACAGTTTGAATTTTGGCATTTCACACTGTTTTCTCCTATATTGATAGATGTATTTGGAACTCTAAATCCAACACGGTTTGTGCTAGCTTCTTGAAACTTGATACAGTAAAGTAGTTTCACGTTCTATCTCTATGTTTTGTTTCCTCTTGCTGTAGCCCTAAGCAGTGACTGGCGAGAACCACTTTCATGGAGAGGGGTTGCCAAGCATACAAAAATTACGAATCTCCAGAAATCTCAGCAAACATTTTTTCAGCCAAATTGGATGATACTTTCAGGTAATGATCAGTACACTAAGCCCACTTGGTTCCCCAAATTTCGTTCTTCTATGTTGAAGCGTTCGTTTCCAGTAACACTTTGAATTTTGGCGTTTCACACTGTTTTCTCCTATATTGATAGATGTATTTGGAACTCTAAATCCAACACGGTTTTCGCTAGCTTCTTGAACCTTGACACAGTAAAGTAGTTTCATGTTCTATCTCTATGTTTTGTTTCCTCTTGCTGTAGCCCTAAGCAGTGACTGGCGAGAACCACTTTCATGGAGAGGGGTTGCCAAGCTTCCAAAAATTACGAATCTCCAGAAATCTCAGCAAATATTTTTTCACCCAAACTGGATGATACTTTCAGGTAATGATCAGTACACGAAGGCGACTTGGTTCCCCAAAGTTCGTTCTTCTATGTTGAAGCGTTCATTTCCAGTAACAGTTTGAATTTTTAGGTTTCACTCTGTTTTCTCCTATATTGATAGATGTATTTGGAACTCTAAATCCAACACGGTTTGTGCTAGCTTCTTGAAACTTGATACAGTAAAGTAGTTTCACGTTCTATCTCTATGTTTTGTTTCCTCTTGCTGTAGCCCTAAGCAGTGACTGGCGAGAACCACTTTCATGGAGAGGGGTTGCCAAGCTTCCAAAAATTACGAATCTCCAGAAATCTCAGCCAATATTTTTTCACCCAAACTGGATGATACTTTCAGGTAATGATCAGTACACGAAGGCGACTTGGTTCCCCAAATGTCGTTCTTCTATGTTGAAGCGTTCATTTCCAGTAACAGTTTGAATTTTTAGGTTTCACTCTGTTTTCTCCTATATTGATAGATGTATTTGGAACTCTAAATCCACCACGGTTTGTGCTAGCTTCATGAAACTTGACAAAGTAAAGTAGTTTCACGTTCTATCTCCATATTCTGTTTCCTCTTGATGTAGCCCTAAGCAGTGACTGGTGAGAAACACTTTCATGGAAAAAGGTTGCCAAGCTTCCAAAAGTTACGAATCTCCAGAAATCTCAGCAAATATTTGTTCACCCAAACTGGATGATACTTTCAGGTAATGATCAGTACACGAAGGCGACTTGGTTCCCCAAATTTCGTTCTTCTATGTTGAAGCGTTCATTTCCAGTAACAGTTTGAATTTTTAGGTTTCACTCTGTTTTCTCCTATATTGATACATGTATTTGGAACTCTAAATCCAACACGGTTTGTGCTAGCTTCTTGAAACTTGACACCGTAAAGTAGTTTCAGGTTCTATCTCTAGGTTTTGTTTCCTCTTGATGTAGCCCTAAGCAGTGACTGGCGAGAAACACTTTCATGGAAAGGGGTTGCCAAGCTTCCAAAAATTACGAATCTCCAGAAATCTCAGCAAATATTTTTTCACCCAAACTGGATGATACTTTCAGGTAATGATCAGTACACTAAGGCGACTTGGTTCCCCAAATTTCGTTCTTCTATGTAAAAGCGTTCATTTCCAGTAACAGTTTGAATTTTTAGGTTTCACTCTGTTTTCTCCTATATTGATACATGTATTTGGAACTCTAAATCCAACACGGTTTGTGCTAGCTTCTTGAAACTTGACACAGTAAAGTAGTTTCACGTTCTATCTCTATGTTTTGTTTCCTCTTGCTGTAGCCCTAAGCAGTGACTGGCGAGAACCACTTTCATGGAGAGGGTTTGCCAATCTTCCAAAAATTACGAATCTCCAGAAATCTCAGCAAATATTTTTTCACCCAAACTGGATGATACTTTCAGGTAATGATCAGTACACGAAGGCGACTTGGTTCCCCAAATGTCGTTCTTCTATGTTGAAGCGTTCATTTCCTGTAACAGTTTGAATTTTTAGGTTTCACTCTGTTTTCTCCTATATTGATACATGTATTTGGAACTCTAAATCCAACACGGTTTGTGCTAGCTTCTTGAAACTTGACACAATAAAGTAGTTTCACGTTCTATCTCTATGTTTTGTTTCCTCTTGATGTAGCCCTAAGCAGTGACTGGCGAGTAACACTTTCATGGAGAGGGGTTGCCAAGCTTCCAAAAATTACGAATGTCCAGAAATCTCAGCAAATATTTTTTCACCCAAACTGGATGATACTTTCTGGTAATGATCAGTACACGAAGGCGACTTGGTTCCCCAAATGTAGTTCTTCTATGTGGAAGCGTTCATTTCCAGTAACACTTTGAATTTTTAGGTTTCACTCTGTTTCTCCTATATTGATAGATGTATTTGGAACTCTAAATCCAACACGGTTTGTGCTAGCTTCATGAAACTTGACAAACTAAAGTAGTTTCACGTTCTATCTCTACATTCTGTTTCCTCTTGATGTAGCCCTAAGCAGTGACTGGTGAGAAACACTTTCATGGAAAAAGGTTGCCAAACTTCCAAAAATTACGAATCTCCAGAAATCTCAGCAAATATTTTTTCACCCAAACTGGATGATACTTTCAGGTAATGATCAGTACACTAAGGTGACTTGGTTCCCCAAATTTCGTTCTTCTATGTTGAAGCGTTCATTTCCAGTAACAGTTTGAATTTTTAGGTTTCACTCTGTTTTCTCCTATATTGATACATGTATTTGGAACTCTAAATCCATCACGGTTTGTGCTAGCTTCTTGAAACTTGATACAGTAAAGTAGTTTCACGTTCTATCTCTATGTTTTCTTTCCTCTTGCTGTAGCCCTAAGCAGTGACTGGCGAGAAACACTTTCATGGAGAGGGGTTGCCAAGCATACAAAAATTACGAATCTCCAGAAATCTCAGCAAACATTTTTTCATCCAAATTGGATGATACTTTCAGGTAATGATCAGTACACTAAGCCCACTTGGTTCCCCAAATTTCGTTCTTCTATGTTGAAGCGTTCGTTTCCAGCAACAGTTTGAATTTTGGCATTTCACACTGTTTTCTCCTATATTGATAGATGTATTTGGAACTCTAAACCCAACACGGTTTGTGCTAGCTTCGTGAAACATGACACAGTAAAGTAGTTTCAAGTTCTATCTCGATGTTTTCTTTCCTCTTGATGTAGCCTTAAGCAGTGACTGGACAGAAACACTTTCATTGAAAGGGGTTGCCAAGCATACAAAAATAACGAATCTCCAGAAATCTCAGCAAATATTTTTTCACCCAAACTGGATGATACTTTCAGGTAATGATCAGTACACTACGGCGACTTGGTTCCCCAAATGTCGTTCTTCTATGTTGAAGCGTTCATTTCCTGTAACAGTTTGAATTTTTAGGTTTCACTCTGTTTTCTCCTATATTGATACATGTATTTGGAACTCTAAATCCAACACGGTTTGTGCTACCTTCTTGAAACTTGACACAGTAAAGTAGTTTCACGTTCTATCTCTATGTTTTGTTTCCTCTTGCTGTAGCCTTAAGCAGTGACTGGACAGAAACACTTTCATTGAAAGGGGTTGCCAAGCATACAAAAATAACGAATCTCCAGAAATCTCAGCAAATATTTTTTCACCCAAACTGGATGATACTTTAAGGTAATGATCAGTACACTAAGCCCACTTGGTTCCCCAAGTTTCGTTCTTCTATGTTGAAGCGTTCGTTTCCAGCAACACTTTGAATTTTGGCGTTTCACACTGTTTTCTCCTATATTGATAGATGTATTTGGAACTCTAAATCCAACACGGTTTGCGCTAGCTTCTTGAACCTTGACACAGTAAAGTAGTTTCACGTTCTATCTCTATGTTTTGTTTCCTCTTGCTGTAGCCCTAAGCAGTGACTGGCGAGAACCACTTTCATGGAGAGGGGTTGCCAAGCTTCCAAAAATTACGAATCTCCAGAAATCTCAGCAAATATTTTTTCACCCAAACTGGATGATACTTTCAGGTAATGATCAGTACACGAAGGCGACTTGGTTCCCCAAAGTTCGTTCTTCTATGTTGAAGCGTTCATTTCCAGTAACAGTTTGAATTTTTAGGTTTCACTCTGTTTTCTCCTATATTGATACATGTATTTGGAACTCTAAATCCAACACGGTTTGTGCTAGCTTCTTGAAACTTGATACAGTAAAGTAGTTTCACGTTCTATCTCTAGGTTTTGTTTCCTCTTGCTGTAGCCCTAAGCAGTGACTGGCGAGAACCACTTTCATGGAGAGGGGTTGCCAAGCTTCCAAAAATTACGAATCTCCAGAAATCTCAGCAAATATTTTTTCACCCAAACTGGATGATACTTTCAGGTAATGATCAGTACACGAAGGCGACTTGGTTCCCCAAATGTCGTTCTTCTATGTTGAAGCGTTCATTTCCAGTAACAGTTTGAATTTTTAGGTTTCACTCTGTTTTCTCCTATATTGATAGATGTATTTGGAACTCTAAATCCACCACGGTTTGTGCTAGCTTCATGAAACTTGACAAAGTAAAGTAGTTTCACGTTCTATCTCCATATTCTGTTTCCTCTTGATGTAGCCCTAAGCAGTGACTGGTGAGAAACACTTTCATGGAAAAAGGTTGCCAAGCTTCCAAAAGTTACGAATCTCCAGAAATCTCAGCAAATATTTGTTCACCCAAACTGGATGATACTTTCAGGTAATGATCAGTACACGAAGGCGACTTGGTTCCCCAAATTTCGTTCTTCTATGTTGAAGCGTTCATTTCCAGTAACAGTTTGAATTTTTAGGTTTCACTCTGTTTTCTCCTATATTGATACATGTATTTGGAACTCTAAATCCAACACGGTTTGTGCTACCTTCTTGAAACTTGACACAGTAAAGTAGTTTCACGTTCTATCTCTATGTTTTGTTTCCTCTTGCTGTAGCCTTAAGCAGTGACTGGACAGAAACACTTTCATTGAAAGGGGTTGCCAAGCATACAAAAATAACGAATCTCCAGAAATCTCAGCAAATATTTTTTCACCCAAACTGGATGATACTTTAAGGTAATGATCAGTACACTAAGCCCACTTGGTTCCCCAAGTTTCGTTCTTCTATGTTGAAGCGTTCGTTTCCAGCAACACTTTGAATTTTGGCGTTTCACACTGTTTTCTCCTATATTGATAGATGTATTTGGAACTCTAAATCCAACACGGTTTGCGCTAGCTTCTTGAACCTTGACACAGTAAAGTAGTTTCACGTTCTATCTCTATGTTTTGTTTCCTCTTGCTGTAGCCCTAAGCAGTGACTGGCGAGAACCACTTTCATGGAGAGGGGTTGCCAAGCTTCCAAAAATTACGAATCTCCAGAAATCTCAGCAAATATTTTTTCACCCAAACTGGATGATACTTTCAGGTAATGATCAGTACACGAAGGCGACTTGGTTCCCCAAAGTTCGTTCTTCTATGTTGAAGCGTTCATTTCCAGTAACAGTTTGAATTTTTAGGTTTCACTCTGTTTTCTCCTATATTGATACATGTATTTGGAACTCTAAATCCAACACGGTTTGTGCTAGCTTCTTGAAACTTGATACAGTAAAGTAGTTTCACGTTCTATCTCTAGGTTTTGTTTCCTCTTGCTGTAGCCCTAAGCAGTGACTGGCGAGAACCACTTTCATGGAGAGGGGTTGCCAAGCTTCCAAAAATTACGAATCTCCAGAAATCTCAGCAAATATTTTTTCACCCAAACTGGATGATACTTTCAGGTAATGATCAGTACACGAAGGCGACTTGGTTCCCCAAATGTCGTTCTTCTATGTTGAAGCGTTCATTTCCAGTAACAGTTTGAATTTTTAGGTTTCACTCTGTTTTCTCCTATATTGATAGATGTATTTGGAACTCTAAATCCACCACGGTTTGTGCTAGCTTCATGAAACTTGACAAAGTAAAGTAGTTTCACGTTCTATCTCCATATTCTGTTTCCTCTTGATGTAGCCCTAAGCAGTGACTGGTGAGAAACACTTTCATGGAAAAAGGTTGCCAAGCTTCCAAAAGTTACGAATCTCCAGAAATCTCAGCAAATATTTGTTCACCCAAACTGGATGATACTTTCAGGTAATGATCAGTACACGAAGGCGACTTGGTTCCCCAAATTTCGTTCTTCTATGTTGAAGCGTTCATTTCCAGTAACAGTTTGAATTTTTAGGTTTCACTCTGTTTTCTCCTATATTGATACATGTATTTGGAACTCTAAATCCAACACGGTTTGTGCTAGCTTCTTGAAACTTGACACAGTAAAGTAGTTTCACGTTCTATCTCTAGGTTTTGTTTCCTCTTGATGTAGCCCTAAGCAGTGACTGGCGAGAAACACTTTCATGGAAAGGGGTTGCCAAGCTTCCAAAAATTACGAATCTCCAGAAATCTCAGCAAATATTTTTTCACCCAAACTGGATGATACTTTCAGGTAATGATCAGTACACTAAGGCGACTTGGTTCCCCAAATGTCGTTCTTCTATGTTGAAGCGTTCATTTCCAGTAACAGTTTGAATTTTTAGGTTTCACTCTGTTTTCTCCTATATTGATACATGTATTTGGAACTCTAAATCCAACACGGTTTGTGCTAGCTTCTTGAAACTTGACACAGTAAAGTAGTTTCACGTTCTATCTCTGTTTTGTTTCCTCTTGCTGTAGCCCTAAGCAGTGACTGGCGAGAACCACTTTCATGGAGAGGGGTTGCCAAGCTTCCAAAAATTACGAATCTCCAGAAATCTCAGCAAATATTTTTTCACCCAAACTGGATGATACTTTCAGGTAATGATCAGTACACGAAGGCGACTTGGTTCCCCAAATGTCGTTCTTCTATGTTGAAGCGTTCATTTCCAGTAACACTTTGAATTTTTAGGTTTCACTCTGTTTTCTCCTATATTGATAGATGTATTTGGAACTCTAAACCCAACACGGTTTGTGCTAGCTTCTTGAAACTTGATACACTAAAGTAGTTTCACGTTCTATCTCTATGTTTTGTTTCCTCTTGCTGTAGCCCTAAGCAGTGACTGGCGAGAACCACTTTCATGGAGAGGGGTTGCCAAGCTTCCAAAAATTACGAATCTCCAGAAATCTCAGCAAATATTTTTTCACCCAAACTGGATGATACTTTCAGGTAATGATCAGTACACTAAGGCGACTTGGTTCCCCAAATGTCGTTCTTCTATGTTGAAGCGTTCATTTCCTGTAACAGTTTGAATTTTTAGGTTTCACTCTGTTTTCTCCTATGTTGATACATGTATTTGGAACTCCAAACCATCACGGTTTGTGCTAGCTTCTTGAAACTTGACACAATAAAGTAGTTTCACGTTCTATCTCTGTTTTGTTTCCTCTTGATGTAGCCCTAAGCAGTGACTGGCGAGAAACACTTTCATGGAAAGGGGTTGCCAAGCTTCCAAAAATTACGAATCTCCAGAAATCTCAGCAAATATTTTTTCACCCAAACTGGATGATACTTTCAGGTAATGATCAGTACACTAAGGCGACTTGGTTCCCCAAATGTCGTTCTTCTATGTTGAAGCGTTCATTTCCTGTAACAGTTTGAATTTTTAGGTTTCACTCTGTTTTCTCCTATATTGATACATGTATTTGGAACTCTAAGTCCATCACGGTTTGTGCTAGCTTCTTGAAACTTGATACAGTAAAGTAGTTTCACGTTCTATCTCTATGTTTTGTTTCCTCTTGCTGTAGCCCTAAGCAGTGACTGGCGAGAACCACTTTCATGGAGAGGGGTTGCCAAGCTTCCAAAAATTACGAATCTCCAGAAATCTCAGCAAATATTTTTTCACCCAAACTGGATGATACTTTCAGGTAATGATCAGTACACGAAGGCGACTTGGTTCCCCAAATGTCGTTCTTCTATGTTGAAGCGTTCATTTCCAGTAACAGTTTGAATTTTTAGGTTTCACTCTGTTTTCTCCTATATTGATAGATGTATTTGGAACTCTAAATCCAACACGGTTTGTGCTAGCTTCGTGAAACATGACACAGTAAAGAAGTTTCAAGTTCTATCTCGATGTTTTGTTTCCTCTTGATGTAGCCTTAAGCAGTGACTGGACAGAAACACTTTCATTGAAAGGGGTTGCCAAGCATACAAAAATAACGAATCTCCAGAAATCTCAGCAAATATTTTTTCACCCAAACTGGATGATACTTTCAGGTAATGATCAGTACACTAAGGCGACTTGGTTCCTCAAAGTTCGTTCTTCTATGTTGAAGCGTTCATTTCCTGTAACAGTTTGAATTTTTAGGTTTCACTCTGTTTTCTCCTATATTGATACATGTATTTGGAACTCTAAATCCAACACGGTTTGTGCTAGCTTCTTGAAACTTGACACAGTAAAGTAGTTTCACGTTCTATCTCTATGTTTTGTTTCCTCTTGCTGTAGCCCTAAGCAGTGACTGGCGAGAACCACTTTCATGGAGAGGGGTTGCCAAGCTTCCAAAAATTACGAATCTCCAGAAATATCAGCAAATATTTTTTCACCCAAACTGGATGATACTTTCAGGTAATGATCAGTATACGAAGGCGACTTGGTTCCCCAAATGTCGTTCTTCTATGTTGAAGCGTTCATTTCCTGTAACAGTTTGAATTTTTAGGTTTCACTCTGTTTTCTCCTATATTGATACATGTATTTGGAACTCTAAATCCAACACGGTTTGTGCTAGCTTCTTGAAACTTGACACAATAAAGTAGTTTCACGTTCTATCTCTACGTTTTGTTTCCTCTTGATGTAGCCCTAAGCAGTGACTGGCGAGTAACACTTTCATGGAGAGGGGTTGCCAAGCTTCCAAAAATTACGAATGTCCAGAAATCTCAGCAAATATTTTTTCACCCAAACTGGATGATACTTTCTGGTAATGATCAGTACACGAAGGCGACTTGGTTCCCCAAATGTAGTTCTTCTATGTGGAAGCGTTCATTTCCAGTAACACTTTGAATTTTTAGGTTTCACTCTGTTTCTCCTATATTGATAGAAGTATTTGGAACTCTAAATCCAACACGGTTTGTGCTAGCTTCATGAAACTTGACAAAGTAAAGTAGTTTCACGTTCTATCTCTACATTCTGTTTCCTCTTGATGTAGCCCTAAGCAGTGACTGGTGAGAAACACTTTCATGGAAAAAGGTTGCCAAACTTCCAAAAATTACGAATCTCCAGAAATCTCAGCCAATATTTTTTCACCCAAACTGGATGATACTTTCAGGTAATGATCAGTACACTAAGGTGACTTGGTTCCCCAAATTTCGTTCTTCTATGTTGAAGCATTCATTTCCAGTAACAGTTTGAATTTTTAGGTTTCACTCTGTTTTCTCCTATATTGATACATGTATTTGGAACTCTAAATCCAACACGGTTTGTGCTAGCTTCTTGAAACTTGATACAGTAAAGTAGTTTCACGTTCTATCTCTATGTTTTCTTTCCTCTTGCTGTAGCCCTAAGCAGTGACTGGCGAGAAACACTTTCATGGAGAGGGGTTGCCAAGCATACAAAAATTACGAATCTCCAGAAATCTCAGCAAACATTTTTTCATCCAAATTGGATGATACTTTCAGGTAATGATCAGTACACTAAGCCCACTTGGTTCCCCAAATTTCGTTCTTCTATGTTGAAGCGTTCGTTTCCAGCAACAGTTTGAATTTTGGCATTTCACACTGTTTTCTCCTATATTGATAGATGTATTTGGAACTCTAAATCCAACACGGTTTGTGCTAGCTTCGTGAAACATGACACAGTAAAGTAGTTTCAAGTTCTATCTCGATGTTTTGTTTCCTCTTGATGTAGCCTTAAGCAGTGACTGGACAGAAACACTTTCATTGAAAGGGGTTGCCAAGCATACAAAAATAACGAATCTCCAGAAATCTCAGCAAATATTTTTTCACCCAAACTGGATGATACTTTCAGGTAATGATCAGTACACTAAGGCGACTTGGTTCCCCAAATGTCATTCTTCTATGTTGAAGCGTTCATTTCCTGTAACAGTTTGAATTTTTAGGTTTCACTCTGTTTTCTCCTATATTGATACATGTATTTGGAACTCTAAATCCAACACGGTTTGTGCTACCTTCTTGAAACATGACACAGTAAAGTAGTTTCAAGTTCTATCTCTATGTTTTGTTTCCTCTTGCTGTAGCCTTAAGCAGTGACTGGACAGAAACACTTTCATTGAAAGGGGTTGCCAAGCATACAAAAATAACGAATCTCCAGAAATCTCAGCAAATATTTTTTCACCCAAACTGGATGATACTTTCAGGTAATGATCAGTACACTAAGCCCACTTGGTTCCCCAAGTTTCGTTCTTCTATGTTGAAGCGTTCGTTTCCAGCAACAGTTTGAATTTTGGCATTTCACACTGTTTTCTCCTATATTGATAGATGTATTTGGAACTCTAAATCCAACACGGTTTGTGCTAGCTTCTTGAAACTTGATACAGTAAAGTAGTTTCACGTTCTATCTCTATGTTTTGTTTCCTCTTGCTGTAGCCCTAAGCAGTGACTGGCGAGAACCACTTTCATGGAGAGGGGTTGCCAAGCATACAAAAATTACGAATCTCCAGAAATCTCAGCAAACATTTTTTCAGCCAAATTGGATGATACTTTCAGGTAATGATCAGTACACTAAGCCCACTTGGTTCCCCAAATTTCGTTCTTCTATGTTGAAGCGTTCGTTTCCAGTAACACTTTGAATTTTGGCGTTTCACACTGTTTTCTCCTATATTGATAGATGTATTTGGAACTCTAAATCCAACACGGTTTTCGCTAGCTTCTTGAACCTTGACACAGTAAAGTAGTTTCACGTTCTATCTCTATGTTTTGTTTCCTCTTGCTGTAGCCCTAAGCAGTGACTGGCGAGAACCACTTTCATGGAGAGGGGTTGCCAAGCTTCCAAAAATTACGAATCTCCAGAAATCTCAGCAAATATTTTTTCACCCAAACTGGATGATACTTTCAGGTAATGATCAGTACACGAAGGCGACTTGGTTCCCCAAAGTTCGTTCTTCTATGTTGAAGCGTTCATTTCCAGTAACAGTTTGAATTTTTAGGTTTCACTCTGTTTTCTCCTATATTGATAGATGTATTTGGAACTCTAAATCCAACACGGTTTGTGCTAGCTTCTTGAAACTTGATACAGTAAAGTAGTTTCACGTTCTATCTCTATGTTTTGTTTCCTCTTGCTGTAGCCCTAAGCAGTGACTGGCGAGAACCACTTTCATGGAGAGGGGTTGCCAAGCTTCCAAAAATTACGAATCTCCAGAAATCTCAGCCAATATTTTTTCACCCAAACTGGATGATACTTTCAGGTAATGATCAGTACACGAAGGCGACTTGGTTCCCCAAATGTCGTTCTTCTATGTTGAAGCGTTCATTTCCAGTAACAGTTTGAATTTTTAGGTTTCACTCTGTTTTCTCCTATATTGATAGATGTATTTGGAACTCTAAATCCACCACGGTTTGTGCTAGCTTCATGAAACTTGACAAAGTAAAGTAGTTTCACGTTCTATCTCCATATTCTGTTTCCTCTTGATGTAGCCCTAAGCAGTGACTGGTGAGAAACACTTTCATGGAAAAAGGTTGCCAAGCTTCCAAAAGTTACGAATCTCCAGAAATCTCAGCAAATATTTGTTCACCCAAACTGGATGATACTTTCAGGTAATGATCAGTACACGAAGGCGACTTGGTTCCCCAAATTTCGTTCTTCTATGTTGAAGCGTTCATTTCCAGTAACAGTTTGAATTTTTAGGTTTCACTCTGTTTTCTCCTATATTGATACATGTATTTGGAACTCTAAATCCAACACGGTTTGTGCTAGCTTCTTGAAACTTGACACCGTAAAGTAGTTTCACGTTCTATCTCTAGGTTTTGTTTCCTCTTGATGTAGCCCTAAGCAGTGACTGGCGAGAAACACTTTCATGGAAAGGGGTTGCCAAGCTTCCAAAAATTACGAATCTCCAGAAATCTCAGCAAATATTTTTTCACCCAAACTGGATGATACTTTCAGGTAATGATCAGTACACTAAGGCGACTTGGTTCCCCAAATTTCGTTCTTCTATGTAAAAGCGTTCATTTCCAGTAACAGTTTGAATTTTTAGGTTTCACTCTGTTTTCTCCTATATTGATACATGTATTTGGAACTCTAAATCCAACACGGTTTGTGCTAGCTTCTTGAAACTTGACACAGTAAAGTAGTTTCACGTTCTATCTCTATGTTTTGTTTCCTCTTGCTGTAGCCCTAAGCAGTGACTGGCGAGAACCACTTTCATGGAGAGGGGTTGCCAAGCTTCCAAAAATTACGAATCTCCAGAAATCTCAGCAAATATTTTTTCACCCAAACTGGATGATACTTTCAGGTAATGATCAGTACACGAAGGCGACTTGGTTCCCCAAATGTCGTTCTTCTATGTTGAAGCGTTCATTTCCTGTAACAGTTTGAATTTTTAGGTTTCACTCTGTTTTCTCCTATATTGATACATGTATTTGGAACTCTAAATCCAACACGGTTTGTGCTAGCTTCTTGAAACTTGACACAATAAAGTAGTTTCACGTTCTATCTCTATGTTTTGTTTCCTCTTGATGTAGCCCTAAGCAGTGACTGGCGAGTAACACTTTCATGGAGAGGGGTTGCCAAGCTTCCAAAAATTACGAATGTCCAGAAATCTCAGCAAATATTTTTTCACCCAAACTGGATGATACTTTCTGGTAATGATCAGTACACGAAGGCGACTTGGTTCCCCAAATGTCGTTCTTCTATGTGGAAGCGTTCATTTCCAGTAACACTTTGAATTTTTAGGTTTCACTCTGTTTCTCCTATATTGATAGATGTATTTGGAACTCTAAATCCAACACGGTTTGTGCTAGCTTCATGAAACTTGACAAACTAAAGTAGTTTCACGTTCTATCTCTACATTCTGTTTCCTCTTGATGTAGCCCTAAGCAGTGACTGGTGAGAAACACTTTCATGGAAAAAGGTTGCCAAACTTCCAAAAATTACGAATCTCCAGAAATCTCAGCAAATATTTTTTCACCCAAACTGGATGATACTTTCAGGTAATGATCAGTACACTAAGGTGACTTGGTTCCCCAAATTTCGTTCTTCTATGTTGAAGCGTTCATTTCCAGTAACAGTTTGAATTTTTAGGTTTCACTCTGTTTTCTCCTATATTGATACATGTATTTGGAACTCTAAATCCATCACGGTTTGTGCTAGCTTCTTGAAACTTGATACAGTAAAGTAGTTTCACGTTCTATCTCTATGTTTTCTTTCCTCTTGCTGTAGCCCTAAGCAGTGACTGGCGAGAAACACTTTCATGGAGAGGGGTTGCCAAGCATACAAAAATTACGAATCTCCAGAAATCTCAGCAAACATTTTTTCATCCAAATTGGATGATACTTTCAGGTAATGATCAGTACACTAAGCCCACTTGGTTCCCCAAATTTCGTTCTTCTATGTTGAAGCGTTCGTTTCCAGCAACAGTTTGAATTTTGGCATTTCACACTGTTTTCTCCTATATTGATAGATGTATTTGGAACTCTAAACCCAACACGGTTTGTGCTAGCTTCGTGAAACATGACACAGTAAAGTAGTTTCAAGTTCTATCTCGATGTTTTGTTTCCTCTTGATGTAGCCTTAAGCAGTGACTGGACAGAAACACTTTCATTGAAAGGGGTTGCCAAGCATACAAAAATAACGAATCTCCAGAAATCTCAGCAAATATTTTTTCACCCAAACTGGATGATACTTTCAGGTAATGATCAGTACACTACGGCGACTTGGTTCCCCAAATGTCGTTCTTCTATGTTGAAGCGTTCATTTCCTGTAACAGTTTGAATTTTTAGGTTTCACTCTGTTTTCTCCTATATTGATACATGTATTTGGAACTCTAAATCCAACACGGTTTGTGCTACCTTCTTGAAACTTGACACAGTAAAGTAGTTTCACGTTCTATCTCTATGTTTTGTTTCCTCTTGCTGTAGCCTTAAGCAGTGACTGGACAGAAACACTTTCATTGAAAGGGGTTGCCAAGCATACAAAAATAACGAATCTCCAGAAATCTCAGCAAATATTTTTTCACCCAAACTGGATGATACTTTAAGGTAATGATCAGTACACTAAGCCCACTTGGTTCCCCAAGTTTCGTTCTTCTATGTTGAAGCGTTCGTTTCCAGCAACACTTTGAATTTTGGCGTTTCACACTGTTTTCTCCTATATTGATAGATGTATTTGGAACTCTAAATCCAACACGGTTTGCGCTAGCTTCTTGAACCTTGACACAGTAAAGTAGTTTCACGTTCTATCTCTATGTTTTGTTTCCTCTTGCTGTAGCCCTAAGCAGTGACTGGCGAGAACCACTTTCATGGAGAGGGGTTGCCAAGCTTCCAAAAATTACGAATCTCCAGAAATCTCAGCAAATATTTTTTCACCCAAACTGGATGATACTTTCAGGTAATGATCAGTACACGAAGGCGACTTGGTTCCCCAAAGTTCGTTCTTCTATGTTGAAGCGTTCATTTCCAGTAACAGTTTGAATTTTTAGGTTTCACTCTGTTTTCTCCTATATTGATAGATGTATTTGGAACTCTAAATCCAACACGGTTTGTGCTAGCTTCTTGAAACTTGATACAGTAAAGTAGTTTCACGTTCTATCTCTATGTTTTGTTTCCTCTTGCTGTAGCCCTAAGCAGTGACTGGCGAGAACCACTTTCATGGAGAGGGGTTGCCAAGCTTCCAAAAATTACGAATCTCCAGAAATCTCAGCAAATATTTTTTCACCCAAACTGGATGATACTTTCAGGTAATGATCAGTACACGAAGGCGACTTGGTTCCCCAAATGTCGTTCTTCTATGTTGAAGCGTTCATTTCCAGTAACAGTTTGAATTTTTAGGTTTCACTCTGTTTTCTCCTATATTGATAGATGTATTTGGAACTCTAAATCCACCACGGTTTGTGCTAGCTTCATGAAACTTGACAAAGTAAAGTAGTTTCACGTTCTATCTCCATATTCTGTTTCCTCTTGATGTAGCCCTAAGCAGTGACTGGTGAGAAACACTTTCATGGAAAAAGGTTGCCAAGCTTCCAAAAGTTACGAATCTCCAGAAATCTCAGCAAATATTTGTTCACCCAAACTGGATGATACTTTCAGGTAATGATCAGTACACGAAGGCGACTTGGTTCCCCAAATTTCGTTCTTCTATGTTGAAGCGTTCATTTCCAGTAACAGTTTGAATTTTTAGGTTTCACTCTGTTTTCTCCTATATTGATACATGTATTTGGAACTCTAAATCCAACACGGTTTGTGCTAGCTTCTTGAAACTTGACACAGTAAAGTAGTTTCACGTTCTATCTCTAGGTTTTGTTTCCTCTTGATGTAGCCCTAAGCAGTGACTGGCGAGAAACACTTTCATGGAAAGGGGTTGCCAAGCTTCCAAAAATTACGAATCTCCAGAAATCTCAGCAAATATTTTTTCACCCAAACTGGATGATACTTTCAGGTAATGATCAGTACACTAAGGCGACTTGGTTCCCCAAATTTCGTTCTTCTATGTAAAAGCGTTCATTTCCAGTAACAGTTTGAATTTTTAGGTTTCACTCTGTTTTCTCCTATATTGATACATGTATTTGGAACTCTGAATCCAACACGGTTTGTGCTAGCTTCTTGAAACTTGACACAGTAAAGTAGTTTCACGTTCTATCTCTATGTTTTGTTTCCTCTTGCTGTAGCCCTAAGCAGTGACTGGCGAGAACCACTTTCATGGAGAGGGGTTGCCAAGCTTCCAAAAATTACGAATCTCCAGAAATCTCAGCAAATATTTTTTCACCCAAACTGGATGATACTTTCAGGTAATGATCAGTACACGAAGGCGACTTGGTTCCCCAAATGTCGTTCTTCTATGTTGAAGCGTTCATTTCCTGTAACAGTTTGAATTTTTAGGTTTCACTCTGTTTTCTCCTATATTGATACATGTATTTGGAACTCTAAATCCAACACGGTTTGTGCTAGCTTCTTGAAACTTGATACAGTAAAGTAGTTTCACGTTCTATCTCTATGTTTTGTTTCCTCTTGCTGTAGCCCTAAGCAGTGACTGGCGAGAACCACTTTCATGGAGAGGGGTTGCCAAGCTTCCAAAAATTACGAATCTCCAGAAATCTCAGCCAATATTTTTTCACCCAAACTGGATGATACTTTCAGGTAATGACCAGTACACTAAGGCGACTTGGTTCCCCAAATGTCGTTCTTCTATGTTGAAGCGTTCATTTCCTGTAACAGTTTGAATTTTTAGGTTTCACTCTGTTTTCTCCTATATTGATACATGTATTTGGAACTCTAAGTCCATCACGGTTTGTGCTTGCTTCTTGAAACTTGATACAGTAAAGTAGTTTCACGTTCTATCTCTATGTTTTGTTTCCTCTTGCTGTAGCCCTAAGCAGTGACTGGCGAGAACCACTTTCATGGAGAGGGGTTGCCAAGCATACAAAAATTACGAATCTCCAGAAATCTCAGCAAACATTTTTTCAGCCAAATTGGATGATACTTTCAGGTAATGATCAGTACACTAAGCCCACTTGGTTCCCCAAATTTCGTTCTTCTATGTTGAAGCGTTCGTTTCCAGCAACAGTTTGAATTTTGGCATTTCACACTGTTTTCTCCTATATTGATAGATGTATTTGGAACTCTAAATCCAACACGGTTTGTGCTAGCTTCGTGAAACATGACACAGTAAAGTAGTTTCAAGTTCTATCTCGATGTTTTGTTTCCTCTTGATGTAGCCTTAAGCAGTGACTGGACAGAAACACTTTCATTGAAAGGGGTTGCCAAGCATACAAAAATAACGAATCTCCAGAAATCTCAGCAAATATTTTTTCACCCAAACTGGATGATACTTTCAGGTAATGATCAGTACACTAAGCCCACTTGGTTCCCCAAATTTCGTTTTTCTATGTTGAAGCGTTCGTTTCCAGCAACAGTTTGAATTTTGGCATTACACACTGTTTTCTCCTATATTGATAGATGTATTTGGAACTCTAAATCCAACACGGTTTGTGCTAGCTTCTTGAAACTTGACACAGTAAAGTAGTTTCACGTTCTATCTCTATATTCTGTTTCCTCTTGATGTAGCCCTAAGCAGTGACTGGTGAGAAACACTTTCATGGAAAAAGGTTGCCAAGCTTCCAAAAGTTACGAATCTCCAGAAATCTCAGCAAATATTTTTTCACCCAAACTGGATGACACTTTCAGGTAATGATCAGTACACGAAGGCGACTTGGTTCCCCAAATTTCCTTCTTCTATGTTGAAGCGTTCATTTCCAGTAACAGTTTCAATTTTTAGGTTTCACTCTGTTTTCTCCTATATTGATACATGTATTTGGAACTCTAAATCCAACACGGTTTGTGCTAGCTTCTTGAAACTTGACACAGTAAAGTAGTTTCACGTTCTATCTCTGTTTTGTTTCCTCTTGCTGTAGCCCTAAGCAGTGACTGGCGAGAACCACTTTCATGGAGAGGGGTTGCCAAGCTTCCAAAAATTACGAATCTCCAGAAATCTCAGCAAATATTTTTTCACCCAAACTGGATGATACTTTCAGGTAATGATCAGTACACGAAGGCGACTTAGTTCCCCAAATGTCGTTCTTCTATGTTGAAGCGTTCATTTCCAGTAACACTTTGAATTTTTAGGTTTCACTCTGTTTTCTCCTATATTGATACATGTATTTGGAACTCTAAATCCAACACGGTTTGTGCTAGCTTCTTGAAACTTGACACAATAAAGTAGTTTCACGTTCTATCTCTGTTTTGTTTCCTCTTGATGTAGCCCTAAGCAGTGACTGGCGAGAAACTCTTTCATGGAAAGGGGTTGCCAAGCTTCCAAAAATTACGAATCTCCAGAAATCTCAGCAAATATTTTTTCACCCAAACTGGATGATACTTTCAGGTAATGATCAGTACACGAAGGCGACTTGGTTCCCCAAATGTCGTTCTTCTATATTGAAGCGTTCATTTCCTGTAACTGTTTGAATTTTTAGGTTTCACTCTGTTTTCTCCTATATTGATACATGTATTTGGAACTCTAAGTCCATCACGGTTTGTGCTTGCTTCTTGAAACTTGATACAGTAAAGTAGTTTCACGTTCTATCTCTATGTTTTGTTTCCTCTTGCTGTAGCCCTAAGCAGTGACTGGCGAGAACCACTTTCATGGAGAGGGGTTGCCAAGCTTCCAAAAATTACGAATCTCCAAAAATCTCAACAAATATTTTTTCACCCAAACTGGATGATACTTTCAGGTAATGATCAGTACACTAAGGCGACTTGGTTCCCCAAATGTCGTTCTTCTATGTTGAAGCGTTCATTTCCAGTAACAGTTTGAATTTTTAGGTTTCACTCTGTTTTCTCCTATATTGATACATGTATTTGGAACTCTAAATCCAACACGGTTTGTGCTAGCTTCATGAAACTTGACAAAGTAAAGTAGTTTCACGTTCTATCTCTGTATTCTGTTTCCTCTTGATGTAGCCCTAAGCAGTGACTGGTGAGAAACACTTTCATGGAAAAAGTTTGCCAAGCTTCCAAAAGTTACGAATCTCCAGAAATCTCAGCAAATATTTTTTCACCCAAACTGGATGATACTTTCAGGTAATGATAAGTACACGAAGGCGACTTGGTTCCCCAAATGTCATTCTTCTATGTTGAAGCGTTCATTTCCAGTAACAGTTTGAATTTTTAGGTTTCACTCTGTTTTCTCCTATATTGATAGATGTATTTGGAACTCTAAATCCAACACGGTTTGTGCTAGCTTCTTGAAACTTGACACAGTAAAGTAGTTTCACGTTCTATCACTATGTTTTGTTTCCTCTTGCTGTAGCCCTAAGCAGTGACTGGCGAGAACCACTTTCATGGAGAGGGGTTGCCAAGATTCCAAAAATTACGAATCTCCAAAAATCTCAGCAAATATTTTTTCACCCAAACTGGATGATACTTTCAGGTAATGATCAGTACACTAAGGCGACTTGGTTCCCCAAATGTCGTTCTTCTATGTTGAAGCGTTCATTTCCTGTAACAGTTTGAATTTTTAGGTTTCACTCTGTTTTCTCCTATATTGATACATGTATTTGGAACTCTAAATCCAACACGGTTTGTGCTAGCTTCTTGAAACTTGACACAATAAAGTAGTTTCACGTTCTATCTCTATGTTTTGTTTCCTCTTGATGTAGCCCTAAGCAGTGACTGGCGAGAAACACTTTCAAGGAAAGGGGTTGCCAAGCTTCCCAAAATTACGAATCTCCAGAAATCTCAGCAAATATTTTTTCACCCAAACTGGATGATACTTTCAGGTAATGATCAGTACACTAAGGCGACTTGGTTCCCCAAATGTCGTTCTTCTATGTTGAAGCGTTCATTTCCTGTAACAGTTTGAATTTTTAGGTTTCACTCTGTTTTCTCCTATATTGATAGATGTATTTGGAACTCTAAATCCAACACGGTTTGTGCTAGCTTCTTGAAACTTGACAAAGTAAAGTAGTTTCACGTTCTATCTCTATGTTTTGTTTCCTCTTGCTGTAGCCCTAAGCAGTGACTGGCGAGAACCACTTTCATGGATAGGGGTTGCCAAGCTTCCGAAAATTACGAATCTCCAGAAATCTCAGCAAATATTTTTTCACCCAAACTGGATGATACTTTCAGGTAATGATCAGTACACGAAGGCGACTTGGTTCCCCAAATGTCGTTCTTCTATGTTGAAGCGTTCATTTCCAGTAACAGTTTGAATTTTTAGGTTTCACTCTGTTTTCTCCTATATTGATAGATGTATTTGGAACTCTAAACCCAACACGGTTTGTGCTAGCTTCTTGAAACTTGATACAGTAAAGTAGTTTCACGTTCTATCTCTATGTTTTGTTTCCTCTTGCTGTAGCCCTAAGCAGTGACTGGCGAGAACCACTTTCATGGAGAGGGGTTGCCAAGCTTCCAAAAATCACGAATCTCCAGAAATCTCAGCAAATATTTTTTCACCCAAACTGGATGATACTTTCAGGTAATGATCAGTACACGAAGGCGACTTGGTTCCCCAAATGTCGTTCTTCTATGTTGAAGCGTTCATTTCCAGTAACACTTTGAATTTTTAGGTTTCACTCTGTTTTCTCCTATATTGATAGATGTATTTGGAACTCTAAATCCAACACGGTTTGTGCTAGCTTCTTGAAACTTGACACAGTAAAGTAGTTTCACGTTCTATCTCTATATTCTGTTTCCTCTTGATGTAGCCCTAAGCAGTGACTGGTGAGAAACACTTTCATGGAAAAAGGTTGCCAAGCTTCCAAAAGTTACGAATCTCCAGAAATCTCAGCAAATATTTTTTCACCCAAACTGGATGACACTTTCAGGTAATGATCAGTACACGAAGGCGACTTGGTTCCCCAAATTTCGTTCTTCTATGTTGAAGCGTTCATTTCCAGTAACTGTTTCAATTTTTAGGTTTCACTCTGTTTTCTCCTATATTGATACATGTATTTGGAACTCTAAATCCAACACGGTTTGTGCTAGCTTCTTGAAACTTGACACAGTAAAGTAGTTTCACGTTCTATCTCTGTTTTGTTTCCTCTTGCTGTAGCCCTAAGCAGTGACTGGCGAGAACCACTTTCATGGAGAGGGGTTGCCAAGCTTCCAAAAATTACGAATCTCCAGAAATCTCAGCAAATATTTTTTCACCCAAACTGGATGATACTTTCAGGTAATGATCAGTACACGAAGGCGACTTGGTTCCCCAAATGTCGTTCTTCTATGTTGAAGCGTTCATTTCCAGTAACACTTTGAATTTTTAGGTTTCACTCTGTTTTCTCCTATATTGATACATGTATTTGGAACTCTAAATCCAACACGGTTTGTGCTAGCTTCTTGAAACTTGACACAATAAAGTAGTTTCACGTTCTATCTCTGTTTTGTTTCCTCTTGATGTAGCCCTAAGCAGTGACTGGCGAGAAACTCTTTCATGGAAAGGGGTTGCCAAGCTTCCAAAAATTACGAATCTCCAGAAATCTCAGCAAATATTTTTTCACCCAAACTGGATGATACTTTCAGGTAATGATCAGTACACGAAGGCGACTTGGTTCCCCAAATGTCGTTCTTCTATGTTGAAGCGTTCATTTCCTGTAACAGTTTGAATTTTTAGGTTTCACTCTGTTTTCTCCTATATTGATACATGTATTTGGAACTCTAAGTCCATCACGGTTTGTGCTAGCTTCTTGAAACTTGATACAGTAAAGTAGTTTCACGTTCTATCTCTATGTTTTGTTTCCTCTTGCTGTAGCCCTAAGCAGTGACTGGCGAGAAACACTTTCATGGAGAGGGGTTGCCAAGCTTCCAAAAATTACAAATCTCCAGAAATCTCAGCAAATATTTTTTCACCCAAACTGGATGATACTTTCAGGTAATGATCAGTACACGAAGGCGACTTGGTTCCCCAAAGTTCGTTCTTCTATGTTGAAGCGTTCATTTCCAATAACACTTTGAATTTTTAGGTTTCACTCTGTTTTCTCCTATATTGATAGATGTATTTGGAACTCTAAATCCAACACGGTTTGTGCTAGCTTCTTGAAACTTGACACAATAAAGTAGTTTCACGTTCTATCTCTGTTTTGTTTCCTCTTGATGTAGCCCTAAGCAGTGACTGGCGAGAAACACTTTCATGGAAAGGGGTTGCCAAGCTTCCAAAAATTACGAATCTCCAGAAATCTCAGCCAATATTTTTTCACCCAAACTGGATGATACTTTCAGGTAATGACCAGTACACTAAGGCGACTTGGTTCCCCAAATGTCGTTCTTCTATGTTGAAGCGTTCATTTCCTGTAACAGTTTGAATTTTTAGGTTTCACTCTGTTTTCTCCTATATTGATACATGTATTTGGAACTCTAAGTCCATCACGGTTTGTGCTTGCTTCTTGAAACTTGATACAGTAAAGTAGTTTCACGTTCTATCTCTATGTTTTGTTTCCTCTTGCTGTAGCCCTAAGCAGTGACTGGCGAGAACCACTTTCATGGAGAGGGGTTGCCAAGCATACAAAAATTACGAATCTCCAGAAATCTCAGCAAACATTTTTTCACCCAAATTGGATGATACTTTCAGGTAATGATCAGTACACTAAGCCCACTTGGTTCCCCAAATTTCGTTCTTCTATGTTGAAGCGTTCGTTTCCAGCAACAGTTTGAAATTTGGCATTTCACACTGTTTTCTCCTATATTGATAGATGTATTTGGAACTCTAAATCCAACACGGTTTGTGCTAGCTTCTTGAAACTTGACACAATAAAGTAGTTTCACGTTCTATCTCTGTTTTGTTTCCTCTTGCTGTAGCCCTAAGCAGTGACTGGCGAGAACCACTTTCATGGAGAGGGGTTGCCAAGCTTCCAAAAATTACAAATCTCCAGAAATCTCAGCAAATATTTTTTCACCCAAACTGGATGATACTTTCAGGTAATGATCAGTACACGAAGGCGACTTGGTTCCCCAAAGTTCGTTCTTCTATGTTGAAGCGTTCATTTCCAATAACACTTTGAATTTTTAGGTTTCACTCTGTTTTCTCCTATATTGATAGATGTATTTGGAACTCTAAATCCAACACGGTTTGTGCTAGCTTCTTGAAACTTGACACAATAAAGTAGTTTCACGTTCTATCTCTGTTTTGTTTCCTCTTGATGTAGCCCTAAGCAGTGACTGGCGAGAAACACTTTCATGGAAAGGGGTTGCCAAGCTTCCAAAAATTACGAATCTCCAGAAATCTCAGCCAATATTTTTTCACCCAAACTGGATGATACTTTCAGGTAATGACCAGTACACTAAGGCGACTTAGTTCCCCAAATGTCGTTCTTCTATGTTGAAGCGTTCATTTCCTGTAACAGTTTGAATTTTTAGGTTTCACTCTGTTTTCTCCTATATTGATACATGTATTTGGAACTCTAAGTCCATCACGGTTTGTGCTTGCTTCTTGAAACTTGATACAGTAAAGTAGTTTCACGTTCTATCTCTATGTTTTGTTTCCTCTTGCTGTAGCCCTAAGCAGTGACTGGCGAGAACCACTTTCATGGAGAGGGGTTGCCAAGCATACAAAAATTACGAATCTCCAGAAATCTCAGCAAACATTTTTTCACCCAAATTGGATGATACTTTCAGGTAATGATCAGTACACTAAGCCCACTTGGTTCCCCAAATTTCGTTCTTCTATGTTGAAGCGTTCGTTTCCAGCAACAGTTTGAATTTTGGCATTTCACACTGTTTTCTCCTATATTGATAGATGTATTTGGAACTCTAAATCCAACACGGTTTGTGCTAGCTTCGTGAAACATGACACAGTAAAGTAGTTTCAAGTTCTATCTCGATGTTTTGTTTCCTCTTGATGTAGCCTTAAGCAGTGACTGGACAGAAACACTTTCATTGAAAGGGGTTGCCAAGCATACAAAAATAACGAATCTCCAGAAATCTCAGCAAATATTTTTTCACCCAAACTGGATGATACTTTCAGGTAATGATCAGTACACTAAGCCCACTTGGTTCCCCAAATTTCGTTTTTCTATGTTGAAGCGTTCGTTTCCAGCAACAGTTTGAATTTTGGCATTACACACTGTTTTCTCCTATATTGATAGATGTATTTGGAACTCTAAATCCAACACGGTTTGTGCTAGCTTCTTGAAACTTGACACAGTAAAGTAGTTTCACGTTCTATCTCTATATTCTGTTTCCTCTTGATGTAGCCCTAAGCAGTGACTGGTGAGAAACACTTTCATGGAAAAAGGTTGCCAAGCTTCCAAAAGTTACGAATCTCCAGAAATCTCAGCAAATATTTTTTCACCCAAACTGGATGACACTTTCAGGTAATGATCAGTACACGAAGGCGACTTGGTTCCCCAAATTTCGTTCTTCTATGTTGAAGCGTTCATTTCCAGTAACAGTTTCAATTTTTAGGTTTCACTCTGTTTTCTCCTATATTGATACATGTATTTGGAACTCTAAATCCAACACGGTTTGTGCTAGCTTCTTGAAACTTGATACAGTAAAGTAGTTTCACGTTCTATCTCTAGGTTTTGTTTCCTCTTGATGTAGCCCTAAGCAGTGACTGGCGAGAACCACTTTCATGGAAAGGGGTTGCCAAGCTTCCAAAAATTACGAATCTCCAGAAATCTCAGCAAATATTTTTTCACCCAAACTGGATGATACTTTCAGGTAATGATCAGTACACTAAGGCGACTTGGTTCCCCAAATGTCGTTCTTCTATGTTGAAGCGTTCATTTCCAGTAACAGTTTGAATTTTTAGGTTTCACTCTGTTTTCTCCTATATTGATACATGTATTTGGAACTCTAAATCCAACACGGTGTGTGCTAGCTTCTTGAAACTTGACACAGTAAAGTAGTTTCACGTTCTATCTCTGTTTTGTTTCCTCTTGCTGTAGCCCTAAGCAGTGACTGGCGAGAACCACTTTCATGGAGAGGGGTTGCCAAGCTTCCAAAAATTACGAATCTCCAGAAATCTCAGCAAATATTTTTTCACCCAAACTGGATGATACTTTCAGGTAATGATCAGTACACGAAGGCGACTTGGTTCCCCAAATGTCGTTCTTCTATGTTGAAGCGTTCATTTCCTGTAACAGTTTGAATTTTTAGGTTTCACTCTGTTTTCTCCTATATTGATACATGTATTTGGAACTCTAAGTCCATCACGGTTTGTGCTAGCTTCTTGAAACTTGATACAGTAAAGTAGTTTCACGTTCTATCTCTATGTTTTGTTTCCTCTTGCTGTAGCCCTAAGCAGTGACTGGCGAGAACCACTTTCATGGAGAGGGGTTGCCAAGCTTCCAAAAATTACGAATCTCCAGAAATCTCAGCCAATATTTTTTCACCCAAACTGGATGATACTTTCAGGTAATGACCAGTACACTAAGGCGACTTGGTTCCCCAAATGTCGTTCTTCTATGTTGAAGCGTTCATTTCCTGTAACAGTTTGAATTTTTAGGTTTCACTCTGTTTTCTCCTATATTGATACATGTATTTGGAACTCTAAGTCCATCACGGTTTGTGCTTGCTTCTTGAAACTTGATACAGTAAAGTAGTTTCACGTTCTATCTCTATGTTTTGTTTCCTCTTGCTGTAGCCCTAAGCAGTGACTGGCGAGAACCACTTTCATGGAGAGGGGTTGCCAAGCATACAAAAATTACGAATCTCCAGAAATCTCAGCAAACATTTTTTCACCCAAATTGGATGATACTTTCAGGTAATGATCAGTACACTAAGCCCACTTGGTTCCCCAAATTTCGTTCTTCTATGTTGAAGCGTTCGTTTCCAGCAACAGTTTGAATTTTGGCATTTCACACTGTTTTCTCCTATATTGATAGATGTATTTGGAACTCTAAATCCAACACGGTTTGTGCTAGCTTCGTGAAACATGACACAGTAAAGTAGTTTCAAGTTCTATCTCGATGTTTTGTTTCCTCTTGATGTAGCCTTAAGCAGTGACTGGACAGAAACACTTTCATTGAAAGGGGTTGCCAAGCATACAAAAATAACGAATCTCCAGAAATCTCAGCAAATATTTTTTCACCCAAACTGGATGATACTTTCAGGTAATGATCAGTACACTAAGCCCACTTGGTTCCCCAAATTTCGTTTTTCTATGTTGAAGCGTTCGTTTCCAGCAACAGTTTGAATTTTGGCATTACACACTGTTTTCTCCTATATTGATAGATGTATTTGGAACTCTAAATCCAACACGGTTTGTGCTAGCTTCTTGAAACTTGACACAGTAAAGTAGTTTCACGTTCTATCTCTATATTCTGTTTCCTCTTGATGTAGCCCTAAGCAGTGACTGGTGAGAAACACTTTCATGGAAAAAGGTTGCCAAGCTTCCAAAAGTTACGAATCTCCAGAAATCTCAGCAAATATTTTTTCACCCAAACTGGATGACACTTTCAGGTAATGATCAGTACACGAAGGCGACTTGGTTCCCCAAATTTCGTTCTTCTATGTTGAAGCGTTCATTTCCAGTAACAGTTTCAATTTTTAGGTTTCACTCTGTTTTCTCCTATATTGATACATGTATTTGGAACTCTAAATCCAACACGGTTTGTGCTAGCTTCTTGAAACTTGACACAGTAAAGTAGTTTCACGTTCTATCTCTGTTTTGTTTCCTCTTGCTGTAGCCCTAAGCAGTGACTGGCGAGAACCACTTTCATGGAGAGGGGTTGCCAAGCTTCCAAAAATTACGAATCTCCAGAAATCTCAGCAAATATTTTTTCACCCAAACTGGATGATACTTTCAGGTAATGATCAGTACACTAAGGCGACTTGGTTCCCCAAATGTCGTTCTTCTATGTTGAAGCGTTCATTTCCAGTAACAGTTTGAATTTTTAGGTTTCACTCTGTTTTCTCCTATATTGATACATGTATTTGGAACTCTAAATCCAACACGGTTTGTGCTAGCTTCTTGAAACTTGACACAGTAAAGTAGTTTCACGTTCTATCTCTGTTTTGTTTCCTCTTGCTGTAGCCCTAAGCAGTGACTGGCGAGAACCACTTTCATGGAGAGGGGTTGCCAAGCTTCCAAAAATTACGAATCTCCAGAAATCTCAGCAAATATTTTTTCACCCAAACTGGATGATACTTTCAGGTAATGATCAGTACACGAAGGCGACTTGGTTCCCCAAATGTCGTTCTTCTATGTTGAAGCGTTCATTTCCAGTAACACTTTGAATTTTTAGGTTTCACTCTGTTTTCTCCTATATTGATACATGTATTTGGAACTCTAAATCCAACACGGTTTGTGCTAGCTTCTTGAAACTTGACACAATAAAGTAGTTTCACGTTCTATCTCTGTTTTGTTTCCTCTTGATGTAGCCCTAAGCAGTGACTGGCGAGAAACTCTTTCATGGAAAGGGGTTGCCAAGCTTCCAAAAATTACGAATCTCCAGAAATCTCAGCCAATATTTTTTCACCCAAACTGGATGATACTTTCAGGTAATGACCAGTACACTAAGGCGACTTGGTTCCCCATATGTCGTTCTTGTATGTTGAAGCGTTCATTTCCTGTAACAGTTTGAATTTTTAGGTTTCACTGTGTTTTCTCCTATATTGATACATGTATTTGGAACTCTAAGTCCATCACGGTTTGTGCTTGCTTCTTGAAACTTGATACAGTAAAGTAGTTTCACGTTCTATCTCTATGTTTTGTTTCCTCTTGCTGTAGCCCTAAGCAGTGACTGGCGAGAACCACTTTCATGGAGAGGGGTTGCCAAGCATACAAAAATTACGAATCTCCAGAAATCTCAGCAAACATTTTTTCACCCAAATTGGATGATACTTTCAGGTAATGATCAGTACACTAAGCCCACTTGGTTCCCCAAATTTCGTTCTTCTATGTTGAAGCGTTCGTTTCCAGCAACAGTTTGAATTTTGGCATTTCACACTGTTTTCTCCTATATTGATAGATGTATTTGGAACTCTAAATCCAACACGGTTTGTGCTAGCTTCGTGAAACATGACACAGTAAAGTAGTTTCAAGTTCTATCTCGATGTTTTGTTTCCTCTTGATGTAGCCTTAAGCAGTGACTGGACAGAAACACTTTCATTGAAAGGGGTTGCCAAGCATACAAAAATAACGAATCTCCAGAAATCTCAGCAAATATTTTTTCACCCAAACTGGATGATACTTTCAGGTAATGATCAGTACACTAAGCCCACTTGGTTCCCCAAATTTCGTTTTTCTATGTTGAAGCGTTCGTTTCCAGCAACAGTTTGAATTTTGGCATTACACACTGTTTTCTCCTATATTGATAGATGTATTTGGAACTCTAAATCCAACACGGTTTGTGCTAGCTTCTTGAAACTTGACACAGTAAAGTAGTTTCACGTTCTATCTCTATATTCTGTTTCCTCTTGATGTAGCCCTAAGCAGTGACTGGTGAGAAACACTTTCATGGAAAAAGGTTGCCAAGCTTCCAAAAGTTACGAATCTCCAGAAATCTCAGCAAATATTTTTTCACCCAAACTGGATGACACTTTCAGGTAATGATCAGTACACGAAGGCGACTTGGTTCCCCAAATTTCGTTCTTCTATGTTGAAGCGTTCATTTCCAGTAACAGTTTCAATTTTTAGGTTTCACTCTGTTTTCTCCTATATTGATACATGTATTTGGAACTCTAAATCCAACACGGTTTGTGCTAGCTTCTTGAAACTTGATACAGTAAAGTAGTTTCACGTTCTATCTCTAGGTTTTGTTTCCTCTTGATGTAGCCCTAAGCAGTGACTGGCGAGAACCACTTTCATGGAAAGGGGTTGCCAAGCTTCCAAAAATTACGAATCTCCAGAAATCTCAGCAAATATTTTTTCACCCAAACTGGATGATACTTTCAGGTAATGATCAGTACACTAAGGCGACTTGGTTCCCCAAATGTCGTTCTTCTATGTTGAAGCGTTCATTTCCAGTAACAGTTTGAATTTTTAGGTTTCACTCTGTTTTCTCCTATATTGATACATGTATTTGGAACTCTAAATCCAACACGGTGTGTGCTAGCTTCTTGAAACTTGACACAGTAAAGTAGTTTCACGTTCTATCTCTGTTTTGTTTCCTCTTGCTGTAGCCCTAAGCAGTGACTGGCGAGAACCACTTTCATGGAGAGGGGTTGCCAAGCTTCCAAAAATTACGAATCTCCAGAAATCTCAGCAAATATTTTTTCACCCAAACTGGATGATACTTTCAGGTAATGATCAGTACACGAAGGCGACTTGGTTCCCCAAATGTCGTTCTTCTATGTTGAAGCGTTCATTTCCTGTAACAGTTTGAATTTTTAGGTTTCACTCTGTTTTCTCCTATATTGATACATGTATTTGGAACTCTAAGTCCATCACGGTTTGTGCTAGCTTCTTGAAACTTGATACAGTAAAGTAGTTTCACGTTCTATCTCTATGTTTTGTTTCCTCTTGCTGTAGCCCTAAGCAGTGACTGGCGAGAACCACTTTCATGGAGAGGGGTTGCCAAGCTTCCAAAAATTACGAATCTCCAGAAATCTCAGCCAATATTTTTTCACCCAAACTGGATGATACTTTCAGGTAATGACCAGTACACTAAGGCGACTTGGTTCCCCAAATGTCGTTCTTCTATGTTGAAGCGTTCATTTCCTGTAACAGTTTGAATTTTTAGGTTTCACTCTGTTTTCTCCTATATTGATACATGTATTTGGAACTCTAAGTCCATCACGGTTTGTGCTTGCTTCTTGAAACTTGATACAGTAAAGTAGTTTCATGTTCTATCTCTATGTTTTGTTTCCTCTTGCTGTAGCCCTAAGCAGTGACTGGCGAGAACCACTTTCATGGAGAGGGGTTGCCAAGCATACAAAAATTACGAATCTCCAGAAATCTCAGCAAACATTTTTTCAGCCAAATTGGATGATACTTTCAGGTAATGATCAGTACACTAAGCCCACTTGGTTCCCCAAATTTCGTTCTTCTATGTTGAAGCGTTCGTTTCCAGCAACAGTTTGAATTTTGGCATTTCACACTGTTTTCTCCTATATTGATAGATGTATTTGGAACTCTAAATCCAACACGGTTTGTGCTAGCTTCGTGAAACATGACACAGTAAAGTAGTTTCAAGTTCTATCTCGATGTTTTGTTTCCTCTTGATGTAGCCTTAAGCAGTGACTGGACAGAAACACTTTCATTGAAAGGGGTTGCCAAGCATACAAAAATAACGAATCTCCAGAAATCTCAGCAAATATTTTTTCACCCAAACTGGATGATACTTTCAGGTAATGATCAGTACACTAAGCCCACTTGGTTCCCCAAATTTCGTTTTTCTATGTTGAAGCGTTCGTTTCCAGCAACAGTTTGAATTTTGGCATTACACACTGTTTTCTCCTATATTGATAGATGTATTTGGAACTCTAAATCCAACACGGTTTGTGCTAGCTTCTTGAAACTTGACACAGTAAAGTAGTTTCACGTTCTATCTCTATATTCTGTTTCCTCTTGATGTAGCCCTAAGCAGTGACTGGTGAGAAACACTTTCATGGAAAAAGGTTGCCAAGCTTCCAAAAGTTACGAATCTCCAGAAATCTCAGCAAATATTTTTTCACCCAAACTGGATGACACTTTCAGGTAATGATCAGTACACGAAGGCGACTTGGTTCCCCAAATTTCGTTCTTCTATGTTGAAGCGTTCATTTCCAGTAACAGTTTCAATTTTTAGGTTTCACTCTGTTTTCTCCTATATTGATACATGTATTTGGAACTCTAAATCCAACACGGTTTGTGCTAGCTTCTTGAAACTTGATACAGTAAAGTAGTTTCACGTTCTATCTCTAGGTTTTGTTTCCTCTTGATGTAGCCCTAAGCAGTGACTGGCGAGAACCACTTTCATGGAAAGGGGTTGCCAAGCTTCCAAAAATTACGAATCTCCAGAAATCTCAGCAAATATTTTTTCACCCAAACTGGATGATACTTTCAGGTAATGATCAGTACACTAAGGCGACTTGGTTCCCCAAATGTCGTTCTTCTATGTTGAAGCGTTCATTTCCAGTAACAGTTTGAATTTTTAGGTTTCACTCTGTTTTCTCCTATATTGATACATGTATTTGGAACTCTAAATCCAACACGGTGTGTGCTAGCTTCTTGAAACTTGACACAGTAAAGTAGTTTCACGTTCTATCTCTGTTTTGTTTCCTCTTGCTGTAGCCCTAAGCAGTGACTGGCGAGAACCACTTTCATGGAGAGGGGTTGCCAAGCTTCCAAAAATTACGAATCTCCAGAAATCTCAGCAAATATTTTTTCACCCAAACTGGATGATACTTTCAGGTAATGATCAGTACACGAAGGCGACTTGGTTCCCCAAATGTCGTTCTTCTATGTTGAAGCGTTCATTTCCTGTAACAGTTTGAATTTTTAGGTTTCACTCTGTTTTCTCCTATATTGATACATGTATTTGGAACTCTAAGTCCATCACGGTTTGTGCTTGCTTCTTGAAACTTGATACAGTAAAGTAGTTTCACGTTCTATCTCTATGTTTTGTTTCCTCTTGCTGTAGCCCTAAGCAGTGACTGGCGAGAACCACTTTCATGGAGAGGGGTTGCCAAGCATACAAAAATTACGAATCTCCAGAAATCTCAGCAAACATTTTTTCAGCCAAATTGGATGATACTTTCAGGTAATGATCAGTACACTAAGCCCACTTGGTTCCCCAAATTTCGTTCTTCTATGTTGAAGCGTTCGTTTCCAGCAACAGTTTGAATTTTGGCATTTCACACTGTTTTCTCCTATATTGATAGATGTATTTGGAACTCTAAATCCAACACGGTTTGTGCTAGCTTCGTGAAACATGACACAGTAAAGTAGTTTCAAGTTCTATCTCGATGTTTTGTTTCCTCTTGATGTAGCCTTAAGCAGTGACTGGACAGAAACACTTTCATTGAAAGGGGTTGCCAAGCATACAAAAATAACGAATCTCCAGAAATCTCAGCAAATATTTTTTCACCCAAACTGGATGATACTTTCAGGTAATGATCAGTACACTAAGCCCACTTGGTTCCCCAAATTTCGTTTTTCTATGTTGAAGCGTTCGTTTCCAGCAACAGTTTGAATTTTGGCATTACACACTGTTTTCTCCTATATTGATAGATGTATTTGGAACTCTAAATCCAACACGGTTTGTGCTAGCTTCTTGAAACTTGATACAGTAAAGTAGTTTCACGTTCTATCTCTATATTCTGTTTCCTCTTGATGTAGCCCTAAGCAGTGACTGGTGAGAAACACTTTCATGGAAAAAGGTTGCCAAGCTTCCAAAAGTTACGAATCTCCAGAAATCTCAGCAAATATTTTTTCACCCAAACTGGATGACACTTTCAGGTAATGATCAGTACACGAAGGCGACTTGGTTCCCCAAATTTCGTTCTTCTATGTTGAAGCGTTCATTTCCAGTAACAGTTTCAATTTTTAGGTTTCACTCTGTTTTCTCCTATATTGATACATGTATTTGGAACTCTAAATCCAACACGGTTTGTGCTAGCTTCTTGAAACTTGACACAGTAAAGTAGTTTCACGTTCTATCTCTGTTTTGTTTCCTCTTGCTGTAGCCCTAAGCAGTGACTGGCGAGAACCACTTTCATGGAGAGGGGTTGCCAAGCTTCCAAAAATTACGAATCTCCAGAAATCTCAGCAAATATTTTTTCACCCAAACTGGATGATACTTTCAGGTAATGATCAGTACACTAAGGCGACTTGGTTCCCCAAATGTCGTTCTTCTATGTTGAAGCGTTCATTTCCAGTAACAGTTTGAATTTTTAGGTTTCACTCTGTTTTCTCCTATATTGATACATGTATTTGGAACTCTAAATCCAACACGGTTTGTGCTAGCTTCTTGAAACTTGACACAGTAAAGTAGTTTCACGTTCTATCTCTGTTTTGTTTCCTCTTGCTGTAGCCCTAAGCAGTGACTGGCGAGAACCACTTTCATGGAGAGGGGTTGCCAAGCTTCCAAAAATTACGAATCTCCAGAAATCTCAGCAAATATTTTTTCACCCAAACTGGATGATACTTTCAGGTAATGATCAGTACACGAAGGCGACTTGGTTCCCCAAATGTCGTTCTTCTATGTTGAAGCGTTCATTTCCAGTAACACTTTGAATTTTTAGGTTTCACTCTGTTTTCTCCTATATTGATAGATGTATTTGGAACTCTAAACCCAACACGGTTTGTGCTAGCTTCTTGAAACTTGATACACTAAAGTAGTTTCACGTTCTATCTCTATGTTTTGTTTCCTCTTGCTGTAGCCCTAAGCAGTGACTGGCGAGAACCACTTTCATGGAGAGGGGTTGCCAAGCTTCCAAAAATTACGAATCTCCAGAAATCTCAGCAAATATTTTTTCACCCAAACTGGATGATACTTTCAGGTAATGATCAGTACACTAAGGCGACTTGGTTCCCCAAATGTCGTTCTTCTATGTTGAAGCGTTCATTTCCTGTAACAGTTTGAATTTTTAGGTTTCACTCTGTTTTCTCCTATGTTGATACATGTATTTGGAACTCCAAACCATCACGGTTTGTGCTAGCTTCTTGAAACTTGACACAATAAAGTAGTTTCACGTTCTATCTCTGTTTTGTTTCCTCTTGATGTAGCCCTAAGCAGTGACTGGCGAGAAACACTTTCATGGAAAGGGGTTGCCAAGCTTCCAAAAATTACGAATCTCCAGAAATCTCAGCAAATATTTTTTCACCCAAACTGGATGATACTTTCAGGTAATGATCAGTACACTAAGGCGACTTGGTTCCCCAAATGTCGTTCTTCTATGTTGAAGCGTTCATTTCCTGTAACAGTTTGAATTTTTAGGTTTCACTCTGTTTTCTCCTATATTGATACATGTATTTGGAACTCTAAGTCCATCACGGTTTGTGCTAGCTTCTTGAAACTTGATACAGTAAAGTAGTTTCACGTTCTATCTCTATGTTTTGTTTCCTCTTGCTGTAGCCCTAAGCAGTGACTGGCGAGAACCACTTTCATGGAGAGGGGTTGCCAAGCTTCCAAAAATTACGAATCTCCAGAAATCTCAGCAAATATTTTTTCACCCAAACTGGATGATACTTTCAGGTAATGATCAGTACACGAAGGCGACTTGGTTCCCCAAATGTCGTTCTTCTATGTTGAAGCGTTCATTTCCAGTAACAGTTTGAATTTTTAGGTTTCACTCTGTTTTCTCCTATATTGATAGATGTATTTGGAACTCTAAATCCAACACGGTTTGTGCTAGCTTCGTGAAACATGACACAGTAAAGAAGTTTCAAGTTCTATCTCGATGTTTTGTTTCCTCTTGATGTAGCCTTAAGCAGTGACTGGACAGAAACACTTTCATTGAAAGGGGTTGCCAAGCATACAAAAATAACGAATCTCCAGAAATCTCAGCAAATATTTTTTCACCCAAACTGGATGATACTTTCAGGTAATGATCAGTACACTAAGGCGACTTGGTTCCTCAAAGTTCGTTCTTCTATGTTGAAGCGTTCATTTCCTGTAACAGTTTGAATTTTTAGGTTTCACTCTGTTTTCTCCTATATTGATACATGTATTTGGAACTCTAAATCCAACACGGTTTGTGCTAGCTTCTTGAAACTTGACACAGTAAAGTAGTTTCACGTTCTATCTCTATGTTTTGTTTCCTCTTGCTGTAGCCCTAAGCAGTGACTGGCGAGAACCACTTTCATGGAGAGGGGTTGCCAAGCTTCCAAAAATTACGAATCTCCAGAAATCTCAGCAAATATTTTTTCACCCAAACTGGATGATACTTTCAGGTAATGATCAGTACACGAAGGCGACTTGGTTCCCCAAATGTCGTTCTTCTGTGTTGAAGCGTTCATTTCCAGTAACAGTTTTAATTTTTAGGTTTCACTCTGTTTTCTCCTTTATTGATAGATGTATTTGGAACTCTAAATCCAACACGGTTTGTGCTAGCTTCTTGAAACTTGACACAGTAAAGTAGTTTCACGTTCTATCTCTATGTTTTGTTTCCTCTTGCTGTAGCCCTAAGCAGTGACTGGTGAGAACCACTTTCATGGAGAGGGGTTGCCAAGCTTCCAAAAATTACGAATCTCCAGAAATCTCAGCAAATATTTTTTCACCCAAACTGGATGATACTTTCAGGTAATGATCAGTATACGAAGGCGACTTGGTTCCCCAAATGTCGTTCTTCTATGTTGAAGCGTTCATTTCCTGTAACAGTTTGAATTTTTAGGTTTCACTCTGTTTTCTCCTATATTGATACATGTATTTGGAACTCTAAATCCAACACGGTTTGTGCTAGCTTCTTGAAACTTGACACAATAAAGTAGTTTCACGTTCTATCTCTATGTTTTGTTTCCTCTTGATGTAGCCCTAAGCAGTGACTGGCGAGTAACACTTTCATGGAGAGGGGTTGCCAAGCTTCCAAAAATTACGAATGTCCAGAAATCTCAGCAAATATTTTTTCACCCAAACTGGATGATACTTTCTGGTAATGATCAGTACACGAAGGCGACTTGGTTCCCCAAATGTAGTTCTTCTATGTGGAAGCGTTCATTTCCAGTAACACTTTGAATTTTTAGGTTTCACTCTGTTTCTCCTATATTGATAGATGTATTTGGAACTCTAAATCCAACACGGTTTGTGCTAGCTTCTTGAAACTTGATTCAGTAAAGTAGTTTCACGTTCTATCTCTATGTTTTCTTTCCTCTTGCTGTAGCCCTAAGCAGTGACTGGCGAGAAACACTTTCATGGAGAGGGGTTGCCAAGCATACAAAAATTACGAATCTCCAGAAATCTCAGCAAATATTTTTTCACCCAAACTGGATGATACTTTCAGGTAATGATCAGTACACTAAGGTGACTTGGTTCCCCAAATTTCGTTCTTCTATGTTGAAGCATTCATTTCCAGTAACAGTTTGAATTTTTAGGTTTCACTCTGTTTTCTCCTATATTGATACATGTATTTGGAACTCTAAATCCAACACGGTTTGTGCTAGCTTCTTGAAACTTGATACAGTAAAGTAGTTTCACGTTCTATCTCTATGTTTTCTTTCCTCTTGCTGTAGCCCTAAGCAGTGACTGGCGAGAAACACTTTCATGGAGAGGGGTTGCCAAGCATACAAAAATTACGAATCTCCAGAAATCTCAGCAAACATTTTTTCATCCAAATTGGATGATACTTTCAGGTAATGATCAGTACACTAAGCCCACTTGGTTCCCCAAATTTCGTTCTTCTATGTTGAAGCGTTCGTTTCCAGCAACAGTTTGAATTTTGGCATTTCACACTGTTTTCTCCTATATTGATAGATGTATTTGGAACTCTAAATCCAACACGGTTTGTGCTAGCTTCGTGAAACATGACACAGTAAAGTAGTTTCAAGTTCTATCTCGATGTTTTGTTTCCTCTTGATGTAGCCTTAAGCAGTGACTGGACAGAAACACTTTCATTGAAAGGGGTTGCCAAGCATACAAAAATAACGAATCTCCAGAAATCTCAGCAAATATTTTTTCACCCAAACTGGATGATACTTTCAGGTAATGATCAGTACACTAAGGCGACTTGGTTCCCCAAATGTCATTCTTCTATGTTGAAGCGTTCATTTCCTGTAACAGTTTGAATTTTTAGGTTTCACTCTGTTTTCTCCTATATTGATACATGTATTTGGAACTCTAAATCCAACACGGTTTGTGCTACCTTCTTGAAACTTGACACAGTAAAGTAGTTTCACGTTCTATCTCTATGTTTTGTTTCCTCTTGCTGTAGCCTTAAGCAGTGACTGGACAGAAACACTTTCATTGAAAGGGGTTGCCAAGCATACAAAAATAACGAATCTCCAGAAATCTCAGCAAATATTTTTTCACCCAAACTGGATGATACTTTCAGGTAATGATCAGTACACTAAGCCCACTTGGTTCCCCAAGTTTCGTTCTTCTATGTTGAAGCGTTCGTTTCCAGCAACAGTTTGAATTTTGGCATTTCACACTGTTTTCTCCTATATTGATAGATGTATTTGGAACTCTAAATCCAACACGGTTTGTGCTAGCTTCTTGAAACTTGATACAGTAAAGTAGTTTCACGTTCTATCTCTATGTTTTGTTTCCTCTTGCTGTAGCCCTAAGCAGTGACTGGCGAGAACCACTTTCATGGAGAGGGGTTGCCAAGCATACAAAAATTACGAATCTCCAGAAATCTCAGCAAACATTTTTTCAGCCAAATTGGATGATACTTTCAGGTAATGATCAGTACACTAAGCCCACTTGGTTCCCCAAATTTCGTTCTTCTATGTTGAAGCGTTCGTTTCCAGTAACACTTTGAATTTTGGCGTTTCACACTGTTTTCTCCTATATTGATAGATGTATTTGGAACTCTAAATCCAACACGGTTTGCGCTAGCTTCTTGAACCTTGACACAGTAAAGTAGTTTCACGTTCTATCTCTATGTTTTGTTTCCTCTTGCTGTAGCCCTAAGCAGTGACTGGCGAGAACCACTTTCATGGAGAGGGGTTGCCAAGCTTCCAAAAATTACGAATCTCCAGAAATCTCAGCAAATATTTTTTCACCCAAACTGGATGATACTTTCAGGTAATGATCAGTACACGAAGGCGACTTGGTTCCCCAAAGTTCGTTCTTCTATGTTGAAGCGTTCATTTCCAGTAACAGTTTGAATTTTTAGGTTTCACTCTGTTTTCTCCTATATTGATAGATGTATTTGGAACTCTAAATCCAACACGGTTTGTGCTAGCTTCTTGAAACTTGATACAGTAAAGTAGTTTCACGTTCTATCTCTATGTTTTGTTTCCTCTTGCTGTAGCCCTAAGCAGTGACTGGCGAGAACCACTTTCATGGAGAGGGGTTGCCAAGCTTCCAAAAATTACGAATCTCCAGAAATCTCAGCAAATATTTTTTCACCCAAACTGGATGATACTTTCAGGTAATGATCAGTACACGAAGGCGACTTGGTTCCCCAAATGTCGTTCTTCTATGTTGAAGCGTTCATTTCCAGTAACAGTTTGAATTTTTAGGTTTCACTCTGTTTTCTCCTATATTGATAGATGTATTTGGAACTCTAAATCCACCACGGTTTGTGCTAGCTTCATGAAACTTGACAAAGTAAAGTAGTTTCACGTTCTATCTCCATATTCTGTTTCCTCTTGATGTAGCCCTAAGCAGTGACTGGTGAGAAACACTTTCATGGAAAAAGGTTGCCAAGCTTCCAAAAGTTACGAATCTCCAGAAATCTCAGCAAATATTTGTTCACCCAAACTGGATGATACTTTCAGGTAATGATCAGTACACGAAGGCGACTTGGTTCCCCAAATTTCGTTCTTCTATGTTGAAGCGTTCATTTCCAGTAACAGTTTGAATTTTTAGGTTTCACTCTGTTTTCTCCTATATTGATACATGTATTTGGAACTCTAAATCCAACACGGTTTGTGCTAGCTTCTTGAAACTTGACACCGTAAAGTAGTTTCACGTTCTATCTCTAGGTTTTGTTTCCTCTTGATGTAGCCCTAAGCAGTGACTGGCGAGAAACACTTTCATGGAAAGGGGTTGCCAAGCTTCCAAAAATTACGAATCTCCAGAAATCTCAGCAAATATTTTTTCACCCAAACTGGATGATACTTTCAGGTAATGATCAGTACACGAAGGCGTCTTGGTTCCCCAAATTTCGTTCTTCTATGTAAAAGCGTTCATTTCCAGTAACAGTTTGAATTTTTAGGTTTCACTCTGTTTTCTCCTATATTGATACATGTATTTGGAACTCTAAATCCAACACGGTTTGTGCTAGCTTCTTGAAACTTGACACAGTAAAGTAGTTTCACGTTCTATCTCTATGTTTTGTTTCCTCTTGCTGTAGCCCTAAGCAGTGACTGGCGAGAACCACTTTCATGGAGAGGGGTTGCCAAGCTTCCAAAAATTACGAATCTCCAGAAATCTCAGCAAATATTTTTTCACCCAAACTGGATGATACTTTCAGGTAATGATCAGTACACGAAGGCGACTTGGTTCCCCAAATGTCGTTCTTCTATGTTGAAGCGTTCATTTCCTGTAACAGTTTGAATTTTTAGGTTTCACTCTGTTTTCTCCTATATTGATACATGTATTTGGAACTCTAAATCCAACACGGTTTGTGCTAGCTTCTTGAAACTTGACACAATAAAGTAGTTTCACGTTCTATCTCTATGTTTTGTTTCCTCTTGATGTAGCCCTAAGCAGTGACTGGCGAGTAACACTTTCATGGAGAGGGGTTGCCAAGCTTCCAAAAATTACGAATGTCCAGAAATCTCAGCAAATATTTTTTCACCCAAACTGGATGATACTTTCTGGTAATGATCAGTACACGAAGGCGACTTGGTTCCCCAAATGTAGTTCTTCTATGTGGAAGCGTTCATTTCCAGTAACACTTTGAATTTTTAGGTTTCACTCTGTTTCTCCTATATTGATAGATGTGTTTGGAACTCTAAATCCAACACGGTTTGTGCTAGCTTCATGAAACTTGACAAACTAAAGTAGTTTCACGTTCTATCTCTACATTCTGTTTCCTCTTGATGTAGCCCTAAGCAGTGACTGGTGAGAAACACTTTCATGGAAAAAGGTTGCCAAACTTCCAAAAATTACGAATCTCCAGAAATCTCAGCAAATATTTTTTCACCCAAACTGGATGATACTTTCAGGTAATGATCAGTACACTAAGGTGACTTGGTTCCCCAAATTTCGTTCTTCTATGTTGAAGCGTTCATTTCCAGTAACAGTTTGAATTTTTAGGTTTCACTCTGTTTTCTCCTATATTGATACATGTATTTGGAACTCTAAATCCATCACGGTTTGTGCTAGCTTCTTGAAACTTGATACAGTAAAGTAGTTTCACGTTCTATCTCTATGTTTTCTTTCCTCTTGCTGTAGCCCTAAGCAGTGACTGGCGAGAAACACTTTCATGGAGAGGGGTTGCCAAGCATACAAAAATTACGAATCTCCAGAAATCTCAGCAAACATTTTTTCATCCAAATTGGATGATACTTTCAGGTAATGATCAGTACACTAAGCCCACTTGGTTCCCCAAATTTCGTTCTTCTATGTTGAAGCGTTCGTTTCCAGCAACAGTTTGAATTTTGGCATTTCACACTGTTTTCTCCTATATTGATAGATGTATTTGGAACTCTAAACCCAACACGGTTTGTGCTAGCTTCGTGAAACATGACACAGTAAAGTAGTTTCAAGTTCTATCTCGATGTTTTGTTTCCTCTTGATGTAGCCTTAAGCAGTGACTGGACAGAAACACTTTCATTGAAAGGGGTTGCCAAGCATACAAAAATAACGAATCTCCAGAAATCTCAGCAAATATTTTTTCACCCAAACTGGATGATACTTTCAGGTAATGATCAGTACACTACGGCGACTTGGTTCCCCAAATGTCGTTCTTCTATGTTGAAGCGTTCATTTCCTGTAACAGTTTGAATTTTTAGGTTTCACTCTGTTTTCTCCTATATTGATACATGTATTTGGAACTCTAAATCCAACACGGTTTGTGCTACCTTCTTGAAACTTGACACAGTAAAGTAGTTTCACGTTCTATCTCTATGTTTTGTTTCCTCTTGCTGTAGCCTTAAGCAGTGACTGGACAGAAACACTTTCATTGAAAGGGGTTGCCAAGCATACAAAAATAACGAATCTCCAGAAATCTCAGCAAATATTTTTTCACCCAAACTGGATGATACTTTAAGGTAATGATCAGTACACTAAGCCCACTTGGTTCCCCAAGTTTCGTTCTTCTATGTTGAAGCGTTCGTTTCCAGCAACACTTTGAATTTTGGCGTTTCACACTGTTTTCTCCTATATTGATAGATGTATTTGGAACTCTAAATCCAACACGGTTTGCGCTAGCTTCTTGAACCTTGACACAGTAAAGTAGTTTCACGTTCTATCTCTATGTTTTGTTTCCTCTTGCTGTAGCCCTAAGCAGTGACTGGCGAGAACCACTTTCATGGAGAGGGGTTGCCAAGCTTCCAAAAATTACGAATCTCCAGAAATCTCAGCAAATATTTTTTCACCCAAACTGGATGATACTTTCAGGTAATGATCAGTACACGAAGGCGACTTGGTTCCCCAAAGTTCGTTCTTCTATGTTGAAGCGTTCATTTCCAGTAACAGTTTGAATTTTTAGGTTTCACTCTGTTTTCTCCTATATTGATAGATGTATTTGGAACTCTAAATCCAACACGGTTTGTGCTAGCTTCTTGAAACTTGATACAGTAAAGTAGTTTCACGTTCTATCTCTATGTTTTGTTTCCTCTTGCTGTAGCCCTAAGCAGTGACTGGCGAGAACCACTTTCATGGAGAGGGGTTGCCAAGCTTCCAAAAATTACGAATCTCCAGAAATCTCAGCAAATATTTTTTCACCCAAACTGGATGATACTTTCAGGTAATGATCAGTACACGAAGGCGACTTCGTTCCCCAAATGTCGTTCTTCTATGTTGAAGCGTTCATTTCCAGTAACAGTTTGAATTTTTAGGTTTCACTCTGTTTTCTCCTATATTGATAGATGTATTTGGAACTCTAAATCCACCACGGTTTGTGCTAGCTTCATGAAACTTGACAAAGTAAAGTAGTTTCACGTTCTATCTCCATATTCTGTTTCCTCTTGATGTAGCCCTAAGCAGTGACTGTTGAGAAACACTTTCATGGAAAAAGGTTGCCAAGCTTCCAAAAGTTACGAATCTCCAGAAATCTCAGCAAATATTTGTTCACCCAAACTGGATGATACTTTCAGGTAATGATCAGTACACGAAGGCGACTTGGTTCCCCAAATTTCGTTCTTCTATGTTGAAGCGTTCATTTCCAGTAACAGTTTGAATTTTTAGGTTTCACTCTGTTTTCTCCTATATTGATACATGTATTTGGAACTCTAAATCCAACACGGTTTGTGCTAGCTTCTTGAAACTTGACACAGTAAAGTAGTTTCACGTTCTATCTCTAGGTTTTGTTTCCTCTTGATGTAGCCCTAAGCAGTGACTGGCGAGAAACACTTTCATGGAAAGGGGTTGCCAAGCTTCCAAAAATTACGAATCTCCAGAAATCTCAGCAAATATTTTTTCACCCAAACTGGATGATACTTTCAGGTAATGATCAGTACACTAAGGCGACTTGGTTCCCCAAATTTCGTTCTTCTATGTAAAAGCGTTCATTTCCAGTAACAGTTTGAATTTTTAGGTTTCACTCTGTTTTCTCCTATATTGATACATGTATTTGGAACTCTAAATCCAACACGGTTTGTGCTAGCTTCTTGAAACTTGACACAGTAAAGTAGTTTCACGTTCTATCTCTATGTTTTGTTTCCTCTTGCTGTAGCCCTAAGCAGTGACTGGCGAGAACCACTTTCATGGAGAGGGGTTGCCAAGCTTCCAAAAATTACGAATCTCCAGAAATCTCAGCAAATATTTTTTCACCCAAACTGGATGATACTTTCAGGTAATGATCAGTACACGAAGGCGACTTGGTTCCCCAAATGTCGTTCTTCTATGTTGAAGCGTTCATTTCCTGTAACAGTTTGAATTTTTAGGTTTCACTCTGTTTTCTCCTATATTGATACATGTATTTGGAACTCTAAATCCAACACGGTTTGTGCTAGCTTCTTGAAACTTGACACAATAAAGTAGTTTCACGTTCTATCTCTATGTTTTGTTTCCTCTTGATGTAGCCCTAAGCAGTGACTGGCGAGTAACACTTTCATGGAGAGGGGTTGCCAAGCTTCCAAAAATTACCAATGTCCAGAAATCTCAGCAAATATTTTTTCACCCAAACTGGATGATACTTTCTGGTAATGATCAGTACACGAAGGCGACTTGGTTCCCCAAATGTAGTTCTTCTATGTGGAAGCGTTCATTTCCAGTAACACTTTGAATTTTTAGGTTTCACTCTGTTTCTCCTATATTGATAGATGTATTTGGAACTCTAAATCCAACACGGTTTGTGCTAGCTTCATGAAACTTGACAAAGTAAAGTAGTTTCACGTTCTATCTCTACATTCTGTTTCCTCTTGATGTAGCCCTAAGCAGTGACTGGTGAGAAACACTTTCATGGAAAAAGGTTGCCAAACTTCCAAAAATTACGAATCTCCAGAAATCTCAGCAAATATTTTTTCACCCAAACTGGATGATACTTTCAGGTAATGATCAGTACACTAAGGTGACTTGGTTCCCCAAATTTCGTTCTTCTATGTTGAAGCATTCATTTCCAGTAACAGTTTGAATTTTTAGGTTTCACTCTGTTTTCTCCTATATTGATACATGTATTTGGAACTCTAAATCCAACACGGTTTGTGCTAGCTTCTTGAAACTTGATACAGTAAAGTAGTTTCACGTTCTATCTCTATGTTTTCTTTCCTCTTGCTGTAGCCCTAAGCAGTGACTGGCGAGAAACACTTTCATGGAGAGGGGTTGCCAAGCATACAAAAATTACGAATCTCCAGAAATCTCAGCAAACATTTTTTCATCCAAATTGGATGATACTTTCAGGTAATGATCAGTACACTAAGCCCACTTGGTTCCCCAAATTTCGTTCTTCTATGTTGAAGCGTTCGTTTCCAGCAACAGTTTGAATTTTGGCATTTCACACTGTTTTCTCCTATATTGATAGATGTATTTGGAACTCTAAACCCAACACGGTTTGTGCTAGCTTCGTGAAACATGACACAGTAAAGTAGTTTCAAGTTCTATCTCGATGTTTTGTTTCCTCTTGATGTAGCCTTAAGCAGTGACTGGACAGAAACACTTTCATTGAAAGGGGTTGCCAAGCATACAAAAATAACGAATCTCCAGAAATCTCAGCAAATATTTTTTCACCCAAACTGGATGATACTTTCAGGTAATGATCAGTACACTAAGGCGACTTGGTTCCCCAAATGTCGTTCTTCTATGTTGAAGCGTTCATTTCCTGTAACAGTTTGAATTTTTAGGTTTCACTCTGTTTTCTCCTATATTGATACATGTATTTGGAACTCTAAATCCAACACGGTTTGTGCTACCTTCTTGAAACTTGACACAGTAAAATAGTTTCACGTTCTATCTCTATGTTTTGTTTCCTCTTGCTGTAGCCTTAAGCAGTGACTGGACAGAAACACTTTCATTGAAAGGGGTTGCCAAGCATACAAAAATAACGAATCTCCAGAAATCTCAGCAAATATTTTTTCACCCAAACTGGATGATACTTTAAGGTAATGATCAGTACACAAGCCCACTTGGTTCCCCAAGTTTCGTTCTTCTATGTTGAAGCGTTCGTTTCCAGCAACACTTTGAATTTTGGCGTTTCACACTGTTTTCTCCTATATTGATAGATGTATTTGGAACTCTAAATCCAACACGGTTTGCGCTAGCTTCTTGAACCTTGACACAGTAAAGTAGTTTCACGTTCTATCTCTATGTTTTGTTTCCTCTTGCTGTAGCCCTAAGCAGTGACTGGCGAGAACCACTTTCATGGAGAGGGGTTGCCAAGCTTCCAAAAATTACGAATCTCCAGAAATCTCAGCAAATATTTTTTCACCCAAACTGGATGATACTTTCAGGTAATGATCAGTACACGAAGGCGACTTGGTTCCCCAAAGTTCGTTCTTCTATGTTGAAGCGTTCATTTCCAGTAACAGTTTGAATTTTTAGGTTTCACTCTGTTTTCTCCTATATTGATAGATGTATTTGGAACTCTAAATCCAACACGGTTTGTGCTAGCTTCTTGAAACTTGATACAGTAAAGTAGTTTCACGTTCTATCTCTATGTTTTGTTTCCTCTTGCTGTAGCCCTAAGCAGTGACTGGCGAGAACCACTTTCATGGAGAGGGGTTGCCAAGCTTCCAAAAATTACGAATCTCCAGAAATCTCAGCAAATATTTTTTCACCCAAACTGGATGATACTTTCAGGTAATGATCAGTACACGAAGGCGACTTGGTTCCCCAAATGTCGTTCTTCTATGTTGAAGCGTTCATTTCCAGTAACAGTTTGAATTTTTAGGTTTCACTCTGTTTTCTCCTATATTGATAGATGTATTTGGAACTCTAAATCCACCACGGTTTGTGCTAGCTTCATGAAACTTGACAAAGTAAAGTAGTTTCACGTTCCATCTCCATATTCTGTTTCCTCTTGATGTAGCCCTAAGCAGTGACTGGTGAGAAACACTTTCATGGAAAAAGGTTGCCAAGCTTCCAAAAGTTACGAATCTCCAGAAATCTCAGCAAATATTTGTTCACCCAAACTGGATGATACTTTCAGGTAATGATCAGTACACGAAGGCGACTTGGTTCCCCAAATTTCGTTCTTCTATGTTGAAGCGTTCATTTCCAGTAACAGTTTGAATTTTTAGGTTTCACTCTGTTTTCTCCTATATTGATAGATGTATTTGGAACTCTAAATCCAACACGGTTTGTGCTAGCTTCTTGAAACTTGACACAGTAAAGTAGTTTCACATTCTATCTCTAGGTTTTGTTTCCTCTTGATGTAGCCCTAAGCAGTGACTGGCGAGAAACACTTTCATGGAAAGGGGTTGCCAAGCTTCCAAAAATTACGAATCTCCAGAAATCTCAGCAAATATTTTTTCACCCAAACTGGATGATACTTTCAGGTAATGATCAGTACACTAAGGCGACTTGGTTCCCCAAATTTCGTTCTTCTATGTTGAAGCGTTCATTTCCAGTAACACTTTGAATTTTTAGGTTTCACTCTGTTTCTCCTATATTGATAGATGTATTTGGAACTCTAAATCCAACACGGTTTGTGCTAGCTTCATGAAACTTGACAAAGTAAAGTAGTTTCACGTTCTATCTCTACATTCTGTTTCCTCTTGATGTAGCCCTAAGCAGTGACTGGTGAGAAACACTTTCATGGAAAAAGGTTGCCAAACTTCCAAAAATTACGAATCTCCAGAAATCTCAGCAAATATTTTTTCACCCAAACTGGATGATACTTTCAGGTAATGATCAGTACACTAAGGTGACTTGGTTCCCCAAATTTCGTTCTTCTATGTTGAAGCGTTCATTTCCAGTAACAGTTTGAATTTTTAGGTTTCACTCTGTTTTCTCCTATATTGATACATGTATTTGGAACTCTAAATCCAACACGGTTTGTGCTAGCTTCTTGAAACTTGATACAGTAAAGTAGTTTCACGTTCTATCTCTATGTTTTCTTTCCTCTTGCTGTAGCCCTAAGCAGTGACTGGCGAGAAACACTTTCATGGAGAGGGGTTGCCAAGCATACAAAAATTACGAATCTCCAGAAATCTCAGCAAACATTTTTTCATCCAAATTGGATGATACTTTCAGGTAATGATCAGTACACTAAGCCCACTTGGTTCCCCAAATTTCGTTCTTCTATGTTGAAGCGTTCGTTTCCAGCAACAGTTTGAATTTTGGCATTTCACACTGTTTTCTCCTATATTGATAGATGTATTTGGAACTCTAAATCCAACACGGTTTGTGCTAGCTTCGTGAAACATGACACAGTAAAGTAGTTTCAAGTTCTATCTCGATGTTTTGTTTCCTCTTGATGTAGCCTTAAGCAGTGACTGGACAGAAACACTTTCATTGAAAGGGGTTGCCAAGCATACAAAAATAACGAATCTCCAGAAATCTCAGCAAATATTTTTTCAGCCAAATTGGATGATACTTTCAGGTAATGATCAGTACACGAAGGCGACTTGGTTCGCCAAATGTCGTTCTTCTATGTTGAAGCGTTCATTTCCAGTAACACTTTGAATTTTTAGGTTTCACTCTGTTTTCTCCTATATTGATACATGTATTTGGAACTCTAAATCCAACACGGTTTGTGCTAGCTTCTTGAAACTTGACACAGTAAAGTAGTTTCATGTTCTATCTCTAGGTTTTGTTTCCTCTTGATGTAGCCCTAAGCAGTGACTGGCGAGAAACACTTTCATGGAAAGGGGTTGCCAAGCTTCCAAAAATTACGAATCTCCAGATATCTCAGCAAATATTTTTTCACCCAAACTGGATGATACTTTCAGGTAATGATCAGTACACGAAGGCGACTTGGTTCCCCAAATGTCGTTCTTCTATGTTGAAGCGTTCATTTCCAGTAACAGTTTGAATTTTTAGGTTTCACTCTGTTTTCTCCTATATTGATACATGTATTTGGAACTCTAAATCCAACACGGTTTGTGCTAGCTTCATGAAACTTGACAAAGTAAAGTAGTTTCACGTTCTATCTCTATATTCTGTTTCCTCTTGATGTAGCCCTAAGCAGTGACTGGTGAGAAACACTTTCATGGAAAAAGTTTGCCAAGCTTCCAAAAGTTACGAATCTCCAGAAATCTCAGCAAATATTTTTTCACCCAAACTGGATGATACTTTCAGGTAATGATAAGTACACGAAGGCGACTTGGTTCCCCAAATGTCATTCTTCTATGTTGAAGCGTTCATTTCCAGTAACAGTTTGAATTTTTAGGTTTCACTCTGTTTTCTCCTATATTGATAGATGTATTTGGATCTCTAAATCCAACACGGTTTGTGCTAGCTTCTTGAAACTTGACACAGTAAAGTAGTTTCACGTTCTATCTCTATGTTTTGTTTCCTCTTGATGTAGCCCTAAGCAGTGACTGGCGAGAAACACTTTCCTGGAAAGGGGTTGCCAAGCTTCCAAAAATTACGAATCTCCAAAAATCTCAGCAAATATTTTTTCACCCAAACTGGATGATACTTTCAGGTAATGATCAGTACACTAAGGCGACTTGGTTCCCCAAATTTCGTTCTCTATGTAAAAGCGTTCATTTCCAGTAACAGTTTGAATTTTTAGGTTTCACTCTGTTTTCTCCTATATTGATACATGTATTTGGAACTCTAAATCCAACACGGTTTGTGCTAGCTTCTTGAAACTTGATACAGTAAAGTAGTTTCACGTTCTATCTCTATGTTTTGTTTCCTCTTGCTGTAGCCCTAAGCAGTGACTGGCGAGAACCACTTTCATGGAGAGGGGTTGCCAAGCTTCCAAAAATTACGAATCTCCAAAAATCTCAACAAATATTTTTTCACCCAAACTGGATGATACTTTCAGGTAATGATCAGTACACGAAGGCGACTTGGTTCCCCAAATGTCGTTCTTCTATGTTGAAGCGTTCATTTCCTGTAACAGTTTGAATTTTTAGGTTTCACTCTGTTTTCTCCTATATTGATACATGTATTTGGAACTCTAAATCCAACACGGTTTGTGCTAGCTTCTTGAAACTTGACACAATAAAGTAGTTTCACGTTCTATCTCTATGTTTTGTTTCCTCTTGATGTAGCCCTAAGCAGTGACTGGCGAGAAACACTCTCATGGAAAGGGGTTGCCAAGCTTCCAAAAATTACGAATCTCCAGAAATCTCAGCAAATATTTTTTCACCCAAACTGGATGATACTTTCAGGTAATGATCAGTACACGAAGGCGACTTGATTCCCCAAATGTCGTTCTTCTATGTTGAAGCGTTCATTTCCAGTAACAGTTTGAATTTTTAGGTTTCACTCTGTTTTCTCCTATATTGATAGATGTATTTGGAACTCTAAATCCAACACGGTTTGTGCTAGCTTCTTGAAACTTGACACAGTAAAGTAGTTTCACGTTCTATCTCTAGGTTTTGTTTCCTCTTGATGTAGCCCTAAGCAGTGACCTGCAAGAAACACTTTCATTGAAAGGGGTTGCCAAGCATACAAAAATTACGAATCTCCAGAAATCTCAGCAAACATTTTTTCAGCCAAATTGGATGATACTTTCAGGTAATGATCAGTACACTAAGCCCACTTGGTTCCCCAAATTTCGTTCTTCTATGTTGAAGCGTTCGTTTCCAGTAACACTTTGAATTTTGGCGTTTCACACTGTTTTCTCCTATATTGATAGATGTATTTGGAACTCTAAATCCAACACGGTTTGCGCTAGCTTCTTGAACCTTGACACAGTAAAGTAGTTTCACGTTCTATCTCTATGTTTTGTTTCCTCTTGCTGTAGCCCTAAGCAGTGACTGGCGAGAACCACTTTCATGGAGAGGGGTTGCCAAGCTTCCAAGAATTACGAATCTCCAGAAATCTCAGCAAATATTTTTTCACCCAAACTGGATGATACTTTCAGGTAATGATCAGTACACGAAGGCGACTTGGTTCCCCAAATGTCGTTCTTCTATGTTGAAGCGTTCATTTCCAGTAACAGTTTGAATTTTTAGGTTTCACTCTGTTTTCTCCTATGTTGATACATGTATTTGGAACTCTAAATCCAACACGGTTTGTGCTAGCTTCTTGAAACTTGATACAGTAAAGTAGTTTCACGTTCTATCTCTATGTTTTGTTTCCTCTTGCTGTAGCCCTAAGCAGTGACTGGCGAGAACCACTTTCATGGACAGGGGTTGCCAAGCTTCCAAAAATTACGAATCTCCAGAAATCTCAACAAATATTTTTTCACCCAAACTGGATGATACTTTCAGGTAATGATCAGTACACGAAGGCGACTTGGTTCCCCAAATGTCGTTCTTCTATGTTGAAGCGTTCATTTCCAGTAACAGTTTGAATTTTTAGGTTTCACTCTGTTTTCTCCTATATTGATAGATGTATTTGGAACTCTAAATCCACCACGGTTTGTGCTAGCTTCATGAAACTTGACAAAGTAAAGTAGTTTCACGTTCTATCTCCATATTCTGTTTCCTCTTGATGTAGCCCTAAGCAGTGACTGGTGAGAAACACTTTCATGGAAAAAGGTTGCCAAGCTTCCAAAAGTTACGAATCTCCAGAAATCTCAGCAAATATTTGTTCACCCAAACTGGATGATACTTTCAGGTAATGATCAGTACACGAAGGCGACTTGGTTCCCCAAATTTCGTTCTTCTATGTTGAAGCGTTCATTTCCAGTAACAGTTTGAATTTTTAGGTTTCACTCTGTTTTCTCCTATATTGATACATGTATTTGGAACTCTAAATCCAACACGGTTTGTGCTAGCTTCTTGAAACTTGACACAGTAAAGTAGTTTCACGTTCTATCTCTAGGTTTTGTTTCCTCTTGATGTAGCCCTAAGCAGTGACTGGCGAGAAACACTTTCATGGAAAGGGGTTGCCAAGCTTCCAAAAATTACGAATCTCCAGAAATCTCAGCAAATATTTTTTCACCCAAACTGGATGATACTTTCAGGTAATGATCAGTACACTAAGGCGACTTGGTTCCCCAAATTTCGTTCTTCTATATAAAAGCGTTCATTTCCAGTAACAGTTTGAATTTTTAGGTTTCACTCTGTTTTCTCCTATATTGATACATGTATTTGGAACTCTAAATCCAACACGGTTTGTGCTAGCTTCTTGAAACTTGATACAGTAAAGTAGTTTCACGTTCTATCTCTATGTTTTGTTTCCTCTTGCTGTAGCCCTAAGCAGTGACTGGCGAGAACCACTTTCATGGAGAGGGGTTGCCAAGCTTCCAAAAATTACGAATCTCCAAAAATCTCAACAAATATTTTTTCACCCAAACTGGATGATACTTTCAGGTAATGATCAGTACACGAAGGCGACTTGGTTCGCCAAATGTCGTTCTTCTATGTTGAAGCGTTCATTTCCAGTAACACTTTGAATTTTTAGGTTTCACTCTGTTTTCTCCTATATTGATACATGTATTTGGAACTCTATATCCAACACGGTTTGTGCTAGCTTCTTGAAACTTGACACAGTAAAGTAGTTTCACGTTCTATCTCTAGGTTTTGTTTCCTCTTGATGTAGCCCTAAGCAGTGACTGGCGAGAAACACTTTCATGGAAAGGGGTTGCCAAGCTTCCAAAAATTACGAATCTCCAGATATCTCAGCAAATATTTTTTCACCCAAACTGGATGATACATTCAGGTAATGATCAGTACACTAAGGCGACTTGGTTCCCCAAATGTCGTTCTTCTATGTTGAAGCGTTCATTTCCAGTAACAGTTTGAATTTTTAGGTTTCACTCTGTTTTCTCCTATATTGATACATGTATTTGGAACTCTAAATCCAACACGGTTTGTGCTAGCTTCATGAAACTTGACAAAGTAAAGTAGTTTCACGTTCTATCTCTATATTCTGTTTCCTCTTGATGTAGCCCTAAGCAGTGACTGGTGAGAAACACTTTCATGGAAAAAGTTTGCCAAGCTTCCAAAAGTTACGAATCTCCAGAAATCTCAGCAAATATTTTTTCACCCAAACTGGATGATACTTTCAGGTAATGATAAGTACACGAAGGCGACTTGGTTCCCCAAATGTCATTCTTCTATGTTGAAGCGTTCATTTCCAGTAACAGTTTGAATTTTTAGGTTTCACTCTGTTTTCTCCTATATTGATAGATGTATTTGGATCTCTAAATCCAACACGGTTTGTGCTAGCTTCTTGAAACTTGACACAGTAAAGTAGTTTCACGTTCTATCTCTATGTTTTGTTTCCTCTTGATGTAGCCCTAAGCAGTGACTGGCGAGAAACACTTTCCTGGAAAGGGGTTGCCAAGCTTCCAAAAATTACGAATCTCCAAAAATCTCAGCAAATATTTTTTCACCCAAACTGGATGATACTTTCAGGTAATGATCAGTACACTAAGGCGACTTGGTTCCCCAAATTTCGTTCTCTATGTAAAAGCGTTCATTTCCAGTAACAGTTTGAATTTTTAGGTTTCACTCTGTTTTCTCCTATATTGATACATGTATTTGGAACTCTAAATCCAACACGGTTTGTGCTAGCTTCTTGAAACTTGATACAGTAAAGTAGTTTCACGTTCTATCTCTACGTTTTGTTTCCTCTTGCTGTAGCCCTAAGCAGTGACTGGCGAGAACCACTTTCATGGAGAGGGGTTGCCAAGCTTCCAAAAATTACGAATCTCCAAAAATCTCAACAAATATTTTTTCACCCAAACTGGATGATACTTTCAGGTAATGATCAGTACACGAAGGCGACTTGGTTCCCCAAATGTCGTTCTTCTATGTTGAAGCGTTCATTTCCTGTAACAGTTTGAATTTTTAGGTTTCACTCTGTTTTCTCCTATATTGATACATGTATTTGGAACTCTAAATCCAACACGGTTTGTGCTAGCTTCTTGAAACTTGACACAATAAAGTAGTTTCACGTTCTATCTCTATGTTTTGTTTCCTCTTGATGTAGCCCTAAGCAGTGACTGGCGAGAAACACTCTCATGGAAAGGGGTTGCCAAGCTTCCAAAAATTACGAATCTCCAGAAATCTCAGCAAATATTTTTTCACCCAAACTGGATGATACTTTCAGGTAATGATCAGTACACGAAGGCGACTTGATTCCCCAAATGTCGTTCTTCTATGTTGAAGCGTTCATTTCCAGTAACAGTTTGAATTTTTAGGTTTCACTCTGTTTTCTCCTATATTGATAGATGTATTTGGAACTCTAAATCCAACACGGTTTGTGCTAGCTTCTTGAAACTTGACACAGTAAAGTAGTTTCATGTTCTATCTCTATGTTTTGTTTCCTCTTGATGTAGCCCTAAGCAGTGACTGGCGAGAAACACTTTCATGGAAAGGGGTTGCCAAGCTTCCAAAAGTTACGAATCTCCAGAAATCTCAGCAAATATTTTTTCACCCAAACTGGATGATACTTTCAGGTAATGATCAGTACACGAAGGCGACTTGGTTCCCCAAATGTCGTTCTTCTATGTTGAAGCGTTCATTTCCTGTAACAGTTTGAATTTTTAGGTTTCACTCTGTTTTCTCCTATATTGATACATGTATTTGGAACTCTAAGTCCATCACGGTTTGTGCTAGCTTCTTGAAACTTGATACAGTAAAGTAGTTTCACGTTCTATCTCTATGTTTTGTTTCCTCTTGCTGTAGCCCTAAGCAGTGACTGGCGAGAACCACTTTCATGGAGAGGGGTTGCCAAGCTTCCAAAAATTACAAATCTCCAGAAATCTCAGCAAATATTTTTTCACCCAAACTGGATGATACTTTCAGGTAATGATCAGTACACGAAGGCGACTTGGTTCCCCAAAGTTCGTTCTTCTATGTTGAAGCGTTCATTTCCAATAACACTTTGAATTTTTAGGTTTCACTCTGTTTTCTCCTATATTGATAGATGTATTTGGAACTCTAAATCCAACACGGTTTGTGCTAGCTTCTTGAAACTTGACACAATAAAGTAGTTTCACGTTCTATCTCTGTTTTGTTTCCTCTTGATGTAGCCCTAAGCAGTGACTGGCGAGAAACACTTTCATGGAAAGGGGTTGCCAAGCTTTTAAAAATTACGAATCTCCAGAAATCTCAGCCAATATTTTTTCACCCAAACTGGATGATACTTTCAGGTAATGACCAGTACACTAAGGCGACTTGGTTCCCCAAATGTCGTTCTTCTATGTTGAAGCGTTCATTTCCTGTAACAGTTTGAATTTTTAGGTTTCACTCTGTTTTCTCCTATATTGATACATGTATTTGGAACTCTAAGTCCATCACGGTTTGTGCTTGCTTCTTGAAACTTGATACAGTAAAGTAGTTTCACGTTCTATCTCTATGTTTTGTTTCCTCTTGCTGTAGCCCTAAGCAGTGACTGGCGAGAACCACTTTCATGGAGAGGGGTTGCCAAGCATACAAAAATTACGAATCTCCAGAAATCTCAGCAAACATTTTTTCACCCAAATTGGATGATACTTTCAGGTAATGATCAGTACACTAAGCCCACTTGGTTCCCCAAATTTCGTTCTTCTATGTTGAAGCGTTCGTTTCCAGCAACAGTTTGAAATTTGGCATTTCACACTGTTTTCTCCTATATTGATAGATGTATTTGGAACTCTAAATCCAACACGGTTTGTGCTAGCTTCGTGAAACATGACACAGTAAAGTAGTTTCAAGTTCTATCTCGATGTTTTGTTTCCTCTTGATGTAGCCTTAAGCAGTGACTGGACAGAAACACTTTCATTGAAAGGGGTTGCCAAGCATACAAAAATAACGAATCTCCAGAAATCTCAGCAAATATTTTTTCACCCAAACTGGATGATACTTTCAGGTAATGATCAGTACACTAAGCCCACTTGGTTCCCCAAATTTCGTTTTTCTATGTTGAAGCGTTCGTTTCCAGCAACAGTTTGAATTTTGGCATTACACACTGTTTTCTCCTATATTGATAGATGTATTTGGAACTCTAAATCCAACACGGTTTGTGCTAGCTTCTTGAAACTTGACACAGTAAAGTAGTTTCACGTTCTATCTCTATATTCTGTTTCCTCTTGATGTAGCCCTAAGCAGTGACTGGTGAGAAACACTTTCATGGAAAAAGGTTGCCAAGCTTCCAAAAGTTACGAATCTCCAGAAATCTCAGCAAATATTTTTTCACCCAAACTGGATGACACTTTCAGGTAATGATCAGTACACGAAGGCGACTTGGTTCCCCAAATTTCGTTCTTCTATGTTGAAGCGTTCATTTCCAGTAACAGTTTCAATTTTTAGGTTTCACTCTGTTTTCTCCTATATTGATACATGTATTTGGAACTCTAAATCCAACACGGTTTGTGCTAGCTTCTTGAAACTTGATACAGTAAAGTAGTTTCACGTTCTATCTCTAGGTTTTGTTTCCTCTTGATGTAGCCCTAAGCAGTGACTGGCGAGAACCACTTTCATGGAAAGGGGTTGCCAAGCTTCCAAAAATTACGAATCTCCAGAAATCTCAGCAAATATTTTTTCACCCAAACTGGATGATACTTTCAGGTAATGATCAGTACACTAAGGCGACTTGGTTCCCCAAATGTCGTTCTTCTATGTTGAAGCGTTCATTTCCAGTAACAGTTTGAATTTTTAGGTTTCACTCTGTTTTCTCCTATATTGATACATGTATTTGGAACTCTAAATCCAACACGGTGTGTGCTAGCTTCTTGAAACTTGACACAGTAAAGTAGTTTCACGTTCTATCTCTGTTTTGTTTCCTCTTGCTGTAGCCCTAAGCAGTGACTGGCGAGAACCACTTTCATGGAGAGGGGTTGCCAAGCTTCCAAAAATTACGAATCTCCAGAAATCTCAGCAAATATTTTTTCACCCAAACTGGATGATACTTTCAGGTAATGATCAGTACACGAAGGCGACTTGGTTCCCCAAATGTCGTTCTTCTATGTTGAAGCGTTCATTTCCTGTAACAGTTTGAATTTTTAGGTTTCACTCTGTTTTCTCCTATATTGATACATGTATTTGGAACTCTAAGTCCATCACGGTATGTGCTAGCTTCTTGAAACTTGATACAGTAAAGTAGTTTCACGTTCTATCTCTATGTTTTGTTTCCTCTTGCTGTAGCCCTAAGCAGTGACTGGCGAGAACCACTTTCATGGAGAGGGGTTGCCAAGCTTCCAAAAATTACGAATCTCCAGAAATCTCAGCCAATATTTTTTCACCCAAACTGGATGATACTTTCAGGTAATGACCAGTACACTAAGGCGACTTGGTTCCCCAAATGTCGTTCTTCTATGTTGAAGCGTTCATTTCCTGTAACAGTTTGAATTTTTAGGTTTCACTCTGTTTTCTCCTATATTGATACATGTATTTGGAACTCTAAGTCCATCACGGTTTGTGCTTGCTTCTTGAAACTTGATACAGTAAAGTAGTTTCACGTTCTATCTCTATGTTTTGTTTCCTCTTGCTGTAGCCCTAAGCAGTGACTGGCGAGAACCACTTTCATGGAGAGGGGTTGCCAAGCATACAAAAATTACGAATCTCCAGAAATCTCAGCAAACATTTTTTCAGCCAAATTGGATGATACTTTCAGGTAATGATCAGTACACTAAGCCCACTTGGTTCCCCAAATTTCGTTCTTCTATGTTGAAGCGTTCGTTTCCAGCAACAGTTTGAATTTTGGCATTTCACACTGTTTTCTCCTATATTGATAGATGTATTTGGAACTCTAAATCCAACACGGTTTGTGCTAGCTTCGTGAAACATGACACAGTAAAGTAGTTTCAAGTTCTATCTCGATGTTTTGTTTCCTCTTGATGTAGCCTTAAGCAGTGACTGGACAGAAACACTTTCATTGAAAGGGGTTGCCAAGCATACAAAAATAACGAATCTCCAGAAATCTCAGCAAATATTTTTTCACCCAAACTGGATGATACTTTCAGGTAATGATCAGTACACTAAGCCCACTTGGTTCCCCAAATTTCGTTTTTCTATGTTGAAGCGTTCGTTTCCAGCAACAGTTTGAATTTTGGCATTACACACTGTTTTCTCCTATATTGATAGATGTATTTGGAACTCTAAATCCAACACGGTTTGTGCTAGCTTCTTGAAACTTGACACAGTAAAGTAGTTTCACGTTCTATCTCTATATTCTGTTTCCTCTTGATGTAGCCCTAAGCAGTGACTGGTGAGAAACACTTTCATGGAAAAAGGTTGCCAAGCTTCCAAAAGTTACGAATCTCCAGAAATCTCAGCAAATATTTTTTCACCCAAACTGGATGACACTTTCAGGTAATGATCAGTACACGAAGGCGACTTGGTTCCCCAAATTTCGTTCTTCTATGTTGAAGCGTTCATTTCCAATAACACTTTGAATTTTTAGGTTTCACTCTGTTTTCTCCTATATTGATACATGTATTTGGAACTCTAAATCCAACACGGTTTATGCTAGCTTCTTGAAACTTGACACAGTAAAGTAGTTTCACGTTCTATCTCTGTTATGTTTCCTCTTGCTGTAGCCCTAAGCAGTGACTGGCGAGAACCACTTTCATGGAGAGGGGTTGCCAAGCTTCCAAAAATTACGAATCTCCAGAAATCTCAGCAAATATTTTTTCACCCAAACTGGATGATACTTTCAGGTAATGATCAGTACACTAAGGCGACTTGGTTCCCCAAATGTCGTTCTTCTATGTTGAAGCGTTCATTTCCAGTAACAGTTTGAATTTTTAGGTTTCACTCTGTTTTCTCCTATATTGATACATGTATTTGGAACTCTAAATCCAACACGGTTTGTGCTAGCTTCTTGAAACTTGACACAGTAAAGTAGTTTCACGTTCTATCTCTGTTTTGTTTCCTCTTGCTGTAGCCCTAAGCAGTGACTGGCGAGAACCACTTTCATGGAGAGGGGTTGCCAAGCTTCCAAAAATTACGAATCTCCAGAAATCTCAGCAAATATTTTTTCACCCAAACTGGATGATACTTTCAGGTAATGATCAGTACACGAAGGCGACTTGGTTCCCCAAATGTCGTTCTTCTATGTTGAAGCGTTCATTTCCAGTAACACTTTGAATTTTTAGGTTTCACTCTGTTTTCTCCTATATTGATACATGTATTTGGAACTCTAAATCCAACACGGTTTGTGCTAGCTTCTTGAAACTTGACACAATAAAGTAGTTTCACGTTCTATCTCTGTTTTGTTTCCTCTTGATGTAGCCCTAAGCAGTGACTGGCGAGAAACTCTTTCATGGAAAGGGGTTGCCAAGCTTCCAAAAATTACGAATCTCCAGAAATCTCAGCCAATATTTTTTCACCCAAACTGGATGATACTTTCAGGTAATGACCAGTACACTAAGGCGACTTGGTTCCCCATATGTCGTTCTTCTATGTTGAAGCGTTCATTTCCTGTAACAGTTTGAATTTTTAGGTTTCACTCTGTTTTCTCCTATATTGATACATGTATTTGGAACTCTAAGTCCATCACGGTTTGTGCTTGCTTCTTGAAACTTGATACAGTAAAGTAGTTTCACGTTCTATCTCTATGTTTTGTTTCCTCTTGCTGTAGCCCTAAGCAGTGACTGGCGAGAACCACTTTCATGGAGAGGGGTTGCCAAGCATACAAAAATTACGAATCTCCAGAAATCTCAGCAAACATTTTTTCAGCCAAATTGGATGATACTTTCAGGTAATGATCAGTACACTAAGCCCACTTGGTTCCCCAAATTTCGTTCTTCTATGTTGAAGCGTTCGTTTCCAGCAACAGTTTGAATTTTGGCATTTCACACTGTTTTCTCCTATATTGATAGATGTATTTGGAACTCTAAATCCAACACGGTTTGTGCTAGCTTCGTGAAACATGACACAGTAAAGTAGTTTCAAGTTCTATCTCGATGTTTTGTTTCCTCTTGATGTAGCCTTAAGCAGTGACTGGACAGAAACACTTTCATTGAAAGGGGTTGCCAAGCATACAAAAATAACGAATCTCCAGAAATCTCAGCAAATATTTTTTCAGCCAAATTGGATGATACTTTCAGGTAATGATCAGTACACGAAGGCGACTTGGTTCGCCAAATGTCGTTCTTCTATGTTGAAGCGTTCATTTCCAGTAACACTTTGAATTTTTAGGTTTCACTCTGTTTTCTCCTATATTGATACATGTATTTGGAACTCTAAATCCAACACGGTTTGTGCTAGCTTCTTGAAACTTGACACAGTAAAGTAGTTTCATGTTCTATCTCTAGGTTTTGTTTCCTCTTGATGTAGCCCTAAGCAGTGACTGGCGAGAAACACTTTCATGGAAAGGGGTTGCCAAGCTTCCAAAAATTACGAATCTCCAGATATCTCAGCAAATATTTTTTCACCCAAACTGGATGATACATTCAGGTAATGATCAGTACACTAAGGCGACTTGGTTCCCCAAATGTCGTTCTTCTATGTTGAAGCGTTCATTTCCAGTAACAGTTTGAATTTTTAGGTTTCACTCTGTTTTCTCCTATATTGATACATGTATTTGGAACTCTAAATCCAACACGGTTTGTGCTAGCTTCATGAAACTTGACAAAGTAAAGTAGTTTCACGTTCTATCTCTATATTCTGTTTCCTCTTGATGTAGCCTTAAGCAGTGACTGGTGAGAAACACTTTCATGGAAAAAGTTTGCCAAGCTTCCAAAAGTTACGAATCTCCAGAAATCTCAGCAAATATTTTTTCACCCAAACTGGATGATACTTTCAGGTAATGATAAGTACACGAAGGCGACTTGGTTCCCCAAATGTCATTCTTCTATGTTGAAGCGTTCATTTCCAGTAACAGTTTGAATTTTTAGGTTTCACTCTGTTTTCTCCTATATTGATAGATGTATTTGGATCTCTAAATCCAACACGGTTTGTGCTAGCTTCTTGAAACTTGACACAGTAAAGTAGTTTCACGTTCTATCTCTATGTTTTGTTTCCTCTTGATGTAGCCCTAAGCAGTGACTGGCGAGAAACACTTTCCTGGAAAGGGGTTGCCAAGCTTCCAAAAATTACGAATCTCCAAAAATCTCAGCAAATATTTTTTCACCCAAACTGGATGATACTTTCAGGTAATGATCAGTACACTAAGGCGACTTGGTTCCCCAAATTTCGTTCTCTATGTAAAAGCGTTCATTTCCAGTAACAGTTTGAATTTTTAGGTTTCACTCTGTTTTCTCCTATATTGATACATGTATTTGGAACTCTAAATCCAACACGGTTTGTGCTAGCTTCTTGAAACTTGATACAGTAAAGTAGTTTCACGTTCTATCTCTATGTTTTGTTTCCTCTTGCTATAGCCCTAAGCAGTGACTGGCGAGAACCACTTTCATGGAGAGGGGTTGCCAAGCTTCCAAAAATTACGAATCTCCAAAAATCTCAACAAATATTTTTTCACCCAAACTGGATGATACTTTCAGGTAATGATCAGTACATGAAGGCGACTTGGTTCCCCAAATGTCGTTCTTCTATGTTGAAGCGTTCATTTCCTGTAACAGTTTGAATTTTTAGGTTTCACTCTGTTTTCTCCTATATTGATACATGTATTTGGAACTCTAAATCCAACACGGTTTGTGCTAGCTTCTTGAAACTTGACACAATAAAGTAGTTTCACGTTCTATCTCTATGTTTTGTTTCCTCTTGATGTAGCCCTAAGCAGTGACTGGCGAGAAACACTCTCATGGAAAGGGGTTGCCAAGCTTCCAAAAATTACGAATCTCCAGAAATCTCAGCAAATATTTTTTCACCCAAACTGGATGATACTTTCAGGTAATGATCAGTACACGAAGGCGACTTGATTCCCCAAATGTCGTTCTTCTATGTTGAAGCGTTCATTTCCAGTAACAGTTTGAATTTTTAGGTTTCACTCTGTTTTCTCCTATATTGATAGATGTATTTGGAACTCTAAATCCAACACGGTTTGTGCTAGCTTCTTGAAACTTGACACAGTAAAGTAGTTTCACGTTCTATCTCTAGGTTTTGTTTCCTCTTGATGTAGCCCTAAGCAGTGACCTGCAAGAAACACTTTCATTGAAAGGGGTTGCCAAGCATACAAAAATTACGAATCTCCAGAAATCTCAGCAAACATTTTTTCAGCCAAATTGGATGATACTTTCAGGTAATGATCAGTACACTAAGCCCACTTGGTTCCCCAAATTTCGTTCTTCTATGTTGAAGCGTTCGTTTCCAGTAACACTTTGAATTTTGGCGTTTCACACTGTTTTCTCCTATATTGATAGATGTATTTGGAACTCTAAATCCAACACGGTTTGCGCTAGCTTCTTGAACCTTGACACAGTAAAGTAGTTTCACGTTCTATCTCTATGTTTTGTTTCCTCTTGCTGTAGCCCTAAGCAGTGACTGGCGAGAACCACTTTCATGGAGAGGGGTTGCCAAGCTTCCAAGAATTACGAATCTCCAGAAATCTCAGCAAATATTTTTTCACCCAAACTGGATGATACTTTCAGGTAATGATCAGTACACGAAGGCGACTTGGTTCCCCAAATGTCGTTCTTCTATGTTGAAGCGTTCATTTCCAGTAACAGTTTGAATTTTTAGGTTTCACTCTGTTTTCTCCTATGTTGATACATGTATTTGGAACTCTAAATCCAACACGGTTTGTGCTAGCTTCTTGAAACTTGACACAGTAAAGTAGTTTCACGTTCTATCTCTGTTTTGTTTCCTCTTGCTGTAGCCCTAAGCAGTGACTGGCGAGAACCACTTTCATGGAGAGGGGTTGCCAAGCTTCCAAAAATTACGAATCTCCAGAAATCTCAGCAAATATTTTTTCACCCAAACTGGATGATACTTTCAGGTAATGATCAGTACACGAAGGCGACTTGGTTCCCCAAATGTCGTTCTTCTATGTTGAAGCGTTCATTTCCAGTAACACTTTGAATTTTTAGGTTTCACTCTGTTTTCTCCTATATTGATACATGTATTTGGAACTCTAAATCCAACACGGTTTGTGCTAGCTTCTTGAAACTTGACACAATAAAGTAGTTTCACGTTCTATCTCTGTTTTGTTTCCTCTTGATGTAGCCCTAAGCAGTGACTGGCGAGAAACTCTTTCATGGAAAGGGGTTGCCAAGCTTCCAAAAATTACGAATCTCCAGAAATCTCAGCCAATATTTTTTCACCCAAACTGGATGATACTTTCAGGTAATGACCAGTACACTAAGGCGACTTGGTTCCCCATATGTCGTTCTTCTATGTTGAAGCGTTCATTTCCTGTAACAGTTTGAATTTTTAGGTTTCACTCTGTTTTCTCCTATATTGATACATGTATTTGGAACTCTAAGTCCATCACGGTTTGTGCTTGCTTCTTGAAACTTGATACAGTAAAGTAGTTTCACGTTCTATCTCTATGTTTTGTTTCCTCTTGCTGTAGCCCTAAGCAGTGACTGGCGAGAACCACTTTCATGGAGAGGGGTTGCCAAGCATACAAAAATTACGAATCTCCAGAAATCTCAGCAAACATTTTTTCAGCCAAATTGGATGATACTTTCAGGTAATGATCAGTACACTAAGCCCACTTGGTTCCCCAAATTTCGTTCTTCTATGTTGAAGCGTTCGTTTCCAGCAACAGTTTGAATTTTGGCATTTCACACTGTTTTCTCCTATATTGATAGATGTATTTGGAACTCTAAATCCAACACGGTTTGTGCTAGCTTCGTGAAACATGACACAGTAAAGTAGTTTCAAGTTCTATCTCGATGTTTTGTTTCCTCTTGATGTAGCCTTAAGCAGTGACTGGACAGAAACACTTTCATTGAAAGGGGTTGCCAAGCATACAAAAATAACGAATCTCCAGAAATCTCAGCAAATATTTTTTCAGCCAAATTGGATGATACTTTCAGGTAATGATCAGTACACGAAGGCGACTTGGTTCGCCAAATGTCGTTCTTCTATGTTGAAGCGTTCATTTCCAGTAACACTTTGAATTTTTAGGTTTCACTCTGTTTTCTCCTATATTGATACATGTATTTGGAACTCTAAATCCAACACGGTTTGTGCTAGCTTCTTGAAACTTGACACAGTAAAGTAGTTTCATGTTCTATCTCTAGGTTTTGTTTCCTCTTGATGTAGCCCTAAGCAGTGACTGGCGAGAAACACTTTCATGGAAAGGGGTTGCCAAGCTTCCAAAAATTACGAATCTCCAGATATCTCAGCAAATATTTTTTCACCCAAACTGGATGATACATTCAGGTAATGATCAGTACACTAAGGCGACTTGGTTCCCCAAATGTCGTTCTTCTATGTTGAAGCGTTCATTTCCAGTAACAGTTTGAATTTTTAGGTTTCACTCTGTTTTCTCCTATATTGATACATGTATTTGGAACTCTAAATCCAACACGGTTTGTGCTAGCTTCATGAAACTTGACAAAGTAAAGTAGTTTCACGTTCTATCTCTATATTCTGTTTCCTCTTGATGTAGCCCTAAGCAGTGACTGGTGAGAAACACTTTCATGGAAAAAGTTTGCCAAGCTTCCAAAAGTTACGAATCTCCAGAAATCTCAGCAAATATTTTTTCACCCAAACTGGATGATACTTTCAGGTAATGATCAGTACACGAAGGCGACTTGATTCCCCAAATGTCGTTCTTCTATGTTGAAGCGTTCATTTCCAGTAACAGTTTGAATTTTTAGGTTTCACTCTGTTTTCTCCTATATTGATAGATGTATTTGGAACTCTAAATCCAACACGGTTTGTGCTAGCTTCTTGAAACTTGACACAGTAAAGTAGTTTCATGTTCTATCTCTATGTTTTGTTTCCTCTTGATGTAGCCCTAAGCAGTGACTGGCGAGAAACACTTTCATGGAAAGGGGTTGCCAAGCTTCCAAAAGTTACGAATCTCCAGAAATCTCAGCAAATATTTTTTCACCCAAACTGGATGATACTTTCAGGTAATGATCAGTACACGAAGGCGACTTGGTTCCCCAAATGTCGTTCTTCTATGTTGAAGCGTTCATTTCCTGTAACAGTTTGAATTTTTAGGTTTCACTCTGTTTTCTCCTATATTGATACATGTATTTGGAACTCTAAGTCCATCACGGTTTGTGCTAGCTTCTTGAAACTTGATACAGTAAAGTAGTTTCACGTTCTATCTCTATGTTTTGTTTCCTCTTGCTGTAGCCCTAAGCAGTGACTGGCGAGAACCACTTTCATGGAGAGGGGTTGCCAAGCTTCCAAAAATTACAAATCTCCAGAAATCTCAGCAAATATTTTTTCACCCAAACTGGATGATACTTTCAGGTAATGATCAGTACACGAAGGCGACTTGGTTCCCCAAATGTCGTTCTTCTATGTTGAAGCGTTCATTTCCAGTAACAGTTTGAATTTTTAGGTTTCACTCTGTTTTCTCCTATATTGATACATGTATTTGGAACTCTAAATCCAACACGGTGTGTGCTAGCTTCTTGAAACTTGACACAGTAAAGTAGTTTCACGTTCTATCTCTGTTTTGTTTCCTCTTGCTGTAGCCCTAAGCAGTGACTGGCGAGAACCACTTTCATGGAGAGGGGTTGCCAAGCTTCCAAAAATTACGAATCTCCAGAAATCTCAGCAAATATTTTTTCACCCAAACTGGATGATACTTTCAGGTAATGATCAGTACACGAAGGCGACTTGGTTCCCCAAATGTCGTTCTTCTATGTTGAAGCGTTCATTTCCTGTAACAGTTTGAATTTTTAGGTTTCACTCTGTTTTCTCCTATATTGATACATGTATTTGGAACTCTAAGTCCATCACGGTTTGTGCTAGCTTCTTGAAACTTGATACAGTAAAGTAGTTTCACGTTCTATCTCTATGTTTTGTTTCCTCTTGCTGTAGCCCTAAGCAGTGACTGGCGAGAACCACTTTCATGGAGAGGGGTTGCCAAGCTTCCAAAAATTACGAATCTCCAGAAATCTCAGCCAATATTTTTTCACCCAAACTGGATGATACTTTCAGGTAATGACCAGTACACTAAGGCGACTTGGTTCCCCAAATGTCGTTCTTCTATGTTGAAGCGTTCATTTCCTGTAACAGTTTGAATTTTTAGGTTTCACTCTGTTTTCTCCTATATTGATACATGTATTTGGAACTCTAAGTCCATCACGGTTTGTGCTTGCTTCTTGAAACTTGATACAGTAAAGTAGTTTCACGTTCTATCTCTATGTTTTGTTTCCTCTTGCTGTAGCCCTAAGCAGTGACTGGCGAGAACCACTTTCATGGAGAGGGGTTGCCAAGCATACAAAAATTACGAATCTCCAGAAATCTCAGCAAACATTTTTTCAGCCAAATTGGATGATACTTTCAGGTAATGATCAGTACACTAAGCCCACTTGGTTCCCCAAATTTCGTTCTTCTATGTTGAAGCGTTCGTTTCCAGCAACAGTTTGAATTTTGGCATTTCACACTGTTTTCTCCTATATTGATAGATGTATTTGGAACTCTAAATCCAACACGGTTTGTGCTAGCTTCGTGAAACATGACACAGTAAAGTAGTTTCAAGTTCTATCTCGATGTTTTGTTTCCTCTTGATGTAGCCTTAAGCAGTGACTGGACAGAAACACTTTCATTGAAAGGGGTTGCCAAGCATACAAAAATAACGAATCTCCAGAAATCTCAGCAAATATTTTTTCACCCAAACTGGATGATACTTTCAGGTAATGATCAGTACACTAAGCCCACTTGGTTCCCCAAATTTCGTTTTTCTATGTTGAAGCGTTCGTTTCCAGCAACAGTTTGAATTTTGGCATTACACACTGTTTTCTCCTATATTGATAGATGTATTTGGAACTCTAAATCCAACACGGTTTGTGCTAGCTTCTTGAAACTTGACACAGTAAAGTAGTTTCACGTTCTATCTCTATATTCTGTTTCCTCTTGATGTAGCCCTAAGCAGTGACTGGTGAGAAACACTTTCATGGAAAAAGGTTGCCAAGCTTCCAAAAGTTACGAATCTCCAGAAATCTCAGCAAATATTTTTTCACCCAAACTGGATGACACTTTCAGGTAATGATCAGTACACGAAGGCGACTTGGTTCCCCAAATTTCGTTCTTCTATGTTGAAGCGTTCATTTCCAGTAACAGTTTCAATTTTTAGGTTTCACTCTGTTTTCTCCTATATTGATACATGTATTTGGAACTCTAAATCCAACACGGTTTGTGCTAGCTTCTTGAAACTTGATACAGTAAAGTAGTTTCACGTTCTATCTCTGTTTTGTTTCCTCTTGCTGTAGCCCTAAGCAGTGACTGGCGAGAACCACTTTCATGGAGAGGGGTTGCCAAGCTTCCAAAAATTACGAATCTCCAGAAATCTCAGCAAATATTTTTTCACCCAAACTGGATGATACTTTCAGGTAATGATCAGTACACTAAGGCGACTTGGTTCCCCAAATGTCGTTCTTCTATGTTGAAGCGTTCATTTCCAGTAACAGTTTGAATTTTTAGGTTTCACTCTGTTTTCTCCTATATTGATACATGTATTTGGAACTCTAAATCCAACACGGTTTGTGCTAGCTTCTTGAAACTTGACACAGTAAAGTAGTTTCACGTTCTATCTCTGTTTTGTTTCCTCTTGCTGTAGCCCTAAGCAGTGACTGGCGAGAACCACTTTCATGGAGAGGGGTTGCCAAGCTTCCAAAAATTACGAATCTCCAGAAATCTCAGCAAATATTTTTTCACCCAAACTGGATGATACTTTCAGGTAATGATCAGTACACGAAGGCGACTTGGTTCCCCAAATGTCGTTCTTCTATGTTGAAGCGTTCATTTCCAGTAACACTTTGAATTTTTAGGTTTCACTCTGTTTTCTCCTATATTGATACATGTATTTGGAACTCTAAATCCAACACGGTTTGTGCTAGCTTCTTGAAACTTGGCACAATAAAGTAGTTTCACGTTCTATCTCTGTTTTGTTTCCTCTTGATGTAGCCCTAAGCAGTGACTGGCGAGAAACTCTTTCATGGAAAGGGGTTGCCAAGCTTCCAAAAATTACGAATCTCCAGAAATCTCAGCCAATATTTTTTCACCCAAACTGGATGATACTTTCAGGTAATGACCAGTACACTAAGGCGACTTGGTTCCCCATATGTCGTTCTTCTATGTTGAAGCGTTCATTTCCTGTAACAGTTTGAATTTTTAGGTTTCACTCTGTTTTCTCCTATATTGATACATGTATTTGGAACTCTAAGTCCATCACGGTTTGTGCTTGCTTCTTGAAACTTGATACAGTAAAGTAGTTTCACGTTCTATCTCTATGTTTTGTTTCCTCTTGCTGTAGCCCTAAGCAGTGACTGGCGAGAACCACTTTCATGGAGAGGGGTTGCCAAGCATACAAAAATTACGAATCTCCAGAAATCTCAGCAAACATTTTTTCAGCCAAATTGGATGATACTTTCAGGTAATGATCAGTACACTAAGCCCACTTGGTTCCCCAAATTTCGTTCTTCTATGTTGAAGCGTTCGTTTCCAGCAACAGTTTGAATTTTGGCATTTCACACTGTTTTCTCCTATATTGATAGATGTATTTGGAACTCTAAATCCAACACGGTTTGTGCTAGCTTCGTGAAACATGACACAGTAAAGTAGTTTCAAGTTCTATCTCGATGTTTTGTTTCCTCTTGATGTAGCCTTAAGCAGTGACTGGACAGAAACACTTTCATTGAAAGGGGTTGCCAAGCATACAAAAATAACGAATCTCCAGAAATCTCAGCAAATATTTTTTCACCCAAACTGGATGATACTTTCAGGTAATGATCAGTACACTAAGCCCACTTGGTTCCCCAAATTTCGTTTTTCTATGTTGAAGCGTTCGTTTCCAGCAACAGTTTGAATTTTGGCATTACACACTGTTTTCTCCTATATTGATAGATGTATTTGGAACTCTAAATCCAACACGGTTTGTGCTAGCTTCTTGAAACTTGACACAGTAAAGTAGTTTCACGTTCTATCTCTATATTCTGTTTCCTCTTGATGTAGCCCTAAGCAGTGACTGGTGAGAAACACTTTCATGGAAAAAGGTTGCCAAGCTTCCAAAAGTTACGAATCTCCAGAAATCTCAGCAAATATTTTTTCACCCAAACTGGATGACACTTTCAGGTAATGATCAGTACACGAAGGCGACTTGGTTCCCCAAATTTCGTTCTTCTATGTTGAAGCGTTCATTTCCAGTAACAGTTTCAATTTTTAGGTTTCACTCTGTTTTCTCCTATATTGATACATGTATTTGGAACTCTAAATCCAACACGGTTTGTGCTAGCTTCTTGAAACTTGACACAGTAAAGTAGTTTCACGTTCTATCTCTGTTTTGTTTCCTCTTGCTGTAGCCCTAAGCAGTGACTGGCGAGAACCACTTTCATGGAGAGGGGTTGCCAAGCTTCCAAAAATTACGAATCTCCAGAAATCTCAGCAAATATTTTTTCACCCAAACTGGATGATACTTTCAGGTAATGATCAGTACACTAAGGCGACTTGGTTCCCCAAATGTCGTTCTTCTATGTTGAAGCGTTCATTTCCAGTAACAGTTTGAATTTTTAGGTTTCACTCTGTTTTCTCCTATATTGATACATGTATTTGGAACTCTAAATCCAACACGGTTTGTGCTAGCTTCTTGAAACTTGACACAGTAAAGTAGTTTCACGTTCTATCTCTGTTTTGTTTCCTCTTGCTGTAGCCCTAAGCAGTGACTGGCGAGAACCACTTTCATGGAGAGGGGTTGCCAAGCTTCCAAAAATTACGAATCTCCAGAAATCTCAGCAAATATTTTTTCACCCAAACTGGATGATACTTTCAGGTAATGATCAGTACACGAAGGCGACTTGGTTCCCCAAATGTCGTTCTTCTATGTTGAAGCGTTCATTTCCAGTAACACTTTGAATTTTTAGGTTTCACTCTGTTTTCTCCTATATTGATAGATGTATTTGGAACTCTAAATCCAACACGGTTTGTGCTAGCTTCTTGAAACTTGATACACTAAAGTAGTTTCACGTTCTATCTCTATGTTTTGTTTCCTCTTGCTGTAGCCCTAAGCAGTGACTGGTGAGAACCACTTTCATGGAGAGGGGTTGCCAAGCTTCCAAAAATTACGAATCTCCAGAAATCTCAGCAAATATTTTTTCACCCAAACTGGATGATACTTTCAGGTAATGATCAGTACACTAAGGCGACTTGGTTCCCCAAATGTCGTTCTTCTATGTTGAAGCGTTCATTTCCTGTAACAGTTTGAATTTTTAGTTTTCACTCTGTTTTCTCCTATGTTGATACATGTATTTGGAACTCCAAACCATCACGGTTTGTGCTAGCTTCTTGAAACTTGACACAATAAAGTAGTTTCACGTTCTATCTCTGTTTTGTTTCCTCTTGATGTAGCCCTAAGCAGTGACTGGCGAGAAACACTTTCATGGAAAGGGGTTGCCAAGCTTCCAAAAATTACGAATCTCCAGAAATCTCAGCAAATATTTTTTCACCCAAACTGGATGATACTTTCAGGTAATGATCAGTACACTAAGGCGACTTGGTTCCCCAAATGTCGTTCTTCTATGTTGAAGCGTTCATTTCCTGTAACAGTTTGAATTTTTAGGTTTCACTCTGTTTTCTCCTATATTGATACATGTATTTGGAACTCTAAGTCCATCACGGTTTGTGCTAGCTTCTTGAAACTTGATACAGTAAAGTAGTTTCACGTTCTATCTCTATGTTTTGTTTCCTCTTGCTGTAGCCCTAAGCAGTGACTGGCGAGAACCACTTTCATGGAGAGGGGTTGCCAAGCTTCCAAAAATTACGAATCTCCAGAAATCTCAGCAAATATTTTTTCACCCAAACTGGATGATACTTTCAGGTAATGATCAGTACACGAAGGCGACTTGGTTCCCCAAATGTCGTTCTTCTATGTTGAAGCGTTCATTTCCAGTAACAGTTTGAATTTTTAGGTTTCACTCTGTTTTCTCCTATATTGATAGATGTATTTGGAACTCTAAATCCAACACGGTTTGTGCTAGCTTCGTGAAACATGACACAGTAAAGAAGTTTCAAGTTCTATCTCGATGTTTTGTTTCCTCTTGATGTAGCCTTAAGCAGTGACTGGACAGAAACACTTTCATTGAAAGGGGTTGCCAAGCATACAAAAATAACGAATCTCCAGAAATCTCAGCAAATATTTTTTCACCCAAACTGGATGATACTTTCAGGTAATGATCAGTACACTAAGGCGACTTGGTTCCTCAAAGTTCGTTCTTCTATGTTGAAGCGTTCATTTCCTGTAACAGTTTGAATTTTTAGGTTTCACTCTGTTTTCTCCTATATTGATACATGTATTTGGAACTCTAAATCCAACACGGTTTGTGCTAGCTTCTTGAAACTTGACACAGTAAAGTAGTTTCACGTTCTATCTCTATGTTTTGTTTCCTCTTGCTGTAGCCCTAAGCAGTGACTGGCGAGAACCACTTTCATGGAGAGGGGTTGCCAAGCTTCCAAAAATTACGAATCTCCAGAAATCTCAGCAAATATTTTTTCACCCAAACTGGATGATACTTTCAGGTAATGATCAGTACACGAAGGCGACTTGGTTCCCCAAATGTCGTTCTTCTGTGTTGAAGCGTTCATTTCCAGTAACAGTTTTAATTTTTAGGTTTCACTCTGTTTTCTCCTTTATTGATAGATGTATTTGGAACTCTAAATCCAACACGGTTTGTGCTAGCTTCTTGAAACTTGACACAGTAAAGTAGTTTCACGTTCTATCTCTATGTTTTGTTTCCTCTTGCTGTAGCCCTAAGCAGTGACTGGCGAGAACCACTTTCATGGAGAGGGGTTGCCAAGCTTCCAAAAATTACGAATCTCCAGAAATCTCAACAAATATTTTTTCACCCAAACTGGATGATACTTTCAGGTAATGATCAGTATACGAAGGCGACTTGGTTCCCCAAATGTCGTTCTTCTATGTTGAAGCGTTCATTTCCTGTAACAGTTTGAATTTTTAGGTTTCACTCTGTTTTCTCCTATATTGATACATGTATTTGGAACTCTAAATCCAACACGGTTTGTGCTAGCTTCTTGAAACTTGACACAATAAAGTAGTTTCACGTTCTATCTCTATGTTTTGTTTCCTCTTGATGTAGCCCTAAGCAGTGACTGGCGAGTAACACTTTCATGGAGAGGGGTTGCCAAGCTTCCAAAAATTACGAATGTCCAGAAATCTCAGCAAATATTTTTTCACCCAAACTGGATGATACTTTCTGGTAATGATCAGTACACGAAGGCGACTTGGTTCCCCAAATGTAGTTCTTCTATGTGGAAGCGTTCATTTCCAGTAACACTTTGAATTTTTAGGTTTCACTCTGTTTCTCCTATATTGATAGATGTATTTGGAACTCTAAATCCAACACGGTTTGTGCTAGCTTCATGAAACTTGACAAAGTAAAGTAGTTTCACGTTCTATCTCTACATTCTGTTTCCTCTTGATGTAGCCCTAAGCAGTGACTGGTGAGAAACACTTTCATGGAAAAAGGTTGCCAAACTTCCAAAAATTACGAATCTCCAGAAATCTCAGCAAATATTTTTTCACCCAAACTGGATGATACTTTCAGGTAATGATCAGTACACTAAGGTGACTTGGTTCCCCAAATTTCGTTCTTCTATGTTGAAGCATTCATTTCCAGTAACAGTTTGAATTTTTAGGTTTCACTCTGTTTTCTCCTATATTGATACATGTATTTGGAACTCTAATTCCAACACGGTTTGTGCTAGCTTCTTGAAACTTGATACAGTAAAGTAGTTTCACGTTCTATCTCTATGTTTTCTTTCCTCTTGCTGTAGCCCTAAGCAGTGACTGGCGAGAAACACTTTCATGGAGAGGGGTTGCCAAGCATACAAAAATAACGAATCTCCAGAAATCTCAGCAAATATTTTTTCACCCAAACTGGATGATACTTTCAGGTAATGATCAGTACACTAAGCCCACTTGGTTCCCCAAGTTTCGTTCTTCTATGTTGAAGCGTTCGTTTCCAGCAACAGTTTGAATTTTGGCATTTCACACTGTTTTCTCCTATATTGATAGATGTATTTGGAACTCTAAATCCAACACGGTTTGTGCTAGCTTCTTGAAACTTGATACAGTAAAGTAGTTTCACGTTCTATCTCTATGTTTTGTTTCCTCTTGCTGTAGCCCTAAGCAGTGACTGGCGAGAACCACTTTCATGGAGAGGGGTTGCCAAGCATACAAAAATTACGAATCTCCAGAAATCTCAGCAAACATTTTTTCAGCCAAATTGGATGATACTTTCAGGTAATGATCAGTACACTAAGCCCACTTGGTTCCCCAAATTTCGTTCTTCTATGTTGAAGCGTTCGTTTCCAGTAACACTTTGAATTTTGGCGTTTCACACTGTTTTCTCCTATATTGATAGATGTATTTGGAACTCTAAATCCAACACGGTTTGCGCTAGCTTCTTGAACCTTGACACAGTAAAGTAGTTTCACGTTCTATCTCTATGTTTTGTTTCCTCTTGCTGTAGCCCTAAGCAGTGACTGGCGAGAACCACTTTCATGGAGAGGGGTTGCCAAGCTTCCAAAAATTACGAATCTCCAGAAATCTCAGCAAATATTTTTTCACCCAAACTGGATGATACTTTCAGGTAATGATCAGTACACGAAGGCGACTTGGTTCCCCAAAGTTCGTTCTTCTATGTTGAAGCGTTCATTTCCAGTAACAGTTTGAATTTTTAGGTTTCACTCTGTTTTCTCCTATATTGATAGATGTATTTGGAACTCTAAATCCAACACGGTTTGTGCTAGCTTCTTGAAACTTGATACAGTAAAGTAGTTTCACGTTCTATCTCTATGTTTTGTTTCCTCTTGCTGTAGCCCTAAGCAGTGACTGGCGAGAACCACTTTCATGGAGAGGGGTTGCCAAGCTTCCAAAAATTACGAATCTCCAGAAATCTCAGCAAATATTTTTTCACCCAAACTGGATGATACTTTCAGGTAATGATCAGTACACGAAGGCGACTTGGTTCCCCAAATGTCGTTCTTCTATGTTGAAGCGTTCATTTCCAGTAACAGTTTGAATTTTTAGGTTTCACTCTGTTTTCTCCTATATTGATAGATGTATTTGGAACTCTAAATCCACCACGGTTTGTGCTAGCTTCATGAAACTTGACAAAGTAAAGTAGTTTCACGTTCTATCTCCATATTCTGTTTCCTCTTGATGTAGCCCTAAGCAGTGACTGGTGAGAAACACTTTCATGGAAAAAGGTTGCCAAGCTTCCAAAAGTTACGAATCTCCAGAAATCTCAGCAAATATTTGTTCACCCAAACTGGATGATACTTTCAGGTAATGATCAGTACACGAAGGCGACTTGGTTCCCCAAATTTCGTTCTTCTATGTTGAAGCGTTCATTTCCAGTAACAGTTTGAATTTTTCGGTTTCACTCTGTTTTCTCCTATATTGATACATGTATTTGGAACTCTAAATCCAACACGGTTTGTGCTAGCTTCTTGAAACTTGACACCGTAAAGTAGTTTCACGTTCTATCTCTAGGTTTTGTTTCCTCTTGATGTAGCCCTAAGCAGTGACTGGCGAGAAACACTTTCATGGAAAGGGGTTGCCAAGCTTCCAAAAATTACGAATCTCCAGAAATCTCAGCAAATATTTTTTCACCCAAACTGGATGATACTTTCAGGTAATGATCAGTACACTAAGGCGACTTGGTTCCCCAAATTTCGTTCTTCTATGTAAAAGCGTTCATTTCCAGTAACAGTTTGAATTTTTAGGTTTCACTCTGTTTTCTCCTATATTGATACATGTATTTGGAACTCTAAATCCAACACGGTTTGTGCTAGCTTCTTGAAACTTGACACAGTAAAGTAGTTTCACGTTCTATCTCTATGTTTTGTTTCCTCTTGCTGTAGCCCTAAGCAGTGACTGGCGAGAACCACTTTCATGGAGAGGGGTTGCCAAGCTTCCAAAAATTACGAATCTCCAGAAATCTCAGCAAATATTTTTTCACCCAAACTGGATGATACTTTCAGGTAATGATCAGTACACGAAGGCGACTTGGTTCCCCAAATGTCGTTCTTCTATGTTGAAGCGTTCATTTCCTGTAACAGTTTGAATTTTTAGGTTTCACTCTGTTTTCTCCTATATTGATACATGTATTTGGAACTCTAAATCCAACACGGTTTGTGCTAGCTTCTTGAAACTTGACACAATAAAGTAGTTTCACGTTCTATCTCTATGTTTTGTTTCCTCTTGATGTAGCCCTAAGCAGTGACTGGCGAGTAACACTTTCATGGAGAGGGGTTGCCAAGCTTCCAAAAATTACGAATGTCCAGAAATCTCAGCAAATATTTTTTCACCCAAACTGGATGATACTTTCTGGTAATGATCAGTACACGAAGGCGACTTGGTTCCCCAAATGTAGTTCTTCTATGTGGAAGCGTTCATTTCCAGTAACACTTTGAATTTTTAGGTTTCACTCTGTTTCTCCTATATTGATAGATGTATTTGGAACTCTAAATCCAACACGGTTTGTGCTAGCTTCATGAAACTTGACAAACTAAAGTAGTTTCACGTTCTATCTCTACATTCTGTTTCCTCTTGATGTAGCCCTAAGCAGTGACTGGTGAGAAACACTTTCATGGAAAAAGGTTGCCAAACTTCCAAAAATTACGAATCTCCAGAAATCTCAGCAAATATTTTTTCACCCAAACTGGATGATACTTTCAGGTAATGATCAGTACACTAAGGTGACTTGGTTCCCCAAATTTCGTTCTTCTATGTTGAAGCGTTCGTTTCCAGCAACAGTTTGAATTTTGGCATTTCACACTGTTTTCTCCTATATTGATAGATGTATTTGGAACTCTAAACCCAACACGGTTTGTGCTAGCTTCGTGAAACATGACACAGTAAAGTAGTTTCAAGTTCTATCTCGATGTTTTGTTTCCTCTTGATGTAGCCTTAAGCAGTGACTGGACAGAAACACTTTCATTGAAAGGGGTTGCCAAGCATACAAAAATAACGAATCTCCAGAAATCTCAGCAAATATTTTTTCACCCAAACTGGATGATACTTTCAGGTAATGATCAGTACACTAAGCCCACTTGGTTCCCCAAATTTCGTTTTTCTATGTTGAAGCGTTCGTTTCCAGCAACAGTTTGAATTTTGGCATTACACACTGTTTTCTCCTATATTGATAGATGTATTTGGAACTCTAAATCCAACACGGTTTGTGCTAGCTTCTTGAAACTTGACACAGTAAAGTAGTTTCACGTTCTATCTCTATATTCTGTTTCCTCTTGATGTAGCCCTAAGCAGTGACTGGTGAGAAACACTTTCATGGAAAAAGGTTGCCAAGCTTCCAAAAGTTACGAATCTCCAGAAATCTCAGCAAATATTTTTTCACCCAAACTGGATGACACTTTCAGGTAATGATCAGTACACGAAGGCGACTTGGTTCCCCAAATTTCGTTCTTCTATGTTGAAGCGTTCATTTCCAGTAACAGTTTCAATTTTTAGGTTTCACTCTGTTTTCTCCTATATTGATACATGTATTTGGAACTCTAAATCCAACACGGTTTGTGCTAGCTTCTTGAAACTTGACACAGTAAAGTAGTTTCACGTTCTATCTCTGTTTTGTTTCCTCTTGCTGTAGCCCTAAGCAGTGACTGGCGAGAACCACTTTCATGGAGAGGGGTTGCCAAGCTTCCAAAAATTACGAATCTCCAGAAATCTCAGCAAATATTTTTTCACCCAAACTGGATGATACTTTCAGGTAATGATCAGTACACTAAGGCGACTTGGTTCCCCAAATGTCGTTCTTCTATGTTGAAGCGTTCATTTCCAGTAACAGTTTGAATTTTTAGGTTTCACTCTGTTTTCTCCTATATTGATACATGTATTTGGAACTCTAAATCCAACACGGTTTGTGCTAGCTTCTTGAAACTTGACACAGTAAAGTAGTTTCACGTTCTATCTCTGTTTTGTTTCCTCTTGCTGTAGCCCTAAGCAGTGACTGGCGAGAACCACTTTCATGGAGAGGGGTTGCCAAGCTTCCAAAAATTACGAATCTCCAGAAATCTCAGCAAATATTTTTTCACCCAAACTGGATGATACTTTCAGGTAATGATCAGTACACGAAGGCGACTTGGTTCCCCAAATGTCGTTCTTCTATGTTGAAGCGTTCATTTCCAGTAACACTTTGAATTTTTAGGTTTCACTCTGTTTTCTCCTATATTGATAGATGTATTTGGAACTCTAAACCCAACACGGTTTGTGCTAGCTTCTTGAAACTTGATACACTAAAGTAGTTTCACGTTCTATCTCTATGTTTTGTTTCCTCTTGCTGTAGCCCTAAGCAGTGACTGGCGAGAACCACTTTCATGGAGAGGGGTTGCCAAGCTTCCAAAAATTACGAATCTCCAGAAATCTCAGCAAATATTTTTTCACCCAAACTGGATGATACTTTCAGGTAATGATCAGTACACTAAGGCGACTTGGTTCCCCAAATGTCGTTCTTCTATGTTGAAGCGTTCATTTCCTGTAACAGTTTGAATTTTTAGGTTTCACTCTGTTTTCTCCTATGTTGATACATGTATTTGGAACTCCAAACCATCACGGTTTGTGCTAGCTTCTTGAAACTTGACACAATAAAGTAGTTTCACGTTCTATCTCTGTTTTGTTTCCTCTTGATGTAGCCCTAAGCAGTGACTGGCGAGAAACACTTTCATGGAAAGGGGTTGCCAAGCTTCCAAAAATTACGAATCTCCAGAAATCTCAGCAAATATTTTTTCACCCAAACTGGATGATACTTTCAGGTAATGATCAGTACACTAAGGCGACTTGGTTCCCCAAATGTCGTTCTTCTATGTTGAAGCGTTCATTTCCTGTAACAGTTTGAATTTTTAGGTTTCACTCTGTTTTCTCCTATATTGATACATGTATTTGGAACTCTAAGTCCATCACGGTTTGTGCTAGCTTCTTGAAACTTGATACAGTAAAGTAGTTTCACGTTCTATCTCTATGTTTTATTTCCTCTTGCTGTAGCCCTAAGCAGTGACTGGCGAGAACCACTTTCATGGAGAGGGGTTGCCAAGCTTCCAAAAATTACGAATCTCCAGAAATCTCAGCAAATATTTTTTCACCCAAACTGGATGATACTTTCAGGTAATGATCAGTACACGAAGGCGACTTGGTTCCCCAAATGTCGTTCTTCTATGTTGAAGCGTTCATTTCCAGTAACAGTTTGAATTTTTAGGTTTCACTCTGTTTTCTCCTATATTGATAGATGTATTTGGAACTCTAAATCCAACACGGTTTGTGCTAGCTTCGTGAAACATGACACAGTAAAGAAGTTTCAAGTTCTATCTCGATGTTTTGTTTCCTCTTGATGTAGCCTTAAGCAGTGACTGGACAGAAACACTTTCATTGAAAGGGGTTGCCAAGCATACAAAAATAACGAATCTCCAGAAATCTCAGCAAATATTTTTTCACCCAAATTGGATGATACTTTCAGGTAATGATCAGTACACTAAGGCGACTTGGTTCCTCAAAGTTCGTTCTTCTATGTTGAAGCGTTCATTTCCTGTAACAGTTTGAATTTTTAGGTTTCACTCTGTTTTCTCCTATATTGATACATGTATTTGGAACTCTAAATCCAACACGGTTTGTGCTAGCTTCTTGAAACTTGACACAGTAAAGTAGTTTCACGTTCTATCTCTATGTTTTGTTTCCTCTTGCTGTAGCCCTAAGCAGTGACTGGCGAGAACCACTTTCATGGAGAGGGGTTGCCAAGCTTCCAAAAATTACGAATCTCCAGAAATCTCAGCAAATATTTTTTCACCCAAACTGGATGATACTTTCAGGTAATGATCAGTACACGAAGGCGACTTGGTTCCCCAAATGTCGTTCTTCTGTGTTGAAGCGTTCATTTCCAGTAACAGTTTTAATTTTTAGGTTTCACTCTGTTTTCTCCTTTATTGATAGATGTATTTGGAACTCTAAATCCAACACGGTTTGTGCTAGCTTCTTGAAACTTGACACAGTAAAGTAGTTTCACGTTCTATCTCTATGTTTTGTTTCCTCTTGCTGTAGCCCTAAGCAGTGACTGGCGAGAACCACTTTCATGGAGAGGGGTTGCCAAGCTTCCAAAAATTACGAATCTCCAGAAATCTCAACAAATATTTTTTCACCCAAACTGGATGATACTTTCAGGTAATGATCAGTATACGAAGGCGACTTGGTTCCCCAAATGTCGTTCTTCTATGTTGAAGCGTTCATTTCCTGTAACAGTTTGAATTTTTAGGTTTCACTCTGTTTTCTCCTATATTGATACATGTATTTGGAACTCTAAATCCAACACGGTTTGTGCTAGCTTCTTGAAACTTGACACAATAAAGTAGTTTCACGTTCTATCTCTATGTTTTGTTTCCTCTTGATGTAGCCCTAAGCAGTGACTGGCGAGTAACACTTTCATGGAGAGGGGTTGCCAAGCTTCCAAAAATTACGAATGTCCAGAAATCTCAGCAAATATTTTTTCACCCAAACTGGATGATACTTTCTGGTAATGATCAGTACACGAAGGCGACTTGGTTCCCCAAATGTAGTTCTTCTATGTGGAAGCGTTCATTTCCAGTAACACTTTGAATTTTTAGGTTTCACTCTGTTTCTCCTATATTGATAGATGTATTTGGAACTCTAAATCCAACACGGTTTGTGCTAGCTTCATGAAACTTGACAAAGTAAAGTAGTTTCACGTTCTATCTCTACCTTCTGTTTCCTCTTGATGTAGCCCTAAGCAGTGACTGGTGAGAAACACTTTCATGGAAAAAGGTTGCCAAACTTCCAAAAATTACGAATCTCCAGAAATCTCAGCAAATATTTTTTCACCCAAACTGGATGATACTTTCAGGTAATGATCAGTACACTAAGGTGACTTGGTTCCCCAAATTTCGTTCTTCTATGTTGAAGCATTCATTTCCAGTAACAGTTTGAATTTTTAGGTTTCACTCTGTTTTCTCCTATATTGATACATGTATTTGGAACTCTAAATCCAACACGGTTTGTGCTAGCTTCTTGAAACTTGATACAGTAAAGTAGTTTCACGTTCTATCTCTATGTTTTCTTTCCTCTTGCTGTAGCCCTAAGCAGTGACTGGCGAGAAACACTTTCATGGAGAGGGGTTGCCAAGCATACAAAAATTACGAATCTCCAGAAATCTCAGCAAACATTTTTTCATCCAAATTGGATGATACTTTCAGGTAATGATCAGTACACTAAGCCCACTTGGTTCCCCAAATTTCGTTCTTCTATGTTGAAGCGTTCGTTTCCAGCAACAGTTTGAATTTTGGCATTTCACACTGTTTTCTCCTATATTGATAGATGTATTTGGAACTCTAAATCCAACACGGTTTGTGCTAGCTTCGTGAAACATGACACAGTAAAGTAGTTTCAAGTTCTATCTCGATGTTTTGTTTCCTCTTGATGTAGCCTTAAGCAGTGACTGGACAGAAACACTTTCATTGAAAGGGGTTGCCAAGCATACAAAAATAACGAATCTCCAGAAATCTCAGCAAATATTTTTTCACCCAAACTGGATGATACTTTCAGGTAATGATCAGTACACTAAGGCGACTTGGTTCCCCAAATGTCATTCTTCTATGTTGAAGCGTTCATTTCCTGTAACAGTTTGAATTTTTAGGTTTCACTCTGTTTTCTCCTATATTGATACATGTATTTGGAACTCTAAATCCAACACGGTTTGTGCTACCTTCTTGAAACTTGACACAGTAAAGTAGTTTCACGTTCTATCTCTATGTTTTGTTTCCTCTTGCTGTAGCCTTAAGCAGTGACTGGACAGAAACACTTTCATTGAAAGGGGTTGCCAAGCATACAAAAATAACGAATCTCCAGAAATCTCAGCAAATATTTTTTCACCCAAACTGGATGATACTTTCAGGTAATGATCAGTACACTAAGCCCACTTGGTTCCCCAAGTTTCGTTCTTCTATGTTGAAGCGTTCGTTTCCAGCAACAGTTTGAATTTTGGCATTTCACACTGTTTTCTCCTATATTGATAGATGTATTTGGAACTCTAAATCCAACACGGTTTGTGCTAGCTTCTTGAAACTTGATACAGTAAAGTAGTTTCACGTTCTATCTCTATGTTTTGTTTCCTCTTGCTGTAGCCCTAAGCAGTGACTGGCGAGAACCACTTTCATGGAGAGGGGTTGCCAAGCATACAAAAATTACGAATCTCCAGAAATCTCAGCAAACATTTTTTCAGCCAAATTGGATGATACTTTCAGGTAATGATCAGTACACTAAGCCCACTTGGTTCCCCAAATTTCGTTCTTCTATGTTGAAGCGTTCGTTTCCAGTAACACTTTGAATTTTGGCGTTTCACACTGTTTTCTCCTATATTGATAGATGTATTTGGAACTCTAAATCCAACACGGTTTGCGCTAGCTTCTTGAACCTTGACACAGTAAAGTAGTTTCACGTTCTATCTCTATGTTTTGTTTCCTCTTGCTGTAGCCCTAAGCAGTGACTGGCGAGAACCACTTTCATGGAGAGGGGTTGCCAAGCTTCCAAAAATTACGAATCTCCAGAAATCTCAGCAAATATTTTTTCACCCAAACTGGATGATACTTTCAGGTAATGATCAGTACACGAAGGCGACTTGGTTCCCCAAAGTTCGTTCTTCTATGTTGAAGCGTTCATTTCCAGTAACAGTTTGAATTTTTAGGTTTCACTCTGTTTTCTCCTATATTGATAGATGTATTTGGAACTCTAAATCCAACACGGTTTGTGCTAGCTTCTTGAAACTTGATACAGTAAAGTAGTTTCACGTTCTATCTCTATGTTTTGTTTCCTCTTGCTGTAGCCCTAAGCAGTGACTGGCGAGAACCACTTTCATGGAGAGGGGTTGCCAAGCTTCCAAAAATTACGAATCTCCAGAAATCTCAGCAAATATTTTTTCACCCAAACTGGATGATACTTTCAGGTAATGATCAGTACACGAAGGCGACTTGGTTCCCCAAATGTCGTTCTTCTATGTTGAAGCGTTCATTTCCAGTAACAGTTTGAATTTTTAGGTTTCACTCTGTTTTCTCCTATATTGATAGATGTATTTGGAACTCTAAATCCACCACGGTTTGTGCTAGCTTCATGAAACTTGACAAAGTAAAGTAGTTTCACGTTCTATCTCCATATTCTGTTTCCTCTTGATGTAGCCCTAAGCAGTGACTGGTGAGAAACACTTTCATGGAAAAAGGTTGCCAAGCTTCCAAAAGTTACGAATCTCCAGAAATCTCAGCAAATATTTGTTCACCCAAACTGGATGATACTTTCAGGTAATGATCAGTACACGAAGGCGACTTGGTTCCCCAAATTTCGTTCTTCTATGTTGAAGCGTTCATTTCCAGTAACAGTTTGAATTTTTAGGTTTCACTCTGTTTTCTCCTATATTGATACATGTATTTGGAACTCTAAATCCAACACGGTTTGTGCTAGCTTCTTGAAACTTGACACCGTAAAGTAGTTTCACGTTCTATCTCTAGGTTTTGTTTCCTCTTGATGTAGCCCTAAGCAGTGACTGGCGAGAAACACTTTCATGGAAAGGGGTTGCCAAGCTTCCAAAAATTACGAATCTCCAGAAATCTCAGCAAATATTTTTTCACCCAAACTGGATGATACTTTCAGGTAATGATCAGTACACTAAGGCGACTTGGTTCCCCAAATTTCGTTCTTCTATGTAAAAGCGTTCATTTCCAGTAACAGTTTGAATTTTTAGGTTTCACTCTGTTTTCTCCTATATTGATACATGTATTTGGAACTCTAAATCCAACACGGTTTGTGCTAGCTTCTTGAAACTTGACACAGTAAAGTAGTTTCACGTTCTATCTCTATGTTTTGTTTCCTCTTGCTGTAGCCCTAAGCAGTGACTGGCGAGAACCACTTTCATGGAGAGGGGTTGCCAAGCTTCCAAAAATTACGAATCTCCAGAAATCTCAGCAAATATTTTTTCACCCAAACTGGATGATACTTTCAGGTAATGATCAGTACACGAAGGCGACTTGGTTCCCCAAATGTCGTTCTTCTATGTTGAAGCGTTCATTTCCTGTAACAGTTTGAATTTTTAGGTTTCACTCTGTTTTCTCCTATATTGATACATGTATTTGGAACTCTAAATCCAACACGGTTTGTGCTAGCTTCTTGAAACTTGACACAATAAAGTAGTTTCACGTTCTATCTCTATGTTTTGTTTCCTCTTGATGTAGCCCTAAGCAGTGACTGGCGAGTAACACTTTCATGGAGAGGGGTTGCCAAGCTTCCAAAAATTACGAATGTCCAGAAATCTCAGCAAATATTTTTTCACCCAAACTGGATGATACTTTCTGGTAATGATCAGTACACGAAGGCGACTTGGTTCCCCAAATGTAGTTCTTCTATGTGGAAGCGTTCATTTCCAGTAACACTTTGAATTTTTAGGTTTCACTCTGTTTCTCCTATATTGATAGATGTATTTGGAACTCTAAATCCAACACGGTTTGTGCTAGCTTCATGAAACTTGACAAACTAAAGTAGTTTCACGTTCTATCTCTACATTCTGTTTCCTCTTGATGTAGCCCTAAGCAGTGACTGGTGAGAAACACTTTCATGGAAAAAGGTTGCCAAACTTCCAAAAATTACGAATCTCCAGAAATCTCAGCAAATATTTTTTCACCCAAACTGGATGATACTTTCAGGTAATGATCAGTACACTAAGGTGACTTGGTTCCCCAAATTTCGTTCTTCTATGTTGAAGCGTTCATTTCCAGTAACAGTTTGAATTTTTAGGTTTCACTCTGTTTTCTCCTATATTGATACATGTATTTGGAACTCTAAATCCATCACGGTTTGTGCTAGCTTCTTGAAACTTGATACAGTAAAGTAGTTTCACGTTCTATCTCTATGTTTTCTTTCCTCTTGCTGTAGCCCTAAGCAGTGACTGGCGAGAAACACTTTCATGGAGAGGGGTTGCCAAGCATACAAAAATTACGAATCTCCAGAAATCTCAGCAAACATTTTTTCATCCAAATTGGATGATACTTTCAGGTAATGATCAGTACACTAAGCCCACTTGGTTCCCCAAATTTCGTTCTTCTATGTTGAAGCGTTCGTTTCCAGCAACAGTTTGAATTTTGGCATTTCACACTGTTTTCTCCTATATTGATAGATGTATTTGGAACTCTAAACCCAACACGGTTTGTGCTAGCTTCGTGAAACATGACACAGTAAAGTAGTTTCAAGTTCTATCTCGATGTTTTGTTTCCTCTTGATGTAGCCTTAAGCAGTGACTGGACAGAAACACTTTCATTGAAAGGGGTTGCCAAGCATACAAAAATAACGAATCTCCAGAAATCTCAGCAAATATTTTTTCACCCAAACTGGATGATACTTTCAGGTAATGATCAGTACACTACGGCGACTTGGTTCCCCAAATGTCGTTCTTCTATGTTGAAGCGTTCATTTCCTGTAACAGTTTGAATTTTTAGGTTTCACTCTGTTTTCTCCTATATTGATACATGTATTTGGAACTCTAAATCCAACACGGTTTGTGCTACCTTCTTGAAACTTGACACAGTAAAGTAGTTTCACGTTCTATCTCTATGTTTTGTTTCCTCTTGCTGTAGCCTTAAGCAGTGACTGGACAGAAACACTTTCATTGAAAGGGGTTGCCAAGCATACAAAAATAACGAATCTCCAGAAATCTCAGCAAATATTTTTTCACCCAAACTGGATGATACTTGAAGGTAATGATCAGTACACTAAGCCCACTTGGTTCCCCAAGTTTCGTTCTTCTATGTTGAAGCGTTCGTTTCCAGCAACACTTTGAATTTTGGCGTTTCACACTGTTTTCTCCTATATTGATAGATGTATTTGGAACTCTAAATCCAACACGGTTTGCGCTAGCTTCTTGAACCTTGACACAGTAAAGTAGTTTCACGTTCTATCTCTATGTTTTGTTTCCTCTTGCTGTAGCCCTAAGCAGTGACTGGCGAGAACCACTTTCATGGAGAGGGGTTGCCAAGCTTCCAAAAATTACGAATCTCCAGAAATCTCAGCAAATATTTTTTCACCCAAACTGGATGATACTTTCAGGTAATGATCAGTACACGAAGGCGACTTGGTTCCCCAAAGTTGTTCTTCTATGTTGAAGCGTTCATTTCCAGTAACAGTTTGAATTTTTAGGTTTCACTCTGTTTTCTCCTATATTGATAGATGTATTTGGAACTCTAAATCCAACACGGTTTGTGCTAGCTTCTTGAAACTTGATACAGTAAAGTAGTTTCACGTTCTATCTCTATGTTTTGTTTCCTCTTGCTGTAGCCCTAAGCAGTGACTGGCGAGAACCACTTTCATGGAGAGGGGTTGCCAAGCTTCCAAAAATTACGAATCTCCAGAAATCTCAGCAAATATTTTTTCACCCAAACTGGATGATACTTTCAGGTAATGATCAGTACACGAAGGCGACTTGGTTCCCCAAATGTCGTTCTTCTATGTTGAAGCGTTCATTTCCAGTAACAGTTTGAATTTTTAGGTTTCACTCTGTTTTCTCCTATATTGATAGATGTATTTGGAACTCTAAATCCACCACGGTTTGTGCTAGCTTCATGAAACTTGACAAAGTAAAGTAGTTTCACGTTCTATCTCCATATTCTGTTTCCTCTTGATGTAGCCCTAAGCAGTGACTGGTGAGAAACACTTTCATGGAAAAAGGTTGCCAAGCTTCCAAAAGTTACGAATCTCCAGAAATCTCAGCAAATATTTGTTCACCCAAACTGGATGATACTTTCAGGTAATGATCAGTACACGAAGGCGACTTGGTTCCCCAAATTTCGTTCTTCTATGTTGAAGCGTTCATTTCCAGTAACAGTTTGAATTTTTAGGTTTCACTCTGTTTTCTCCTATATTGATACATGTATTTGGAACTCTAAATCCAACACGGTTTGTGCTAGCTTCTTGAAACTTGACACAGTAAAGTAGTTTCACGTTCTATCTCTAGGTTTTGTTTCCTCTTGATGTAGCCCTAAGCAGTGACTGGCGAGAAACACTTTCATGGAAAGGGGTTGCCAAGCTTCCAAAAATTACGAATCTCCAGAAATCTCAGCAAATATTTTTTCACCCAAACTGGATGATACTTTCAGGTAATGATCAGTACACTAAGGCGACTTGGTTCCCCAAATTTCGTTCTTCTATGTAAAAGCGTTCATTTCCAGTAACAGTTTGAATTTTTAGGTTTCACTCTGTTTTCTCCTATATTGATACATGTATTTGGAACTCTAAATCCAACACGGTTTGTGCTAGCTTCTTGAAACTTGACACAGTAAAGTAGTTTCACGTTCTATCTCTATGTTTTGTTTCCTCTTGCTGTAGCCCTAAGCAGTGACTGGCGAGAACCACTTTCATGGAGAGGGGTTGCCAAGCTTCCAAAAATTACGAATCTCCAGAAATCTCAGCAAATATTTTTTCACCCAAACTGGATGATACTTTCAGGTAATGATCAGTACACGAAGGCGACTTGGTTCCCCAAATGTCGTTCTTCTATGTTGAAGCGTTCATTTCCTGTAACAGTTTGAATTTTTAGGTTTCACTCTGTTTTCTCCTATATTGATACATGTATTTGGAACTCTAAATCCAACACGGTTTGTGCTAGCTTCTTGAAACTTGACACAATAAAGTAGTTTCACGTTCTATCTCTATGTTTTGTTTCCTCTTGATGTAGCCCTAAGCAGTGACTGGCGAGTAACACTTTCATGGAGAGGGGTTGCCAAGCTTCCAAAAATTACCAATGTCCAGAAATCTCAGCAAATATTTTTTCACCCAAATTGGATGATACTTTCTGGTAATGATCAGTACACGAAGGCGACTTGGTTCCCCAAATGTAGTTCTTCTATGTGGAAGCGTTCATTTCCAGTAACACTTTGAATTTTTAGGTTTCACTCTGTTTCTCCTATATTGATAGATGTATTTGGAACTCTAAATCCAACACGGTTTGTGCTAGCTTCATGAAACTTGACAAAGTAAAGTAGTTTCACGTTCTATCTCTACATTCTGTTTCCTCTTGATGTAGCCCTAAGCAGTGACTGGTGAGAAACACTTTCATGGAAAAAGGTTGCCAAACTTCCAAAAATTACGAATCTCCAGAAATCTCAGCAAATATTTTTTCACCCAAACTGGATGATACTTTCAGGTAATGATCAGTACACTAAGGTGACTTGGTTCCCCAAATTTCGTTCTTCTATGTTGAAGCGTTCATTTCCAGTAACAGTTTGAATTTTTAGGTTTCACTCTGTTTTCTCCTATATTGATACATGTATTTGGAACTCTAAATCCAACACGGTTTGTGCTAGCTTCTTGAAACTTGATACAGTAAAGTAGTTTCACGTTCTATCTCTATGTTTTCTTTCCTCTTGCTGTAGCCCTAAGCAGTGACTGGCGAGAAACACTTTCATGGAGAGGGGTTGCCAAGCATACAAAAATTACGAATCTCCAGAAATCTCAGCAAACATTTTTTCATCCAAATTGGATGATACTTTCAGGTAATGATCAGTACACTAAGCCCACTTGGTTCCCCAAATTTCGTTCTTCTATGTTGAAGCGTTCGTTTCCAGCAACAGTTTGAATTTTGGCATTTCACACTGTTTTCTCCTATATTGATAGATGTATTTGGAACTCTAAACCCAACACGGTTTGTGCTAGCTTCGTGAAACATGACACAGTAAAGTAGTTTCAAGTTCTATCTCGATGTTTTGTTTCCTCTTGATGTAGCCTTAAGCAGTGACTGGACAGAAACACTTTCATTGAAAGGGGTTGCCAAGCATACAAAAATAACGAATCTCCAGAAATCTCAGCAAATATTTTTTCACCCAAACTGGATGATACTTTCAGGTAATGATCAGTACACTAAGGCGACTTGGTTCCCCAAATGTCGTTCTTCTATGTTGAAGCGTTCATTTCCTGTAACAGTTTGAATTTTTAGGTTTCACTCTGTTTTCTCCTATATTGATACATGTATTTGGAACTCTAAATCCAACACGGTTTGTGCTACCTTCTTGAAACTTGACACAGTAAAATAGTTTCACGTTCTATCTCTATGTTTTGTTTCCTCTTGCTGTAGCCTTAAGCAGTGACTGGACAGAAACACTTTCATTGAAAGGGGTTGCCAAGCATACAAAAATAACGAATCTCCAGAAATCTCAGCAAATATTTTTTCACCCAAACTGGATGATACTTTAAGGTAATGATCAGTACACTAAGCCCACTTGGTTCCCCAAGTTTCGTTCTTCTATGTTGAAGCGTTCGTTTCCAGCAACACTTTGAATTTTGGCGTTTCACACTGTTTTCTCCTATATTGATAGATGTATTTGGAACTCTAAATCCAACACGGTTTGCGCTAGCTTCTTGAACCTTGACACAGTAAAGTAGTTTCACGTTCTATCTCTATGTTTTGTTTCCTCTTGCTGTAGCCCTAAGCAGTGACTGGCGAGAACCACTTTCATGGAGAGGGGTTGCCAAGCTTCCAAAAATTACGAATCTCCAGAAATCTCAGCAAATATTTTTTCACCCAAACTGGATGATACTTTCAGGTAATGATCAGTACACGAAGGCGACTTGGTTCCCCAAAGTTCGTTCTTCTATGTTGAAGCGTTCATTTCCAGTAACAGTTTGAATTTTTAGGTTTCACTCTGTTTTCTCCTATATTGATAGATGTATTTGGAACTCTAAATCCAACACGGTTTGTGCTAGCTTCTTGAAACTTGATACAGTAAAGTAGTTTCACGTTCTATCTCTATGTTTTGTTTCCTCTTGCTGTAGCCCTAAGCAGTGACTGGCGAGAACCACTTTCATGGAGAGGGGTTGCCAAGCTTCCAAAAATTACGAATCTCCAGAAATCTCAGCAAATATTTTTTCACCCAAACTGGATGATACTTTCAGGTAATGATCAGTACACGAAGGCGACTTGGTTCCCCAAATGTCGTTCTTCTATGTTGAAGCGTTCATTTCCAGTAACAGTTTGAATTTTTAGGTTTCACTCTGTTTTCTCCTATATTGATAGATGTATTTGGAACTCTAAATCCACCACGGTTTGTGCTAGCTTCATGAAACTTGACAAAGTAAAGTAGTTTCACGTTCCATCTCCATATTCTGTTTCCTCTTGATGTAGCCCTAAGCAGTGACTGGTGAGAAACACTTTCATGGAAAAAGGTTGCCAAGCTTCCAAAAGTTACGAATCTCCAGAAATCTCAGCAAATATTTGTTCACCCAAACTGGATGATACTTTCAGGTAATGATCAGTACACGAAGGCGACTTGGTTCCCCAAATTTCGTTCTTCTATGTTGAAGCGTTCATTTCCAGTAACAGTTTGAATTTTTAGGTTTCACTCTGTTTTCTCCTATATTGATAGATGTATTTGGAACTCTAAATCCAACACGGTTTGTGCTAGCTTCTTGAAACTTGACACAGTAAAGTAGTTTCACATTCTATCTCTAGGTTTTGTTTCCTCTTGATGTAGCCCTAAGCAGTGACTGGCGAGAAACACTTTCATGGAAAGGGGTTGCCAAGCTTCCAAAAATTACGAATCTCCAGAAATCTCAGCAAATATTTTTTCACCCAAACTGGATGATACTTTCAGGTAATGATCAGTACACTAAGGCGACTTGGTTCCCCAAATTTCGTTCTTCTATGTAAAAGCGTTCATTTCCAGTAACAGTTTGAATTTTTAGGTTTCACTCTGTTTTCTCCTATATTGATACATGTATTTGGAACTCTAAATCCAACACGGTTTGTGCTAGCTTCTTGAAACTTGACACAGTAAAGTAGTTTCACGTTCTATCTCTATGTTTTGTTTCCTCTTGCTGTAGCCCTAAGCAGTGACTGGCGAGAACCACTTTCATGGAGAGGGGTTGCCAAGCTTCCAAAAATTACGAATCTCCAGAAATCTCAGCAAATATTTTTTCACCCAAACTGGATGATACTTTCAGGTAATGATCAGTACACTACGGCGACTTGGTTCCCCAAATGTCGTTCTTCTATGTTGAAGCGTTCATTTCCTGTAACAGTTTGAATTTTTAGGTTTCACTCTGTTTTCTCCTATATTGATACATGTATTTGGAACTCTAAATCCAACACGGTTTGTGCTAGCTTCTTGAAACTTGACACAATAAAGTAGTTTCACGTTCTATCTCTATGTTTTGTTTCCTCTTGATGTAGCCCTAAGCAGTGACTGGCGAGTAACACTTTCATGGAGAGGGGTTGCCAAGCTTCCAAAAATTACGAATGTCCAGAAATCTCAGCAAATATTTTTTCACCCAAACTGGATGATACTTTCTGGTAATGATCAGTACACAAAGGCGACTTGGTTCCCCAAATGTAGTTCTTCTATGTGGAAGCGTTCATTTCCAGTAACACTTTGAATTTTTAGGTTTCACTCTGTTTCTCCTATATTGATAGATGTATTTGGAACTCTAAATCCAACACGGTTTGTGCTAGCTTCATGAAACTTGACAAAGTAAAGTAGTTTCACGTTCTATCTCTACATTCTGTTTCCTCTTGATGTAGCCCTAAGCAGTGACTGGTGAGAAACACTTTCATGGAAAAAGGTTGCCAAACTTCCAAAAATTACGAATCTCCAGAAATCTCAGCAAATATTTTTTCACCCAAACTGGATGATACTTTCAGGTAATGATCAGTACACTAAGGTGACTTGGTTCCCCAAATTTCGTTCTTCTATGTTGAAGCGTTCATTTCCAGTAACAGTTTGAATTTTTAGGTTTCACTCTGTTTTCTCCTATATTGATACATGTATTTGGAACTCTAAATCCAACACGGTTTGTGCTAGCTTCTTGAAACTTGATACAGTAAAGTAGTTTCACGTTCTATCTCTATGTTTTCTTTCCTCTTGCTGTAGCCCTAAGCAGTGACTGGCGAGAAACACTTTCATGGAGAGGGGTTGCCAAGCATACAAAAATTACGAATCTCCAGAAATCTCAGCAAACATTTTTTCATCCAAATTGGATGATACTTTCAGGTAATGATCAGTACACTAAGCCCACTTGGTTCCCCAAATTTCGTTCTTCTATGTTGAAGCGTTCGTTTCCAGCAACAGTTTGAATTTTGGCATTTCACACTGTTTTCTCCTATATTGATAGATGTATTTGGAACTCTAAATCCAACACGGTTTGTGCTAGCTTCGTGAAACATGACACAGTAAAGTAGTTTCAAGTTCTATCTCGATGTTTTGTTTCCTCTTGATGTAGCCTTAAGCAGTGACTGGACAGAAACACTTTCATTGAAAGGGGTTGCCAAGCATACAAAAATAACGAATCTCCAGAAATCTCAGCAAATATTTTTTCAGCCAAATTGGATGATACTTTCAGGTAATGATCAGTACACGAAGGCGACTTGGTTCGCCAAATGTCGTTCTTCTATGTTGAAGCGTTCATTTCCAGTAACACTTTGAATTTTTAGGTTTCACTCTGTTTTCTCCTATATTGATACATGTATTTGGAACTCTAAATCCAACACGGTTTGTGCTAGCTTCTTGAAACTTGACACAGTAAAGTAGTTTCACGTTCTATCTCTAGGTTTTGTTTCCTCTTGATGTAGCCCTAAGCAGTGACTGGCGAGAAACACTTTCATGGAAAGGGGTTGCCAAGCTTCCAAAAATTACGAATCTCCAGATATCTCAGCAAATATTTTTTCACCCAAACTGGATGATACATTCAGGTAATGATCAGTACACTAAGGCGACTTGGTTCCCCAAATGTCGTTCTTCTATGTTGAAGCGTTCATTTCCAGTAACAGTTTGAATTTTTAGGTTTCACTCTGTTTTCTCCTATATTGATACATGTATTTGGAACTCTAAATCCAACACGGTTTGTGCTAGCTTCATGAAACTTGACAAAGTAAAGTAGTTTCACGTTCTATCTCTATATTCTGTTTCCTCTTGATGTAGCCCTAAGCAGTGACTGGTGAGAAACACTTTCATGGAAAAAGTTTGCCAAGCTTCCAAAAGTTACGAATCTCCAGAAATCTCAGCAAATATTTTTTCACCCAAACTGGATGATACTTTCAGGTAATGATCAGTACACGAAGGCGACTTGGTTCCCCAAATGTCGTTCTTCTATGTTGAAGCGTTCATTTCCTGTAACAGTTTGAATTTTTAGGTTTCACTCTGTTTTCTCCTATATTGATACATGTATTTGGAACTCTAAATCCAACACGGTTTGTGCTAGCTTCTTGAAACTTGACACAATAAAGTAGTTTCACGTTCTATCTCTATGTTTTGTTTCCTCTTGATGTAGCCCTAAGCAGTGACTGGCGAGAAACACTCTCATGGAAAGGGGTTGCCAAGCTTCCAAAAATTACGAATCTCCAGAAATCTCAGCAAATATTTTTTCACCCAAACTGGATGATACTTTCAGGTAATGATCAGTACACGAAGGCGACTTGATTCCCCAAATGTCGTTCTTCTATGTTGAAGCGTTCATTTCCAGTAACAGTTTGAATTTTTAGGTTTCACTCTGTTTTCTCCTATATTGATAGATGTATTTGGAACTCTAAATCCAACACGGTTTGTGCTAGCTTCTTGAAACTTGACACAGTAAAGTAGTTTCACGTTCTATCTCTAGGTTTTGTTTCCTCTTGATGTAGCCCTAAGCAGTGACCTGCAAGAAACACTTTCATTGAAAGGGGTTGCCAAGCATACAAAAATTACGAATCTCCAGAAATCTCAGCAAACATTTTTTCAGCCAAATTGGATGATACTTTCAGGTAATGATCAGTACACTAAGCCCACTTGGTTCCCCAAATTTCGTTCTTCTGTGTTGAAGCGTTCGTTTCCAGTAACACTTTGAATTTTGGCGTTTCACACTGTTTTCTCCTATATTGATAGATGTATTTGGAACTCTAAATCCAACACGGTTTGCGCTAGCTTCTTGAACCTTGACACAGTAAAGTAGTTTCACGTTCTATCTCTATGTTTTGTTTCCTCTTGCTGTAGCCCTAAGCAGTGACTGGCGAGAACCACTTTCATGGAGAGGGGTTGCCAAGCTTCCAAGAATTACGAATCTCCAGAAATCTCAGCAAATATTTTTTCACCCAAACTGGATGATACTTTCAGGTAATGATCAGTACACGAAGGCGACTTGGTTCCCCAAATGTCGTTCTTCTATGTTGAAGCGTTCATTTCCAGTAACAGTTTGAATTTTTAGGTTTCACTCTGTTTTCTCCTATGTTGATACATGTATTTGGAACTCTAAATCCAACACGGTTTGTGCTAGCTTCTTGAAACTTGATACAGTAAAGTAGTTTCACGTTCTATCTCCATGTTTTGTTTCCTCTTGCTGTAGCCCTAAGCAGTGACTGGCGAGAACCTCTTTCATGGAGAGGGGTTGCCAAGCTTCCAAAAATTACGAATCTCCAGAAATCTCAACAAATATTTTTTCACCCAAACTGGATGATACTTTCAGGTAATGATCAGTACACGAAGGCGATTTGGTTCCCCAAATGTCGTTCTTCTATGTTGAAGCGTTCATTTCCAGTAACAGTTTGAATTTTTAGGTTTCACTCTGTTTTCTCCTATATTGATAGATGTATTTGGAACTCTAAATCCACCAAGGTTTGTGCTAGCTTCATGAAACTTGACAAAGTAAAGTAGTTTCACGTTCTATCTCCATATTCTGTTTCCTCTTGATGTAGCCCTAAGCAGTGACTGGTGAGAAACACTTTCATGGAAAAAGGTTGCCAAGCTTCCAAAAGTTACGAATCTCCAGAAATCTCAGCAAATATTTGTTCACCCAAACTGGATGATACTTCCAGGTAATGATCAGTACACGAAGGCGACTTGGTTCCCCAAATTTCGTTCTTCTATGTTGAAGCGTTCATTTCCAGTAACAGTTTGAATTTTTAGGTTTCACTCTGTTTTCTCCTATATTGATACATGTATTTGGAACTCTAAATCCAACACGGTTTGTGCTAGCTTCTTGAAACTTGACACAGTAAAGTAGTTTCACGTTCTATCTCTAGGTTTTGTTTCCTCTTGATGTAGCCCTAAGCAGTGACTGGCGAGAAACACTTTCATGGAAAGGGGTTGCCAAGCTTCCAAAAATTACGAATCTCCAGAAATCTCAGCAAATATTTTTTCACCCAAACTGGATGATACTTTCAGGTAATGATCAGTACACTAAGGCGACTTGGTTCCCCAAATTTCGTTCTTCTATGTAAAAGCGTTCATTTCCAGTAACAGTTTGAATTTTTAGGTTTCACTCTGTTTTCTCCTATATTGATACATGTATTTGGAACTCTAAATCCAACACGGTTTGTGCTAGCTTCTTGAAACTTGATACAGTAAAGTAGTTTCACGTTCTATCTCTATGTTTTGTTTCCTCTTGCTGTAGCCCTAAGCAGTGACTGGCGAGAACCACTTTCATGGAGAGGGGTTGCCAAGCTTCCAAAAATTACGAATCTCCAAAAATCTCAACAAATATTTTTTCACCCAAACTGGATGATACTTTCAGGTAATGATCAGTACACGAAGGCGACTTGGTTCGCCAAATGTCGTTCTTCTATGTTGAAGCGTTCATTTCCAGTAACACTTTGAATTTTTAGGTTTCACTCTGTTTTCTCCTATATTGATACATGTATTTGGAACTCTATATCCAACACGGTTTGTGCTAGCTTCTTGAAACTTGACACAGTAAAGTAGTTTCACGTTCTATCTCTAGGTTTTGTTTCCTCTTGATGTAGCCCTAAGCAGTGACTGGCGAGAAACACTTTCATGGAAAGGGGTTGCCAAGCTTCCAAAAATTACGAATCTCCAGATATCTCAGCAAATATTTTTTCACCCAAACTGGATGATACATTCAGGTAATGATCAGTACACTAAGGCGACTTGGTTCCCCAAATGTCGTTCTTCTATGTTGAAGCGTTCATTTCCAGTAACAGTTTGAATTTTTAGGTTTCACTCTGTTTTCTCCTATATTGATACATGTATTTGGAACTCTAAATCCAACACGGTTTGTGCTAGCTTCATGAAACTTGACAAAGTAAAGTAGTTTCACGTTCTATCTCTATATTCTGTTTCCTCTTGATGTAGCCCTAAGCAGTGACTGGTGAGAAACACTTTCATGGAAAAAGTTTGCCAAGCTTCCAAAAGTTACGAATCTCCAGAAATCTCAGCAAATATTTTTTCACCCAAACTGGATGATACTTTCAGGTAATGATAAGTACACGAAGGCGACTTGGTTCCCCAAATGTCATTCTTCTATGTTGAAGCGTTCATTTCCAGTAACAGTTTGAATTTTTAGGTTTCACTCTGTTTTCTCCTATATTGATAGATGTATTTGGAACTCTAAATCCAACACGGTTTGTGCTAGCTTCTTGAAACTTGACACAGTAAAGTAGTTTCACGTTCTATCTCTATGTTTTGTTTCCTCTTGATGTAGCCCTAAGCAGTGACTGGCGAGAAACACTTTCCTGGAAAGGGGTTGCCAAGCTTCCAAAAATTACGAATCTCCAAAAATCTCAGCAAATATTTTTTCACCCAAACTGGATGATACTTTCAGGTAATGATCAGTACACTAAGGCGACTTGGTTCCCCAAATTTCGTTCTCTATGTAAAAGCGTTCATTTCCAGTAACAGTTTGAATTTTTAGGTTTCACTCTGTTTTCTCCTATATTGATACATGTATTTGGAACTCTAAATCCAACACGGTTTGTGCTAGCTTCTTGAAACTTGATACAGTAAAGTAGTTTCACGTTCTATCTCTATGTTTTGTTTCCTCTTGCTGTAGCCCTAAGCAGTGACTGGCGAGAACCACTTTCATGGAGAGGGGTTGCCAAGCTTCCAAAAATTACGAATCTCCAAAAATCTCAACAAATATTTTTTCACCCAAACTGGATGATACTTTCAGGTAATGATCAGTACACGAAGGCGACTTGGTTCCCCAAATGTCGTTCTTCTATGTTGAAGCGTTCATTTCCTGTAACAGTTTGAATTTTTAGGTTTCACTCTGTTTTCTCCTATATTGATACATGTATTTGGAACTCTAAATCCAACACGGTTTGTGCTAGCTTCTTGAAACTTGACACAATAAAGTAGTTTCACGTTCTATCTCTATGTTTTGTTTCCTCTTGATGTAGCCCTAAGCAGTGACTGGCGAGAAACACTCTCATGGAAAGGGGTTGCCAAGCTTCCAAAAATTACGAATCTCCAGAAATCTCAGCAAATATTTTTTCACCCAAACTGGATGATACTTTCAGGTAATGATCAGTACACGAAGGCGACTTGATTCCCCAAATGTCGTTCTTCTATGTTGAAGCGTTCATTTCCAGTAACAGTTTGAATTTTTAGGTTTCACTCTGTTTTCTCCTATATTGATAGATGTATTTGGAACTCTAAATCCAACACGGTTTGTGCTAGCTTCTTGAAACTTGACACAGTAAAGTAGTTTCATGTTCTATCTCTATGTTTTGTTTCCTCTTGATGTAGCCCTAAGCAGTGACTGGCGAGAAACACTTTCATGGAAAGGGGTTGCCAAGCTTCCAAAAGTTACGAATCTCCAGAAATCTCAGCAAATATTTTTTCACCCAAACTGGATGATACTTTCAGGTAATGATCAGTACACTAAGGCGACTTGGTTCCCCAAATGTCGTTCTTCTATGTTGAAGCATTCATTTCCTGTAACAGTTTGAATTTTTAGGTTTCACTCTGTTTTCTCCTATATTGATACATGTATTTGGAACTCTAAATCCAACACGGTTTGTGCTAGCTTCTTGAAACTTGACACAATAAAGTAGTTTCACGTTCTATCTCTATGTTTTGTTTCCTCTTGATGTAGCCCTAAGCAGTGACTGGCGAGAACCACTTTCATGGAAAGGGGTTGCCAAGCTTCCAAAAATTACGAATCTCCAGAAATCTCAGCAAATATTTTTTCACCCAAACTGGATGATACTTTCAGGTAATGATCAGTACACTAAGGCGACTTGGTTCCCCAAATTTCGTTCTTCTATGTTGAAGCGTTCATTTCCAGTAACAGTTTGAATTTTTAGGTTTCACTCTGTTTTCTCCTATATTGATACATGTATTTGGAACTCTAAATCCAACACGGTTTGTGCTAGCTTCTTGAAACGTGACACAGTAAAGTAGTTTCACGTTCTATCTCTGTTTTGTTTCCTCTTTCTGTAGCCCTAAGCAGTGACTGGCGAGAACCACTTTCATGGAGAGGGGTTGCCAAGCTTCCAAAAATTACGAATCTCCAGAAATCTCAGCAAATATTTTTTCACCCAAACTGGATGATACTTTCAGGTAATGATCAGTACACGAAGGCGACTTGGTTCCCCAAATGTCGTTCTTCTATGTTGAAGCGTTCATTTCCAGTAACACTTTGAATTTTTAGGTTTCACTCTGTTTTCTCCTATGTTGATAGATGTATTTGGAACTCTAAACCCAACACGGTTTGTGCTAGCTTCTTGAAACTTGATACAGTAAAGTAGTTTCACGTTCTATCTCTATGTTTTGTTTCCTCTTGCTGTAGCCCTAAGCAGTGACTGGCGAGAACCACTTTCATGGAGAGGGGTTGCCAAGCTTCCAAAAATTACGAATCTCCAGAAATCTCAGCAAATATTTTTTCACCCAAACTGGATGATACTTTCAGGTAATGATCAGTACACTAAGGCGACTTGGTTCCCCAAATGTCGTTCTTCTATGTTGAAGCGTTCATTTCCTGTAACAGTTTGAATTTTTAGGTTTCACTCTGTTTTCTCCTATGTTGATACATGTATTTGGAACTCTAAACCATCACGGTTTGTGCTAGCTTCTTGAAACTTGACACAATAAAGTAGTTTCACGTTCTATCTCTGTTTTTTTTCCTCTTGATGTAGCCCTAAGCAGTGACTGGCGAGAAACACTTTCATGGAAAGGGGTTGCCAAGCTTCCAAAAATTACGAATCTCCAGAAATCTCAGCCAATATTTTTTCACCCAAACTGGATGATACTTTCAGGTAATGATCAGTACACGAAGGCGACTTGGTTCCCCAAATGTCGTTCTTCTATGTTGAAGCGTTCATTTCCAGTAACACTTTGAATTTTTAGGTTTCACTCTGTTTTCTCCTATATTGATACATGTATTTGGAACTCTAAATCCAACACGGTTTGTGCTAGCTTCTTGAAACTTGACACAATAAAGTAGTTTCACGTTCTATCTCTATGTTTTGTTTCCTCTTGATGTAGCCCTAAGCAGTGACTGGCGAGAACCACTTTCATGGAAAGGGGTTGCCAAGCTTCCAAAAATTACGAATCTCCAGAAATCTCAGCAAATATTTTTTCACCCAAACTGGATGATACTTTCAGGTAATGATCAGTACACTAAGGCGACTTGGTTCCCCAAATTTCGTTCTTCTATGTTGAAGCGTTCATTTCCAGTAACAGTTTGAATTTTTAGGTTTCACTCTGTTTTCTCCTATATTGATACATGTATTTGGAACTCTAAATCCAACACGGTTTGTGCTAGCTTCTTGAAACTTGACACAGTAAAGTAGTTTCACGTTCTATCTCTGTTTTGTTTCCTCTTTCTGTAGCCCTAAGCAGTGACTGGCGAGAACCACTTTCATGGAGAGGGGTTGCCAAGCTTCCAAAAATTACGAATCTCCAGAAATCTCAGCAAATATTTTTTCACCCAAACTGGATGATACTTTCAGGTAATGATCAGTACACGAAGGCGACTTGGTTCCCCAAATGTCGTTCTTCTATGTTGAAGCGTTCATTTCCAGTAACACTTTGAATTTTTAGGTTTCACTCTGTTTTCTCCTATATTGATAGATGTATTTGGAACTCTAAACCCAACACGGTTTGTGCTAGCTTCTTGAAACTTGATACAGTAAAGTAGTTTCACGTTCTATCTCTATGTTTTGTTTCCTCTTGCTGTAGCCCTAAGCAGTGACTGGCGAGAACCACTTTCATGGAGAGGGGTTGCCAAGCTTCCAAAAATTACGAATCTCCAGAAATCTCAGCAAATATTTTTTCACCCAAACTGGATGATACTTTCAGGTAATGATCAGTACACTAAGGCGACTTGGTTCCCCAAATGTCGTTCTTCTATGTTGAAGCGTTCATTTCCTGTAACAGTTTGAATTTTTAGGTTTCACTCTGTTTTCTCCTATGTTGATACATGTATTTGGAACTCTAAACCATCACGGTTTGTGCTAGCTTCTTGAAACTTGACACAATAAAGTAGTTTCACGTTCTATCTCTGTTTTGTTTCCTCTTGATGTAGCCCTAAGCAGTGACTGGCGAGAAACACTTTCAAGGAAAGGGGTTGCCAAGCTTCCAAAAATTACGAATCTCCAGAAATCTCAGCCAATATTTTTTCACCCAAACTGGATGATACTTTCAGGTAATGATCAGTACACGAAGGCGACTTGGTTCCCCAAATGTCGTTCTTCTATGTTGAAGCGTTCATTTCCAGTAACAGTTTGAATTTTTAGGTTTCACTCTGTTTTCTCCTATATTGATACATGTATTTGGAACTCTAAATCCAACACGGTTTGTGCTAGCTTCTTGAAACTTGACACAGTAAAGTAGTTTCACGTTCTATCTCTGTTTTGTTTCCTCTTGCTGTAGCCCTAAGCAGTGACTGGCGAGAACCACTTTCATGGAGAGGGGTTGCCAAGCTTCCAAAAATTACGAATCTCCAGAAATCTCAGCAAATATTTTTTCACCCAAACTGGATGATACTTTCAGGTAATGATCAGTACACGAAGGCGACTTGGTTCCCCAAATGTCGTTCTTCTATGTTGAAGCGTTCATTTCCAGTAACAGTTTGAATTTTTAGGTTTCACTCTGTTTTCTCCTATATTGATAGATGTATTTGGAACTCTAAATCCAACACGGTTTGTGCTAGCTTCGTGAAACATGACACAGTAAAGAAGTTTCAAGTTCTATCTCGATGTTTTGTTTCCTCTTGATGTAGCCTTAAGCAGTGACTGGACAGAAACACTTTCATTGAAAGGGGTTGCCAAGCATACAAAAATAACGAATCTCCAGAAATCTCAGCAAATATTTTTTCACCCAAACTGGATGATACTTTCAGGTAATGATCAGTACACTAAGGCGACTTGGTTCCCCAAAGTTCGTTCTTCTATGTTGAAGCGTTCATTTCCTGTAACAGTTTGAATTTTTAGGTTTCACTCTGTTTTCTCCTATATTGATACATGTATTTGGAACTCTAAATCCAACACGGTTTGTGCTAGCTTCTTGAAACTTGACACAGTAAAGTAGTTTCACGTTCTATCTCTATGTTTTGTTTCCTCTTGCTGTAGCCCTAAGCAGTGACTGGCGAGAACCACTTTCATGGAGAGGGGTTGCCAAGCTTCCAAAAATTACGAATCTCCAGAAATCTCAGCAAATATTTTTTCACCCAAACTGGATGATACTTTCAGGTAATGATCAGTACACGAAGGCGACTTGGTTCCCCAAATGTCGTTCTTCTGTGTCGAAGCGTTCATTTCCAGTAACAGTTTGAATTTTTAGGTTTCACTCTGTTTTCTCCTTTATTGATAGATGTATTTGGAACTCTAAATCCAACACGGTTTGTGCTAGCTTCTTGAAACTTGACACAGTAAAGTAGTTTCACGTTCTATCTCTATGTTTTGTTTCCTCTTGCTGTAGCCCTAAGCAGTGACTGGCGAGAACCACTTTCATGGAGAGGGGTTGCCAAGCTTCCAAAAATTACGAATCTCCAGAAATCTCAGCAAATATTTTTTCACCCAAACTGGATGATACTTTCAGGTAATGATCAGTACACGAAGGCGACTTGGTTCCCCAAATGTCGTTCTTCTATGTTGAAGCGTTCATTTCCTGTAACAGTTTGAATTTTTAGGTTTCACTCTGTTTTCTCCTATATTGATACATGTATTTGGAACTCTAAATCCAACACGGTTTGTGCTAGCTTCTTGAAACTTGACACAATAAAGTAGTTTCAAGTTCTATCTCTATGTTTTGTTTCCTCTTGATGTAGCCCTAAGCAGTGACTGGCGAGTAACACTTTCATGGAGAGGGGTTGCCAAGCTTCCAAAAATTACGAATGTCCAGAAATCTCAGCAAATATTTTTTCACCCAAACTGGATGATACTTTCTGGTAATGATCAGTACACGAAGGCGACTTGGTTCCCCAAATGTAGTTCTTCTATGTGGAAGCGTTCATTTCCAGTAACACTTTGAATTTTTAGGTTTCACTCTGTTTCTCCTATATTGATAGATGTATTTGGAACTATAAATCCAACACGGTTTGTGCTAGCTTCATGAAACTTGACAAAGTAAAGTAGTTTCACGTTCTATCTCTATATTCTGTTTCCTCTTAATGTAGCCCTAAGCAGTGACTGGTGAGAAACACTTTCATGGAAAAAGGTTGCCAAACTTCCAAAAATTACGAATCTCCAGAAATCTCAGCAAATATTTTTTCACCCAAACTGGATGATACTTTCAGGTAATGATCAGTACACCTAGGTGACTTGGTTCCCCAAATTTCGTTCTTCTATGTTGAAGCGTTCATTTCCAGTAACAGTTTGAATTTTTAGGTTTCACTCTGTTTTCTCCTATATTGATACATGTATTTGGAACTCTAAATCCAACACGGTTTGTGCTAGCTTCTTGAAACTTGATACAGTAAAGTAGTTTCACGTTCTATCTCTATGTTTTGTTTCCTCTTGCTGTAGCCCTAAGCAGTGACTGGCGAGAAACACTTTCATGGAGAGGGGTTGCCAAGCATACAAAAATTACGAATCTCCAGAAATCTCAGCAAACATTTTTTCATCCAAATTGGATGATACTTTCAGGTAATGATCAGTACACTAAGCCCACTTGGTTCCCCAAATTTCGTTCTTCTATGTTGAAGCGATCGTTTCCAGCAACAGTTTGAATTTTGGCATTTCACACTGTTTTCTCCTATATTGATAGATGTATTTGGAACTCTAAATCCAACACGGTTTGTGCTAGCTTCGTGAAACATGACACAGTAAAGTAGTTTCAAGTTCTATCTCGATGTTTTGTTTCCTCTTGATGTAGCCTTAAGCAGTGACTGGACAGAAACACTTTCATTGAAAGGGGTTGCCAAGCATACAAAAATAACGAATCTCCAGAAATCTCAGCAAATATTTTTTCACCCAAACTGGATGATACTTTCAGGTAATGATCAGTACACTAAGGCGACTTGGTTCCCCAAATGTCGTTCTTCTATGTAAAAGCGTTCATTTCCAGTAACAGTTTGAATTTTTAGGTTTCACTCTGTTTTCTCCTATATTGATACATGTATTTGGAACTCTAAATCCAACACGGTTTGTGCTAGCTTCTTGAAACTTGACACAGTAAAGTAGTTTCACGTTCTATCTCTATGTTTTGTTTCCTCTTGCTGTAGCCCTAAGCAGTGACTGGCGAGAACCACTTTCATGGAGAGGGGTTGCCAAGCTTCCAAAAATTACGAATCTCCAGAAATCTCAGCAAATATTTTTTCACCCAAACTGGATGATACTTTCAGGTAATGATCAGTACACGAAGGCGACTTGGTTCCCCAAATGTCGTTCTTCTATGTTGAAGCGTTCATTTCCTGTAACAGTTTGAATTTTTAGGTTTCACTCTGTTTTCTCCTATATTGATACATGTATTTGGAACTCTAAATCCAACACGGTTTGTGCTAGCTTCTTGAAACTTGACACAATAAAGTAGTTTCACGTTCTATCTCTATGTTTTGTTTCCTCTTGATGTAGCCCTAAGCAGTGACTGGCGAGTAACACTTTCATGGAGAGGGGTTGCCAAGCTTCCAAAAATTACGAATGTCCAGAAATCTCAGCAAATATTTTTTCACCCAAACTGGATGATACTTTCTGGTAATGATCAGTACACGAAGGCGACTTGGTTCCCCAAATGTAGTTCTTCTATGTGGAAGCGTTCATTTCCAGTAACACTTTGAATTTTTAGGTTTCACTCTGTTTCTCCTATATTGATAGATGTATTTGGAACTCTAAATCCAACACGGTTTGTGCTAGCTTCATGAAACTTGACAAAGTAAAGTAGTTTCACGTTCTATCTCTACATTCTGTTTCCTCTTGATGTAGCCCTAAGCAGTGACTGGTGAGAAACACTTTCATGGAAAAAGGTTGCCAAACTTCCAAAAATTACGAATCTCCAGAAATCTCAGCAAATATTTTTTCACCCAAACTGGATGATACTTTCAGGTAATGATCAGTACACTAAGGTGACTTGGTTCCCCAAATTTCGTTCTTCTATGTTGAAGCGTTCATTTCCAGTAACAGTTTGAATTTTTAGGTTTCACTCTGTTTTCTCCTATATTGATACATGTATTTGGAACTCTAAATCCAACACGGTTTGTGCTAGCTTCTTGAAACTTGATACAGTAAAGTAGTTTCACGTTCTATCTCTATGTTTTCTTTCCTCTTGCTGTAGCCCTAAGCAGTGACTGGCGAGAAACACTTTCATGGAGAGGGGTTGCCAAGCATACAAAAATTACGAATCTCCAGAAATCTCAGCAAACATTTTTTCATCCAAATTGGATGATACTTTCAGGTAATGATCAGTACACTAAGCCCACTTGGTTCCCCAAATTTCGTTCTTCTATGTTGAAGCGTTCGTTTCCAGCAACAGTTTGAATTTTGGCGTTTCACACTGTTTTCTCCTATATTGATAGATGTATTTGGAACTCTAAATCCAACACGGTTTGCGCTAGCTTCTTGAACCTTGACACAGTAAAGTAGTTTCACGTTCTATCTCTATGTTTTGTTTCCTCTTGCTGTAGCCCTAAGCAGTGACTGGCGAGAACCACTTTCATGGAGAGGGGTTGCCAAGCTTCCAAAAATTACGAATCTCCAGAAATCTCAGCAAATATTTTTTCACCCAAACTGGATGATACTTTCAGGTAATGATCAGTACACGAAGGCGACTTGGTTCCCCAAAGTTCGTTCTTCTATGTTGAAGCGTTCATTTCCAGTAACAGTTTGAATTTTTAGGTTTCACTCTGTTTTCTCCTATATTGATAGATGTATTTGGAACTCTAAATCCAACACGGTTTGTGCTAGCTTCTTGAAACTTGATACAGTAAAGTAGTTTCACGTTCTATCTCTATGTTTTGTTTCCTCTTGCTGTAGCCCTAAGCAGTGACTGGCGAGAACCACTTTCATGGAGAGGGGTTGCCAAGCTTCCAAAAATTACGAATCTCCAGAAATCTCAGCAAATATTTTTTCACCCAAACTGGATGATACTTTCAGGTAATGATCAGTACACGAAGGCGACTTGGTTCCCCAAATGTCGTTCTTCTATGTTGAAGCGTTCATTTCCAGTAACAGTTTGAATTTTTAGGTTTCACTCTGTTTTCTCCTATATTGATAGATGTATTTGGAACTCTAAATCCACCACGGTTTGTGCTAGCTTCATGAAACTTGACAAAGTAAAGTAGTTTCACGTTCTATCTCCATATTCTGTTTCCTCTTGATGTAGCCCTAAGCAGTGACTGGTGAGAAACACTTTCATGGAAAAAGGTTGCCAAGCTTCCAAAAGTTACGAATCTCCAGAAATCTCAGCAAATATTTTTTCACCCAAACTGGATGATACTTTCAGGTAATGATCAGTACACGAAGGCGACTTGGTTCCCCAAATGTCGTTCTTCTATGTTGAAGCGTTCATTTCCTGTAACAGTTTGAATTTTTAGGTTTCACTCTGTTTTCTCCTATATTGATACATGTATTTGGAACTCTAAATCCAACACGGTTTGTGCTAGCTTCTTGAAACTTGACACAATAAAGTAGTTTCAAGTTCTATCTCTATGTTTTGTTTCCTCTTGATGTAGCCCTAAGCAGTGACTGGCGAGTAACACTTTCATGGAGAGGGGTTGCCAAGCTTCCAAAAATTACGAATGTCCAGAAATCTCAGCAAATATTTTTTCACCCAAACTGGATGATACTTTCTGGTAATGATCAGTACACGAAGGCGACTTGGTTCCCCAAATGTAGTTCTTCTATGTGGAAGCGTTCATTTCCAGTAACACTTTGAATTTTTAGGTTTCACTCTGTTTCTCCTATATTGATAGATGTATTTGGAACTCTAAATCCAACACGGTTTGTGCTAGCTTCATGAAACTTGACAAAGTAAAGTAGTTTCACGTTCTATCTCTATATTCTGTTTCCTCTTGATGTAGCCCTAAGCAGTGACTGGTGAGAAACACTTTCATGGAAAAAGGTTGCCAAACTTCCAAAAATTACGAATCTCCAGAAATCTCAGCAAATATTTTTTCACCCAAACTGGATGATACTTTCAGGTAATGATCAGTACACCTAGGTGACTTGGTTCCCCAAATTTCGTTCTTCTATGTTGAAGCGTTCATTTCCAGTAACAGTTTGAATTTTTAGGTTTCACTCTGTTTTCTCCTATATTGATACATGTATTTGGAACTCTAAATCCAACACGGTTTGTGCTAGCTTCTTGAAACTTGATACAGTAAAGTAGTTTCACGTTCTATCTCTATGTTTTGTTTCCTCTTGCTGTAGCCCTAAGCAGTGACTGGCGAGAAACACTTTCATGGAGAGGGGTTGCCAAGCATACAAAAATTACGAATCTCCAGAAATCTCAGCAAACATTTTTTCATCCAAACTGGATGATACTTTCAGGTAATGATCAGTACACTAAGGTGACTTGGTTCCCCAAATTTCGTTCTTCTATGTTGAAGCGTTCGTTTCCAGCAACAGTTTGAATTTTGGCATTTCACACTGTTTTCTCCTATATTGATAGATGTATTTGGAACTCTAAATCCAACACGGTTTGTGCTAGCTTCGTGAAACATGACACAGTAAAGTAGTTTCAAGTTCTATCTCGATGTTTTGTTTCCTCTTGATGTAGCCTTAAGCAGTGACTGGACAGAAACACTTTCATTGAAAGGGGTTGCCAAGCATACAAAAATAACGAATCTCCAGAAATCTCAGCAAATATTTTTTCACCCAAACTGGATGATACTTTCAGGTAATGATCAGTACACTAAGGCGACTTGGTTCCCCAAATGTCGTTCTTCTATGTAAAAGCGTTCATTTCCAGTAACAGTTTGAATTTTTAGGTTTCACTCTGTTTTCTCCTATATTGATACATGTATTTGGAACTCTAAATCCAACACGGTTTGTGCTAGCTTCTTGAAACTTGACACAGTAAAGTAGTTTCACGTTCTATCTCTATGTTTTGTTTCCTCTTGCTGTAGCCCTAAGCAGTGACTGGCGAGAACCACTTTCATGGAGAGGGGTTGCCAAGCTTCCAAAAATTACGAATCTCCAGAAATCTCAGCAAATATTTTTTCACCCAAACTGGATGATACTTTCAGGTAATGATCAGTACACGAAGGCGACTTGGTTCCCCAAATGTCGTTCTTCTATGTTGAAGCGTTCATTTCCTGTAACACTTTGAATTTTTAGGTTTCACTCTGTTTTCTCCTATATTGATACATGTATTTGGAACTCTAAATCCAACACGGTTTGTGCTAGCTTCTTGAAACTTGACACAATAAAGTAGTTTCACGTTCTATCTCTATGTTTTGTTTCCTCTTGATGTAGCCCTAAGCAGTGACTGGCGAGTAACACTTTCATGGAGAGGGGTTGCCAAGCTTCCAAAAATTACGAATGTCCAGAAATCTCAGCAAATATTTTTTCACCCAAACTGGATGATACTTTCTGGTAATGATCAGTACACGAAGGCGACTTGGTTCCCCAAATGTAGTTCTTCTATGTGGAAGCGTTCATTTCCAGTAACACTTTGAATTTTTAGGTTTCACTCTGTTTCTCCTATATTGATAGATGTATTTGGAACTCTAAATCCAACACGGTTTGTGCTAGCTTCATGAAACTTGACAAAGTAAAGTAGTTTCACGTTCTATCTCTACATTCTGTTTCCTCTTGATGTAGCCCTAAGCAGTGACTGGTGAGAAACACTTTCATGGAAAAAGGTTGCCAAACTTCCAAAAATTACGAATCTCCAGAAATCTCAGCAAATATTTTTTCACCCAAACTGGATGATACTTTCAGGTAATGATCAGTACACTAAGGTGACTTGGTTCCCCAAATTTCGTTCTTCTATGTTGAAGCGTTCATTTCCAGTAACAGTTTGAATTTTTAGGTTTCACTCTGTTTTCTCCTATATTGATACATGTATTTGGAACTCTAAATCCAACACGGTTTGTGCTAGCTTCTTGAAACTTGATACAGTAAAGTAGTTTCACGTTCTATCTCTATGTTTTCTTTCCTCTTGCTGTAGCCCTAAGCAGTGACTGGCGAGAAACACTTTCATGGAGAGGGGTTGCCAAGCATACAAAAATTACGAATCTCCAGAAATCTCAGCAAACATTTTTTCATCCAAATTGGATGATACTTTCAGGTAATGATCAGTACACGAAGGCGACTTGGTTCCCCAAATGTCGTTCTTCTATGTTGAAGCGTTCATTTCCAGCAACAGTTTGAATTTTGGCATTTCACACTGTTTTCTCCTATATTGATAGATGTATTTGGAACTCTAAACCCAACACGGTTTGTGCTAGCTTCGTGAAACATGACACAGTAAAGTAGTTTCAAGTTCTATCTCGATGTTTTGTTTCCTCTTGATGTAGCCTTAAGCAGTGACTGGACAGAAACACTTTCATTGAAAGGGGTTGCCAAGCATACAAAAATAACGAATCTCCAGAAATCTCAGCAAATATTTTTTCACCCAAACTGGATGATACTTTCAGGTAATGATCAGTACACTAAGGCGACTTGGTTCCCCAAATGTCGTTCTTCTATGTTGAAGCGTTCATTTCCTGTAACAGTTTGAATTTTTAGGTTTCACTCTGTTTTCTCCTATATTGATACATGTATTTGGAACTCTAAATCCAACACGGTTTGTGCTACCTTCTTGAAACTTGACACAGTAAAATAGTTTCACGTTCTATCTCTATGTTTTGTTTCCTCTTGCTGTAGCCTTAAGCAGTGACTGGACAGAAACACTTTCATTGAAAGGGGTTGCCAAGCATACAAAAATAACGAATCTCCAGAAATCTCAGCAAATATTTTTTCACCCAAACTGGATGATACTTTAAGGTAATGATCAGTACACTAAGCCCACTTGGTTCCCCAAGTTTCGTTCTTCTATGTTGAAGCGTTCGTTTCCAGCAACACTTTGAATTTTGGCGTTTCACACTGTTTTCTCCTATATTGATAGATGTATTTGGAACTCTAAATCCAACACGGTTTGCGCTAGCTTCTTGAACCTTGACACAGTAAAGTAGTTTCACGTTCTATCTCTATGTTTTGTTTCCTCTTGCTGTAGCCCTAAGCAGTGACTGGCGAGAACCACTTTCATGGAGAGGGGTTGCCAAGCTTCCAAAAATTACGAATCTCCAGAAATCTCAGCAAATATTTTTTCACCCAAACTGGATGATACTTTCAGGTAATGATCAGTACACGAAGGCGACTTGGTTCCCCAAAGTTCGTTCTTCTATGTTGAAGCGTTCATTTCCAGTAACAGTTTGAATTTTTAGGTTTCACTCTGTTTTCTCCTATATTGATAGATGTATTTGGAACTCTAAATCCAACACGGTTTGTGCTAGCTTCTTGAAACTTGATACAGTAAAGTAGTTTCACGTTCTATCTCTATGTTTTGTTTCCTCTTGCTGTAGCCCTAAGCAGTGACTGGCGAGAACCACTTTCATGGAGAGGGGTTGCCAAGCTTCCAAAAATTACGAATCTCCAGAAATCTCAGCAAATATTTTTTCACCCAAACTGGATGATACTTTCAGGTAATGATCAGTACACGAAGGCGACTTGGTTCCCCAAATGTCGTTCTTCTATGTTGAAGCGTTCATTTCCAGTAACAGTTTGAATTTTTAGGTTTCACTCTGTTTTCTCCTATATTGATAGATGTATTTGGAACTCTAAATCCACCACGGTTTGTGCTAGCTTCATGAAACTTGACAAAGTAAAGTAGTTTCACGTTCTATCTCCATATTCTGTTTCCTCTTGATGTAGCCCTAAGCAGTGACTGGTGAGAAACACTTTCATGGAAAAAGGTTGCCAAGCTTCCAAAAGTTACGAATCTCCAGAAATCTCAGCAAATATTTTTTCACCCAAACTGGATGATACTTTCAGGTAATGATCAGTACACGAAGGCGACTTGGTTCCCCAAATGTCGTTCTTCTATGTTGAAGCGTTCATTTCCTGTAACAGTTTGAATTTTTAGGTTTCACTCTGTTTTCTCCTATATTGATACATGTATTTGGAACTCTAAATCCAACACGGTTTGTGCTAGCTTCTTGAAACTTGACACAATAAAGTAGTTTCAAGTTCTATCTCTATGTTTTGTTTCCTCTTGATGTAGCCCTAAGCAGTGACTGGCGAGTAACACTTTCATGGAAAGGGGTTGCCAAGCTTCCAAAAATTACGAATGTCCAGAAATCTCAGCAAATATTTTTTCACCCAAACTGGATGATACTTTCTGGTAATGATCAGTACACGAAGGCGACTTGGTTCCCCAAATGTAGTTCTTCTATGTGGAAGCGTTCATTTCCAGTAACACTTTGAATTTTTAGGTTTCACTCTGTTTCTCCTATATTGATAGATGTATTTGGAACTCTAAATCCAACACGGTTTGTGCTAGCTTCATGAAACTTGACAAAGTAAAGTAGTTTCACGTTCTATCTCTATATTCTGTTTCCTCTTGATGTAGCCCTAAGCAGTGACTGGTGAGAAACACTTTCATGGAAAAAGGTTGCCAAACTTCCAAAAATTACGAATCTCCAGAAATCTCAGCAAATATTTTTTCACCCAAACTGGATGATACTTTCAGGTAATGATCAGTACACCTAGGTGACTTGGTTCCCCAAATTTCGTTCTTCTATGTTGAAGCGTTCATTTCCAGTAACAGTTTGAATTTTTAGGTTTCACTCTGTTTTCTCCTATATTGATACATGTATTTGGAACTCTAAATCCAACACGGTTTGTGCTAGCTTCTTGAAACTTGATACAGTAAAGTAGTTTCACGTTCTATCTCTATGTTTTGTTTCCTCTTGCTGTAGCCCTAAGCAGTGACTGGCGAGAAACACTTTCATGGAGAGGGGTTGCCAAGCATACAAAAATTACGAATCTCCAGAAATCTCAGCAAACATTTTTTCATCCAAATTGGATGATACTTTCAGGTAATGATCAGTACACTAAGCCCACTTGGTTCCCCAAATTTCGTTCTTCTATGTTGAAGCGTTCGTTTCCAGCAACAGTTTGAATTTTGGCATTTCACACTGTTTTCTCCTATATTGATAGATGTATTTGGAACTCTAAATCCAACACGGTTTGTGCTAGCTTCGTGAAACATGACACAGTAAAGTAGTTTCAAGTTCTATCTCGATGTTTTGTTTCCTCTTGATGTAGCCTTAAGCAGTGACTGGACAGAAACACTTTCATTGAAAGGGGTTGCCAAGCATACAAAAATAACGAATCTCCAGAAATCTCAGCAAATATTTTTTCACCCAAACTGGATGATACTTTCAGGTAATGATCAGTACACTAAGGCGACTTGGTTCCCCAAATGTCGTTCTTCTATGTAAAAGCGTTCATTTCCAGTAACAGTTTGAATTTTTAGGTTTCACTCTGTTTTCTCCTATATTGATACATGTATTTGGAACTCTAAATCCAACACGGTTTGTGCTAGCTTCTTGAAACTTGACACAGTAAAGTAGTTTCACGTTCTATCTCTATGTTTTGTTTCCTCTTGCTGTAGCCCTAAGCAGTGACTGGCGAGAACCACTTTCATGGAGAGGGGTTGCCAAGCTTCCAAAAATTACGAATCTCCAGAAATCTCAGCAAATATTTTTTCACCCAAACTGGATGATACTTTCAGGTAATGATCAGTACACGAAGGCGACTTGGTTCCCCAAATGTCGTTCTTCTATGTTGAAGCGTTCATTTCCTGTAACAGTTTGAATTTTTAGGTTTCACTCTGTTTTCTCCTATATTGATACATGTATTTGGAACTCTAAATCCAACACGGTTTGTGCTAGCTTCTTGAAACTTGACACAATAAAGTAGTTTCACGTTCTATCTCTATGTTTTGTTTCCTCTTGATGTAGCCCTAAGCAGTGACTGGCGAGTAACACTTTCATGGAGAGGGGTTGCCAAGCTTCCAAAAATTACGAATGTCCAGAAATCTCAGCAAATATTTTTTCACCCAAACTGGATGATACTTTCTGGTAATGATCAGTACACGAAGGCGACTTGGTTTCCCAAATGTAGTTCTTCTATGTGGAAGCGTTCATTTCCAGTAACACTTTGAATTTTTAGGTTTCACTCTGTTTCTCCTATATTGATAGATGTATTTGGAACTCTAAATCCAACACGGTTTGTGCTAGCTTCATGAAACTTGACAAAGTAAAGTAGTTTCACGTTCTATCTCTACATTCTGTTTCCTCTTGATGTAGCCCTAAGCAGTGACTGGTGAGAAACACTTTCATGGAAAAAGGTTGCCAAACTTCCAAAAATTACGAATCTCCAGAAATCTCAGCAAATATTTTTTCACCCAAACTGGATGATACTTTCAGGTAATGATCAGTACACTAAGGTGACTTGGTTCCCCAAATTTCGTTCTTCTATGTTGAAGCGTTCATTTCCAGTAACAGTTTGAATTTTTAGGTTTCACTCTGTTTTCTCCTATATTTATAGATGTATTTGGAACTCTAAATCCAACACGGTTTGTGCTAGCTTCTTGAAACTTGATACAGTAAAGTAGTTTCACGTTCTATCTCTATGTTTTCTTTCCTCTTGCTGTAGCCCTAAGCAGTGACCTGCAAGAAACACTTTCATTGAAAGGGGTTGCCAAGCATACAAAAATTACGAATCTCCAGAAATCTCAGCAAACATTTTTTCAGCCAAATTGGATGATACTTTCAGGTAATGATCAGTACACTAAGCCCACTTGGTTCCCCAAATTTCGTTCTTCTATGTTGAAGCGTTCGTTTCCAGTAACACTTTGAATTTTGGCGTTTCACACTGTTTTCTCCTATATTGATAGATGTATTTGGAACTCTAAATCCAACACGGTTTGCGCTAGCTTCTTGAACCTTGACACAGTAAAGTAGTTTCACGTTCTATCTCTATGTTTTGTTTCCTCTTGCTGTAGCCCTAAGCAGTGACTGGCGAGAACCACTTTCATGGAGAGGGGTTGCCAAGCTTCCAAGAATTACGAATCTCCAGAAATCTCAGCAAATATTTTTTCACCCAAACTGGATGATACTTTCAGGTAATGATCAGTACACGAAGGCGACTTGGTTCCCCAAATGTCGTTCTTCTATGTTGAAGCGTTCATTTCCAGTAACAGTTTGAATTTTTAGGTTTCACTCTGTTTTCTCCTATATTGATACATGTATTTGGAACTCTAAATCCAACACGGTTTGTGCTAGCTTCTTGAAACTTGATACAGTAAAGTAGTTTCACGTTCTATCTCTATGTTTTGTTTCCTCTTGCTGTAGCCCTAAGCAGTGACTGGCGAGAACCACTTTCATGGAGAGGGGTTGCCAAGCTTCCAAAAATTACGAATCTCCAGAAATCTCAACAAATATTTTTTCACCCAAACTGGATGATACTTTCAGGTAATGATCAGTACACGAAGGCGACTTGGTTCCCCAAATGTCGTTCTTCTATGTTGAAGCGTTCATTTCCAGTAACAGTTTGAATTTTTAGGTTTCACTCTGTTTTCTCCTATATTGATAGATGTATTTGGAACTCTAAATCCACCACGGTTTGTGCTAGCTTCATGAAACTTGACAAAGTAAAGTAGTTTCACGTTCTATCTCCATATTCTGTTTCCTCTTGATGTAGCCCTAAGCAGTGACTGGTGAGAAACACTTTCATGGAAAAAGGTTGCCAAGCTTCCAAAAGTTACGAATCTCCAGAAATCTCAGCAAATATTTGTTCACCCAAACTGGATGATACTTTCAGGTAATGATCAGTACACGAAGGCGACTTGGTTCCCCAAATTTCGTTCTTCTATGTTGAAGCGTTCATTTCCAGTAACAGTTTGAATTTTTAGGTTTCACTCTGTTTTCTCCTATATTGATAGATGTATTTGGAACTCTAAATCCAACACGGTTTGTGCTAGCTTCTTGAAACTTGACACAGTAAAGTAGTTTCACGTTCTATCTCTAGGTTTTGTTTCCTCTTGATGTAGCCCTAAGCAGTGACTGGCGAGAAACACTTTCATGGAAAGGGGTTGCCAAGCTTCCAAAAATTACGAATCTCCAGAAATCTCAGCAAATATTTTTTCACCCAAACTGGATGATACTTTCAGGTAATGATCAGTACACTAAGGCGACTTGGTTCCCCAAATTTCGTTCTTCTATGTAAAAGCGTTCATTTCCAGTAACAGTTTGAATTTTTAGGTTTCACTCTGTTTTCTCCTATATTGATACATGTATTTGGAACTCTAAATCCAACACGGTTTGTGCTAGCTTCTTGAAACTTGATACAGTAAAGTAGTTTCACGTTCTATCTCTATGTTTTGTTTCCTCTTGCTGTAGCCCTAAGCAGTGACTGGCGAGAACCACTTTCATGGAGAGGGGTTGCCAAGCTTCCAAAAATTACGAATCTCCAAAAATCTCAACAAATATTTTTTCACCCAAACTGGATGATACTTTCAGGTAATGATCAGTACACGAAGGCGACTTGGTTCGCCAAATGTCGTTCTTCTATGTTGAAGCGTTCATTTCCAGTAACACTTTGAATTTTTAGGTTTCACTCTGTTTTCTCCTATATTGATACATGTATTTGGAACTCTAAATCCAACACGGTTTGTGCTAGCTTCTTGAAACTTGACACAGTAAAGTAGTTTCACGTTCTATCTCTAGGTTTTGTTTCCTCTTGATGTAGCCCTAAGCAGTGACTGGCGAGAAACACTTTCATGGAAAGGGGTTGCCAAGCTTCCAAAAATTACGAATCTCCAGATATCTCAGCAAATATTTTTTCACCCAAACTGGATGATACATTCAGGTAATGATCAGTACACTAAGGCGACTTGGTTCCCCAAATGTCGTTCTTCTATGTTGAAGCGTTCATTTCCAGTAACAGTTTGAATTTTTAGGTTTCACTCTGTTTTCTCCTATATTGATACATGTATTTGGAACTCTAAATCCAACACGGTTTGTGCTAGCTTCATGAAACTTGACAAAGTAAAGTAGTTTCACGTTCTATCTCTATATTCTGTTTCCTCTTGATGTAGCCCTAAGCAGTGACTGGTGAGAAACACTTTCATGGAAAAAGGTTGCCAAGCTTCCAAAAATTACGAATCTCCAGAAATCTCAGCAAATAATTTTACACCCAAACTGGATGATACTTTCAGGTAATGATCAGTACACTAAGGTGACTTGGTTCCCCAAATTTCGTTCTTCTATGTTGAAGCGTTCATTTCCAGTAACAGTTTGAATTTTTAGGTTTCACTCTGTTTTCTCCTATATTGATACATGTATTTGGAACTCTAAATCCAACACGGTTTGTGCTAGCTTCTTGAAACTTGATACAGTAAAGTAGTTTCACGTTCTATCTCTATGTTTTGTTTCCTCTTGCTGTAGCCCTAAGCAGTGACTGGCGAGAACCACTTTCATGGAGAGGGGTTGCCAAGCTTCCAAAAATTACGAATCTCCAAAAATCTCAACAAATATTTTTTCACCCAAACTGGATGATACTTTCAGGTAATGATCAGTACACGAAGGCGACTTGGTTCGCCAAATGTCGTTCTTCTATGTTGAAGCGTTCATTTCCAGTAACACTTTGAATTTTTAGGTTTCACTCTGTTTTCTCCTATATTGATACATGTATTTGGAACTCTAAATCCAACACGGTTTGTGCTAGCTTCATGAAACTTGACAAAGTAAAGTAGTTTCACGTTCTATCTCTATATTCTGTTTCCTCTTGATGTAGCCCTAAGCAGTGACTGGTGAGAAACACTTTCATGGAAAAAGGTTGCCAAGCTTCCAAAAATTACGAATCTCCAGAAATCTCAGCAAATAATTTTACACCCAAACTGGATGATACTTTCAGGTAATGATCAGTACACTAAGGTGACTTGGTTCCCCAAATTTCGTTCTTCTATGTTGAAGCGTTCATTTCCAGTAACAGTTTGAATTTTTAGGTTTCACTCTGTTTTCTCCTATATTTATAGATGTATTTGGAACTCTAAATCCAACACGGTTTGTGCTAGCTTCTTGAACCTTGATACAGTAAAGTAGTTTCACGTTCTATCTCTATGTTTTGTTTCCTCTTGCTGTAGCCCTAAGCAGTGACTGGCGAGAACCACTTTCATGGAGAGGGGTTGCCAAGCATACAAAAATTACGAATCTCCAGAAATCTCAGCAAACATTTTTTCAGCCAAATTGGATGATACTTTCAGGTAATGATCAGTACACTAAGCCCACTTGGTTCCCCAAATTTCGTTCTTCTATGTTGAAGCGTTCGTTTCCAGCAACAGTTTGAATTTTGGCATTTCACACTGTTTTCTCCTATATTGATAGATGTATTTGGAACTCTAAATCCAACACGGTTTGTGCTAGCTTCTTGAAACTTGACACAGTAAAGCAGTTTCACGTTCTATCTCTATATTCTGTTTCCTCTTGATGTAGCCCTAAGCAGTGACTGGCGAGAAACACTTTCATGGAAAGGGGTTGCCAAGCTTCCAAAAGTTATGAATCTCCAGAAATCTCAGCAAATATTTTTTCACCCAAACTGGATGATACTTTCAGGTAATGATCAGTACACTAAGCCCACTTGGTTCCCCAAGTTTCGTTCTTCTATGTTGAAGCGTTCGTTTCCAGCAACAGTTTGAATTTTGGCATTTCACACTGTTTTCTCCTATATTGATAGATGTATTTGGAACTCTAAATCCAACACGGTTTGTGCTAGCTTCTTGAAACTTGACACAGTAAAGCAGTTTCACGTTCTATCTCTATATTCTGTTTCCTCTTGATGTAGCCCTAAGCAGTGACTGGTGAGAAACACTTTCATGGAAAAAGGTTGCCAAGCTTCCAAAAGTTACGAATCTCCAGAAATCTCAGCAAATATTTTTTCACCCAAACTGGATGATACTTTCAGGTAATGATCAGTACACTAAGGCGACTTGGTTCCCCAAATGTCGTTCTTCTATGTTGAAGCGTTCATTTCCAGTAACAGTTTGAATTTTTAGGTTTCACTCTGTTTTCTCCTATATTGATAGATGTATTTGGAACTCTAAATCCAACACGGTTTGTGCTAGCTTCTTGAAACTTGACAAAGTAAAGTAGTTTCACGTTCTATCTCTGTTTTGTTTCCTCTTGCTGTAGCCCTAAGCAGTGACTGGCGAGAACCACTTTCATGGAGAGGGGTTGCCAAGATTCCAAAAATTACGAATCTCCAAAAATCTCAGCAAATATTTTTTCACCCAAACTGGATGATACTTTCAGGTAATGATCAGTACACTAAGGCGACTTGGTTCCCCAAATGTCGTTCTTCTATGTTGAAGCGTTCATTTCCTGTAACAGTTTGAATTTTTAGGTTTCACTCTGTTTTCTCCTATATTGATAGATGTATTTGGAACTCTAAATCCAACACGGTTTGTGCTAGCTTCTTGAAACTTGACACAATAAAGTAGTTTCACGTTCTATCTCTATGTTTTGTTTCCTCTTGATGTAGCCCTAAGCAGTGACTGGCGAGAAACACTCTCATGGAAAGGGGTTGCCAAGCTTCCAAAAATTACGAATCTCCAGAAATCTCAGCAAATATTTTTTCACCCAAACTGGATGATACTTTCAGGTAATGATCAGTACACGAAGGCGACTTGGTTCCCCAAATGTCGTTCTTCTATGTTGAAGCGTTCATTTCCAGTAACAGTTTGAATTTTTAGGTTTCACTCTGTTTTCTCCTATATTGATAGATGTATTTGGAACTCTAAATCCAACACGGTTTGTGCTAGCTTCTTGAAACTTGACACAGTAAAGTAGTTTCATGTTCTATCTCTATGTTTTGTTTCCTCTTGCTGTAGCCCTAAGCAGTGACTGGCGAGAACCACTTTCATGGAGAGGGGTTGCCAAGCATACAAAAATTACGAATCTCCAGAAATCTCAGCAAACATTTTTTCAGCCAAATTGGATGATACTTTCAGGTAATGATCAGTACACTAAGCCCACTTGGTTCCCCAAATTTCGTTCTTCTATGTTGAAGCGTTCGTTTCCAGCAACAGTTTGAATTTTGGCATTTCACACTGTTTTCTCCTTTATTGATAGATGTATTTGGAACTCTAAATCCAACACGGTTTGTGCTAGCTTCTTGAAACTTGACACAGTAAAGCAGTTTCACGTTCGATCTCTATATTCTGTTTCCTCTTGATGTAGCCCTAAGCAGTGACTGGCGAGAAACACTTTCATGGAAAGGGGTTGCCAAGCTTCCAAAAGTTACGAATCTCCAGAAATCTCAGCAAATATTTTTTCACCCAAACTGGATGATACTTTCAGGTAATGATCAGTACACTAAGGCGACTTGGTTCCCCAAATGTCGTTCTTCTATGTTGAAGCATTCATTTCCTGTAACAGTTTGAATTTTTAGGTTTCACTCTGTTTTCTCCTATATTGATACATGTATTTGGAACTCTAAATCCAACACGGTTTGTGCTAGCTTCTTGAAACTTGACACAATAAAGTAGTTTCACGTTCTATCTCTATGTTTTGTTTCCTCTTGATGTAGCCCTAAGCAGTGACTGGCGAGAAACACTTTCATGGAGAGGGGTTGCCAAGCTTCCAAAAATTACGAATCTCCAGAAATCTCAGCCAATATTTTTTCACCCAAACTAAATGATACTTTCAGGTAATGATCAGTACACTAAGGCGACTTGGTTCCCCAAATGTCGTTCTTCTATGTTGAAGCGTTCATTTCCTGTAACAGTTTGAATTTTTAGGTTTCACTCTGTTTTCTCCTATATTGATACATGTATTTGGAACTCTAAATCCAACACGGTTTGTGCTAGCTTCTTGAAACTTGACACAATAAAGTAGTTTCACGTTCTATCTCTATGTTTTGTTCCCTCTTGCTGTAGCCCTAAGCAGTGACTGGCGAGAACCACTTTCATGGAGAGGGGTTGCCAAGCTTCCAAAAATTACGAATCTCCAGAAATCTCAGCAAATATTTTTTCACCCAAACTGGATGATACTTTCAGGTAATGATCAGTACACTAAGGTGACTTGGTTCCCCAAATTTCGTTCTTCTATGTTGAAGCGTTCATTTCCAGTAACAGTTTGAATTTTTAGGTTTCACTCTGTTTTCTCCTATATTTATAGATGTATTTGGAACTCTAAATCCAACACGGTTTGTGCTAGCTTCTTGAAACTTGATACAGTAAAGTAGTTTCACGTTCTATCTCTATGTTTTGTTTCCTCTTGCTGTAGCCCTAAGCAGTGACTGGCGAGAACCACTTTCATGGAGAGGGGTTGCCAAGCATACAAAAATTACGAATCTCCAGAAATCTCAGCAAACATTTTTTCAGCCAAATTGGATGATACTTTCAGGTAATGATCAGTACACTAAGCCCACTTGGTTCCCCAAATTTCGTTCTTCTATGTTGAAGCGTTCGTTTCCAGCAACAGTTTGAATTTTGGCATTTCACACTGTTTTCTCCTATATTGATAGATGTATTTGGAACTCTAAATCCAACACGGTTTGTGCTAGCTTCTTGAAACTTGACACAGTAAAGCAGTTTCACGTTCTATCTCTATATTCTGTTTCCTCTTGATGTAGCCCTAAGCAGTGACTGGTGAGAAACACTTTCATGGAAAAAGGTTGCCAAACTTCCAAAAATTACGAATCTCCAGAAATCTCAGCAAATAATTTTACACCCAAACTGGATGATACTTTCAGGTAATGATCAGTACACTAAGGTGACTTGGTTCCCCAAATTTCGTTCTTCTATGTTGAAGCGTTCATTTCCAGTAACAGTTTGAATTTTTAGGTTTCACTCTGTTTTCTCCTATATTTATAGATGTATTTGGAACTGTAAATCCAACACGGTTTGTGCTAGCTTCTTGAAACTTGATACAGTAAAGTAGTTTCACGTTCTATCTCTATGTTTTGTTTCCTCTTGCTGTAGCCCTAAGCAGTGACTGGCGAGAACCACTTTCATGGAGAGGGGTTGCCAAGCATACAAAAATTACGAATCTCCAGAAATCTCAGCAAACATTTTTTCAGACAAATTGGATGATACTTTCAGGTAATGATCAGTACACTAAGCCCACTTGGTTCCCCAAATTTCGTTCTTCTATGTTGAAGCGTTCGTTTCCAGCAACAGTTTGAATTTTGGCATTTCACACTGTTTTCTCCTATATTGATAGATGTATTTGGAACTCTAAATCCAACACGGTTTGTGCTAGCTTCTTGAAACTTGACACAGTAAAGCAGTTTCACGTTCGATCTCTATATTCTGTTTCCTCTTGATGTAGCCCTAAGCAGTGACTGGCGAGAAACACTTTCATGGAAAGGGGTTGCCAAGCTTCCAAAAGTTACGAATCTCCAGAAATCTCAGCAAATATTTTTTCACCCAAACTGGATGATACTTTCAGGTAATGATCAGTACACTAAGCCCACTTGGTTCCCCAAATTTCGTTCTTCTATGTTGAAGCGTTCGTTTCCAGCAACAGTTTGAATTTTGGCATTTCACACTGTTTTCTCCTATATTGATAGATGTATTTGGAACTCTAAATCCAACACGGTTTGTGCTAGCTTCTTGAAACTTGACACAGTAAAGCAGTTTCACGTTCTATCTCTATATTCTGTTTCCTCTTGATGTAGCCCTAAGCAGTGACTGGCGAGAAACACTTTCATGGAAAGGGGTTGCCAAGCTTCCAAAAGTTATGAATCTCCAGAAATCTCAGCAAATATTTTTTCACCCAAACTGGATGATACTTTCAGGTAATGATCAGTACACTAAGCCCACTTGGTTCCCCAAGTTTCGTTCTTCTATGTTGAAGCGTTCGTTTCCAGCAACAGTTTGAATTTTGGCATTTCACACTGTTTTCTCCTATATTGATAGATGTATTTGGAACTCTAAATCCAACACGGTTTGTGCTAGCTTCTTGAAACTTGACACAGTAAAGCAGTTTCACGTTCTATCTCTATATTCTGTTTCCTCTTGATGTAGCCCTAAGCAGTGACTGGTGAGAAACACTTTCATGGAAAAAGGTTGCCAAGCTTCCAAAAGTTACGAATCTCCAGAAATCTCAGCAAATATTTTTTCACCCAAACTGGATGATACTTTCAGGTAATGATCAGTACACTAAGGCGACTTGGTTCCCCAAATGTCGTTCTTCTATGTTGAAGCGTTCATTTCCAGTAACAGTTTGAATTTTTAGGTTTCACTCTGTTTTCTCCTATATTGATAGATGTATTTGGAACTCTAAATCCAACACGGTTTGTGCTAGCTTCTTGAAACTTGACAAAGTAAAGTAGTTTCACGTTCTATCTCTGTTTTGTTTCCTCTTGCTGTAGCCCTAAGCAGTGACTGGCGAGAACCACTTTCATGGAGAGGGGTTGCCAAGATTCCAAAAATTACGAATCTCCAAAAATCTCAGCAAATATTTTTTCACCCAAACTGGATGATACTTTCAGGTAATGATCAGTACACTAAGGCGACTTGGTTCCCCAAATGTCGTTCTTCTATGTTGAAGCGTTCATTTCCTGTAACAGTTTGAATTTTTAGGTTTCACTCTGTTTTCTCCTATATTGATAGATGTATTTGGAACTCTAAATCCAACACGGTTTGTGCTAGCTTCTTGAAACTTGACACAATAAAGTAGTTTCACGTTCTATCTCTATGTTTTGTTTCCTCTTGATGTAGCCCTAAGCAGTGACTGGCGAGAAACACTCTCATGGAAAGGGGTTGCCAAGCTTCCAAAAATTACGAATCTCCAGAAATCTCAGCAAATATTTTTTCACCCAAACTGGATGATACTTTCAGGTAATGATCAGTACACGAAGGCGACTTGGTTCCCCAAATGTCGTTCTTCTATGTTGAAGCGTTCATTTCCAGTAACAGTTTGAATTTTTAGGTTTCACTCTGTTTTCTCCTATATTGATAGATGTATTTGGAACTCTAAATCCAACACGGTTTGTGCTAGCTTCTTGAAACTTGACACAGTAAAGTAGTTTCATGTTCTATCTCTATGTTTTGTTTCCTCTTGCTGTAGCCCTAAGCAGTGACTGGCGAGAACCACTTTCATGGAGAGGGGTTGCCAAGCATACAAAAATTACGAATCTCCAGAAATCTCAGCAAACATTTTTTCAGCCAAATTGGATGATACTTTCAGGTAATGATCAGTACACTAAGCCCACTTGGTTCCCCAAATTTCGTTCTTCTATGTTGAAGCGTTCGTTTCCAGCAACAGTTTGAATTTTGGCATTTCACACTGTTTTCTCCTTTATTGATAGATGTATTTGGAACTCTAAATCCAACACGGTTTGTGCTAGCTTCTTGAAACTTGACACAGTAAAGCAGTTTCACGTTCGATCTCTATATTCTGTTTCCTCTTGATGTAGCCCTAAGCAGTGACTGGCGAGAAACACTTTCATGGAAAGGGGTTGCCAAGCTTCCAAAAGTTACGAATCTCCAGAAATCTCAGCAAATATTTTTTCACCCAAACTGGATGATACTTTCAGGTAATGATCAGTACACTAAGGCGACTTGGTTCCCCAAATGTCGTTCTTCTATGTTGAAGCATTCATTTCCTGTAACAGTTTGAATTTTTAGGTTTCACTCTGTTTTCTCCTATATTGATACATGTATTTGGAACTCTAAATCCAACACGGTTTGTGCTAGCTTCTTGAAACTTGACACAATAAAGTAGTTTCACGTTCTATCTCTATGTTTTGTTTCCTCTTGATGTAGCCCTAAGCAGTGACTGGCGAGAAACACTTTCATGGAGAGGGGTTGCCAAGCTTCCAAAAATTACGAATCTCCAGAAATCTCAGCCAATATTTTTTCACCCAAACTAAATGATACTTTCAGGTAATGATCAGTACACTAAGGCGACTTGGTTCCCCAAATGTCGTTCTTCTATGTTGAAGCGTTCATTTCCTGTAACAGTTTGAATTTTTAGGTTTCACTCTGTTTTCTCCTATATTGATACATGTATTTGGAACTCTAAATCCAACACGGTTTGTGCTAGCTTCTTGAAACTTGACACAATAAAGTAGTTTCACGTTCTATCTCTATGTTTTGTTCCCTCTTGCTGTAGCCCTAAGCAGTGACTGGCGAGAACCACTTTCATGGAGAGGGGTTGCCAAGCTTCCAAAAATTACGAATCTCCAGAAATCTCAGCAAATATTTTTTCACCCAAACTGGATGATACTTTCAGGTAATGATCAGTACACTAAGGTGACTTGGTTCCCCAAATTTCGTTCTTCTATGTTGAAGCGTTCATTTCCAGTAACAGTTTGAATTTTTAGGTTTCACTCTGTTTTCTCCTATATTTATAGATGTATTTGGAACTCTAAATCCAACACGGTTTGTGCTAGCTTCTTGAAACTTGATACAGTAAAGTAGTTTCACGTTCTATCTCTATGTTTTGTTTCCTCTTGCTGTAGCCCTAAGCAGTGACTGGCGAGAACCACTTTCATGGAGAGGGGTTGCCAAGCATACAAAAATTACGAATCTCCAGAAATCTCAGCAAACATTTTTTCAGCCAAATTGGATGATACTTTCAGGTAATGATCAGTACACTAAGCCCACTTGGTTCCCCAAATTTCGTTCTTCTATGTTGAAGCGTTCGTTTCCAGCAACAGTTTGAATTTTGGCATTTCACACTGTTTTCTCCTATATTGATAGATGTATTTGGAACTCTAAATCCAACACGGTTTGTGCTAGCTTCTTGAAACTTGACACAGTAAAGCAGTTTCACGTTCTATCTCTATATTCTGTTTCCTCTTGATGTAGCCCTAAGCAGTGACTGGTGAGAAACACTTTCATGGAAAAAGGTTGCCAAACTTCCAAAAATTACGAATCTCCAGAAATCTCAGCAAATAATTTTACACCCAAACTGGATGATACTTTCAGGTAATGATCAGTACACTAAGGTGACTTGGTTCCCCAAATTTCGTTCTTCTATGTTGAAGCGTTCATTTCCAGTAACAGTTTGAATTTTTAGGTTTCACTCTGTTTTCTCCTATATTTATAGATGTATTTGGAACTGTAAATCCAACACGGTTTGTGCTAGCTTCTTGAAACTTGATACAGTAAAGTAGTTTCACGTTCTATCTCTATGTTTTGTTTCCTCTTGCTGTAGCCCTAAGCAGTGACTGGCGAGAACCACTTTCATGGAGAGGGGTTGCCAAGCATACAAAAATTACGAATCTCCAGAAATCTCAGCAAACATTTTTTCAGCCAAATTGGATGATACTTTCAGGTAATGATCAGTACACTAAGCCCACTTGGTTCCCCAAATTTCGTTCTTCTATGTTGAAGCGTTCGTTTCCAGCAACAGTTTGAATTTTGGCATTTCACACTGTTTTCTCCTATATTGATAGATGTATTTGGAACTCTAAATCCAACACGGTTTGTGCTAGCTTCTTGAAACTTGACACAGTAAAGCAGTTTCACGTTCGATCTCTATATTCTGTTTCCTCTTGATGTAGCCCTAAGCAGTGACTGGCGAGAAACACTTTCATGGAAAGGGGTTGCCAAGCTTCCAAAAGTTACGAATCTCCAGAAATCTCAGCAAATATTTTTTCACCCAAACTGGATGATACTTTCAGGTAATGATCAGTACACTAAGGCGACTTGGTTCCCCAAATGTCGTTCTTCTATGTTGAAGCATTCATTTCCTGTAACAGTTTGAATTTTTAGGTTTCACTCTGTTTTCTCCTATATTGATACATGTATTTGGAACTCTAAATCCAACACGGTTTGTGCTAGCTTCTTGAAACTTGACACAATAAAGTAGTTTCACGTTCTATCTCTATGTTTTGTTTCCTCTTGATGTAGCCCTAAGCAGTGACTGGCGAGAAACACTTTCATGGAAAGGGGTTGCCAAGCTTCCAAAAATTACGAATCTCCAGAAATCTCAGCCAATATTTTTTCACCCAAACTAAATGATACTTTCAGGTAATGATCAGTACACTAAGGCGACTTGGTTCCCCAAATGTCGTTCTTCTATGTTGAAGCGTTCATTTCCTGTAACAGTTTGAATTTTTAGGTTTCACTCTGTTTTCTCCTATATTGATACATGTATTTGGAACTCTAAATCCAACACGGTTTGTGCTAGCTTCTTGAAACTTGACACAATAAAGTAGTTTCACGTTCTATCTCTATGTTTTGTTCCCTCTTGCTGTAGCCCTAAGCAGTGACTGGCGAGAACCACTTTCATGGAGAGGGGTTGCCAAGCTTCCAAAAATTACGAATCTCCAGAAATCTCAGCAAATATTTTTTCACCCAAACTGGATGATACTTTCAGGTAATGATCAGTACACTAAGGTGACTTGGTTCCCCAAATTTCGTTCTTCTATGTTGAAGCGTTCATTTCCAGTAACAGTTTGAATTTTTAGGTTTCACTCTGTTTTCTCCTATATTTATAGATGTATTTGGAACTCTAAATCCAACACGGTTTGTGCTAGCTTCTTGAAACTTGATACAGTAAAGTAGTTTCACGTTCTATCTCTATGTTTTGTTTCCTCTTGCTGTAGCCCTAAGCAGTGACTGGCGAGAACCACTTTCATGGAGAGGGGTTGCCAAGCATACAAAAATTACGAATCTCCAGAAATCTCAGCAAACATTTTTTCAGCCAAATTGGATGATACTTTCAGGTAATGATCAGTACACTAAGCCCACTTGGTTCCCCAAATTTCGTTCTTCTATGTTGAAGCGTTCGTTTCCAGCAACAGTTTGAATTTTGGCATTTCACACTGTTTTCTCCTATATTGATAGATGTATTTGGAACTCTAAATCCAACACGGTTTGTGCTAGCTTCTTGAAACTTGACACAGTAAAGCAGTTTCACGTTCTATCTCTATATTCTGTTTCCTCTTGATGTAGCCCTAAGCAGTGACTGGTGAGAAACACTTTCATGGAAAAAGGTTGCCAAGCTTCCAAAAGTTACGAATCTCCAGAAATCTCAGCAAATATTTTTTCACCCAAACTGGATGATACTTTCAGGTAATGATCAGTACACTAAGGCGACTTGGTTCCCCAAATGTCGTTCTTCTATGTTGAAGCGTTCATTTCCAGTAACAGTTTGAATTTTTAGGTTTCACTCTGTTTTCTCCTATATTGATAGATGTATTTGGAACTCTAAATCCAACACGGTTTGTGCTAGCTTCTTGAAACTTGACAAAGTAAAGTAGTTTCACGTTCTATCTCTGTTTTGTTTCCTCTTGCTGTAGCCCTAAGCAGTGACTGGCGAGAACCACTTTCATGGAGAGGGGTTGCCAAGATTCCAAAAATTACGAATCTCCAAAAATCTCAGCAAATATTTTTTCACCCAAACTGGATGATACTTTCAGGTAATGATCAGTACACGAAGGCGACTTGGTTCGCCAAATGTCGTTCTTCTATGTTAAAGCGTTCATTTCCAGTAACACTTTGAATTTTTAGGTTTCACTCTGTTTTCTCCTATATTGATACATGTATTTGGAACTCTAAATCCAACACGGTTTGTGCTAGCTTCTTGAAACTTGACACAGTAAAGTAGTTTCACGTTCTATCTCTAGGTTTTGTTTCCTCTTGATGTAGCCCTAAGCAGTGACTGGCGAGAAACACTTTCATGGAGAGGGGTTGCCAAGCTTCCAAAAATTACGAATCTCCAGAAATCTCAGCAAATATTTTTTCACCCAAACTGGATGATACTTTCAGGTAATGATCAGTACACTAAGGTGACTTGGTTCCCCAAATTTCGTTCTTCTATGTTGAAGCGTTCATTTCCAGTAACAGTTTGAATTTTTAGGTTTCACTCTGTTTTCTCCTATATTTATAGATGTATTTGGAACTCTAAATCCAACACGGTTTGTGCTAGCTTCTTGAAACTTGATACAGTAAAGTAGTTTCACGTTCTATCTCTATGTTTTGTTTCCTCTTGCTGTAGCCCTAAGCAGTGACTGGCGAGAACCACTTTCATGGAGAGGGGTTGCCAAGCATACAAAAATTACGAATCTCCAGAAATCTCAGCAAACATTTTTTCAGCCAAATTGGATGATACTTTCAGGTAATGATCAGTACACTAAGCCCACTTGGTTCCCCAAATTTCGTTCTTCTATGTTGAAGCGTTCGTTTCCAGCAACAGTTTGAATTTTGGCATTTCACACTGTTTTCTCCTATATTGATAGATGTATTTGGAACTCTAAATCCAACACGGTTTGTGCTAGCTTCTTGAAACTTGACACAGTAAAGCAGTTTCACGTTCTATCTCTATATTCTGTTTCCTCTTGATGTAGCCCTAAGCAGTGACTGGTGAGAAACACTTTCATGGAAAAAGGTTGCCAAGCTTCCAAAAGTTACGAATCTCCAGAAATCTCAGCAAATATTTTTTCACCCAAACTGGATGATACTTTCAGGTAATGATCAGTACACTAAGGCGACTTGGTTCCCCAAATGTCGTTCTTCTATGTTGAAGCGTTCATTTCCAGTAACAGTTTGAATTTTTAGGTTTCACTCTGTTTTCTCCTATATTGATAGATGTATTTGGAACTCTAAATCCAACACGGTTTGTGCTAGCTTCTTGAAACTTGACAAAGTAAAGTAGTTTCACGTTCTATCTCTGTTTTGTTTCCTCTTGCTGTAGCCCTAAGCAGTGACTGGCGAGAACCACTTTCATGGAGAGGGGTTGCCAAGATTCCAAAAATTACGAATCTCCAAAAATCTCAGCAAATATTTTTTCACCCAAACTGGATGATACTTTCAGGTAATGATCAGTACACGAAGGCGACTTGGTTCGCCAAATGTCGTTCTTCTATGTTAAAGCGTTCATTTCCAGTAACACTTTGAATTTTTAGGTTTCACTCTGTTTTCTCCTATATTGATACATGTATTTGGAACTCTAAATCCAACACGGTTTGTGCTAGCTTCTTGAAACTTGACACAGTAAAGTAGTTTCACGTTCTATCTCTAGGTTTTGTTTCCTCTTGATGTAGCCCTAAGCAGTGACTGGCGAGAAACACTTTCATGGAAAGGGGTTGCCAAGCTTCCAAAAATTACGAATCTCCAGAAATCTCAGCAAATATTTTTTCACCCAAACTGGATGATACTTTCAGGTAATGATCAGTACACGAAGGCGACTTGGTTCCCCAAATGTCGTTCTTCTATGTTGAAGCGTTCATTTCCAGTAACAGTTTGAATTTTTAGGTTTCACTCTGTTTTCTCCTATATTGATAGATGTATTTGGAACTCTAAATCCAACACGGTTTGTGCTAGCTTCTTGAAACTTGACACAATAAAGTAGTTTCACGTTCTATCTCTATGTTTTGTTCCCTCTTGCTGTAGCCCTAAGCAGTGACTGGCGAGAACCACTTTCATGGAGAGGGGTTGCCAAGCTTCCAAAAATTACGAATCTCCAGAAATCTCAGCAAATATTTTTTCACCCAAACTGGATGATACTTTCAGGTAATGATCAGTACACTAAGGTGACTTGGTTCCCCAAATTTCGTTCTTCTATGTTGAAGCGTTCATTTCCAGTAACAGTTTGAATTTTTAGGTTTCACTCTGTTTTCTCCTATATTTATAGATGTATTTGGAACTCTAAATCCAACACGGTTTGTGCTAGCTTCTTGAAACTTGATACAGTAAAGTAGTTTCACGTTCTATCTCTATGTTTTGTTTCCTCTTGCTGTAGCCCTAAGCAGTGACTGGCGAGAACCACTTTCATGGAGAGGGGTTGCCAAGCATACAAAAATTACGAATCTCCAGAAATCTCAGCAAACATTTTTTCAGCCAAATTGGATGATACTTTCAGGTAATGATCAGTACACTAAGCCCACTTGGTTCCCCAAATTTCGTTCTTCTATGTTGAAGCGTTCGTTTCCAGCAACAGTTTGAATTTTGGCATTTCACACTGTTTTCTCCTATATTGATAGATGTATTTGGAACTCTAAATCCAACACGGTTTGTGCTAGCTTCTTGAAACTTGACACAGTAAAGCAGTTTCACGTTCTATCTCTATATTCTGTTTCCTCTTGATGTAGCCCTAAGCAGTGACTGGTGAGAAACACTTTCATGGAAAAAGGTTGCCAAGCTTCCAAAAGTTACGAATCTCCAGAAATCTCAGCAAATATTTTTTCACCCAAACTGGATGATACTTTCAGGTAATGATCAGTACACTAAGGCGACTTGGTTCCCCAAATTTCGTTCTTCTATGTTGAAGCGTTCATTTCCAGTAACAGTTTGAATTTTTAGGTTTCACTCTGTTTTCTCCTATATTGATAGATGTATTTGGAACTCTAAATCCAACACGGTTTGTGCTAGCTTCTTGAAACTTGACAAAGTAAAGTAGTTTCACGTTCTATCTCTGTTTTGTTTCCTCTTGCTGTAGCCCTAAGCAGTGACTGGCGAGAACCACTTTCATGGAGAGGGGTTGCCAAGATTCCAAAAATTACGAATCTCCAAAAATCTCAGCAAATATTTTTTCACCCAAACTGGATGATACTTTCAGGTAATGATCAGTACACGAAGGCGACTTGGTTCGCCAAATGTCGTTCTTCTATGTTAAAGCGTTCATTTCCAGTAACACTTTGAATTTTTAGGTTTCACTCTGTTTTCTCCTATATTGATACATGTATTTGGAACTCTAAATCCAACACGGTTTGTGCTAGCTTCTTGAAACTTGACACAGTAAAGTAGTTTCACGTTCTATCTCTAGGTTTTGTTTCCTCTTGATGTAGCCCTAAGCAGTGACTGGCGAGAAACACTTTCATGGAAAGGGGTTGCCAAGCTTCCAAAAATTACGAATCTCCAGAAATCTCAGCAAATATTTTTTCACCCAAACTGGATGATACTTTCAGGTAATGATCAGTACACGAAGGCGACTTGGTTCCCCAAATGTCGTTCTTCTATGTTGAAGCGTTCATTTCCAGTAACAGTTTGAATTTTTAGGTTTCACTCTGTTTTCTCCTATATTGATAGATGTATTTGGAACTCTAAATCCAACACGGTTTGTGCTAGCTTCTTGAAACTTGACACAGTAAAGTAGTTTCATGTTCTATCTCTAGGTTTTGTTTCCTCTTGATGTAGCCCTAAGCAGTGACTGGCGAGAAACACTTTCATGGAAAGGGGTTGCCAAGCTTCCAAAAATTACGAATCTCCAGAAATCTCAGCAAATATTTTTTCACCCAAACTGGATGATACTTTCAGGTAATGATCAGTACACTAAGGCGACTTGGTTCCCCAAATGTCGTTCTTCTATGTTGAAGCATTCATTTCCTGTAACAGTTTGAATTTTTAGGTTTCACTCTGTTTTCTCCTATATTGATACATGTATTTGGAACTCTAAATCCAACACGGTTTGTGCTAGCTTCTTGAAACTTGACACAATAAAGTAGTTTCACGTTCTATCTCTATGTTTTGTTTCCTCTTGATGTAGCCCTAAGCAGTGACTGGCGAGAAACACTTTCATGGAAAGGGGTTGCCAAGCTTCCAAAAATTACGAATCTCCAGAAATCTCAGCCAATATTTTTTCACCCAAACTGGATGATACTTTCAGGTAATGATCAGTACACTAAGGCGACTTGGTTCCCCAAATTTCGTTCTTCTATGTTGAAGCGTTCATTTCCAGTAACAGTTTGAATTTTTAGGTTTCACTCTGTTTTCTCCTATATTGATAGATGTATTTGGAACTCTAAATCCAACACGGTTTGTGCTAGCTTCTTGAAACTTGACAAAGTAAAGTAGTTTCACGTTCTATCTCTATGTTTTGTTTCCTCTTGCTGTAGCCCTAAGCAGTGACTGGCGAGAACCACTTTCATGGAGAGGGGTTGCCAAGCATACAAAAATTACGAATCTCCAGAAATCTCAGCAAACATTTTTTCAGCCAAATTGGATGATACTTTCAGGTAATGATCAGTACACTAAGCCCACTTGGTTCCCCAAATTTCGTTCTTCTATGTTGAAGCGTTCGTTTCCAGCAACAGTTTGAATTTTGGCATTTCACACTGTTTTCTCCTATATTGATAGATGTATTTGGAACTCTAAATCCAACACGGTTTGTGCTAGCTTCTTGAAACTTGACACAGTAAAGCAGTTTCACGTTCTATCTCTATATTCTGTTTCCTCTTGATGTAGCCCTAAGCAGTGACTGGTGAGAAACACTTTCATGGAAAAAGGTTGCCAAGCTTCCAAAAGTTACGAATCTCCAGAAATCTCAGCAAATATTTTTTCACCCAAACTGGATGATACTTTCAGGTAATGATCAGTACACTAAGGCGACTTGGTTCCCCAAATTTCGTTCTTCTATGTTGAAGCGTTCATTTCCAGTAACAGTTTGAATTTTTAGGTTTCACTCTGTTTTCTCCTATATTGATAGATGTATTTGGAACTCTAAATCCAACACGGTTTGTGCTAGCTTCTTGAAACTTGACAAAGTAAAGTAGTTTCACGTTCTATCTCTGTTTTGTTTCCTCTTGCTGTAGCCCTAAGCAGTGACTGGCGAGAACCACTTTCATGGAGAGGGGTTGCCAAGATTCCAAAAATTACGAATCTCCAAAAATCTCAGCAAATATTTTTTCACCCAAACTGGATGATACTTTCAGGTAATGATCAGTACACGAAGGCGACTTGGTTCGCCAAATGTCGTTCTTCTATGTTAAAGCGTTCATTTCCAGTAACACTTTGAATTTTTAGGTTTCACTCTGTTTTCTCCTATATTGATACATGTATTTGGAACTCTAAATCCAACACGGTTTGTGCTAGCTTCTTGAAACTTGACACAGTAAAGTAGTTTCACGTTCTATCTCTAGGTTTTGTTTCCTCTTGATGTAGCCCTAAGCAGTGACTGGCGAGAAACACTTTCATGGAAAGGGGTTGCCAAGCTTCCAAAAATTACGAATCTCCAGAAATCTCAGCAAATATTTTTTCACCCAAACTGGATGATACTTTCAGGTAATGATCAGTACACGAAGGCGACTTGGTTCCCCAAATGTCGTTCTTCTATGTTGAAGCGTTCATTTCCAGTAACAGTTTGAATTTTTAGGTTTCACTCTGTTTTCTCCTATATTGATAGATGTATTTGGAACTCTAAATCCAACACGGTTTGTGCTAGCTTCTTGAAACTTGACACAATAAAGTAGTTTCACGTTCTATCTCTATGTTTTGTTCCCTCTTGCTGTAGCCCTAAGCAGTGACTGGCGAGAACCACTTTCATGGAGAGGGGTTGCCAAGCTTCCAAAAATTACGAATCTCCAGAAATCTCAGCAAATATTTTTTCACCCAAACTGGATGATACTTTCAGGTAATGATCAGTACACTAAGGTGACTTGGTTCCCCAAATTTCGTTCTTCTATGTTGAAGCGTTCATTTCCAGTAACAGTTTGAATTTTTAGGTTTCACTCTGTTTTCTCCTATATTTATAGATGTATTTGGAACTCTAAATCCAACACGGTTTGTGCTAGCTTCTTGAAACTTGATACAGTAAAGTAGTTTCACGTTCTATCTCTATGTTTTGTTTCCTCTTGCTGTAGCCCTAAGCAGTGACTGGCGAGAACCACTTTCATGGAGAGGGGTTGCCAAGCATACAAAAATTACGAATCTCCAGAAATCTCAGCAAACATTTTTTCAGCCAAATTGGATGATACTTTCAGGTAATGATCAGTACACTAAGCCCACTTGGTTCCCCAAATTTCGTTCTTCTATGTTGAAGCGTTCGTTTCCAGCAACAGTTTGAATTTTGGCATTTCACACTGTTTTCTCCTATATTGATAGATGTATTTGGAACTCTAAATCCAACACGGTTTGTGCTAGCTTCTTGAAACTTGACACAGTAAAGCAGTTTCACGTTCTATCTCTATATTCTGTTTCCTCTTGATGTAGCCCTAAGCAGTGACTGGTGAGAAACACTTTCATGGAAAAAGGTTGCCAAGCTTCCAAAAGTTACGAATCTCCAGAAATCTCAGCAAATATTTTTTCACCCAAACTGGATGATACTTTCAGGTAATGATCAGTACACTAAGGCGACTTGGTTCCCCAAATTTCGTTCTTCTATGTTGAAGCGTTCATTTCCAGTAACAGTTTGAATTTTTAGGTTTCACTCTGTTTTCTCCTATATTGATAGATGTATTTGGAACTCTAAATCCAACACGGTTTGTGCTAGCTTCTTGAAACTTGACAAAGTAAAGTAGTTTCACGTTCTATCTCTGTTTTGTTTCCTCTTGCTGTAGCCCTAAGCAGTGACTGGCGAGAACCACTTTCATGGAGAGGGGTTGCCAAGATTCCAAAAATTACGAATCTCCAAAAATCTCAGCAAATATTTTTTCACCCAAACTGGATGATACTTTCAGGTAATGATCAGTACACGAAGGCGACTTGGTTCGCCAAATGTCGTTCTTCTATGTTAAAGCGTTCATTTCCAGTAACACTTTGAATTTTTAGGTTTCACTCTGTTTTCTCCTATATTGATACATGTATTTGGAACTCTAAATCCAACACGGTTTGTGCTAGCTTCTTGAAACTTGACACAGTAAAGTAGTTTCACGTTCTATCTCTAGGTTTTGTTTCCTCTTGATGTAGCCCTAAGCAGTGACTGGCGAGAAACACTTTCATGGAAAGGGGTTGCCAAGCTTCCAAAAATTACGAATCTCCAGAAATCTCAGCAAATATTTTTTCACCCAAACTGGATGATACTTTCAGGTAATGATCAGTACACGAAGGCGACTTGGTTCCCCAAATGTCGTTCTTCTATGTTGAAGCGTTCATTTCCAGTAACAGTTTGAATTTTTAGGTTTCACTCTGTTTTCTCCTATATTGATAGATGTATTTGGAACTCTAAATCCAACACGGTTTGTGCTAGCTTCTTGAAACTTGACACAGTAAAGTAGTTTCATGTTCTATCTCTAGGTTTTGTTTCCTCTTGATGTAGCCCTAAGCAGTGACTGGCGAGAAACACTTTCATGGAAAGGGGTTGCCAAGCTTCCAAAAATTACGAATCTCCAGAAATCTCAGCAAATATTTTTTCACCCAAACTGGATGATACTTTCAGGTAATGATCAGTACACTAAGGCGACTTGGTTCCCCAAATGTCGTTCTTCTATGTTGAAGCATTCATTTCCTGTAACAGTTTGAATTTTTAGGTTTCACTCTGTTTTCTCCTATATTGATACATGTATTTGGAACTCTAAATCCAACACGGTTTGTGCTAGCTTCTTGAAACTTGACACAATAAAGTAGTTTCACGTTCTATCTCTATGTTTTGTTTCCTCTTGATGTAGCCCTAAGCAGTGACTGGCGAGAAACACTTTCATGGAAAGGGGTTGCCAAGCTTCCAAAAATTACGAATCTCCAGAAATCTCAGCCAATATTTTTTCACCCAAACTGGATGATACTTTCAGGTAATGATCAGTACACTAAGGCGACTTGGTTCCCCAAATTTCGTTCTTCTATGTTGAAGCGTTCATTTCCAGTAACAGTTTGAATTTTTAGGTTTCACTCTGTTTTCTCCTATATTGATAGATGTATTTGGAACTCTAAATCCAACACGGTTTGTGCTAGCTTCTTGAAACTTGACAAAGTAAAGTAGTTTCACGTTCTATCTCTATGTTTTGTTTCCTCTTGCTGTAGCCCTAAGCAGTGACTGGCGAGAACCACTTTCATGGAGAGGGGTTGCCAAGCATACAAAAATTACGAATCTCCAGAAATCTCAGCAAACATTTTTTCAGCCAAATTGGATGATACTTTCAGGTAATGATCAGTACACTAAGCCCACTTGGTTCCCCAAATTTCGTTCTTCTATGTTGAAGCGTTCGTTTCCAGCAACAGTTTGAATTTTGGCATTTCACACTGTTTTCTCCTATATTGATAGATGTATTTGGAACTCTAAATCCAACACGGTTTGTGCTAGCTTCTTGAAACTTGACACAGTAAAGCAGTTTCACGTTCTATCTCTATATTCTGTTTCCTCTTGTAGTAGCCCTAAGCAGTGACTGGTGAGAAACACTTTCATGGAAAAAGGTTGCCAAGCTTCCAAAAGTTACGAATCTCCAGAAATCTCAGCAAATATTTTTTCACCCAAACTGGATGATACTTTCAGGTAATGATCAGTACACTAAGGCGACTTGGTTCCCCAAATTTCGTTCTTCTATGTTGAAGCGTTCATTTCCAGTAACAGTTTGAATTTTTAGGTTTCACTCTGTTTTCTCCTATATTGATAGATGTATTTGGAACTCTAAATCCAACACGGTTTGTGCTAGCTTCTTGAAACTTGACAAAGTAAAGTAGTTTCACGTTCTATCTCTGTTTTGTTTCCTCTTGCTGTAGCCCTAAGCAGTGACTGGCGAGAACCACTTTCATGGAGAGGGGTTGCCAAGATTCCAAAAATTACGAATCTCCAAAAATCTCAGCAAATATTTTTTCACCCAAACTGGATGATACTTTCAGGTAATGATCAGTACACGAAGGCGACTTGGTTCGCCAAATGTCGTTCTTCTATGTTAAAGCGTTCATTTCCAGTAACACTTTGAATTTTTAGGTTTCACTCTGTTTTCTCCTATATTGATACATGTATTTGGAACTCTAAATCCAACACGGTTTGTGCTAGCTTCTTGAAACTTGACACAGTAAAGTAGTTTCACGTTCTATCTCTAGGTTTTGTTTCCTCTTGATGTAGCCCTAAGCAGTGACTGGCGAGAAACACTTTCATGGAAAGGGGTTGCCAAGCTTCCAAAAATTACGAATCTCCAGAAATCTCAGCAAATATTTTTTCACCCAAACTGGATGATACTTTCAGGTAATGATCAGTACACGAAGGCGACTTGGTTCCCCAAATGTCGTTCTTCTATGTTGAAGCGTTCATTTCCAGTAACAGTTTGAATTTTTAGGTTTCACTCTGTTTTCTCCTATATTGATAGATGTATTTGGAACTCTAAATCCAACACGGTTTGTGCTAGCTTCTTGAAACTTGACACAGTAAAGTAGTTTCATGTTCTATCTCTAGGTTTTGTTTCCTCTTGATGTAGCCCTAAGCAGTGACTGGCGAGAAACACTTTCATGGAAAGGGGTTGCCAAGCTTCCAAAAATTACGAATCTCCAGAAATCTCAGCAAATATTTTTTCACCCAAACTGGATGATACTTTCAGGTAATGATCAGTACACTAAGGCGACTTGGTTCCCCAAATGTCGTTCTTCTATGTTGAAGCATTCATTTCCTGTAACAGTTTGAATTTTTAGGTTTCACTCTGTTTTCTCCTATATTGATACATGTATTTGGAACTCTAAATCCAACACGGTTTGTGCTAGCTTCTTGAAACTTGACACAATAAAGTAGTTTCACGTTCTATCTCTATGTTTTGTTTCCTCTTGATGTAGCCCTAAGCAGTGACTGGCGAGAAACACTTTCATGGAAAGGGGTTGCCAAGCTTCCAAAAATTACGAATCTCCAGAAATCTCAGCCAATATTTTTTCACCCAAACTGGATGATACTTTCAGGTAATGATCAGTACACTAAGGCGACTTGGTTCCCCAAATTTCGTTCTTCTATGTTGAAGCGTTCATTTCCAGTAACAGTTTGAATTTTTAGGTTTCACTCTGTTTTCTCCTATATTGATAGATGTATTTGGAACTCTAAATCCAACACGGTTTGTGCTAGCTTCTTGAAACTTGACAAAGTAAAGTAGTTTCACGTTCTATCTCTATGTTTTGTTTCCTCTTGCTGTAGCCCTAAGCAGTGACTGGCGAGAACCACTTTCATGGAGAGGGGTTGCCAAGCATACAAAAATTACGAATCTCCAGAAATCTCAGCAAACATTTTTTCAGCCAAATTGGATGATACTTTCAGGTAATGATCAGTACACTAAGCCCACTTGGTTCCCCAAATTTCGTTCTTCTATGTTGAAGCGTTCGTTTCCAGCAACAGTTTGAATTTTGGCATTTCACACTGTTTTCTCCTATATTGATAGATGTATTTGGAACTCTAAATCCAACACGGTTTGTGCTAGCTTCTTGAAACTTGACACAGTAAAGCAGTTTCACGTTCTATCTCTATATTCTGTTTCCTCTTGTAGTAGCCCTAAGCAGTGACTGGTGAGAAACACTTTCATGGAAAAAGGTTGCCAAGCTTCCAAAAGTTACGAATCTCCAGAAATCTCAGCAAATATTTTTTCACCCAAACTGGATGATACTTTCAGGTAATGATCAGTACACTAAGGCGACTTGGTTCCCCAAATTTCGTTCTTCTATGTTGAAGCGTTCATTTCCAGTAACAGTTTGAATTTTTAGGTTTCACTCTGTTTTCTCCTATATTGATAGATGTATTTGGAACTCTAAATCCAACACGGTTTGTGCTAGCTTCTTGAAACTTGACAAAGTAAAGTAGTTTCACGTTCTATCTCTGTTTTGTTTCCTCTTGCTGTAGCCCTAAGCAGTGACTGGCGAGAACCACTTTCATGGAGAGGGGTTGCCAAGATTCCAAAAATTACGAATCTCCAAAAATCTCAGCAAATATTTTTTCACCCAAACTGGATGATACTTTCAGGTAATGATCAGTACACGAAGGCGACTTGGTTCGCCAAATGTCGTTCTTCTATGTTAAAGCGTTCATTTCCAGTAACACTTTGAATTTTTAGGTTTCACTCTGTTTTCTCCTATATTGATACATGTATTTGGAACTCTAAATCCAACACGGTTTGTGCTAGCTTCTTGAAACTTGACACAGTAAAGTAGTTTCACGTTCTATCTCTAGGTTTTGTTTCCTCTTGATGTAGCCCTAAGCAGTGACTGGCGAGAAACACTTTCATGGAAAGGGGTTGCCAAGCTTCCAAAAATTACGAATCTCCAGAAATCTCAGCAAATATTTTTTCACCCAAACTGGATGATACTTTCAGGTAATGATCAGTACACGAAGGCGACTTGGTTCCCCAAATGTCGTTCTTCTATGTTGAAGCGTTCATTTCCAGTAACAGTTTGAATTTTTAGGTATCACTCTTTTTTCTCCTATATTGATAGATGTATTTGGAACTCTAAATCCAACACGGTTTGTGCTAGCTTCTTGAAACTTGACACAGTAAAGTAGTTTCATGTTCTATCTCTAGGTTTTGTTTCCTCTTGATGTAGCCCTAAGCAGTGACTGGCGAGAAACACTTTCATGGAAAGGGGTTGCCAAGCTTCCAAAAATTACGAATCTCCAGAAATCTCAGCAAATATTTTTTCACCCAAACTGGATGATACTTTCAGGTAATGATCAGTACACTAAGGCGACTTGGTTCCCCAAATGTCGTTCTTCTATGTTGAAGCATTCATTTCCTGTAACAGTTTGAATTTTTAGGTTTCACTCTGTTTTCTCCTATATTGATACATGTATTTGGAACTCTAAATCCAACACGGTTTGTGCTAGCTTCTTGAAACTTGACACAATAAAGTAGTTTCACGTTCTATCTCTATGTTTTGTTTCCTCTTGATGTAGCCCTAAGCAGTGACTGGCGAGAAACACTTTCATGGAAAGGGGTTGCCAAGCTTCCAAAAATTACGAATCTCCAGAAATCTCAGCCAATATTTTTTCACCCAAACTGGATGATACTTTCAGGTAATGATCAGTACACTAAGGCGACTTGGTTCCCCAAATTTCGTTCTTCTATGTTGAAGCGTTCATTTCCAGTAACAGTTTGAATTTTTAGGTTTCACTCTGTTTTCTCCTATATTGATAGATGTATTTGGAACTCTAAATCCAACACGGTTTGTGCTAGCTTCTTGAAACTTGACAAAGTAAAGTAGTTTCACGTTCTATCTCTATGTTTTGTTTCCTCTTGCTGTAGCCCTAAGCAGTGACTGGCGAGAACCACTTTCATGGAGAGGGGTTGCCAAGCATACAAAAATTACGAATCTCCAGAAATCTCAGCAAACATTTTTTCAGCCAAATTGGATGATACTTTCAGGTAATGATCAGTACACTAAGCCCACTTGGTTCCCCAAATTTCGTTCTTCTATGTTGAAGCGTTCGTTTCCAGCAACAGTTTGAATTTTGGCATTTCACACTGTTTTCTCCTATATTGATAGATGTATTTGGAACTCTAAATCCAACACGGTTTGTGCTAGCTTCTTGAAACTTGACACAGTAAAGCAGTTTCACGTTCTATCTCTATATTCTGTTTCCTCTTGTAGTAGCCCTAAGCAGTGACTGGTGAGAAACACTTTCATGGAAAAAGGTTGCCAAGCTTCCAAAAGTTACGAATCTCCAGAAATCTCAGCAAATATTTTTTCACCCAAACTGGATGATACTTTCAGGTAATGATCAGTACACTAAGGCGACTTGGTTCCCCAAATTTCGTTCTTCTATGTTGAAGCGTTCATTTCCAGTAACAGTTTGAATTTTTAGGTTTCACTCTGTTTTCTCCTATATTGATAGATGTATTTGGAACTCTAAATCCAACACGGTTTGTGCTAGCTTCTTGAAACTTGACAAAGTAAAGTAGTTTCACGTTCTATCTCTGTTTTGTTTCCTCTTGCTGTAGCCCTAAGCAGTGACTGGCGAGAACCACTTTCATGGAGAGGGGTTGCCAAGATTCCAAAAATTACGAATCTCCAAAAATCTCAGCAAATATTTTTTCACCCAAACTGGATGATACTTTCAGGTAATGATCAGTACACGAAGGCGACTTGGTTCGCCAAATGTCGTTCTTCTATGTTAAAGCGTTCATTTCCAGTAACACTTTGAATTTTTAGGTTTCACTCTGTTTTCTCCTATATTGATACATGTATTTGGAACTCTAAATCCAACACGGTTTGTGCTAGCTTCTTGAAACTTGACACAGTAAAGTAGTTTCACGTTCTATCTCTAGGTTTTGTTTCCTCTTGATGTAGCCCTAAGCAGTGACTGGCGAGAAACACTTTCATGGAAAGGGGTTGCCAAGCTTCCAAAAATTACGAATCTCCAGAAATCTCAGCAAATATTTTTTCACCCAAACTGGATGATACTTTCAGGTAATGATCAGTACACGAAGGCGACTTGGTTCCCCAAATGTCGTTCTTCTATGTTGAAGCGTTCATTTCCAGTAACAGTTTGAATTTTTAGGTATCACTCTTTTTTCTCCTATACTGATAGATGTATTTGGAACTCTAAATCCAACACGGTTTGTGCTAGCTTCTTGAAACTTGACACAGTAAAGTAGTTTCATGTTCTATCTCTATGTTTTGTTTCCTCTTGATGTAGCCCTAAGCAGTGACTGGCGAGAAACACTTTCATGGAAAGGGGTTGCCAAGCTTCCAAAAGTTACGAATCTCCAGAAATCTCAGCAAATATTTTTTCACCCAAACTGGATGATACTTTCAGGTAATGATCAGTACACTAAGGCGACTTGGTTCCCCAAATGTCGTTCTTCTATGTTGAAGCATTCATTTCCTGTAACAGTTTGAATTTTTAGGTTTCACTCTGTTTTCTCCTATATTGATACATGTATTTGGAACTCTAAATCCAACACGGTTTGTGCTAGCTTCTTGAAACTTGACACAATAAAGTAGTTTCACGTTCTATCTCTATGTTTTGTTTCCTCTTGATGTAGCCCTAAGCAGTGACTGGCGAGAAACACTTTCATGGAAAGGGGTTGCCAAGCTTCCAAAAATTACGAATCTCCAGAAATCTCAGCCAATATTTTTTCACCCAAACTGGATGATACTTTCAGGTAATGATCAGTACACTAAGGCGACTTGGTTCCCCAAATTTCGTTCTTCTATGTTGAAGCGTTCATTTCCAGTAACAGTTTGAATTTTTAGGTTTCACTCTGTTTTCTTCTATATTGATAGATGTATTTGGAACTCTAAATCCAACACGGTTTGTGCTAGCTTCTTGAAACTTGACAAAGTAAAGTAGTTTCACGTTCTATCTCTGTTTTGTTTCCTCTTGCTGTAGCCCTAAGCAGTGACTGGCGAGAACCACTTTCATGGAGAGGGGTTGCCAAGATTCCAAAAATTACGAATCTCCAAAAATCTCAGCAAATATTTTTTCACCCAAACTGGATGATACTTTCAGGTAATGATCAGTACACGAAGGCGACTTGGTTCGCCAAATGTCGTTCTTCTATGTTAAAGCGTTCATTTCCAGTAACACTTTGAATTTTTAGGTTTCACTCTGTTTTCTCCTATATTGATACATGTATTTGGAACTCTAAATCCAACACGGTTTGTGCTAGCTTCTTGAAACTTGACACAGTAAAGTAGTTTCACGTTCTATCTCTAGGTTTTGTTTCCTCTTGATGTAGCCCTAAGCAGTGACTGGCGAGAAACACTTTCATGGAAAGGGGTTGCCAAGCTTCCAAAAATTACGAATCTCCAGAAATCTCAGCAAATATTTTTTCACCCAAACTGGATGATACTTTCAGGTAATGATCAGTACACGAAGGCGACTTGGTTCCCCAAATGTCGTTCTTCTATGTTGAAGCGTTCATTTCCAGTAACAGTTTGAATTTTTAGGTTTCACTCTGTTTTCTCCTATATTGATAGATGTATTTGGAACTCTAAATCCAACACGGTTTGTGCTAGCTTCTTGAAACTTGACACAGTAAAGTAGTTTCATGTTCTATCTCTATGTTTTGTTTCCTCTTGATGTAGCCCTAAGCAGTGACTGGCGAGAAACACTTTCATGGAAAGGGGTTGCCAAGCTTCCAAAAGTTACGAATCTCCAGAAATCTCAGCAAATATTTTTTCACCCAAACTGGATGATACTTTCAGGTAATGATCAGTACACTAAGGCGACTTGGTTCCCCAAATGTCGTTCTTCTATGTTGAAGCATTCATTTCCTGTAACAGTTTGAATTTTTAGGTTTCACTCTGTTTTCTCCTATATTGATACATGTATTTGGAACTCTAAATCCAACACGGTTTGTGCTAGCTTCTTGAAACTTGACACAATAAAGTAGTTTCACGTTCTATCTCTATGTTTTGTTTCCTCTTGATGTAGCCCTAAGCAGTGACTGGCGAGAAACACTTTCATGGAAAGGGGTTGCCAAGCTTCCAAAAATTACGAATCTCCAGAAATCTCAGCCAATATTTTTTCACCCAAACTAAATGATACTTTCAGGTAATGATCACTACACTAAGCCCACTTGGTTCCCCAAGTTTCGTTCTTCTATGTTGAAGCGTTCGTTTCCAGCAACAGTTTGAATTTTGGCATTTCACACTGTTTTCTCCTATATTGATAGATGTATTTGGAACTCTAAATCCAACACGGTTTGTGCTAGCTTCTTGAAACTTGACACAGTAAAGCAGTTTCACGTTCTATCTCTATATTCTGTTTCCTCTTGATGTAGCCCTAAGCAGTGACTGGTGAGAAACACTTTCATGGAAAAAGGTTGCCAAGCTTCCAAAAGTTACGAATCTCCAGAAATCTCAGCAAATATTTTTTCACCCAAACTGGATGATACTTTCAGGTAATGATCAGTACACTAAGGCGACTTGGTTCCCCAAATGTCGTTCTTCTATGTTGAAGCGTTCATTTCCAGTAACAGTTTGAATTTTTAGGTTTCACTCTGTTTTCTCCTATATTGATAGATGTATTTGGAACTCTAAATCCAACACGGTTTGTGCTAGCTTCGTGAAACAAGACACAGTAAAGTAGTTTCAAGTTCTATCTCGATGTTTTGTTTCCTCTTGATGTAGCCTTAAGCAGTGACTGGACAGAAACACTTTCATTGAAAGGGGTTGCCAAGCATACAAAAATAACGAATCTCCAGAAATCTCAGCAAATATTTTTTCACCCAAACTGGATGATACTTTCAGGTAATGATCAGTACACTAAGGCGACTTGGTTCCCCAAATGTCGTTCTTCTATGTTGAAGCGTTCATTTCCTGTAACAGTTTGAATTTTTAGGTTTCACTCTGTTTTCTCCTATATTGATACATGTATTTGGAACTCTAAATCCAACACGGTTTGTGCTACCTTCTTGAAACTTGACACAGTAAAGTAGTTTCACGTTCTATCTCTATGTTTTGTTTCCTCTTGCTGTAGCCTTAAGCAGTGACTGGACAGAAACACTTTCATTGAAAGGGGTTGCCAAGCATACAAAAATAACGAATCTCCAGAAATCTCAGCAAATATTTTTTCACCCAAACTGGATGATACTTTAAGGTAATGATCAGTACACTAAGCCCACTTGGTTCCCCAAGTTTCGTTCTTCTATGTTGAAGCGTTCGTTTCCAGCAACACTTTGAATTTTGGCGTTTCACACTGTTTTCTCCTATATTGATAGATGTATTTGGAACTCTAAATCCAACACGGTTTGCGCTAGCTTCTTGAACCTTGACACAGTAAAGTAGTTTCACGTTCTATCTCTATGTTTTGTTTCCTCTTGCTGTAGCCCTAAGCAGTGACTGGCGAGAACCACTTTCATGGAGAGGGGTTGCCAAGCTTCCAAAAATTACGAATCTCCAGAAATCTCAGCAAATATTTTTTCACCCAAACTGGATGATACTTTCAGGTAATGATCAGTACACGAAGGCGACTTGGTTCCCCAAAGTTCGTTCTTCTATGTTGAAGCGTTCATTTCCAGTAACAGTTTGAATTTTTAGGTTTCACTCTGTTTTCTCCTATATTGATAGATGTATTTGGAACTCTAAATCCAACACGGTTTGTGCTAGCTTCTTGAAACTTGATACAGTAAAGTAGTTTCACGTTCTATCTCTATGTTTTGTTTCCTCTTGCTGTAGCCCTAAGCAGTGACTGGCGAGAACCACTTTCATGGAGAGGGGTTGCCAAGCTTCCAAAAATTACGAATCTCCAGAAATCTCAGCAAATATTTTTTCACCCAAACTGGATGATACTTTCAGGTAATGATCAGTACACGAAGGCGACTTGGTTCCCCAAATGTCGTTCTTCTATGTTGAAGCGTTCATTTCCAGTAACAGTTTGAATTTTTAGGTTTCACTCTGTTTTCTCCTATATTGATAGATGTATTTGGAACTCTAAATCCACCACGGTTTGTGCTAGCTTCATGAAACTTGACAAAGTAAAGTAGTTTCACGTTCTATCTCCATATTCTGTTTCCTCTTGATGTAGCCCTAAGCAGTGACTGGTGAGAAACACTTTCATGGAAAAAGGTTGCCAAGCTTCCAAAAGTTACGAATCTCCAGAAATCTCAGCAAATATTTTTTCACCCAAACTGGATGATACTTTCAGGTAATGATCAGTACACGAAGGCGACTTGGTTCCCCAAATGTCGTTCTTCTATGTTGAAGCGTTCATTTCCTGTAACAGTTTGAATTTTTAGGTTTCACTCTGTTTTCTCCTATATTGATACATGTATTTGGAACTCTAAATCCAACACGGTTTGTGCTAGCTTCTTGAAACTTGACACAATAAAGTAGTTTCAAGTTCTATCTCTATGTTTTGTTTCCTCTTGATGTAGCCCTAAGCAGTGACTGGCGAGTAACACTTTCATGGAGAGGGGTTGCCAAGCTTCCAAAAATTACGAATGTCCAGAAATCTCAGCAAATATTTTTTCACCCAAACTGGATGATACTTTCTGGTAATGATCAGTACACGAAGGCGACTTGGTTCCCCAAATGTAGTTCTTCTATGTGGAAGCGTTCATTTCCAGTAACACTTTGAATTTTTAGGTTTCACTCTGTTTCTCCTATATTGATAGATGTATTTGGAACTCTAAATCCAACACGGTTTGTGCTAGCTTCATGAAACTTGACAAAGTAAAGTAGTTTCACGTTCTATCTCTATATTCTGTTTCCTCTTGATGAAGCCCTAAGCAGTGACTGGTGAGAAACACTTTCATGGAAAAAGGTTGCCAAACTTCCAAAAATTACGAATCTCCAGAAATCTCAGCAAATATTTTTTCACCCAAACTGGATGATACTTTCAGGTAATGATCAGTACACCTAGGTGACTTGGTTCCCCAAATTTCGTTCTTCTATGTTGAAGCGTTCATTTCCAGTAACAGTTTGAATTTTTAGGTTTCACTCTGTTTTCTCCTATATTGATACATGTATTTGGAACTCTAAATCCAACACGGTTTGTGCTAGCTTCTTGAAACTTGATACAGTAAAGTAGTTTCACGTTCTATCTCTATGTTTTGTTTCCTCTTGCTGTAGCCCTAAGCAGTGACTGGCGAGAAACACTTTCATGGAGAGGGGTTGCCAAGCATACAAAAATTACGAATCTCCAGAAATCTCAGCAAACATTTTTTCATCCAAATTGGATGATACTTTCAGGTAATGATCAGTACACTAAGCCCACTTGGTTCCCCAAATTTCGTTCTTCTATGTTGAAGCGTTCGTTTCCAGCAACAGTTTGAATTTTGGCATTTCACACTGTTTTCTCCTATATTGATAGATGTATTTGGAACTCTAAATCCAACACGGTTTGTGCTAGCTTCGTGAAACATGACACAGTAAAGTAGTTTCAAGTTCTATCTCGATGTTTTGTTTCCTCTTGATGTAGCCTTAAGCAGTGACTGGACAGAAACACTTTCATGGAAAGGGGTTGCCAAGCATACAAAAATAACGAATCTCCAGAAATCTCAGCAAATATTTTTTCACCCAAACTGGATGATACTTTCAGGTAATGATCAGTACACTAAGGCGACTTGGTTCCCCAAATGTCGTTCTTCTATGTAAAAGCGTTCATTTCCAGTAACAGTTTGAATTTTTAGGTTTCACTCTGTTTTCTCCTATATTGATACATGTATTTGGAACTCTAAATCCAACACGGTTTGTGCTAGCTTATTGAAACTTGACACAGTAAAGTAGTTTCACGTTCTATCTCTATGTTTTGTTTCCTCTTGCTGTAGCCCTAAGCAGTGACTGGCGAGAACCACTTTCATGGAAAGGGGTTGCCAAGCTTCCAAAAGTTACGAATCTCCAGAAATCTCAGCAAATATTTTTTCACCCAAACTGGATGATACTTTCAGGTAATGATCAGTACACTAAGGCGACTTGGTTCCCCAAATGTCGTTCTTCTATGTTGAAGCATTCATTTCCTGTAACAGTTTGAATTTTTAGGTTTCACTCTGTTTTCTCCTATATTGATACATGTATTTGGAACTCTAAATCCAACACGGTTTGTGCTAGCTTCTTGAAACTTGACACAATAAAGTAGTTTCACGTTCTATCTCTATGTTTTGTTTCCTCTTGATGTAGCCCTAAGCAGTGACTGGCGAGAAACACTTTCATGGAAAGGGGTTGCCAAGCTTCCAAAAATTACGAATCTCCAGAAATCTCAGCCAATATTTTTTCACCCAAACTGGATGATACTTTCAGGTAATGATCAGTACACTAAGGCGACTTGGTTCCCCAAATGTCGTTCTTCTATGTTGAAGCGTTCATTTCCAGTAACAGTTTGAATTTTTAGGTTTCACTCTGTTTTCTCCTATATTGATAGATGTATTTGGAACTCTAAATCCAACACGGTTTGTGCTAGCTTCTTGAAACTTGACAAAGTAAAGTAGTTTCACGTTCTATCTCTGTTTTGTTTCCTCTTGCTGTAGCCCTAAGCAGTGACTGGCGAGAACCACTTTCATGGAGAGGGGTTGCCAAGATTCCAAAAATTACGAATCTCCAAAAATCTCAGCAAATATTTTTTCACCCAAACTGGATGATACTTTCAGGTAATGATCAGTACATGAAGGCGACTTGGTTCGCCAAATGTCGTTCTTCTATGTTAAAGCGTTCATTTCCAGTAACACTTTGAATTTTTAGGTTTCACTCTGTTTTCTCCTATATTGATACATGTATTTGGAACTCTAAATCCAACACGGTTTGTGCTAGCTTCTTGAAACTTGACACAGTAAAGTAGTTTCACGTTCTATCTCTAGGTTTTGTTTCCTCTTGATGTAGCCCTAAGCAGTGACTGGCGAGAAACACTTTCATGGAACGGGGTTGCCAAGCTTCCAAAAATTACGAATCTCCAGAAATCTCAGCAAATATTTTTTCACCCAAACTGGATGATACTTTCAGGTAATGATCAGTACACGAAGGCGACTTGGTTCCCCAAATGTCGTTCTTCTATGTTGAAGCGTTCATTTCCAGTAACAGTTTGAATTTTTAGGTTTCACTCTGTTTTCTCCTATATTGATAGATGTATTTGGAACTCTAAATCCAACACGGTTTGTGCTAGCTTCTTGAAACTTGACACAGTAAAGTAGTTTCATGTTCTATCTCTATGTTTTGTTTCCTCTTGATGTAGCCCTAAGCAGTGACTGGCGAGAAACACTTTCATGGAAAGGGGTTGCCAAGCTTCCAAAAGTTACGAATCTCCAGAAATCTCAGCAAATATTTTTTCACCCAAACTGGATGATACTTTCAGGTAATGATCAGTACACTAAGGCGACTTGGTTCCCCAAATGTCGTTCTTCTATGTTGAAGCATTCATTTCCTGTAACAGTTTGAATTTTTAGGTTTCACTCTGTTTTCTCCTATATTGATACATGTATTTGGAACTCTAAATCCAACACGGTTTGTGCTAGCTTCTTGAAACTTGACACAATAAAGTAGTTTCACGTTCTATCTCTATGTTTTGTTTCCTCTTGATGTAGCCCTAAGCAGTGACTGGCGAGAAACACTTTCATGGAAAGGGGTTGCCAAGCTTCCAAAAATTACGAATCTCCAGAAATCTCAGCCAATATTTTTTCACCCAAACTAAATGATACTTTCAGGTAATGATCACTACACTAAGCCCACTTGGTTCCCCAAGTTTCGTTCTTCTATGTTGAAGCGTTCGTTTCCAGCAACAGTTTGAATTTTGGCATTTCACACTGTTTTCTCCTATATTGATAGATGTATTTGGAACTCTAAATCCAACACGGTTTGTGCTAGCTTCTTGAAACTTGACACAGTAAAGCAGTTTCACGTTCTATCTCTATATTCTGTTTCCTCTTGATGTAGCCCTAAGCAGTGACTGGTGAGAAACACTTTCATGGAAAAAGGTTGCCAAGCTTCCAAAAGTTACGAATCTCCAGAAATCTCAGCAAATATTTTTTCACCCAAACTGGATGATACTTTCAGGTAATGATCAGTACACTAAGGCGACTTGGTTCCCCAAATGTCGTTCTTCTATGTTGAAGCGTTCATTTCCAGTAACAGTTTGAATTTTTAGGTTTCACTCTGTTTTCTCCTATATTGATAGATGTATTTGGAACTCTAAATCCAACACGGTTTGTGCTAGCTTCGTGAAACATGACACAGTAAAGTAGTTTCAAGTTCTATCTCGATGTTTTGTTTCCTCTTGATGTAGCCTTAAGCAGTGACTGGACAGAAACACTTTCATTGAAAGGGGTTGCCAAGCATACAAAAATAACGAATCTCCAGAAATCTCAGCAAATATTTTTTCACCCAAACTGGATGATACTTTCAGGTAATGATCAGTACACTAAGGCGACTTGGTTCCCCAAATGTCGTTCTTCTATGTTGAAGCGTTCATTTCCTGTAACAGTTTGAATTTTTAGGTTTCACTCTGTTTTCTCCTATATTGATACATGTATTTGGAACTCTAAATCCAACACGGTTTGTGCTACCTTCTTGAAACTTGACACAGTAAAGTAGTTTCACGTTCTATCTCTATGTTTTGTTTCCTCTTGCTGTAGCCTTAAGCAGTGACTGGACAGAAACACTTTCATTGAAAGGGGTTGCCAAGCATACAAAAATAACGAATCTCCAGAAATCTCAGCAAATATTTTTTCACCCAAACTGGATGATACTTTAAGGTAATGATCAGTACACTAAGCCCACTTGGTTCCCCAAGTTTCGTTCTTCTATGTTGAAGCGTTCGTTTCCAGCAACACTTTGAATTTTGGCGTTTCACACTGTTTTCTCCTATATTGATAGATGTATTTGGAACTCTAAATCCAACACGGTTTGCGCTAGCTTCTTGAACCTTGACACAGTAAAGTAGTTTCACGTTCTATCTCTATGTTTTGTTTCCTCTTGCTGTAGCCCTAAGCAGTGACTGGCGAGAACCACTTTCATGGAGAGGGGTTGCCAAGCTTCCAAAAATTACGAATCTCCAGAAATCTCAGCAAATATTTTTTCACCCAAACTGGATGATACTTTCAGGTAATGATCAGTACACGAAGGCGACTTGGTTCCCCAAAGTTCGTTCTTCTATGTTGAAGCGTTCATTTCCAGTAACAGTTTGAATTTTTAGGTTTCACTCTGTTTTCTCCTATATTGATAGATGTATTTGGAACTCTAAATCCAACACGGTTTGTGCTAGCTTCTTGAAACTTGATACAGTAAAGTAGTTTCACGTTCTATCTCTATATTCTGTTTCCTCTTGATGTAGCCCTAAGCAGTGACTGGTGAGAAACACTTTCATGGAAAAAGGTTGCCAAGCTTCCAAAAGTTACGAATCTCCAGAAATCTCAGCAAATATTTTTTCACCCAAACTGGATGATACTTTCAGGTAATGATCAGTACACTAAGGCGACTTGGTTCCCCAAATTTCGTTCTTCTATGTTGAAGCGTTCATTTCCAGTAACAGTTTGAATTTTTAGGTTTCACTCTGTTTTCTCCTATATTGATAGATGTATTTGGAACTCTAAATCCAACACGGTTTGTGCTAGCTTCTTGAAACTTGACAAAGTAAAGTAGTTTCACGTTCTATCTCTGTTTTGTTTCCTCTTGCTGTAGCCCTAAGCAGTGACTGGCGAGAACCACTTTCATGGAGAGGGGTTGCCAAGATTCCAAAAATTACGAATCTCCAAAAATCTCAGCAAATATTTTTTCACCCAAACTGGATGATACTTTCAGGTAATGATCAGTACACGAAGGCGACTTGGTTCGCCAAATGTCGTTCTTCTATGTTAAAGCGTTCATTTCCAGTAACACTTTGAATTTTTAGGTTTCACTCTGTTTTCTCCTATATTGATACATGTATTTGGAACTCTAAATCCAACACGGTTTGTGCTAGCTTCTTGAAACTTGACACAGTAAAGTAGTTTCACGTTCTATCTCTAGGTTTTGTTTCCTCTTGATGTAGCCCTAAGCAGTGACTGGCGAGAAACACTTTCATGGAAAGGGGTTGCCAAGCTTCCAAAAATTACGAATCTCCAGAAATCTCAGCAAATATTTTTTCACCCAAACTGGATGATACTTTCAGGTAATGATCAGTACACGAAGGCGACTTGGTTCCCCAAATGTCGTTCTTCTATGTTGAAGCGTTCATTTCCAGTAACAGTTTGAATTTTTAGGTTTCACTCTGTTTTCTCCTATATTGATAGATGTATTTGGAACTCTAAATCCAACACGGTTTGTGCTAGCTTCTTGAAACTTGACACAGTAAAGTAGTTTCATGTTCTATCTCTAGGTTTTGTTTCCTCTTGATGTAGCCCTAAGCAGTGACTGGCGAGAAACACTTTCATGGAAAGGGGTTGCCAAGCTTCCAAAAATTACGAATCTCCAGAAATCTCAGCAAATATTTTTTCACCCAAACTGGATGATACTTTCAGGTAATGATCAGTACACTAAGGCGACTTGGTTCCCCAAATGTCGTTCTTCTATGTTGAAGCATTCATTTCCTGTAACAGTTTGAATTTTTAGGTTTCACTCTGTTTTCTCCTATATTGATACATGTATTTGGAACTCTAAATCCAACACGGTTTGTGCTAGCTTCTTGAAACTTGACACAATAAAGTAGTTTCACGTTCTATCTCTATGTTTTGTTTCCTCTTGATGTAGCCCTAAGCAGTGACTGGCGAGAAACACTTTCATGGAAAGGGGTTGCCAAGCTTCCAAAAATTACGAATCTCCAGAAATCTCAGCCAATATTTTTTCACCCAAACTGGATGATACTTTCAGGTAATGATCAGTACACTAAGGCGACTTGGTTCCCCAAATTTCGTTCTTCTATGTTGAAGCGTTCATTTCCAGTAACAGTTTGAATTTTTAGGTTTCACTCTGTTTTCTCCTATATTGATAGATGTATTTGGAACTCTAAATCCAACACGGTTTGTGCTAGCTTCTTGAAACTTGACAAAGTAAAGTAGTTTCACGTTCTATCTCTATGTTTTGTTTCCTCTTGCTGTAGCCCTAAGCAGTGACTGGCGAGAACCACTTTCATGGAGAGGGGTTGCCAAGCATACAAAAATTACGAATCTCCAGAAATCTCAGCAAACATTTTTTCAGCCAAATTGGATGATACTTTCAGGTAATGATCAGTACACTAAGCCCACTTGGTTCCCCAAATTTCGTTCTTCTATGTTGAAGCGTTCGTTTCCAGCAACAGTTTGAATTTTGGCATTTCACACTGTTTTCTCCTATATTGATAGATGTATTTGGAACTCTAAATCCAACACGGTTTGTGCTAGCTTCTTGAAACTTGACACAGTAAAGCAGTTTCACGTTCTATCTCTATATTCTGTTTCCTCTTGTAGTAGCCCTAAGCAGTGACTGGTGAGAAACACTTTCATGGAAAAAGGTTGCCAAGCTTCCAAAAGTTACGAATCTCCAGAAATCTCAGCAAATATTTTTTCACCCAAACTGGATGATACTTTCAGGTAATGATCAGTACACTAAGGCGACTTGGTTCCCCAAATTTCGTTCTTCTATGTTGAAGCGTTCATTTCCAGTAACAGTTTGAATTTTTAGGTTTCACTCTGTTTTCTCCTATATTGATAGATGTATTTGGAACTCTAAATCCAACACGGTTTGTGCTAGCTTCTTGAAACTTGACAAAGTAAAGTAGTTTCACGTTCTATCTCTGTTTTGTTTCCTCTTGCTGTAGCCCTAAGCAGTGACTGGCGAGAACCACTTTCATGGAGAGGGGTTGCCAAGATTCCAAAAATTACGAATCTCCAAAAATCTCAGCAAATATTTTTTCACCCAAACTGGATGATACTTTCAGGTAATGATCAGTACACGAAGGCGACTTGGTTCGCCAAATGTCGTTCTTCTATGTTAAAGCGTTCATTTCCAGTAACACTTTGAATTTTTAGGTTTCACTCTGTTTTCTCCTATATTGATACATGTATTTGGAACTCTAAATCCAACACGGTTTGTGCTAGCTTCTTGAAACTTGACACAGTAAAGTAGTTTCATGTTCTATCTCTAGGTTTTGTTTCCTCTTGATGTAGCCCTAAGCAGTGACTGGCGAGAAACACTTTCATGGAAAGGGGTTGCCAAGCTTCCAAAAATTACGAATCTCCAGAAATCTCAGCAAATATTTTTTCACCCAAACTGGATGATACTTTCAGGTAATGATCAGTACACTAAGGCGACTTGGTTCCCCAAATGTCGTTCTTCTATGTTGAAGCATTCATTTCCTGTAACAGTTTGAATTTTTAGGTTTCACTCTGTTTTCTCCTATATTGATACATGTATTTGGAACTCTAAATCCAACACGGTTTGTGCTAGCTTCTTGAAACTTGACACAATAAAGTAGTTTCACGTTCTATCTCTATGTTTTGTTTCCTCTTGATGTAGCCCTAAGCAGTGACTGGCGAGAAACACTTTCATGGAAAGGGGTTGCCAAGCTTCCAAAAATTACGAATCTCCAGAAATCTCAGCCAATATTTTTTCACCCAAACTGGATGATACTTTCAGGTAATGATCAGTACACTAAGGCGACTTGGTTCCCCAAATTTCGTTCTTCTATGTTGAAGCGTTCATTTCCAGTAACAGTTTGAATTTTTAGGTTTCACTCTGTTTTCTCCTATATTGATAGATGTATTTGGAACTCTAAATCCAACACGGTTTGTGCTAGCTTCTTGAAACTTGACAAAGTAAAGTAGTTTCACGTTCTATCTCTATGTTTTGTTTCCTCTTGCTGTAGCCCTAAGCAGTGACTGGCGAGAACCACTTTCATGGAGAGGGGTTGCCAAGCATACAAAAATTACGAATCTCCAGAAATCTCAGCAAACATTTTTTCAGCCAAATTGGATGATACTTTCAGGTAATGATCAGTACACTAAGCCCACTTGGTTCCCCAAATTTCGTTCTTCTATGTTGAAGCGTTCGTTTCCAGCAACAGTTTGAATTTTGGCATTTCACACTGTTTTCTCCTATATTGATAGATGTATTTGGAACTCTAAATCCAACACGGTTTGTGCTAGCTTCTTGAAACTTGACACAGTAAAGCAGTTTCACGTTCTATCTCTATATTCTGTTTCCTCTTGTAGTAGCCCTAAGCAGTGACTGGTGAGAAACACTTTCATGGAAAAAGGTTGCCAAGCTTCCAAAAGTTACGAATCTCCAGAAATCTCAGCAAATATTTTTTCACCCAAACTGGATGATACTTTCAGGTAATGATCAGTACACTAAGGCGACTTGGTTCCCCAAATTTCGTTCTTCTATGTTGAAGCGTTCATTTCCAGTAACAGTTTGAATTTTTAGGTTTCACTCTGTTTTCTCCTATATTGATAGATGTATTTGGAACTCTAAATCCAACACGGTTTGTGCTAGCTTCTTGAAACTTGACAAAGTAAAGTAGTTTCACGTTCTATCTCTGTTTTGTTTCCTCTTGCTGTAGCCCTAAGCAGTGACTGGCGAGAACCACTTTCATGGAGAGGGGTTGCCAAGATTCCAAAAATTACGAATCTCCAAAAATCTCAGCAAATATTTTTTCACCCAAACTGGATGATACTTTCAGGTAATGATCAGTACACGAAGGCGACTTGGTTCGCCAAATGTCGTTCTTCTATGTTAAAGCGTTCATTTCCAGTAACACTTTGAATTTTTAGGTTTCACTCTGTTTTCTCCTATATTGATACATGTATTTGGAACTCTAAATCCAACACGGTTTGTGCTAGCTTCTTGAAACTTGACACAGTAAAGTAGTTTCACGTTCTATCTCTAGGTTTTGTTTCCTCTTGATGTAGCCCTAAGCAGTGACTGGCGAGAAACACTTTCATGGAAAGGGGTTGCCAAGCTTCCAAAAATTACGAATCTCCAGAAATCTCAGCAAATATTTTTTCACCCAAACTGGATGATACTTTCAGGTAATGATCAGTACACGAAGGCGACTTGGTTCCCCAAATGTCGTTCTTCTATGTTGAAGCATTCATTTCCTGTAACAGTTTGAATTTTTAGGTTTCACTCTGTTTTCTCCTATATTGATACATGTATTTGGAACTCTAAATCCAACACGGTTTGTGCTAGCTTCTTGAAACTTGACACAATAAAGTAGTTTCACGTTCTATCTCTATGTTTTGTTTCCTCTTGATGTAGCCCTAAGCAGTGACTGGCGAGAAACACTTTCATGGAAAGGGGTTGCCAAGCTTCCAAAAATTACGAATCTCCAGAAATCTCAGCCAATATTTTTTCACCCAAACTGGATGATACTTTCAGGTAATGATCAGTACACTAAGGCGACTTGGTTCCCCAAATTTCGTTCTTCTATGTTGAAGCGTTCATTTCCAGTAACAGTTTGAATTTTTAGGTTTCACTCTGTTTTCTCCTATATTGATAGATGTATTTGGAACTCTAAATCCAACACGGTTTGTGCTAGCTTCTTGAAACTTGACAAAGTAAAGTAGTTTCACGTTCTATCTCTATGTTTTGTTTCCTCTTGCTGTAGCCCTAAGCAGTGACTGGCGAGAACCACTTTCATGGAGAGGGGTTGCCAAGCATACAAAAATTACGAATCTCCAGAAATCTCAGCAAACATTTTTTCAGCCAAATTGGATGATACTTTCAGGTAATGATCAGTACACTAAGCCCACTTGGTTCCCCAAATTTCGTTCTTCTATGTTGAAGCGTTCGTTTCCAGCAACAGTTTGAATTTTGGCATTTCACACTGTTTTCTCCTATATTGATAGATGTATTTGGAACTCTAAATCCAACACGGTTTGTGCTAGCTTCTTGAAACTTGACACAGTAAAGCAGTTTCACGTTCTATCTCTATATTCTGTTTCCTCTTGTAGTAGCCCTAAGCAGTGACTGGTGAGAAACACTTTCATGGAAAAAGGTTGCCAAGCTTCCAAAAGTTACGAATCTCCAGAAATCTCAGCAAATATTTTTTCACCCAAACTGGATGATACTTTCAGGTAATGATCAGTACACTAAGGCGACTTGGTTCCCCAAATTTCGTTCTTCTATGTTGAAGCGTTCATTTCCAGTAACAGTTTGAATTTTTAGGTTTCACTCTGTTTTCTCCTATATTGATAGATGTATTTGGAACTCTAAATCCAACACGGTTTGTGCTAGCTTCTTGAAACTTGACAAAGTAAAGTAGTTTCACGTTCTATCTCTGTTTTGTTTCCTCTTGCTGTAGCCCTAAGCAGTGACTGGCGAGAACCACTTTCATGGAGAGGGGTTGCCAAGATTCCAAAAATTACGAATCTCCAAAAATCTCAGCAAATATTTTTTCACCCAAACTGGATGATACTTTCAGGTAATGATCAGTACACGAAGGCGACTTGGTTCGCCAAATGTCGTTCTTCTATGTTAAAGCGTTCATTTCCAGTAACACTTTGAATTTTTAGGTTTCACTCTGTTTTCTCCTATATTGATACATGTATTTGGAACTCTAAATCCAACACGGTTTGTGCTAGCTTCTTGAAACTTGACACAGTAAAGTAGTTTCACGTTCTATCTCTAGGTTTTGTTTCCTCTTGATGTAGCCCTAAGCAGTGACTGGCGAGAAACACTTTCATGGAAAGGGGTTGCCAAGCTTCCAAAAATTACGAATCTCCAGAAATCTCAGCAAATATTTTTTCACCCAAACTGGATGATACTTTCAGGTAATGATCAGTACACGAAGGCGACTTGGTTCCCCAAATGTCGTTCTTCTATGTTGAAGCGTTCATTTCCAGTAACAGTTTGAATTTTTAGGTATCACTCTTTTTTCTCCTATACTGATAGATGTATTTGGAACTCTAAATCCAACACGGTTTGTGCTAGCTTCTTGAAACTTGACACAGTAAAGTAGTTTCATGTTCTATCTCTATGTTTTGTTTCCTCTTGATGTAGCCCTAAGCAGTGACTGGCGAGAAACACTTTCATGGAAAGGGGTTGCCAAGCTTCCAAAAGTTACGAATCTCCAGAAATCTCAGCAAATATTTTTTCACCCAAACTGGATGATACTTTCAGGTAATGATCAGTACACTAAGGCGACTTGGTTCCCCAAATGTCGTTCTTCTATGTTGAAGCATTCATTTCCTGTAACAGTTTGAATTTTTAGGTTTCACTCTGTTTTCTCCTATATTGATACATGTATTTGGAACTCTAAATCCAACACGGTTTGTGCTAGCTTCTTGAAACTTGACACAATAAAGTAGTTTCACGTTCTATCTCTATGTTTTGTTTCCTCTTGATGTAGCCCTAAGCAGTGACTGGCGAGAAACACTTTCATGGAAAGGGGTTGCCAAGCTTCCAAAAATTACGAATCTCCAGAAATCTCAGCCAATATTTTTTCACCCAAACTGGATGATACTTTCAGGTAATGATCAGTACACTAAGGCGACTTGGTTCCCCAAATTTCGTTCTTCTATGTTGAAGCGTTCATTTCCAGTAACAGTTTGAATTTTTAGGTTTCACTCTGTTTTCTTCTATATTGATAGATGTATTTGGAACTCTAAATCCAACACGGTTTGTGCTAGCTTCTTGAAACTTGACAAAGTAAAGTAGTTTCACGTTCTATCTCTGTTTTGTTTCCTCTTGCTGTAGCCCTAAGCAGTGACTGGCGAGAACCACTTTCATGGAGAGGGGTTGCCAAGATTCCAAAAATTACGAATCTCCAAAAATCTCAGCAAATATTTTTTCACCCAAACTGGATGATACTTTCAGGTAATGATCAGTACACGAAGGCGACTTGGTTCGCCAAATGTCGTTCTTCTATGTTAAAGCGTTCATTTCCAGTAACACTTTGAATTTTTAGGTTTCACTCTGTTTTCTCCTATATTGATACATGTATTTGGAACTCTAAATCCAACACGGTTTGTGCTAGCTTCTTGAAACTTGACACAGTAAAGTAGTTTCACGTTCTATCTCTAGGTTTTGTTTCCTCTTGATGTAGCCCTAAGCAGTGACTGGCGAGAAACACTTTCATGGAAAGGGGTTGCCAAGCTTCCAAAAATTACGAATCTCCAGAAATCTCAGCAAATATTTTTTCACCCAAACTGGATGATACTTTCAGGTAATGATCAGTACACGAAGGCGACTTGGTTCCCCAAATGTCGTTCTTCTATGTTGAAGCGTTCATTTCCAGTAACAGTTTGAATTTTTAGGTTTCACTCTGTTTTCTCCTATATTGATAGATGTATTTGGAACTCTAAATCCAACACGGTTTGTGCTAGCTTCTTGAAACTTGACACAGTAAAGTAGTTTCATGTTCTATCTCTATGTTTTGTTTCCTCTTGATGTAGCCCTAAGCAGTGACTGGCGAGAAACACTTTCATGGAAAGGGGTTGCCAAGCTTCCAAAAGTTACGAATCTCCAGAAATCTCAGCAAATATTTTTTCACCCAAACTGGATGATACTTTCAGGTAATGATCAGTACACTAAGGCGACTTGGTTCCCCAAATGTCGTTCTTCTATGTTGAAGCATTCATTTCCTGTAACAGTTTGAATTTTTAGGTTTCACTCTGTTTTCTCCTATATTGATACATGTATTTGGAACTCTAAATCCAACACGGTTTGTGCTAGCTTCTTGAAACTTGACACAATAAAGTAGTTTCACGTTCTATCTCTATGTTTTGTTTCCTCTTGATGTAGCCCTAAGCAGTGACTGGCGAGAAACACTTTCATGGAAAGGGGTTGCCAAGCTTCCAAAAATTACGAATCTCCAGAAATCTCAGCCAATATTTTTTCACCCAAACTAAATGATACTTTCAGGTAATGATCACTACACTAAGCCCACTTGGTTCCCCAAGTTTCGTTCTTCTATGTTGAAGCGTTCGTTTCCAGCAACAGTTTGAATTTTGGCATTTCACACTGTTTTCTCCTATATTGATAGATGTATTTGGAACTCTAAATCCAACACGGTTTGTGCTAGCTTCTTGAAACTTGACACAGTAAAGCAGTTTCACGTTCTATCTCTATATTCTGTTTCCTCTTGATGTAGCCCTAAGCAGTGACTGGTGAGAAACACTTTCATGGAAAAAGGTTGCCAAGCTTCCAAAAGTTACGAATCTCCAGAAATCTCAGCAAATATTTTTTCACCCAAACTGGATGATACTTTCAGGTAATGATCAGTACACTAAGGCGACTTGGTTCCCCAAATGTCGTTCTTCTATGTTGAAGCGTTCATTTCCAGTAACAGTTTGAATTTTTAGGTTTCACTCTGTTTTCTCCTATATTGATAGATGTATTTGGAACTCTAAATCCAACACGGTTTGTGCTAGCTTCGTGAAACAAGACACAGTAAAGTAGTTTCAAGTTCTATCTCGATGTTTTGTTTCCTCTTGATGTAGCCTTAAGCAGTGACTGGACAGAAACACTTTCATTGAAAGGGGTTGCCAAGCATACAAAAATAACGAATCTCCAGAAATCTCAGCAAATATTTTTTCACCCAAACTGGATGATACTTTCAGGTAATGATCAGTACACTAAGGCGACTTGGTTCCCCAAATGTCGTTCTTCTATGTTGAAGCGTTCATTTCCTGTAACAGTTTGAATTTTTAGGTTTCACTCTGTTTTCTCCTATATTGATACATGTATTTGGAACTCTAAATCCAACACGGTTTGTGCTACCTTCTTGAAACTTGACACAGTAAAGTAGTTTCACGTTCTATCTCTATGTTTTGTTTCCTCTTGCTGTACCCTTAAGCAGTGACTGGACAGAAACACTTTCATTGAAAGGGGTTGCCAAGCATACAAAAATAACGAATCTCCAGAAATCTCAGCAAATATTTTTTCACCCAAACTGGATGATACTTTAAGGTAATGATCAGTACACTAAGCCCACTTGGTTCCCCAAGTTTCGTTCTTCTATGTTGAAGCGTTCGTTTCCAGCAACACTTTGAATTTTGGCGTTTCACACTGTTTTCTCCTATATTGATAGATGTATTTGGAACTCTAAATCCAACACGGTTTGCGCTAGCTTCTTGAACCTTGACACAGTAAAGTAGTTTCACGTTCTATCTCTATGTTTTGTTTCCTCTTGCTGTAGCCCTAAGCAGTGACTGGCGAGAACCACTTTCATGGAGAGGGGTTGCCAAGCTTCCAAAAATTACGAATCTCCAGAAATCTCAGCAAATATTTTTTCACCCAAACTGGATGATACTTTCAGGTAATGATCAGTACACGAAGGCGACTTGGTTCCCCAAATGTCGTTCTTCTATGTTGAAGCGTTCATTTCCTGTAACAGTTTGAATTTTTAGGTTTCACTCTGTTTTCTCCTATATTGATACATGTATTTGGAACTCTAAATCCAACACGGTTTGTGCTAGCTTCTTGAAACTTGACACAATAAAGTAGTTTCAAGTTCTATCTCTATGTTTTGTTTCCTCTTGATGTAGCCCTAAGCAGTGACTGGCGAGTAACACTTTCATGGAGAGGGGTTGCCAAGCTTCCAAAAATTACGAATGTCCAGAAATCTCAGCAAATATTTTTTCACCCAAACTGGATGATACTTTCTGGTAATGATCAGTACACGAAGGCGACTTGGTTCCCCAAATGTAGTTCTTCTATGTGGAAGCGTTCATTTCCAGTAACACTTTGAATTTTTAGGTTTCACTCTGTTTCTCCTATATTGATAGATGTATTTGGAACTCTAAATCCAACACGGTTTGTGCTAGCTTCATGAAACTTGACAAAGTAAAGTAGTTTCACGTTCTATCTCTATATTCTGTTTCCTCTTGATGAAGCCCTAAGCAGTGACTGGTGAGAAACACTTTCATGGAAAAAGGTTGCCAAACTTCCAAAAATTACGAATCTCCAGAAATCTCAGCAAATATTTTTTCACCCAAACTGGATGATACTTTCAGGTAATGATCAGTACACCTAGGTGACTTGGTTCCCCAAATTTCGTTCTTCTATGTTGAAGCGTTCATTTCCAGTAACAGTTTGAATTTTTAGGTTTCACTCTGTTTTCTCCTATATTGATACATGTATTTGGAACTCTAAATCCAACACGGTTTGTGCTAGCTTCTTGAAACTTGATACAGTAAAGTAGTTTCACGTTCTATCTCTATGTTTTGTTTCCTCTTGCTGTAGCCCTAAGCAGTGACTGGCGAGAAACACTTTCATGGAGAGGGGTTGCCAAGCATACAAAAATTACGAATCTCCAGAAATCTCAGCAAACATTTTTTCATCCAAATTGGATGATACTTTCAGGTAATGATCAGTACACTAAGCCCACTTGGTTCCCCAAATTTCGTTCTTCTATGTTGAAGCGTTCGTTTCCAGCAACAGTTTGAATTTTGGCATTTCACACTGTTTTCTCCTATATTGATAGATGTATTTGGAACTCTAAATCCAACACGGTTTGTGCTAGCTTCGTGAAACATGACACAGTAAAGTAGTTTCAAGTTCTATCTCGATGTTTTGTTTCCTCTTGATGTAGCCTTAAGCAGTGACTGGACAGAAACACTTTCATGGAAAGGGGTTGCCAAGCATACAAAAATAACGAATCTCCAGAAATCTCAGCAAATATTTTTTCACCCAAACTGGATGATACTTTCAGGTAATGATCAGTACACTAAGGCGACTTGGTTCCCCAAATGTCGTTCTTCTATGTAAAAGCGTTCATTTCCAGTAACAGTTTGAATTTTTAGGTTTCACTCTGTTTTCTCCTATATTGATACATGTATTTGGAACTCTAAATCCAACACGGTTTGTGCTAGCTTATTGAAACTTGACACAGTAAAGTAGTTTCACGTTCTATCTCTATGTTTTGTTTCCTCTTGCTGTAGCCCTAAGCAGTGACTGGCGAGAACCACTTTCATGGAAAGGGGTTGCCAAGCTTCCAAAAGTTACGAATCTCCAGAAATCTCAGCAAATATTTTTTCACCCAAACTGGATGATACTTTAAGGTAATGATCAGTACACTAAGCCCACTTGGTTCCCCAAGTTTCGTTCTTCTATGTTGAAGCGTTCGTTTCCAGCAACACTTTGAATTTTGGCGTTTCACACTGTTTTCTCCTATATTGATAGATGTATTTGGAACTCTAAATCCAACACGGTTTGCGCTAGCTTCTTGAACCTTGACACAGTAAAGTAGTTTCACGTTCTATCTCTATGTTTTGTTTCCTCTTGCTGTAGCCCTAAGCAGTGACTGGCGAGAACCACTTTCATGGAGAGGGGTTGCCAAGCTTCCAAAAATTACGAATCTCCAGAAATCTCAGCAAATATTTTTTCACCCAAACTGGATGATACTTTCAGGTAATGATCAGTACACGAAGGCGACTTGGTTCCCCAAAGTTCGTTCTTCTATGTTGAAGCGTTCATTTCCAGTAACAGTTTGAATTTTTAGGTTTCACTCTGTTTTCTCCTATATTGATAGATGTATTTGGAACTCTAAATCCAACACGGTTTGTGCTAGCTTCTTGAAACTTGATACAGTAAAGTAGTTTCACGTTCTATCTCTATGTTTTGTTTCCTCTTGCTGTAGCCCTAAGCAGTGACTGGCGAGAACCACTTTCATGGAGAGGGGTTGCCAAGCTTCCAAAAATTACGAATCTCCAGAAATCTCAGCAAATATTTTTTCACCCAAACTGGATGATACTTTCAGGTAATGATCAGTACACGAAGGCGACTTGGTTCCCCAAATGTCGTTCTTCTATGTTGAAGCGTTCATTTCCAGTAACAGTTTGAATTTTTAGGTTTCACTCTGTTTTCTCCTATATTGATAGATGTATTTGGAACTCTAAATCCACCACGGTTTGTGCTAGCTTCATGAAACTTGACAAAGTAAAGTAGTTTCACGTTCTATCTCCATATTCTGTTTCCTCTTGATGTAGCCCTAAGCAGTGACTGGTGAGAAACACTTTCATGGAAAAAGGTTGCCAAGCTTCCAAAAGTTACGAATCTCCAGAAATCTCAGCAAATATTTTTTCACCCAAACTGGATGATACTTTCAGGTAATGATCAGTACACTAAGCCCACTTGGTTCCCCAAATGTCGTTCTTCTATGTTGAAGCGTTCATTTCCTGTAACAGTTTGAATTTTTAGGTTTCACTCTGTTTTCTCCTATATTGATACATGTATTTGGAACTCTAAATCCAACACGGTTTGTGCTAGCTTCTTGAAACTTGACACAATAAAGTAGTTTCAAGTTCTATCTCTATGTTTTGTTTCCTCTTGATGTAGCCCTAAGCAGTGACTGGCGAGTAACACTTTCATGGAGAGGGGTTGCCAAGCTTCCAAAAATTACGAATGTCCAGAAATCTCAGCAAATATTTTTTCACCCAAACTGGATGATACTTTCTGGTAATGATCAGTACACGAAGGCGACTTGGTTCCCCAAATGTAGTTCTTCTATGTGGAAGCGTTCATTTCCAGTAACACTTTGAATTTTTAGGTTTCACTCTGTTTCTCCTATATTGATAGATGTATTTGGAACTCTAAATCCAACACGGTTTGTGCTAGCTTCATGAAACTTGACAAAGTAAAGTAGTTTCACGTTCTATCTCTATATTCTGTTTCCTCTTGATGAAGCCCTAAGCAGTGACTGGTGAGAAACACTTTCATGGAAAAAGGTTGCCAAACTTCCAAAAATTACGAATCTCCAGAAATCTCAGCAAATATTTTTTCACCCAAACTGGATGATACTTTCAGGTAATGATCAGTACACCTAGGTGACTTGGTTCCCCAAATTTCGTTCTTCTATGTTGAAGCGTTCATTTCCAGTAACAGTTTGAATTTTTAGGTTTCACTCTGTTTTCTCCTATATTGATACATGTATTTGGAACTCTAAATCCAACACGGTTTGTGCTAGCTTCTTGAAACTTGATACAGTAAAGTAGTTTCACGTTCTATCTCTATGTTTTCTTTCCTCTTGCTGTAGCCCTAAGCAGTGACTGGCGAGAAACACTTTCATGGAGAGGGGTTGCCAAGCATACAAAAATTACGAATCTCCAGAAATCTCAGCAAACATTTTTTCATCCAAATTGGATGATACTTTCAGGTAATGATCAGTACACTAAGCCCACTTGGTTCCCCAAATTTCGTTCTTCTATGTTGAAGCGTTCGTTTCCAGCAACAGTTTGAATTTTGGCATTTCACACTGTTTTCTCCTATATTGATAGATGTATTTGGAACTCTAAATCCAACACGGTTTGTGCTAGCTTCGTGAAACATGACACAGTAAAGTAGTTTCAAGTTCTATCTCGATGTTTTGTTTCCTCTTGATGTAGCCTTAAGCAGTGACTGGACAGAAACACTTTCATGGAAAGGGGTTGCCAAGCATACAAAAATAACGAATCTCCAGAAATCTCAGCAAATATTTTTTCACCCAAACTGGATGATACTTTCAGGTAATGATCAGTACACTAAGGCGACTTGGTTCCCCAAATGTCGTTCTTCTATGTAAAAGCGTTCATTTCCAGTAACAGTTTGAATTTTTAGGTTTCACTCTGTTTTCTCCTATATTGATACATGTATTTGGAACTCTAAATCCAACACGGTTTGTGCTAGCTTATTGAAACTTGACACAGTAAAGTAGTTTCACGTTCTATCTCTATGTTTTGTTTCCTCTTGCTGTAGCCCTAAGCAGTGACTGGCGAGAACCACTTTCATGGAAAGGGGTTGCCAAGCTTCCAAAAGTTACGAATCTCCAGAAATCTCAGCAAATATTTTTTCACCCAAACTGGATGATACTTTCAGGTAATGATCAGTACACTAAGGCGACTTGGTTCCCCAAATGTCGTTCTTCTATGTTGAAGCATTCATTTCCTGTAACAGTTTGAATTTTTAGGTTTCACTCTGTTTTCTCCTATATTGATACATGTATTTGGAACTCTAAATCCAACACGGTTTGTGCTAGCTTCTTGAAACTTGACACAATAAAGTAGTTTCACGTTCTATCTCTATGTTTTGTTTCCTCTTGATGTAGCCCTAAGCAGTGACTGGCGAGAAACACTTTCATGGAAAGGGGTTGCCAAGCTTCCAAAAATTACGAATCTCCAGAAATCTCAGCCAATATTTTTTCACCCAAACTGGATGATACTTTCAGGTAATGATCAGTACACTAAGGCGACTTGGTTTCCCAAATGTCGTTCTTCTATGTTGAAGCGTTCATTTCCAGTAACAGTTTGAATTTTTAGGTTTCACTCTGTTTTCTCCTATATTGATAGATGTATTTGGAACTCTAAATCCAACACGGTTTGTGCTAGCTTCTTGAAACTTGACAAAGTAAAGTAGTTTCACGTTCTATCTCTGTTTTGTTTCCTCTTGCTGTAGCCCTAAGCAGTGACTGGCGAGAACCACTTTCATGGAGAGGGGTTGCCAAGATTCCAAAAATTACGAATCTCCAAAAACCTCAGCAAATATTTTTTCACCCAAACTGGATGATACTTTCAGGTAATGATCAGTACATGAAGGCGACTTGGTTCGCCAAATGTCGTTCTTCTATGTTAAAGCGTTCATTTCCAGTAACACTTTGAATTTTTAGGTTTCACTCTGTTTTCTCCTATATTGATACATGTATTTGGAACTCTAAATCCAACACGGTTTGTGCTAGCTTCTTGAAACTTGACACAGTAAAGTAGTTTCACGTTCTATCTCTAGGTTTTGTTTCCTCTTGATGTAGCCCTAAGCAGTGACTGGCGAGAAACACTTTCATGGAAAGGGGTTGCCAAGCTTCCAAAAATTACGAATCTCCAGAAATCTCAGCAAATATTTTTTCACCCAAACTGGATGATACTTTCAGGTAATGATCAGTACACGAAGGCGACTTGGTTCCCCAAATGTCGTTCTTCTATGTTGAAGCGTTCATTTCCAGTAACAGTTTGAATTTTTAGGTTTCACTCTGTTTTCTCCTATATTGATAGATGTATTTGGAACTCTAAATCCAACACGGTTTGTGCTAGCTTCTTGAAACTTGACACAGTAAAGTAGTTTCATGTTCTATCTCTATGTTTTGTTTCCTCTTGATGTAGCCCTAAGCAGTGACTGGCGAGAAACACTTTCATGGAAAGGGGTTGCCAAGCTTCCAAAAGTTACGAATCTCCAGAAATCTCAGCAAATATTTTTTCACCCAAACTGGATGATACTTTCAGGTAATGATCAGTACACTAAGGCGACTTGGTTCCCCAAATGTCGTTCTTCTATGTTGAAGCATTCATTTCCTGTAACAGTTTGAATTTTTAGGTTTCACTCTGTTTTCTCCTATATTGATACATGTATTTGGAACTCTAAATCCAACACGGTTTGTGCTAGCTTCTTGAAACTTGACACAATAAAGTAGTTTCACGTTCTATCTCTATGTTTTGTTTCCTCTTGATGTAGCCCTAAGCAGTGACTGGCGAGAAACACTTTCATGGAAAGGGGTTGCCAAGCTTCCAAAAATTACGAATCTCCAGAAATCTCAGCCAATATTTTTTCACCCAAACTAAATGATACTTTCAGGTAATGATCACTACACTAAGCCCACTTGGTTCCCCAAGTTTCGTTCTTCTATGTTGAAGCGTTCGTTTCCAGCAACAGTTTGAATTTTGGCATTTCACACTGTTTTCTCCTATATTGATAGATGTATTTGGAACTCTAAATCCAACACGGTTTGTGCTAGCTTCTTGAAACTTGACACAGTAAAGCAGTTTCACGTTCTATCTCTATATTCTGTTTCCTCTTGATGTAGCCCTAAGCAGTGACTGGTGAGAAACACTTTCATGGAAAAAGGTTGCCAAGCTTCCAAAAGTTACGAATCTCCAGAAATCTCAGCAAATATTTTTTCACCCAAACTGGATGATACTTTCAGGTAATGATCAGTACACTAAGGCGACTTGGTTCCCCAAATGTCGTTCTTCTATGTTGAAGCGTTCATTTCCAGTAACAGTTTGAATTTTTAGGTTTCACTCTGTTTTCTCCTATATTGATAGATGTATTTGGAACTCTAAATCCAACACGGTTTGTGCTAGCTTCGTGAAACATGACACAGTAAAGTAGTTTCAAGTTCTATCTCGATGTTTTGTTTCCTCTTGATGTAGCCTTAAGCAGTGACTGGACAGAAACACTTTCATTGAAAGGGGTTGCCAAGCATACAAAAATAACGAATCTCCAGAAATCTCAGCAAATATTTTTTCACCCAAACTGGATGATACTTTCAGGTAATGATCAGTACACTAAGGCGACTTGGTTCCCCAAATGTCGTTCTTCTATGTTGAAGCGTTCATTTCCTGTAACAGTTTGAATTTTTAGGTTTCACTCTGTTTTCTCCTATATTGATACATGTATTTGGAACTCTAAATCCAACACGGTTTGTGCTACCTTCTTGAAACTTGACACAGTAAAGTAGTTTCACGTTCTATCTCTATGTTTTGTTTCCTCTTGCTGTAGCCTTAAGCAGTGACTGGACAGAAACACTTTCATTGAAAGGGGTTGCCAAGCATACAAAAATAACGAATCTCCAGAAATCTCAGCAAATATTTTTTCACCCAAACTGGATGATACTTTAAGGTAATGATCAGTACACTAAGCCCACTTGGTTCCCCAAGTTTCGTTCTTCTATGTTGAAGCGTTCGTTTCCAGCAACACTTTGAATTTTGGCGTTTCACACTGTTTTCTCCTATATTGATAGATGTATTTGGAACTCTAAATCCAACACGGTTTGCGCTAGCTTCTTGAACCTTGACACAGTAAAGTAGTTTCACGTTCTATCTCTATGTTTTGTTTCCTCTTGCTGTAGCCCTAAGCAGTGACTGGCGAGAACCACTTTCATGGAGAGGGGTTGCCAAGCTTCCAAAAATTACGAATCTCCAGAAATCTCAGCAAATATTTTTTCACCCAAACTGGATGATACTTTCAGGTAATGATCAGTACACGAAGGCGACTTGGTTCCCCAAAGTTCGTTCTTCTATGTTGAAGCGTTCATTTCCAGTAACAGTTTGAATTTTTAGGTTTCACTCTGTTTTCTCCTATATTGATAGATGTATTTGGAACTCTAAATCCAACACGGTTTGTGCTAGCTTCTTGAAACTTGATACAGTAAAGTAGTTTCACGTTCTATCTCTACGTTTTGTTTCCTCTTGCTGTAGCCCTAAGCAGTGACTGGCGAGAACCACTTTCATGGAGAGGGGTTGCCAAGCTTCCAAAAATTACGAATCTCCAGAAATCTCAGCAAATATTTTTTCACCCAAACTGGATGATACTTTCAGGTAATGATCAGTACACGAAGGCGACTTGGTTCCCCAAATGTCGTTCTTCTATGTTGAAGCGTTCATTTCCAGTAACAGTTTGAATTTTTAGGTTTCACTCTGTTTTCTCCTATATTGATAGATGTATTTGGAACTCTAAATCCACCACGGTTTGTGCTAGCTTCATGAAACTTGACAAAGTAAAGTAGTTTCACGTTCTATCTCCATATTCTGTTTCCTCTTGATGTAGCCCTAAGCAGTGACTGGTGAGAAACACTTTCATGGAAAAAGGTTGCCAAGCTTCCAAAAGTTACGAATCTCCAGAAATCTCAGCAAATATTTTTTCACCCAAACTGGATGATACTTTCAGGTAATGATCAGTACACGAAGGCGACTTGGTTCCCCAAATGTCGTTCTTCTATGTTGAAGCGTTCATTTCCTGTAACAGTTTGAATTTTTAGGTTTCACTCTGTTTTCTCCTATATTGATACATGTATTTGGAACTCTAAATCCAACACGGTTTGTGCTAGCTTCTTGAAACTTGACACAATAAAGTAGTTTCAAGTTCTATCTCTATGTTTTGTTTCCTCTTGATGTAGCCCTAAGCAGTGACTGGCGAGTAACACTTTCATGGAGAGGGGTTGCCAAGCTTCCAAAAATTACGAATGTCCAGAAATCTCAGCAAATATTTTTTCACCCAAACTGGATGATACTTTCTGGTAATGATCAGTACACGAAGGCGACTTGGTTCCCCAAATGTAGTTCTTCTATGTGGAAGCGTTCATTTCCAGTAACACTTTGAATTTTTAGGTTTCACTCTGTTTCTCCTATATTGATAGATGTATTTGGAACTCTAAATCCAACACGGTTTGTGCTAGCTTCATGAAACTTGACAAAGTAAAGTAGTTTCACGTTCTATCTCTATATTCTGTTTCCTCTTGATGAAGCCCTAAGCAGTGACTGGTGAGAAACACTTTCATGGAAAAAGGTTGCCAAACTTCCAAAAATTACGAATCTCCAGAAATCTCAGCAAATATTTTTTCACCCAAACTGGATGATACTTTCAGGTAATGATCAGTACACCTAGGTGACTTGGTTCCCCAAATTTCGTTCTTCTATGTTGAAGCGTTCATTTCCAGTAACAGTTTGAATTTTTAGGTTTCACTCTGTTTTCTCCTATATTGATACATGTATTTGGAACTCTAAATCCAACACGGTTTGTGCTAGCTTCTTGAAACTTGATACAGTAAAGTAGTTTCACGTTCTATCTCTATGTTTTGTTTCCTCTTGCTGTAGCCCTAAGCAGTGACTGGCGAGAAACACTTTCATGGAGAGGGGTTGCCAAGCATACAAAAATTACGAATCTCCAGAAATCTCAGCAAACATTTTTTCATCCAAATTGGATGATACTTTCCGGTAATGATCAGTACACTAAGCCCACTTGGTTCCCCAAATTTCGTTCTTCTATGTTGAAGCGTTCGTTTCCAGCAACAGTTTGAATTTTGGCATTTCACACTGTTTTCTCCTATATTGATAGATGTATTTGGAACTCTAAATCCAACACGGTTTGTGCTAGCTTCGTGAAACATGACACAGTAAAGTAGTTTCAAGTTCTATCTCGATGTTTTGTTTCCTCTTGATGTAGCCTTAAGCAGTGACTGGACAGAAACACTTTCATTGAAAGGGGTTGCCAAGCATACAAAAATAACGAATCTCCAGAAATCTCAGCAAATATTTTTTCACCCAAACTGGATGATACTTTCAGGTAATGATCAGTACACTAAGGCGACTTGGTTCCCCAAATGTCGTTCTTCTATGTAAAAGCGTTCATTTCCAGTAACAGTTTGAATTTTTAGGTTTCACTCTGTTTTCTCCTATATTGATACATGTATTTGGAACTCTAAATCCAACACGGTTTGTGCTAGCTTATTGAAACTTGACACAGTAAAGTAGTTTCACGTTCTATCTCTATGTTTTGTTTCCTCTTGCTGTAGCCCTAAGCAGTGACTGGCGAGAACCACTTTCATGGAGAGGGGTTGCCAAGCTTCCAAAAATTACGAATCTCCAGAAATCTCAGCAAATATTTTTTCACCCAAACTGGATGATACTTTCAGGTAATGATCAGTACACGAAGGCGACTTGGTTCCCCAAATGTCGTTCTTCTATGTTGAAGCGTTCATTTCCTGTAACAGTTTGAATTTTTAGGTTTCACTCTGTTTTCTCCTATATTGATACATGTATTTGGAACTCTAAATCCAACACGGTTTGTGCTAGCTTCTTGAAACTTGACACAATAAAGTAGTTTCACGTTCTATCTCTATGTTTTGTTTCCTCTTGATGTAGCCCTAAGCAGTGACTGGCGAGTAACACTTTCATGGAGAGGGGTTGCCAAGCTTCCAAAAATTACGAATGTCCAGAAATCTCAGCAAATATTTTTTCACCCAAACTGGATGATACTTTCTGGTAATGATCAGTACACGAAGGCGACTTGGTTCCCCAAATGTAGTTCTTCTATGTGGAAGCGTTCATTTCCAGTAACACTTTGAATTTTTAGGTTTCACTCTGTTTCTCCTATATTGATAGATGTATTTGGAACTCTAAATCCAACACGGTTTGTGCTAGCTTCATGAAACTTGACAAAGTAAAGTAGTTTCACGTTCTATCTCTACATTCTGTTTCCTCTTGATGTAGCCCTAAGCAGTGACTGGTGAGAAACACTTTCATGGAAAAAGGTTGCCAAACTTCCAAAAATTACGAATCTCCAGAAATCTCAGCAAATATTTTTTCACCCAAACTGGATGATACTTTCAGGTAATGATCAGTACACTAATGTGACTTGGTTCCCCAAATTTCGTTCTTCTATGTTGAAGCGTTCATTTCCAGTAACAGTTTGAATTTTTAGGTTTCACTCTGTTTTCTCCTATATTGATACATGTATTTGGAACTCTAAATCCAACACGGTTTGTGCTAGCTTCTTGAAACTTGATACAGTAAAGTAGTTTCACGTTCTATCTCTATGTTTTCTTTCCTCTTGCTGTAGCCCTAAGCAGTGACTGGCGAGAAACACTTTCATGGAGAGGGGTTGCCAAGCATACAAAAATTACGAATCTCCAGAAATCTCAGCAAATATTTTTTCACCCAAACTGGATGATACTTTCAGGTAATGATCAGTACACTAAGCCCACTTGGTTCCCCAAGTTTCGTTCTTCTATGTTGAAGCGTTCGTTTCCAGCAACAGTTTGAATTTTGGCATTTCACACTGTTTTCTCCTATATTGATAGATGTATTTGGAACTCTAAATCCAACACGGTTTGTGCTAGCGTCTTGAAACTTGACACAGTAAAGTAGTTTCCAGGTCTATCTTTATGTTTTGTTTCCTCTTGATGTAGCCCTAAGCAGTGACCTGCAAGAAACACTTTCATTGAAAGGGGTTGCCAAGCATACAAAAATTACGAATCTCCAGAAATCTCAGCAAACATTTTTTCAGCCAAATTGGATGATACTTTCAGGTAATGATCAGTACACTAAGCCCACTTGGTTCCCCAAATTTCGTTCTTCTATGTTGAAGCGTTCGTTTCCAGTAACACTTTGAATTTTGGCGTTTCACACTGTTTTCTCCTATATTGATAGATGTATTTGGAACTCTAAATCCAACACGGTTTGCGCTAGCTTCTTGAACCTTGACACAGTAAAGTAGTTTCACGTTCTATCTCTATGTTTTGTTTCCTCTTGCTGTAGCCCTAAGCAGTGACTGGCGAGAACCACTTTTATGGAGAGGGGTTGCCAAGCTTCCAAGAATTACGAATCTCCAGAAATCTCAGCAAATATTTTTTCACCCAAACTGGATGATACTTTCAGGTAATGATCAGTACACGAAGGCGACTTGGTTCCCCAAATGTCGTTCTTCTATGTTGAAGCGTTCATTTCCAGTAACAGTTTGAATTTTTAGGTTTCACTCTGTTTTCTCCTATATTGATACATGTATTTGGAACTCTAAATCCAACACGGTTTGTGCTAGCTTCTTGAAACTTGATACAGTAAAGTAGTTTCACGTTCTATCTCTATGTTTTGTTTCCTCTTGCTGTAGCCCTAAGCAGTGACTGGCGAGAACCACTTTCATGGAGAGGGGTTGCCAAGCTTCCAAAAATTACGAATCTCCAGAAATCTCAACAAATATTTTTTCACCCAAACTGGATGATACTTTCAGGTAATGATCAGTACACGAAGGCGACTTGGTTCCCCAAATGTCGTTCTTCTATGTTGAAGCGTTCATTTCCAGTAACAGTTTGAATTTTTAGGTTTCACTCTGTTTTCTCCTATATTGATAGATGATTGGAACTCTAAATCCACCACGGTTTGTGCTAGCTTCATGAAACTTGACAAAGTAAAGTAGTTTCACGTTCTATCTCCATATTCTGTTTCCTCTTGATGTAGCCCTAAGCAGTGACTGGTGAGAAACACTTTCATGGAAAAAGGTTGCCAAGCTTCCAAAAGTTACGAATCTCCAGAAATCTCAGCAAATATTTGTTCACCCAAACTGGATGATACTTTCAGGTAATGATCAGTACACGAAGGCGACTTGGTTCCCCAAATTTCGTTCTTCTATGTTGAAGCGTTCATTTCCAGTAACAGTTTGAATTTTTAGGTTTCACTCTGTTTTCTCCTATATTGATAGATGTATTTGGAACTCTAAATCCAACACGGTTTGTGCTAGCTTCTTGAAACTTGACACAGTAAAGTAGTTTCACGTTCTATCTCTAGGTTTTGTTTCCTCTTGATGTAGCCCTAAGCAGTGACTGGCGAGAAACACTTTCATGGAAAGGGGTTGCCAAGCTTCCAAAAATTACGAATCTCCAGAAATCTCAGCAAATATTTTTTCACCCAAACTGGATGATACTTTCAGGTAATGATCAGTACACTAAGGCGACTTGGTTCCCCAAATTTCGTTCTTCTATGTTGAAGCGTTCATTTCCAGTAACAGTTTGAATTTTTAGGTTTCACTCTGTTTTCTCCTATATTGATAGATGATTGGAACTCTAAATCCACCACGGTTTGTGCTAGCTTCATGAAACTTGACAAAGTAAAGTAGTTTCACGTTCTATCTCCATATTCTGTTTCCTCTTGATGTAGCCCTAAGCAGTGACTGGTGAGAAACACTTTCATGGAAAAAGGTTGCCAAGCTTCCAAAAGTTACGAATCTCCAGAAATCTCAGCAAATATTTGTTCACCCAAACTGGATGATACTTTCAGGTAATGATCAGTACACGAAGGCGACTTGGTTCCCCAAATTTCGTTCTTCTATGTTGAAGCGTTCATTTCCAGTAACAGTTTGAATTTTTAGGTTTCACTCTGTTTTCTCCTATATTGATAGATGTATTTGGAACTCTAAATCCAACACGGTTTGTGCTAGCTTCTTGAAACTTGACACAGTAAAGTAGTTTCACGTTCTATCTCTAGGTTTTGTTTCCTCTTGATGTAGCCCTAAGCAGTGACTGGCGAGAAACACTTTCATGGAAAGGGGTTGCCAAGCTTCCAAAAATTACGAATCTCCAGAAATCTCAGCAAATATTTTTTCACCCAAACTGGATGATACTTTCAGGTAATGATCAGTACACTAAGGCGACTTGGTTCCCCAAATTTCGTTCTTCTATGTAAAAGCGTTCATTTCCAGTAACAGTTTGAATTTTTAGGTTTCACTCTGTTTTCTCCTATATTGATACATGTATTTGGAACTCTAAATCCAACACGGTTTGTGCTAGCTTCTTGAAACTTGATACAGTAAAGTAGTTTCACGTTCTATCTCTATGTTTTGTTTCCTCTTGCTGTAGCCCTAAGCAGTGACTGGCGAGAACCACTTTCATGGAGAGGGGTTGCCAAGCTTCCAAAAATTACGAATCTCCAAAAATCTCAACAAATATTTTTTCACCCAAACTGGATGATACTTTCAGGTAATGATCAGTACACGAAGGCGACTTGGTTCGCCAAATGTCGTTCTTCTATGTTGAAGCGTTCATTTCCAGTAACACTTTGAATTTTTAGGTTTCACTCTGTTTTCTCCTATATTGATACATGTATTTGGAACTCTAAATCCAACACGGTTTGTGCTAGCTTCTTGAAACTTGACACAGTAAAGTAGTTTCACGTTCTATCTCTAGGTTTTGTTTCCTCTTGATGTAGCCCTAAGCAGTGACTGGCGAGAAACACTTTCATGGAAAGGGGTTGCCAAGCTTCCAAAAATTACGAATCTCCAGATATCTCAGCAAATATTTTTTCACCCAAACTGGATGATACATTCAGGTAATGATCAGTACACTAAGGCGACTTGGTTCCCCAAATGTCGTTCTTCTATGTTGAAGCGTTCATTTCCAGTAACAGTTTGAATTTTTAGGTTTCACTCTGTTTTCTCCTATATTTATAGATGTATTTGGAACTCTAAATCCAACACGGTTTGTGCTAGCTTCTTGAAACTTGATACAGTAAAGTAGTTTCACGTTCTATCTCTATGTTTTGTTTCCTCTTGATGTAGCCCTAAGCAGTGACTGGTGAGAAACACTTTCATGGAAAAAGGTTGCCAAGCTTCCAAAAATTACGAATCTCCAGAAATCTCAGCAAATAATTTTACACCCAAACTGGATGATACTTTCAGGTAATGATCAGTACACTAAGGTGACTTGGTTCCCCAAATTTCGTTCTTCTATGTTGAAGCGTTCATTTCCAGTAACAGTTTGAATTTTTAGGTTTCACTCTGTTTTCTCCTATATTTATAGATGTATTTGGAACTCTAAATCCAACACGGTTTGTGCTAGCTTCTTGAAACTTGATACAGTAAAGTAGTTTCACGTTCTATCTCTATGTTTTGTTTCCTCTTGCTGTAGCCCTAAGCAGTGACTGGCGAGAACCAGTTTCATGGAGAGGGGTTGCCAAGCATACAAAAATTACGAATCTCCAGAAATCTCAGCAAACATTTTTTCAGCCAAATTGGATGATACTTTCAGGTAATGATCAGTACACTAAGCCCACTTGGTTCCCCAAATTTCGTTCTTCTATGTTGAAGCGTTCGTTTCCAGCAACAGTTTGAATTTTGGCATTTCACACTGTTTTCTCCTATATTGATAGATGTATTTGGAACTCTAAATCCAACACGGTTTGTGCTAGCTTCTTGAAACTTGACACAGTAAAGCAGTTTCACGTTCTATCTCTATATTCTGTTTCCTCTTGATGTAGCCCTAAGCAGTGACTGGCGAGAAACACTTTCATGGAAAGGGGTTGCCAAGCTTCCAAAAGTTATGAATCTCCAGAAATCTCAGCAAATATTTTTTCACCCAAACTGGATGATACTTTCAGGTAATGATCAGTACACTAAGCCCACTTGGTTCCCCAAGTTTCGTTCTTCTATGTTGAAGCGTTCGTTTCCAGCAACAGTTTGAATTTTGGCATTTCACACTGTTTTCTCCTATATTGATAGATGTATTTGGAACTCTAAATCCAACACGGTTTGTGCTAGCTTCTTGAAACTTGACCAAGTAAAGTAGTTTCACGTTCTATCTCTGTTTTGTTTCCTCTTGCTGTAGCCCTAAGCAGTGACTGGCGAGAACCACTTTCATGGAGAGGGGTTGCCAAGATTCCAAAAATTACGAATCTCCAAAAATCTCAGCAAATATTTTTTCACCCAAACTGGATGATACTTTCAGGTAATGATCAGTACACTAAGGCGACTTGGTTCCCCAAATGTCGTTCTTCTATGTTGAAGCGTTCATTTCCTGTAACAGTTTGAATTTTTAGGTTTCACTCTGTTTTCTCCTATATTGATAGATGTATTTGGAACTCTAAATCCAACACGGTTTGTGCTAGCTTCTTGAAACTTGACACAATAAAGTAGTTTCACGTTCTATCTCTATGTTTTGTTTCCTCTTGATGTAGCCCTAAGCAGTGACTGGCGAGAAACACTCTCATGGAAAGGGGTTGCCAAGCTTCCAAAAATTACGAATCTCCAGAAATCTCAGCAAATATTTTTTCACCCAAACTGGATGATACTTTCAGGTAATGATCAGTACACGAAGGCGACTTGGTTCCCCAAATGTCGTTCTTCTATGTTGAAGCGTTCATTTCCAGTAACAGTTTGAATTTTTAGGTTTCACTCTGTTTTCTCCTATATTGATAGATGTATTTGGAACTCTAAATCCAACACGGTTTGTGCTAGCTTCTTGAAACTTGACACAGTAAAGTAGTTTCATGTTCTATCTCTATGTTTTGTTTCCTCTTGCTGTAGCCCTAAGCAGTGACTGGCGAGAACCACTTTCATGGAGAGGGGTTGCCAAGCATACAAAAATTACGAATCTCCAGAAATCTCAGCAAACATTTTTTCAGCCAAATTGGATGATACTTTCAGGTAATGATCAGTACACTAAGCCCACTTGGTTCCCCAAATTTCGTTCTTCTATGTTGAAGCGTTCGTTTCCAGCAACAGTTTGAATTTTGGCATTTCACACTGTTTTCTCCTATATTGATAGATGTATTTGGAACTCTAAATCCAACACGGTTTGTGCTAGCTTCTTGAAACTTGACACAGTAAAGCAGTTTCACGTTCGATCTCTATATTCTGTTTCCTCTTGATGTAGCCCTAAGCAGTGACTGGCGAGAAACACTTTCATGGAAAGGGGTTGCCAAGCTTCCAAAAGTTACGAATCTCCAGAAATCTCAGCAAATATTTTTTCACCCAAACTGGATGATACTTTCAGGTAATGATCAGTACACTAAGGCGACTTGGTTCCCCAAATGTCGTTCTTCTATGTTGAAGCATTCATATCCTGTAACAGTTTGAATTTTTAGGTTTCACTCTGTTTTCTCCTATATTGATACATGTATTTGGAACTCTAAATCCAACACGGTTTGTGCTAGCTTCTTGAAACTTGACACAATAAAGTAGTTTCACGTTCTATCTCTATGTTTTGTTTCCTCTTGATGTAGCCCTAAGCAGTGACTGGCGAGAAACACTTTCATGGAAAGGGGTTGCCAAGCTTCCAAAAATTACGAATCTCCAGAAATCTCAGCCAATATTTTTTCACCCAAACTAAATGATACTTTCAGGTAATGATCAGTACACTAAGGCGACTTGGTTCCCCAAATGTCGTTCTTCTATGTTGAAGCGTTCATTTCCTGTAACAGTTTGAATTTTTAGGTTTCACTCTGTTTTCTCCTATATTGATACATGTATTTGGAACTCTAAATCCAACACGGTTTGTGCTAGCTTCTTGAAACTTGACACAATAAAGTAGTTTCACGTTCTATCTCTATGTTTTGTTCCCTCTTGCTGTAGCCCTAAGCAGTGACTGGCGAGAACCACTTTCATGGAGAGGGGTTGCCAAGCTTCCAAAAATTACGAATCTCCAGAAATCTCAGCAAATATTTTTTCACCCAAACTGGATGATACTTTCAGGTAATGATCAGTACACTAAGGTGACTTGGTTCCCCAAATTTCGTTCTTCTATGTTGAAGCGTTCATTTCCAGTAACAGTTTGAATTTTTAGGTTTCACTCTGTTTTCTCCTATATTTATAGATGTATTTGGAACTCTAAATCCAACACGGTTTGTGCTAGCTTCTTGAAACTTGATACAGTAAAGTAGTTTCACGTTCTATCTCTATGTTTTGTTTCCTCTTGCTGTAGCCCTAAGCAGTGACTGGCGAGAACCACTTTCATGGAGAGGGGTTGCCAAGCATACAAAAATTACGAATCTCCAGAAATCTCAGCAAACATTTTTTCAGCCAAATTGGATGATACTTTCAGGTAATGATCAGTACACTAAGCCCACTTGGTTCCCCAAATTTCGTTCTTCTATGTTGAAGCGTTCGTTTCCAGCAACAGTTTGAATTTTGGCATTTCACACTGTTTTCTCCTATATTGATAGATGTATTTGGAACTCTAAATCCAACACGGTTTGTGCTAGCTTCTTGAAACTTGACACAGTAAAGCAGTTTCACGTTCTATCTCTATATTCTGTTTCCTCTTGATGTAGCCCTAAGCAGTGACTGGTGAGAAACACTTTCATGGAAAAAGGTTGCCAAGCTTCCAAAAATTACGAATCTCCAGAAATCTCAGCAAATAATTTTACACCCAAACTGGATGATACTTTCAGGTAATGATCAGTACACTAAGGTGACTTGGTTCCCCAAATTTCGTTCTTCTATGTTGAAGCGTTCATTTCCAGTAACAGTTTGAATTTTTAGGTTTCACTCTGTTTTCTCCTATATTTATAGATGTATTTGGAACTGTAAATCCAACACGGTTTGTGCTAGCTTCTTGAAACTTGATACAGTAAAGTAGTTTCACGTTCTATCTCTATGTTTTGTTTCCTCTTGCTGTAGCCCTAAGCAGTGACTGGCGAGAACCACTTTCATGGAGAGGGGTTGCCAAGCATACAAAAATTACGAATCTCCAGAAATCTCAGCAAACATTTTTTCAGCCAAATTGGATGATACTTTCAGGTAATGATCAGTACACTAAGCCCACTTGGTTCCCCAAATTTCGTTCTTCTATGTTGAAGCGTTCGTTTCCAGCAACAGTTTGAATTTTGGCATTTCACACTGTTTTCTCCTATATTGATAGATGTATTTGGAACTCTAAATCCAACACGGTTTGTGCTAGCTTCTTGAAACTTGACACAGTAAAGCAGTTTCACGTTCGATCTCTATATTCTGTTTCCTCTTGATGTAGCCCTAAGCAGTGACTGGCGAGAAACACTTTCATGGAAAGGGGTTGCCAAGCTTCCAAAAGTTACGAATCTCCAGAAATCTCAGCAAATATTTTTTCACCCAAACTGGATGATACTTTCAGGTAATGATCAGTACACTAAGGCGACTTGGTTCCCCAAATGTCGTTCTTCTATGTTGAAGCATTCATTTCCTGTAACAGTTTGAATTTTTAGGTTTCACTCTGTTTTCTCCTATATTGATACATGTATTTGGAACTCTAAATCCAACACGGTTTGTGCTAGCTTCTTGAAACTTGACACAATAAAGTAGTTTCACGTTCTATCTCTATGTTTTGTTTCCTCTTGATGTAGCCCTAAGCAGTGACTGGCGAGAAACACTTTCATGGAAAGGGGTTGCCAAGCTTCCAAAAATTACGAATCTCCAGAAATCTCAGCCAATATTTTTTCACCCAAACTAAATGATACTTTCAGGTAATGATCAGTACACTAAGGCGACTTGGTTCCCCAAATGTCGTTCTTCTATGTTGAAGCGTTCATTTCCTGTAACAGTTTGAATTTTTAGGTTTCACTCTGTTTTCTCCTATATTGATACATGTATTTGGAACTCTAAATCCAACACGGTTTGTGCTAGCTTCTTGAAACTTGACACAATAAAGTAGTTTCACGTTCTATCTCTATGTTTTGTTCCCTCTTGCTGTAGCCCTAAGCAGTGACTGGCGAGAACCACTTTCATGGAGAGGGGTTGCCAAGCTTCCAAAAATTACGAATCTCCAGAAATCTCAGCAAATATTTTTTCACCCAAACTGGATGATACTTTCAGGTAATGATCAGTACACTAAGGTGACTTGGTTCCCCAAATTTCGTTCTTCTATGTTGAAGCGTTCATTTCCAGTAACAGTTTGAATTTTTAGGTTTCACTCTGTTTTCTCCTATATTGATAGATGTATTTGGAACTCTAAATCCAACACGGTTTGTGCTAGCTTCTTGAAACTTGACACAGTAAAGCAGTTTCACGTTCTATCTCTATATTCTGTTTCCTCTTGATGTAGCCCTAAGCAGTGACTGGTGAGAAACACTTTCATGGAAAAAGGTTGCCAAGCTTCCAAAAGTTACGAATCTCCAGAAATCTCAGCAAATATTTTTTCACCCAAACTGGATGATACTTTCAGGTAATGATCAGTACACTAAGGCGACTTGGTTCCCCAAATGTCGTTCTTCTATGTTGAAGCGTTCATTTCCAGTAACAGTTTGAATTTTTAGGTTTCACTCTGTTTTCTCCTATATTGATAGATGTATTTGGAACTCTAAATCCAACACGGTTTGTGCTAGCTTCGTGAAACATGACACAGTAAAGTAGTTTCAAGTTCTATCTCGATGTTTTGTTTCCTCTTGATGTAGCCTTAAGCAGTGACTGGACAGAAACACTTTCATTGAAAGGGGTTGCCAAGCATACAAAAATAACGAATCTCCAGAAATCTCAGCAAATATTTTTTCACCCAAACTGGATGATACTTTCAGGTAATGATCAGTACACTAAGGCGACTTGGTTCCCCAAATGTCGTTCTTCTATGTTGAAGCGTTCATTTCCTGTAACAGTTTGAATTTTTAGGTTTCACTCTGTTTTCTCCTATATTGATACATGTATTTGGAACTCTAAATCCAACACGGTTTGTGCTACCTTCTTGAAACTTGACACAGTAAAGTAGTTTCACGTTCTATCTCTATGTTTTGTTTCCTCTTGCTGTAGCCTTAAGCAGTGACTGGACAGAAACACTTTCATTGAAAGGGGTTGCCAAGCATACAAAAATAACGAATCTCCAGAAATCTCAGCAAATATTTTTTCACCCAAACTGGATGATACTTTAAGGTAATGATCAGTACACTAAGCCCACTTGGTTCCCCAAGTTTCGTTCTTCTATGTTGAAGCGTTCGTTTCCAGCAACACTTTGAATTTTGGCGTTTCACACTGTTTTCTCCTATATTGATAGATGTATTTGGAACTCTAAATCCAACACGGTTTGCGCTAGCTTCTTGAACCTTGACACAGTAAAGTAGTTTCACGTTCTATCTCTATGTTTTGTTTCCTCTTGCTGTAGCCCTAAGCAGTGACTGGCGAGAACCACTTTCATGGAGAGGGGTTGCCAAGCTTCCAAAAATTACGAATCTCCAGAAATCTCAGCAAATATTTTTTCACCCAAACTGGATGATACTTTCAGGTAATGATCAGTACACGAAGGCGACTTGGTTCCCCAAAGTTCGTTCTTCTATGTTGAAGCGTTCATTTCCTGTAACAGTTTGAATTTTTAGGTTTCACTCTGTTTTCTCCTATATTGATAGATGTATTTGGAACTCTAAATCCAACACGGTTTGTGCTAGCTTCTTGAAACTTGATACAGTAAAGTAGTTTCACGTTCTATCTCTATGTTTTGTTTCCTCTTGCTGTAGCCCTAAGCAGTGACTGGCGAGAACCACTTTCATGGAGAGGGGTTGCCAAGCTTCCAAAAATTACGAATCTCCAGAAATCTCAGCAAATATTTTTTCACCCAAACTGGATGATACTTTCAGGTAATGATCAGTACACGAAGGCGACTTGGTTCCCCAAATGTCGTTCTTCTATGTTGAAGCGTTCATTTCCAGTAACAGTTTGAATTTTTAGGTTTCACTCTGTTTTCTCCTATATTGATAGATGTATTTGGAACTCTAAATCCACCACGGTTTGTGCTAGCTTCATGAAACTTGACAAAGTAAAGTAGTTTCACGTTCTATCTCCATATTCTGTTTCCTCTTGATGTAGCCCTAAGCAGTGACTGGTGAGAAACACTTTCATGGAAAAAGGTTGCCAAGCTTCCAAAAGTTACGAATCTCCAGAAATCTCAGCAAATATTTTTTCACCCAAACTGGATGATACTTTCAGGTAATGATCAGTACACGAAGGCGACTTGGTTCCCCAAATGTCGTTCTTCTATGTTGAAGCGTTCATTTCCTGTAACAGTTTGAATTTTTAGGTTTCACTCTGTTTTCTCCTATATTGATACATGTATTTGGAACTCTAAATCCAACACGGTTTGTGCTAGCTTCTTGAAACTTGACACAATAAAGTAGTTTCAAGTTCTATCTCTATGTTTTGTTTCCTCTTGATGTAGCCCTAAGCAGTGACTGGCGAGTAACACTTTCATGGAGAGGGGTTGCCAAGCTTCCAAAAATTACGAATGTCCAGAAATCTCAGCAAATATTTTTTCACCCAAACTGGATGATACTTTCTGGTAATGATCAGTACACGAAGGCGACTTGGTTCCCCAAATGTAGTTCTTCTATGTGGAAGCGTTCATTTCCAGTAACACTTTGAATTTTTAGGTTTCACTCTGTTTCTCCTATATTGATAGATGTATTTGGAACTCTAAATCCAACACGGTTTGTGCTAGCTTCATGAAACTTGACAAAGTAAAGTAGTTTCACGTTCTATCTCTATATTCTGTTTCCTCTTGATGTAGCCCTAAGCAGTGACTGGTGAGAAACACTTTCATGGAAAAAGGTTGCCAAACTTCCAAAAATTACGAATCTCCAGAAATCTCAGCAAATATTTTTTCACCCAAACTGGATGATACTTTCAGGTAATGATCAGTACACCTAGGTGACTTGGTTCCCCAAATTTCGTTCTTCTATGTTGAAGCGTTCATTTCCAGTAACAGTTTGAATTTTTAGGTTTCACTCTGTTTTCTCCTATATTGATACATGTATTTGGAACTCTAAATCCAACACGGTTTGTGCTAGCTTCTTGAAACTTGATACAGTAAAGTAGTTTCACGTTCTATCTCTATGTTTTGTTTCCTCTTGCTGTAGCCCTAAGCAGTGACTGGCGAGAAACACTTTCATGGAGAGGGGTTGCCAAGCATACAAAAATTACGAATCTCCAGAAATCTCAGCAAACATTTTTTCATCCAAATTGGATGATACTTTCAGGTAATGATCAGTACACTAAGCCCACTTGGTTCCCCAAATTTCGTTCTTCTATGTTGAAGCGTTCGTTTCCAGCAACAGTTTGAATTTTGGCATTTCACACTGTTTTCTCCTATATTGATAGATGTATTTGGAACTCTAAATCCAACACGGTTTGTGCTAGCTTCGTGAAACATGACACAGTAAAGTAGTTTCAAGTTCTATCTCGATGTTTTGTTTCCTCTTGATGTAGCCTTAAGCAGTGACTGGACAGAAACACTTTCATTGAAAGGGGTTGCCAAGCATACAAAAATAACGAATCTCCAGAAATCTCAGCAAATATTTTTTCACCCAAACTGGATGATACTTTCAGGTAATGATCAGTACACTAAGGCGACTTGGTTCCCCAAATGTCGTTCTTCTATGTAAAAGCGTTCATTTCCAGTAACAGTTTGAATTTTTAGGTTTCACTCTGTTTTCTCCTATATTGATACATGTATTTGGAACTCTAAATCCAACACGGTTTGTGCTAGCTTCTTGAAACTTGACACAGTAAAGTAGTTTCACGTTCTATCTCTATGTTTTGTTTCCTCTTGCTGTAGCCCTAAGCAGTGACTGGCGAGAACCACTTTCATGGAGAGGGGTTGCCAAGCTTCCAAAAATTACGAATCTCCAGAAATCTCAGCAAATATTTTTTCACCCAAACTGGATGATACTTTCAGGTAATGATCAGTACACGAAGGCGACTTGGTTCCCCAAATGTCGTTCTTCTATGTTGAAGCGTTCATTTCCTGTAACAGTTTGAATTTTTAGGTTTCACTCTGTTTTCTCCTATATTGATACATGTATTTGGAACTCTAAATCCAACACGGTTTGTGCTAGCTTCTTGAAACTTGACACAATAAAGTAGTTTCACGTTCTATCTCTATGTTTTGTTTCCTCTTGATGTAGCCCTAAGCAGTGACTGGCGAGTAACACTTTCATGGAGAGGGGTTGCCAAGCTTCCAAAAATTACGAATGTCCAGAAATCTCAGCAAATATTTTTTCACCCAAACTGGATGATACTTTCTGGTAATGATCAGTACACGAAGGCGACTTGGTTCCCCAAATGTAGTTCTTCTATGTGGAAGCGTTCATTTCCAGTAACACTTTGAATTTTTAGGTTTCACTCTGTTTCTCCTATATTGATAGATGTATTTGGAACTCTAAATCCAACACGGTTTGTGCTAGCTTCATGAAACTTGACAAAGTAAAGTAGTTTCACGTTCTATCTCTACATTCTGTTTCCTCTTGATGTAGCCCTAAGCAGTGACTGGTGAGAAACACTTTCATGGAAAAGGTTGCCAAACTTCCAAAAATTACGAATCTCCAGAAATCTCAGCAAATATTTTTTCACCCAAACTGGATGATACCTTCAGGTAATGATCAGTACACTAAGGTGACTTGGTTCCCCAAATTTCGTTCTTCTATGTTGAAGCGTTCATTTCCAGTAACAGTTTGAATTTTTAGGTTTCACTCTGTTTTCTCCTATATTGATACATGTATTTGGAACTCTAAATCCAACACGGTTTGTGCTAGCTTCTTGAAACTTGATACAGTAAAGTAGTTTCACGTTCTATCTCTATGTTTTGTTTCCTCTTGCTGTAGCCCTAAGCAGTGACTGGCGAGAAACACTTTCATGGAGAGGGGTTGCCAAGCATACAAAAATTACGAATCTCCAGAAATCTCAGCAAATATTTTTTCACCCAAACTGGATGATACTTTCAGGTAATGATCAGTACACTAAGCCCACTTGGTTCCCCAAGTTTCGTTCTTCTATGTTGAAGCGTTCGTTTCCAGCAACAGTTTGAATTTTGGCATTTCACACTGTTTTCTCCTATATTGATAGATGTATTTGGAACTCTAAATCCAACACGGTTTGTGCTAGCGTCTTGAAACTTGACACAGTAAAGTAGTTTCCAGGTCTATCTTTATGTTTTGTTTCCTCTTGATGTAGCCCTAAGCAGTGACCTGCAAGAAACACTTTCATTGAAAGGGGTTGCCAAGCATACAAAAATTACGAATCTCCAGAAATCTCAGCAAACATTTTTTCAGCCAAATTGGATGATACTTTCAGGTAATGATCAGTACACTAAGCCCACTTGGTTCCCCAAATTTCGTTCTTCTATGTTGAAGCGTTCGTTTCCAGTAACACTTTGAATTTTGGCGTTTCACACTGTTTTCTCCTATATTGATACATGTATTTGGAACTCTAAATCCAACACGGTTTGCGCTAGCTTCTTGAACCTTGACACAGTAAAGTAGTTTCACGTTCTATCTCTATGTTTTGTTTCCTCTTGCTGTAGCCCTAAGCAGTGACTGGCGAGAACCACTTTCATGGAGAGGGGTTGCCAAGCTTCCAAGAATTACGAATCTCCAGAAATCTCAGCAAATATTTTTTCACCCAAACTGGATGATACTTTCAGGTAATGATCAGTACACGAAGGCGACTTGGTTCCCCAAATGTCGTTCTTCTATGTTGAAGCGTTCATTTCCAGTAACAGTTTGAATTTTTAGGTTTCACTCTGTTTTCTCCTATATTGATACATGTATTTGGAACTCTAAATCCAACACGGTTTGTGCTAGCTTCTTGAAACTTGATACAGTAAAGTAGTTTCACGTTCTATCTCTATGTTTTGTTTCCTCTTGCTGTAGCCCTAAGCAGTGACTGGCGAGAACCACTTTCATGGAGAGGGGTTGCCAAGCTTCCAAAAATTACGAATCTCCAGAAATCTCAACAAATATTTTTTCACCCAAACTGGATGATACTTTCAGGTAATGATCAGTACACGAAGGCGACTTGGTTCCCCAAATGTCGTTCTTCTATGTTGAAGCGTTCATTTCCAGTAACAGTTTGAATTTTTAGGTTTCACTCTGTTTTCTCCTATATTGATAGATGATTGGAACTCTAAATCCACCACGGTTTGTGCTAGCTTCATGAAACTTGACAAAGTAAAGTAGTTTCACGTTCTATCTCCATATTCTGTTTCCTCTTGATGTAGCCCTAAGCAGTGACTGGTGAGAAACACTTTCATGGAAAAAGGTTGCCAAGCTTCCAAAAGTTACGAATCTCCAGAAATCTCAGCAAATATTTGTTCACCCAAACTGGATGATACTTTCAGGTAATGATCAGTACACGAAGGCGACTTGGTTCCCCAAATTTCGTTCTTCTATGTTGAAGCGTTCATTTCCAGTAACAGTTTGAATTTTTAGGTTTCACTCTGTTTTCTCCTATATTGATAGATGTATTTGGAACTCTAAATCCAACACGGTTTGTGCTAGCTTCTTGAAACTTGACACAGTAAAGTAGTTTCACGTTCTATCTCTAGGTTTTGTTTCCTCTTGATGTAGCCCTAAGCAGTGACTGGCGAGAAACACTTTCATGGAAAGGGGTTGCCAAGCTTCCAAAAATTACGAATCTCCAGAAATCTCAGCAAATATTTTTTCACCCAAACTGGATGATACTTTCAGGTAATGATCAGTACACTAAGGCGACTTGGTTCCCCAAATTTCGTTCTTCTATGTAAAAGCGTTCATTTCCAGTAACAGTTTGAATTTTTAGGTTTCACTCTGTTTTCTCCTATATTGATACATGTATTTGGAACTCTAAATCCAACACGGTTTGTGCTAGCTTCTTGAAACTTGATACAGTAAAGTAGTTTCACGTTCTATCTCTATGTTTTGTTTCCTCTTGCTGTAGCCCTAAGCAGTGACTGGCGAGAACCACTTTCATGGAGAGGGGTTGCCAAGCTTCCAAAAATTACGAATCTCCAAAAATCTCAACAAATATTTTTTCACCCAAACTGGATGATACTTTCAGGTAATGATCAGTACACGAAGGCGACTTGGTTCGCCAAATGTCGTTCTTCTATGTTGAAGCGTTCATTTCCAGTAACACTTTGAATTTTTAGGTTTCACTCTGTTTTCTCCTATATTGATACATGTATTTGGAACTCTAAATCCAACACGGTTTGTGCTAGCTTCTTGAAACTTGACACAGTAAAGTAGTTTCACGTTCTATCTCTAGGTTTTGTTTCCTCTTGATGTAGCCCTAAGCAGTGACTGGCGAGAAACACTTTCATGGAAAGGGGTTGCCAAGCTTCCAAAAATTACGAATCTCCAGATATCTCAGCAAATATTTTTTCACCCAAACTGGATGATACATTCAGGTAATGATCAGTACACTAAGGCGACTTGGTTCCCCAAATGTCGTTCTTCTATGTTGAAGCGTTCATTTCCAGTAACAGTTTGAATTTTTAGGTTTCACTCTGTTTTCTCCTATATTGATACATGTATTTGGAACTCTAAATCCAACACGGTTTGTGCTAGCTTCATGAAACTTGACAAAGTAAAGTAGTTTCACGTTCTATCTCTATATTCTGTTTCCTCTTGATGTAGCCCTAAGCAGTGACTGGTGAGAAACACTTTCATGGAAAAAGGTTGCCAAGCTTCCAAAAATTACGAATCTCCAGAAATCTCAGCAAATAATTTTACACCCAAACTGGATGATACTTTCAGGTAATGATCAGTACACTAAGGTGACTTGGTTCCCCAAATTTCGTTCTTCTATGTTGAAGCGTTCATTTCCAGTAACAGTTTGAATTTTTAGGTTTCACTCTGTTTTCTCCTATATTTATAGATGTATTTGGAACTCTAAATCCAACACGGTTTGTGCTAGCTTCTTGAAACTTGATACAGTAAAGTAGTTTCACGTTCTATCTCTATGTTTTGTTTCCTCTTGCTGTAGCCCTAAGCAGTGACTGGCGAGAACCACTTTCATGGAGAGGGGTTGCCAAGCATACAAAAATTACGAATCTCCAGAAATCTCAGCAAACATTTTTTCAGCCAAATTGGATGATACTTTCAGGTAATGATCAGTACACTAAGGCGACTTGGTTCCCCAAATGTCGTTCTTCTATGTTGAAGCGTTCATTTCCTGTAACAGTTTGAATTTTTAGGTTTCACTCTGTTTTCTCCTATATTGATACATGTATTTGGAACTCTAAATCCAACACGGTTTGTGCTACCTTCTTGAAACTTGACACAGTAAAGTAGTTTCACGTTCTATCTCTATGTTTTGTTTCCTCTTGCTGTAGCCTTAAGCAGTGACTGGACAGAAACACTTTCATTGAAAGGGGTTGCCAAGCATACAAAAATAACGAATCTCCAGAAATCTCAGCAAATATTTTTTCACCCAAACTGGATGATACTTTAAGGTAATGATCAGTACACTAAGCCCACTTGGTTCCCCAAGTTTCGTTCTTCTATGTTGAAGCGTTCGTTTCCAGCAACACTTTGAATTTTGGCGTTTCACACTGTTTTCTCCTATATTGATAGATGTATTTGGAACTCTAAATCCAACACGGTTTGCGCTAGCTTCTTGAACCTTGACACAGTAAAGTAGTTTCACGTTCTATCTCTATGTTTTGTTTCCTCTTGCTGTAGCCCTAAGCAGTGACTGGCGAGAACCACTTTCATGGAGAGGGGTTGCCAAGCTTCCAAAAATTACGAATCTCCAGAAATCTCAGCAAATATTTTTTCACCCAAACTGGATGATACTTTCAGGTAATGATCAGTACACGAAGGCGACTTGGTTCCCCAAAGTTCGTTCTTCTATGTTGAAGCGTTCATTTCCAGTAACAGTTTGAATTTTTAGGTTTCACTCTGTTTTCTCCTATATTGATAGATGTATTTGGAACTCTAAATCCAACACGGTTTGTGCTAGCTTCTTGAAACTTGATACAGTAAAGTAGTTTCACGTTCTATCTCTATGTTTTGTTTCCTCTTGCTGTAGCCCTAAGCAGTGACTGGCGAGAACCACTTTCATGGAGAGGGGTTGCCAAGCTTCCAAAAATTACGAATCTCCAGAAATCTCAGCAAATATTTTTTCACCCAAACTGGATGATACTTTCAGGTAATGATCAGTACACGAAGGCGACTTGGTTCCCCAAATGTCGTTCTTCTATGTTGAAGCGTTCATTTCCAGTAACAGTTTGAATTTTTAGGTTTCACTCTGTTTTCTCCTATATTGATAGATGTATTTGGAACTCTAAATCCACCACGGTTTGTGCTAGCTTCATGAAACTTGACAAAGTAAAGTAGTTTCACGTTCTATCTCCATATTCTGTTTCCTCTTGATGTAGCCCTAAGCAGTGACTGGTGAGAAACACTTTCATGGAAAAAGGTTGCCAAGCTTCCAAAAGTTACGAATCTCCAGAAATCTCAGCAAATATTTTTTCACCCAAACTGGATGATACTTTCAAGTAATGATCAGTACACGAAGGCGACTTGGTTCCCCAAATGTCGTTCTTCTATGTTGAAGCGTTCATTTCCTGTAACAGTTTGAATTTTTAGGTTTCACTCTGTTTTCTCCTATATTGATACATGTATTTGGAACTCTAAATCCAACACGGTTTGTGCTAGCTTCTTGAAACTTGACACAATAAAGTAGTTTCAAGTTCTATCTCTATGTTTTGTTTCCTCTTGATGTAGCCCTAAGCAGTGACTGGCGAGTAACACTTTCATGGAGAGGGGTTGCCAAGCTTCCAAAAATTACGAATGTCCAGAAATCTCAGCAAATATTTTTTCACCCAAACTGGATGATACTTTCTGGTAATGATCAGTACACGAAGGCGACTTGGTTCCCCAAATGTAGTTCTTCTATGTGGAAGCGTTCATTTCCAGTAACACTTTGAATTTTTAGGTTTCACTCTGTTTCTCCTATATTGATAGATGTATTTGGAACTCTAAATCCAACACGGTTTGTGCTAGCTTCATGAAACTTGACAAAGTAAAGTAGTTTCACGTTCTATCTCTATATTCTGTTTCCTCTTGATGTAGCCCTAAGCAGTGACTGGTGAGAAACACTTTCATGGAAAAAGGTTGCCAAACTTCCAAAAATTACGAATCTCCAGAAATCTCAGCAAATATTTTTTCACCCAAACTGGATGATACTTTCAGGTAATGATCAGTACACCTAGGTGACTTGGTTCCCCAAATTTCGTTCTTCTATGTTGAAGCGTTCATTTCCAGTAACAGTTTGAATTTTTAGGTTTCACTCTGTTTTCTCCTATATTGATACATGTATTTGGAACTCTAAATCCAACACGGTTTGTGCTAGCTTCTTGAAACTTGATACAGTAAAGTAGTTTCACGTTCTATCTCTATGTTTTGTTTCCTCTTGCTGTAGCCCTAAGCAGTGACTGGCGAGAAACACTTTCATGGAGAGGGGTTGCCAAGCATACAAAAATTACGAATCTCCAGAAATCTCAGCAAACATTTTTTCATCCAAATTGGATGATACTTTCAGGTAATGATCAGTACACTAAGCCCACTTGGTTCCCCAAATTTCGTTCTTCTATGTTGAAGCGTTCGTTTCCAGCAACAGTTTGAATTTTGGCATTTCACACTGTTTTCTCCTATATTGATAGATGTATTTGGAACTCTAAATCCAACACGGTTTGTGCTAGCTTCGTGAAACATGACACAGTAAAGTAGTTTCAAGTTCTATCTCGATGTTTTGTTTCCTCTTGATGTAGCCTTAAGCAGTGACTGGACAGAAACACTTTCATTGAAAGGGGTTGCCAAGCATACAAAAATAACGAATCTCCAGAAATCTCAGCAAATATTTTTTCACCCAAACTGGATGATACTTTCAGGTAATGATCAGTACACTAAGGCGACTTGGTTCCCCAAATGTCGTTCTTCTATGTAAAAGCGTTCATTTCCAGTAACAGTTTGAATTTTTAGGTTTCACTCTGTTTTCTCCTATATTGATACATGTATTTGGAACTCTAAATCCAACACGGTTTGTGCTAGCTTCTTGAAACTTGACACAGTAAAGTAGTTTCACGTTCTATCTCTATGTTTTGTTTCCTCTTGCTGTAGCCCTAAGCAGTGACTGGCGAGAACCACTTTCATGGAGAGGGGTTGCCAAGCTTCCAAAAATTACGAATCTCCAGAAATCTCAGCAAATATTTTTTCACCCAAACTGGATGATACTTTCAGGTAATGATCAGTACACGAAGGCGACTTGGTTCCCCAAATGTCGTTCTTCTATGTTGAAGCGTTCATTTCCTGTAACAGTTTGAATTTTTAGGTTTCACTCTGTTTTCTCCTATATTGATACATGTATTTGGAACTCTAAATCCAACACGGTTTGTGCTAGCTTCTTGAAACTTGACACAATAAAGTAGTTTCACGTTCTATCTCTATGTTTTGTTTCCTCTTGATGTAGCCCTAAGCAGTGACTGGCGAGTAACACTTTCATGGAGAGGGGTTGCCAAGCTTCCAAAAATTACGAATGTCCAGAAATCTCAGCAAATATTTTTTCACCCAAACTGGATGATACTTTCTGGTAATGATCAGTACACGAAGGCGACTTGGTTCCCCAAATGTAGTTCTTCTATGTGGAAGCGTTCATTTCCAGTAACACTTTGAATTTTTAGGTTTCACTCTGTTTCTCCTATATTGATAGATGTATTTGGAACTCTAAATCCAACACGGTTTGTGCTAGCTTCATGAAACTTGACAAAGTAAAGTAGTTTCACGTTCTATCTCTACATTCTGTTTCCTCTTGATGTAGCCCTAAGCAGTGACTGGTGAGAAACACTTTCATGGAAAAAGGTTGCCAAACTTCCAAAAATTACGAATCTCCAGAAATCTCAGCAAATATTTTTTCACCCAAACTGGATGATACCTTCAGGTAATGATCAGTACACTAAGGTGACTTGGTTCCCCAAATTTCGTTCTTCTATGTTGAAGCGTTCATTTCCAGTAACAGTTTGAATTTTTAGGTTTCACTCTGTTTTCTCCTATATTGATACATGTATTTGGAACTCTAAATCCAACACGGTTTGTGCTAGCTTCTTGAAACTTGATACAGTAAAGTAGTTTCACGTTCTATCTCTATGTTTTGTTTCCTCTTGCTGTAGCCCTAAGCAGTGACTGGCGAGAAACACTTTCATGGAGAGGGGTTGCCAAGCATACAAAAATTACGAATCTCCAGAAATCTCAGCAAATATTTTTTCACCCAAACTGGATGATACTTTCAGGTAATGATCAGTACACTAAGCCCACTTGGTTCCCCAAGTTTCGTTCTTCTATGTTGAAGCGTTCGTTTCCAGCAACAGTTTGAATTTTGGCATTTCACACTGTTTTCTCCTATATTGATAGATGTATTTGGAACTCTAAATCCAACACGGTTTGTGCTAGCGTCTTGAAACTTGACACAGTAAAGTAGTTTCCAGGTCTATCTTTATGTTTTGTTTCCTCTTGATGTAGCCCTAAGCAGTGACCTGCAAGAAACACTTTCATTGAAAGGGGTTGCCAAGCATACAAAAATTACGAATCTCCAGAAATCTCAGCAAACATTTTTTCAGCCAAATTGGATGATACTTTCAGGTAATGATCAGTACACTAAGCCCACTTGGTTCCCCAAATTTCGTTCTTCTATGTTGAAGCGTTCGTTTCCAGTAACACTTTGAATTTTGGCGTTTCACACTGTTTTCTCCTATATTGATAGATGTATTTGGAACTCTAAATCCAACACGGTTTGCGCTAGCTTCTTGAACCTTGACACAGTAAAGTAGTTTCACGTTCTATCTCTATGTTTTGTTTCCTCTTGCTGTAGCCCTAAGCAGTGACTGGCGAGAACCACTTTCATGGAGAGGGGTTGCCAAGCTTCCAAGAATTACGAATCTCCAGAAATCTCAGCAAATATTTTTTCACCCAAACTGGATGATACTTTCAGGTAATGATCAGTACACGAAGGCGACTTGGTTCCCCAAATGTCGTTCTTCTATGTTGAAGCGTTCATTTCCAGTAACAGTTTGAATTTTTAGGTTTCACTCTGTTTTCTCCTATATTGATACATGTATTTGGAACTCTAAATCCAACACGGTTTGTGCTAGCTTCTTGAAACTTGATACAGTAAAGTAGTTTCACGTTCTATCTCTATGTTTTGTTTCCTCTTGCTGTAGCCCTAAGCAGTGACTGGCGAGAACCACTTTCATGGAGAGGGGTTGCCAAGCTTCCAAAAATTACGAATCTCCAGAAATCTCAACAAATATTTTTTCACCCAAACTGGATGATACTTTCAGGTAATGATCAGTACACGAAGGCGACTTGGTTCCCCAAATGTCGTTCTTCTATGTTGAAGCGTTCATTTCCAGTAACAGTTTGAATTTTTAGGTTTCACTCTGTTTTCTCCTATATTGATAGATGATTGGAACTCTAAATCCACCACGGTTTGTGCTAGCTTCATGAAACTTGACAAAGTAAAGTAGTTTCACGTTCTATCTCCATATTCTGTTTCCTCTTGATGTAGCCCTAAGCAGTGACTGGTGAGAAACACTTTCATGGAAAAAGGTTGCCAAGCTTCCAAAAGTTACGAATCTCCAGAAATCTCAGCAAATATTTGTTCACCCAAACTGGATGATACTTTCAGGTAATGATCAGTACACGAAGGCGACTTGGTTCCCCAAATTTCGTTCTTCTATGTTGAAGCGTTCATTTCCAGTAACAGTTTGAATTTTTAGGTTTCACTCTGTTTTCTCCTATATTGATAGATGTATTTGGAACTCTAAATCCAACACGGTTTGTGCTAGCTTCTTGAAACTTGACACAGTAAAGTAGTTTCACGTTCTATCTCTAGGTTTTGTTTCCTCTTGATGTAGCCCTAAGCAGTGACTGGCGAGAAACACTTTCATGGAAAGGGGTTGCCAAGCTTCCAAAAATTACGAATCTCCAGAAATCTCAGCAAATATTTTTTCACCCAAACTGGATGATACTTTCAGGTAATGATCAGTACACTAAGGTGACTTGGTTCCCCAAATTTCGTTCTTCTATGTAAAAGCGTTCATTTCCAGTAACAGTTTGAATTTTTAGGTTTCACTCTGTTTTCTCCTATATTGATACATGTATTTGGAACTCTAAATCCAACACGGTTTGTGCTAGCTTCTTGAAACTTGATACAGTAAAGTAGTTTCACGTTCTATCTCTATGTTTTGTTTCCTCTTGCTGTAGCCCTAAGCAGTGACTGGCGAGAACCACTTTCATGGAGAGGGGTTGCCAAGCTTCCAAAAATTACGAATCTCCAAAAATCTCAACAAATATTTTTTCACCCAAACTGGATGATACTTTCAGGTAATGATCAGTACACGAAGGCGACTTGGTTCGCCAAATGTCGTTCTTCTATGTTGAAGCGTTCATTTCCAGTAACACTTTGAATTTTTAGGTTTCACTCTGTTTTCTCCTATATTGATACATGTATTTGGAACTCTAAATCCAACACGGTTTGTGCTAGCTTCTTGAAACTTGACACAGTAAAGTAGTTTCACGTTCTATCTCTAGGTTTTGTTTCCTCTTGATGTAGCCCTAAGCAGTGACTGGCGAGAAACACTTTCATGGAAAGGGGTTGCCAAGCTTCCAAAAATTACGAATCTCCAGATATCTCAGCAAATATTTTTTCACCCAAACTGGATGATACATTCAGGTAATGATCAGTACACTAAGGCGACTTGGTTCCCCAAATGTCGTTCTTCTATGTTGAAGCGTTCATTTCCAGTAACAGTTTGAATTTTTAGGTTTCACTCTGTTTTCTCCTATATTGATACATGTATTTGGAACTCTAAATCCAACACGGTTTGTGCTAGCTTCATGAAACTTGACAAAGTAAAGTAGTTTCACGTTCTATCTCTATATTCTGTTTCCTCTTGATGTAGCCCTAAGCAGTGACTGGTGAGAAACACTTTCATGGAAAAAGGTTGCCAAGCTTCCAAAAATTACGAATCTCCAGAAATCTCAGCAAATAATTTTACACCCAAACTGGATGATACTTTCAGGTAATGATCAGTACACTAAGGTGACTTGGTTCCCCAAATTTCGTTCTTCTATGTTGAAGCGTTCATTTCCAGTAACAGTTTGAATTTTTAGGTTTCACTCTGTTTTCTCCTATATTTATAGATGTATTTGGAACTCTAAATCCAACACGGTTTGTGCTAGCTTCTTGAAACTTGATACAGTAAAGTAGTTTCACGTTCTATCTCTATGTTTTGTTTCCTCTTGCTGTAGCCCTAAGCAGTGACTGGCGAGAACCACTTTCATGGAGAGGGGTTGCCAAGCATACAAAAATTACGAATCTCCAGAAATCTCAGCAAACATTTTTTCAGCCAAATTGGATGATACTTTCAGGTAATGATCAGTACACTAAGCCCACTTGGTTCCCCAAATTTCGTTCTTCTATGTTGAAGCGTTCGTTTCCAGCAACAGTTTGAATTTTGGCATTTCACACTGTTTTCTCCTATATTGATAGATGTATTTGGAACTCTAAATCCAACACGGTTTGTGCTAGCTTCTTGAAACTTGACACAGTAAAGCAGTTTCACGTTCTATCTCTATATTCTGTTTCCTCTTGATGTAGCCCTAAGCAGTGACTGGCGAGAAACACTTTCATGGAAAGGGGTTGCCAAGCTTCCAAAAGTTATGAATCTCCAGAAATCTCAGCAAATATTTTTTCACCCAAACTGGATGATACTTTCAGGTAATGATCAGTACACTAAGCCCACTTGGTTCCCCAAGTTTCGTTCTTCTATGTTGAAGCGTTCGTTTCCAGCAACAGTTTGAATTTTGGCATTTCACACTGTTTTCTCCTATATTGATAGATGTATTTGGAACTCTAAATCCAACACGGTTTGTGCTAGCTTCTTGAAACTTGACACAGTAAAGCAGTTTCACGTTCTATCTCTATATTCTGTTTCCTCTTGATGTAGCCCTAAGCAGTGACTGGTGAGAAACACTTTCATGGAAAAAGGTTGCCAAGCTTCCAAAAGTTACGAATCTCCAGAAATCTCAGCAAATATTTTTTCACCCAAACTGGATGATACTTTCAGGTAATGATCAGTACACTAAGGCGACTTGGTTCCCCAAATGTCGTTCTTCTATGTTGAAGCGTTCATTTCCAGTAACAGTTTGAATTTTTAGGTTTCACTCTGTTTTCTCCTATATTGATAGATGTATTTGGAACTCTAAATCCAACACGGTTTGTGCTAGCTTCTTGAAACTTGACAAAGTAAAGTAGTTTCACGTTCTATCTCTGTTTTGTTTCCTCTTGCTGTAGCCCTAAGCAGTGACTGGCGAGAACCACTTTCATGGAGAGGGGTTGCCAAGATTCCAAAAATTACGAATCTCCAAAAATCTCAGCAAATATTTTTTCACCCAAACTGGATGATACTTTCAGGTAATGATCAGTACACTAAGGCGACTTGGTTCCCCAAATGTCGTTCTTCTATGTTGAAGCGTTCATTTCCTGTAACAGTTTGAATTTTTAGGTTTCACTCTGTTTTCTCCTATATTGATAGATGTATTTGGAACTCTAAATCCAACACGGTTTGTGCTAGCTTCTTGAAACTTGACACAATAAAGTAGTTTCACGTTCTATCTCTATGTTTTGTTTCCTCTTGATGTAGCCCTAAGCAGTGACTGGCGAGAAACACTCTCATGGAAAGGGGTTGCCAAGCTTCCAAAAATTACGAATCTCCAGAAATCTCAGCAAATATTTTTTCACCCAAACTGGATGATACTTTCAGGTAATGATCAGTACACGAAGGCGACTTGGTTCCCCAAATGTCGTTCTTCTATGTTGAAGCGTTCATTTCCAGTAACAGTTTGAATTTTTAGGTTTCACTCTGTTTTCTCCTATATTGATAGATGTATTTGGAACTCTAAATCCAACACGGTTTGTGCTAGCTTCTTGAAACTTGACACAGTAAAGTAGTTTCATGTTCTATCTCTATGTTTTGTTTCCTCTTGCTGTAGCCCTAAGCAGTGACTGGCGAGAACCACTTTCATGGAGAGGGTTTGCCAAGCATACAAAAATTACGAATCTCCAGAAATCTCAGCAAACATTTTTTCAGCCAAATTGGATGATACTTTCAGGTAATGATCAGTACACTAAGCCCACTTGGTTCCCCAAATTTCGTTCTTCTATGTTGAAGCGTTCGTTTCCAGCAACAGTTTGAATTTTGGCATTTCACACTGTTTTCTCCTATATTGATAGATGTATTTGGAACTCTAAATCCAACACGGTTTGTGCTAGCTTCTTGAAACTTGACACAGTAAAGCAGTTTCACGTTCGATCTCTATATTCTGTTTCCTCTTGATGTAGCCCTAAGCAGTGACTGGCGAGAAACACTTTCATGGAAAGGGGTTGCCAAGCTTCCAAAAGTTACGAATGTCCAGAAATCTCAGCAAATATTTTTTCACCCAAACTGGATGATACTTTCAGGTAATGATCAGTACACTAAGGCGACTTGGTTCCCCAAATGTCGTTCTTCTATGTTGAAGCATTCATTTCCTGTAACAGTTTGAATTTTTAGGTTTCACTCTGTTTTCTCCTATATTGATACATGTATTTGGAACTCTAAATCCAACACGGTTTGTGCTAGCTTCTTGAAACTTGATACAGTAAAGTAGTTTCACGTTCTATCTCTATGTTTTGTTTCCTCTTGCTGTAGCCCTAAGCAGTGACTGGCGAGAAACACTTTCATGGAGAGGGGTTGCCAAGCATACAAAAATTACGAATCTCCAGAAATCTCAGCAAACATTTTTTCATCCAAATTGGATGATACTTTCAGGTAATGATCAGTACACTAAGCCCACTTGGTTCCCCAAATTTCGTTCTTCTATGTTGAAGTGTTCGTTTCCAGCAACAGTTTGAATTTTGGCATTTCACACTGTTTTCTCCTATATTGATAGATGTATTTGGAACTCTAAATCCAACACGGTTTGTGCTAGCTTCGTGAAACATGACACAGTAAAGTAGTTTCAAGTTCTATCTCGATGTTTTGTTTCCTCTTGATGTAGCCTTAAGCAGTGACTGGACAGAAACACTTTCATTGAAAGGGGTTGCCAAGCATACAAAAATAACGAATCTCCAGAAATCTCAGCAAATATTTTTTCACCCAAACTGGATGATACTTTCAGGTAATGATCAGTACACTAAGGCGACTTGGTTCCCCAAATGTCGTTCTTCTATGTAAAAGCGTTCATTTCCAGTAACAGTTTGAATTTTTAGGTTTCACTCTGTTTTCTCCTATATTGATACATGTATTTGGAACTCTAAATCCAACACGGTTTGTGCTAGCTTCTTGAAACTTGACACAGTAAAGTAGTTTCACGTTCTATCTCTATGTTTTGTTTCCTCTTGCTGTAGCCCTAAGCAGTGACTGGCGAGAACCACTTTCATGGAGAGGGGTTGCCAAGCTTCCAAAAATTACGAATCTCCAGAAATCTCAGCAAATATTTTTTCACCCAAACTGGATGATACTTTCAGGTAATGATCAGTACACGAAGGCGACTTGGTTCCCCAAATGTCGTTCTTCTATGTTGAAGCGTTCATTTCCTGTAACAGTTTGAATTTTTAGGTTTCACTCTGTTTTCTCCTATATTGATACATGTATTTGGAACTCTAAATCCAACACGGTTTGTGCTAGCTTCTTGAAACTTGACACAATAAAGTAGTTTCACGTTCTATCTCTATGTTTTGTTTCCTCTTGATGTAGCCCTAAGCAGTGACTGGCGAGTAACACTTTCATGGAGAGGGGTTGCCAAGCTTCCAAAAATTACGAATGTCCAGAAATCTCAGCAAATATTTTTTCACCCAAACTGGATGATACTTTCTGGTAATGATCAGTACACGAAGGCGACTTGGTTCCCCAAATGTAGTTCTTCTATGTGGAAGCGTTCATTTCCAGTAACACTTTGAATTTTTAGGTTTCACTCTGTTTCTCCTATATTGATAGATGTATTTGGAACTCTAAATCCAACACGGTTTGTGCTAGCTTCATGAAACTTGACAAAGTAAAGTAGTTTCACGTTCTATCTCTACATTCTGTTTCCTCTTGATGTAGCCCTAAGCAGTGACTGGTGAGAAACACTTTCATGGAAAAAGGTTGCCAAACTTCCAAAAATTACGAATCTCCAGAAATCTCAGCAAATATTTTTTCACCCAAACTGGATGATACCTTCAGGTAATGATCAGTACACTAAGGTGACTTGGTTCCCCAAATTTCGTTCTTCTATGTTGAAGCGTTCATTTCCAGTAACAGTTTGAATTTTTAGGTTTCACTCTGTTTTCTCCTATATTGATACATGTATTTGGAACTCTAAATCCAACACGGTTTGTGCTAGCTTCTTGAAACTTGATACAGTAAAGTAGTTTCACGTTCTATCTCTATGTTTTGTTTCCTCTTGCTGTAGCCCTAAGCAGTGACTGGCGAGAAACACTTTCATGGAGAGGGGTTGCCAAGCATACAAAAATTACGAATCTCCAGAAATCTCAGCAAACATTTTTTCATCCAAATTGGATGATACTTTCAGGTAATGATCAGTACACTAAGCCCACTTGGTTCCCCAAATTTCGTTCTTCTATGTTGAAGCGTTCGTTTCCAGCAACAGTTTGAATTTTGGCATTTCACACTGTTTTCTCCTATATTGATAGATGTATTTGGAACTCTAAATCCAACACGGTTTGTGCTAGCGTCTTGAAACTTGACACAGTAAAGTAGTTTCCAGGTCTATCTTTATGTTTTGTTTCCTCTTGATGTAGCCCTAAGCAGTGACCTGCAAGAAACACTTTCATTGAAAGGGGTTGCCAAGCATACAAAAATTACGAATCTCCAGAAATCTCAGCAAACATTTTTTCAGCCAAATTGGATGATACTTTCAGGTAATGATCAGTACACTAAGCCCACTTGGTTCCCCAAATTTCGTTCTTCTATGTTGAAGCGTTCGTTTCCAGTAACACTTTGAATTTTGGCGTTTCACACTGTTTTCTCCTATATTGATAGATGTATTTGGAACTCTAAATCCAACACGGTTTGCGCTAGCTTCTTGAACCTTGACACAGTAAAGTAGTTTCACGTTCTATCTCTATGTTTTGTTTCCTCTTGCTGTAGCCCTAAGCAGTGACTGGCGAGAACCACTTTCATGGAGAGGGGTTGCCAAGCTTCCAAGAATTACGAATCTCCAGAAATCTCAGCAAATATTTTTTCACCCAAACTGGATGATACTTTCAGGTAATGATCAGTACACGAAGGCGACTTGGTTCCCCAAATGTCGTTCTTCTATGTTGAAGCGTTCATTTCCAGTAACAGTTTGAATTTTTAGGTTTCACTCTGTTTTCTCCTATATTGATACATGTATTTGGAACTCTAAATCCAACACGGTTTGTGCTAGCTTCTTGAAACTTGATACAGTAAAGTAGTTTCACGTTCTATCTCTATGTTTTGTTTCCTCTTGCTGTAGCCCTAAGCAGTGACTGGCGAGAACCACTTTCATGGAGAGGGGTTGCCAAGCTTCCAAAAATTACGAATCTCCAGAAATCTCAACAAATATTTTTTCACCCAAACTGGATGATACTTTCAGGTAATGATCAGTACACGAAGGCGACTTGGTTCCCCAAATGTCGTTCTTCTATGTTGAAGCGTTCATTTCCAGTAACAGTTTGAATTTTTAGGTTTCACTCTGTTTTCTCCTATATTGATAGATGATTGGAACTCTAAATCCACCACGGTTTGTGCTAGCTTCATGAAACTTGACAAAGTAAAGTAGTTTCACGTTCTATCTCCATATTCTGTTTCCTCTTGATGTAGCCCTAAGCAGTGACTGGTGAGAAACACTTTCATGGAAAAAGGTTGCCAAGCTTCCAAAAGTTACGAATCTCCAGAAATCTCAGCAAATATTTGTTCACCCAAACTGGATGATACTTTCAGGTAATGATCAGTACACGAAGGCGACTTGGTTCCCCAAATTTCGTTCTTCTATGTTGAAGCGTTCATTTCCAGTAACAGTTTGAATTTTTAGGTTTCACTCTGTTTTCTCCTATATTGATAGATGTATTTGGAACTCTAAATCCAACACGGTTTGTGCTAGCTTCTTGAAACTTGACACAGTAAAGTAGTTTCACGTTCTATCTCTAGGTTTTGTTTCCTCTTGATGTAGCCCTAAGCAGTGACTGGCGAGAAACACTTTCATGGAAAGGGGTTGCCAAGATTCCAAAAATTACGAATCTCCAAAAATCTCAGCAAATATTTTTTCACCCAAACTGGATGATACTTTCAGGTAATGATCAGTACACTAAGGCGACTTGGTTCCCCAAATGTCGTTCTTCTATGTTGAAGCGTTCATTTCCTGTAACAGTTTGAATTTTTAGGTTTCACTCTGTTTTCTCCTATATTGATAGATGTATTTGGAACTCTAAATCCAACACGGTTTGTGCTAGCTTCTTGAAACTTGACACAATAAAGTAGTTTCACGTTCTATCTCTATGTTTTGTTTCCTCTTGATGTAGCCCTAAGCAGTGACTGGCGAGAAACACTCTCATGGAAAGGGGTTGCCAAGCTTCCAAAAATTACGAATCTCCAGAAATCTCAGCAAATATTTTTTCACCCAAACTGGATGATACTTTCAGGTAATGATCAGTACACGAAGGCGACTTGGTTCCCCAAATGTCGTTCTTCTATGTTGAAGCGTTCATTTCCAGTAACAGTTTGAATTTTTAGGTTTCACTCTGTTTTCTCCTATATTGATAGATGTATTTGGAACTCTAAATCCAACACGGTTTGTGCTAGCTTCTTGAAACTTGACACAGTAAAGTAGTTTCATGTTCTATCTCTATGTTTTGTTTCCTCTTGCTGTAGCCCTAAGCAGTGACTGGCGAGAACCACTTTCATGGAGAGGGTTTGCCAAGCATACAAAAATTACGAATCTCCAGAAATCTCAGCAAACATTTTTTCAGCCAAATTGGATGATACTTTCAGGTAATGATCAGTACACTAAGCCCACTTGGTTCCCCAAATTTCGTTCTTCTATGTTGAAGCGTTCGTTTCCAGCAACAGTTTGAATTTTGGCATTTCACACTGTTTTCTCCTATATTGATAGATGTATTTGGAACTCTAAATCCAACACGGTTTGTGCTAGCTTCTTGAAACTTGACACAGTAAAGCAGTTTCACGTTCGATCTCTATATTCTGTTTCCTCTTGATGTAGCCCTAAGCAGTGACTGGCGAGAAACACTTTCATGGAAAGGGGTTGCCAAGCTTCCAAAAGTTACGAATCTCCAGAAATCTCAGCAAATATTTTTTCACCCAAACTGGATGATACTTTCAGGTAATGATCAGTACACTAAGGCGACTTGGTTCCCCAAATGTCGTTCTTCTATGTTGAAGCATTCATTTCCTGTAACAGTTTGAATTTTTAGGTTTCACTCTGTTTTCTCCTATATTGATACATGTATTTGGAACTCTAAATCCAACACGGTTTGTGCTAGCTTCTTGAAACTTGATACAGTAAAGTAGTTTCACGTTCTATCTCTATGTTTTGTTTCCTCTTGCTGTAGCCCTAAGCAGTGACTGGCGAGAAACACTTTCATGGAGAGGGGTTGCCAAGCATACAAAAATTACGAATCTCCAGAAATCTCAGCAAACATTTTTTCATCCAAATTGGATGATACTTTCAGGTAATGATCAGTACACTAAGCCCACTTGGTTCCCCAAATTTCGTTCTTCTATGTTGAAGCGTTCGTTTCCAGCAACAGTTTGAATTTTGGCATTTCACACTGTTTTCTCCTATATTGATAGATGTATTTGGAACTCTAAATCCAACACGGTTTGTGCTAGCTTCGTGAAACATGACACAGTAAAGTAGTTTCAAGTTCTATCTCGATGTTTTGTTTCCTCTTGATGTAGCCTTAAGCAGTGACTGGACAGAAACACTTTCATTGAAAGGGGTTGCCAAGCATACAAAAATAACGAATCTCCAGAAATCTCAGCAAATATTTTTTCACCCAAACTGGATGATACTTTCAGGTAATGATCAGTACACTAAGGCGACTTGGTTCCCCAAATGTCGTTCTTCTATGTAAAAGCGTTCATTTCCAGTAACAGTTTGAATTTTTAGGTTTCACTCTGTTTTCTCCTATATTGATACATGTATTTGGAACTCTAAATCCAACACGGTTTGTGCTAGCTTCTTGAAACTTGACACAGTAAAGTAGTTTCACGTTCTATCTCTATGTTTTGTTTCCTCTTGCTGTAGCCCTAAGCAGTGACTGGCGAGAACCACTTTCATGGAGAGGGGTTGCCAAGCTTCCAAAAATTACGAATCTCCAGAAATCTCAGCAAATATTTTTTCACCCAAACTGGATGATACTTTCAGGTAATGATCAGTACACGAAGGCGACTTGGTTCCCCAAATGTCGTTCTTCTATGTTGAAGCGTTCATTTCCTGTAACAGTTTGAATTTTTAGGTTTCACTCTGTTTTCTCCTATATTGATACATGTATTTGGAACTCTAAATCCAACACGGTTTGTGCTAGCTTCTTGAAACTTGACACAATAAAGTAGTTTCACGTTCTATCTCTATGTTTTTTTCCTCTTGATGTAGCCCTAAGCAGTGACTGGCGAGTAACACTTTCATGGAGAGGGGTTGCCAAGCTTCCAAAAATTACGAATGTCCAGAAATCTCAGCAAATATTTTTTCACCCAAACTGGATGATACTTTCTGGTAATGATCAGTACATGAAGGCGACTTGGTTCCCCAAATGTAGTTCTTCTATGTGGAAGCGTTCATTTCCAGTAACACTTTGAATTTTTAGGTTTCACTCTGTTTCTCCTATATTGATAGATGTATTTGGAACTCTAAATCCAACACGGTTTGTGCTAGCTTCATGAAACTTGACAAAGTAAAGTAGTTTCACGTTCTATCTCTACATTCTGTTTCCTCTTGATGTAGCCCTAAGCAGTGACTGGTGAGAAACACTTTCATGGAAAAAGGTTGCCAAACTTCCAAAAATTACGAATCTCCAGAAATCTCAGCAAATATTTTTTCACCCAAACTGGATGATACCTTCAGGTAATGATCAGTACACTAAGGTGACTTGGTTCCCCAAATTTCGTTCTTCTATGTTGAAGCGTTCATTTCCAGTAACAGTTTGAATTTTTAGGTTTCACTCTGTTTTCTCCTATATTGATACATGTATTTGGAACTCTAAATCCAACACGGTTTGTGCTAGCTTCTTGAAACTTGATACAGTAAAGTAGTTTCACGTTCTATCTCTATGTTTTGTTTCCTCTTGCTGTAGCCCTAAGCAGTGACTGGCGAGAAACACTTTCATGGAGAGGGGTTGCCAAGCATACAAAAATTACGAATCTCCAGAAATCTCAGCAAATATTTTTTCACCCAAACTGGATGATACTTTCAGGTAATGATCAGTACACTAAGCCCACTTGGTTCCCCAAGTTTCGTTCTTCTATGTTGAAGCGTTCGTTTCCAGCAACAGTTTGAATTTTGGCATTTCACACTGTTTTCTCCTATATTGATAGATGTATTTGGAACTCTAAATCCAACACGGTTTGTGCTAGCGTCTTGAAACTTGACACAGTAAAGTAGTTTCCAGGTCTATCTTTATGTTTTGTTTCCTCTTGATGTAGCCCTAAGCAGTGACCTGCAAGAAACACTTTCATTGAAAGGGGTTGCCAAGCATACAAAAATTACGAATCTCCAGAAATCTCAGCAAACATTTTTTCAGCCAAATTGGATGATACTTTCAGGTAATGATCAGTACACTAAGCCCACTTGGTTCCCCAAATTTCGTTCTTCTATGTTGAAGCGTTCGTTTCCAGTAACACTTTGAATTTTGGCGTTTCACACTGTTTTCTCCTATATTGATAGATGTATTTGGAACTCTAAATCCAACACGGTTTGCGCTAGCTTCTTGAACCTTGACACAGTAAAGTAGTTTCACGTTCTATCTCTATGTTTTGTTTCCTCTTGCTGTAGCCCTAAGCAGTGACTGGCGAGAACCACTTTCATGGAGAGGGGTTGCCAAGCTTCCAAGAATTACGAATCTCCAGAAATCTCAGCAAATATTTTTTCACCCAAACTGGATGATACTTTCAGGTAATGATCAGTACACGAAGGCGACTTGGTTCCCCAAATGTCGTTCTTCTATGTTGAAGCGTTCATTTCCAGTAACAGTTTGAATTTTTAGGTTTCACTCTGTTTTCTCCTATATTGATACATGTATTTGGAACTCTAAATCCAACACGGTTTGTGCTAGCTTCTTGAAACTTGATACAGTAAAGTAGTTTCACGTTCTATCTCTATGTTTTGTTTCCTCTTGCTGTAGCCCTAAGCAGTGACTGGCGAGAACCACTTTCATGGAGAGGGGTTGCCAAGCTTCCAAAAATTACGAATCTCCAGAAATCTCAACAAATATTTTTTCACCCAAACTGGATGATACTTTCAGGTAATGATCAGTACACGAAGGCGACTTGGTTCCCCAAATGTCGTTCTTCTATGTTGAAGCGTTCATTTCCAGTAACAGTTTGAATTTTTAGGTTTCACTCTGTTTTCTCCTATATTGATAGATGATTGGAACTCTAAATCCACCACGGTTTGTGCTAGCTTCATGAAACTTGACAAAGTAAAGTGGTTTCACGTTCTATCTCCATATTCTGTTTCCTCTTGATGTAGCCCTAAGCAGTGACTGGTGAGAAACACTTTCATGGAAAAAGGTTGCCAAGCTTCCAAAAGTTACGAATCTCCAGAAATCTCAGCAAATATTTGTTCACCCAAACTGGATGATACTTTCAGGTAATGATCAGTACACGAAGGCGACTTGGTTCCCCAAATTTCGTTCTTCTATGTTGAAGCGTTCATTTCCAGTAACAGTTTGAATTTTTAGGTTTCACTCTGTTTTCTCCTATATTGATAGATGTATTTGGAACTCTAAATCCAACACGGTTTGTGCTAGCTTCTTGAAACTTGACACAGTAAAGTAGTTTCACGTTCTATCTCTAGGTTTTGTTTCCTCTTGATGTAGCCCTAAGCAGTGACTGGCGAGAAACACTTTCATGGAAAGGGGTTGCCAAGCTTCCAAAAATTACGAATCTCCAGAAATCTCAGCAAATATTTTTTCACCCAAACTGGATGATACTTTCAGGTAATGATCAGTACACTAAGGCGACTTGGTTCCCCAAATTTCGTTCTTCTATGTAAAAGCGTTCATTTCCAGTAACAGTTTGAATTTTTAGGTTTCACTCTGTTTTCTCCTATATTGATACATGTATTTGGAACTCTAAATCCAACACGGTTTGTGCTAGCTTCTTGAAACTTGATACAGTAAAGTAGTTTCACGTTCTATCTCTATGTTTTGTTTCCTCTTGCTGTAGCCCTAAGCAGTGACTGGCGAGAACCACTTTCATGGAGAGGGGTTGCCAAGCTTCCAAAAATTACGAATCTCCAAAAATCTCAACAAATATTTTTTCACCCAAACTGGATGATACTTTCAGGTAATGATCAGTACACGAAGGCGACTTGGTTCGCCAAATGTCGTTCTTCTATGTTGAAGCGTTCATTTCCAGTAACACTTTGAATTTTTAGGTTTCACTCTGTTTTCTCCTATATTGATACATGTATTTGGAACTCTAAATCCAACACGGTTTGTGCTAGCTTCTTGAAACTTGACACAGTAAAGTAGTTTCACGTTCTATCTCTAGGTTTTGTTTCCTCTTGATGTAGCCCTAAGCAGTGACTGGCGAGAAACACTTTCATGGAAAGGGGTTGCCAAGCTTCCAAAAATTACGAATCTCCAGATATCTCAGCAAATATTTTTTCACCCAAACTGGATGATACATTCAGGTAATGATCAGTACACTAAGGCGACTTGGTTCCCCAAATGTCGTTCTTCTATGTTGAAGCGTTCATTTCCAGTAACAGTTTGAATTTTTAGGTTTCACTCTGTTTTCTCCTATATTGATACATGTATTTGGAACTCTAAATCCAACACGGTTTGTGCTAGCTTCATGAAACTTGACAAAGTAAAGTAGTTTCACGTTCTATCTCTATATTCTGTTTCCTCTTGATGTAGCCCTAAGCAGTGACTGGTGAGAAACACTTTCATGGAAAAAGGTTGCCAAGCTTCCAAAAATTACGAATCTCCAGAAATCTCAGCAAATAATTTTACACCCAAACTGGATGATACTTTCAGGTAATGATCAGTACACTAAGGTGACTTGGTTCCCCAAATTTCGTTCTTCTATGTTGAAGCGTTCATTTCCAGTAACAGTTTGAATTTTTAGGTTTCACTCTGTTTTCTCCTATATTTATAGATGTATTTGGAACTCTAAATCCAACACGGTTTGTGCTAGCTTCTTGAAACTTGATACAGTAAAGTAGTTTCACGTTCTATCTCTATGTTTTGTTTCCTCTTGCTGTAGCCCTAAGCAGTGACTGGCGAGAACCACTTTCATGGAGAGGGGTTGCCAAGCATACAAAAATTACGAATCTCCAGAAATCTCAGCAAACATTTTTTCAGCCAAATTGGATGATACTTTCAGGTAATGATCAGTACACTAAGCCCACTTGGTTCCCCAAATTTCGTTCTTCTATGTTGAAGCGTTCGTTTCCAGCAACAGTTTGAATTTTGGCATTTCACACTGTTTTCTCCTATATTGATAGATGTATTTGGAACTCTAAATCCAACACGGTTTGTGCTAGCTTCTTGAAACTTGACACAGTAAAGCAGTTTCACGTTCTATCTCTATATTCTGTTTCCTCTTGATGTAGCCCTAAGCAGTGACTGGCGAGAAACACTTTCATGGAAAGGGGTTGCCAAGCTTCCAAAAGTTATGAATCTCCAGAAATCTCAGCAAATATTTTTTCACCCAAACTGGATGATACTTTCAGGTAATGATCAGTACACTAAGCCCACTTGGTTCCCCAAGTTTCGTTCTTCTATGTTGAAGCGTTCGTTTCCAGCAACAGTTTGAATTTTGGCATTTCACACTGTTTTCTCCTATATTGATAGATGTATTTGGAACTCTAAATCCAACACGGTTTGTGCTAGCTTCTTGAAACTTGACACAGTAAAGCAGTTTCACGTTCTATCTCTATATTCTGTTTCCTCTTGATGTAGCCCTAAGCAGTGACTGGTGAGAAACACTTTCATGGAAAAAGGTTGCCAAGCTTCCAAAAGTTACGAATCTCCAGAAATCTCAGCAAATATTTTTTCACCCAAACTGGATGATACTTTCAGGTAATGATCAGTACACTAAGGCGACTTGGTTCCCCAAATGTCGTTCTTCTATGTTGAAGCGTTCATTTCCAGTAACAGTTTGAATTTTTAGGTTTCACTCTGTTTTCTCCTATATTGATAGATGTATTTGGAACTCTAAATCCAACACGGTTTGTGCTAGCTTCTTGAAACTTGACAAAGTAAAGTAGTTTCACGTTCTATCTCTGTTTTGTTTCCTCTTGCTGTAGCCCTAAGCAGTGACTGGCGAGAACCACTTTCATGGAGAGGGGTTGCCAAGATTCCAAAAATTACGAATCTCCAAAAATCTCAGCAAATATTTTTTCACCCAAACTGGATGATACTTTCAGGTAATGATCAGTACACTAAGGCGACTTGGTTCCCCAAATGTCGTTCTTCTATGTTGAAGCGTTCATTTCCTGTAACAGTTTGAATTTTTAGGTTTCACTCTGTTTTCTCCTATATTGATAGATGTATTTGGAACTCTAAATCCAACACGGTTTGTGCTAGCTTCTTGAAACTTGACACAATAAAGTAGTTTCACGTTCTATCTCTATGTTTTGTTTCCTCTTGATGTAGCCCTAAGCAGTGACTGGCGAGAAACACTCTCATGGAAAGGGGTTGCCAAGCTTCCAAAAATTACGAATCTCCAGAAATCTCAGCAAATATTTTTTCACCCAAACTGGATGATACTTTCAGGTAATGATCAGTACACGAAGGCGACTTGGTTCCCCAAATGTCGTTCTTCTATGTTGAAGCGTTCATTTCCAGTAACAGTTTGAATTTTTAGGTTTCACTCTGTTTTCTCCTATATTGATAGATGTATTTGGAACTCTAAATCCAACACGGTTTGTGCTAGCTTCTTGAAACTTGACACAGTAAAGTAGTTTCATGTTCTATCTCTATGTTTTGTTTCCTCTTGCTGTAGCCCTAAGCAGTGACTGGCGAGAACCACTTTCATGGAGAGGGTTTGCCAAGCATACAAAAATTACGAATCTCCAGAAATCTCAGCAAACATTTTTTCAGCCAAATTGGATGATACTTTCAGGTAATGATCAGTACACTAAGCCCACTTGGTTCCCCAAATTTCGTTCTTCTATGTTGAAGCGTTCGTTTCCAGCAACAGTTTGAATTTTGGCATTTCACACTGTTTTCTCCTATATTGATAGATGTATTTGGAACTCTAAATCCAACACGGTTTGTGCTAGCTTCTTGAAACTTGACACAGTAAAGCAGTTTCACGTTCGATCTCTATATTCTGTTTCCTCTTGATGTAGCCCTAAGCAGTGACTGGCGAGAAACACTTTCATGGAAAGGGGTTGCCAAGCTTCCAAAAGTTACGAATCTCCAGAAATCTCAGCAAATATTTTTTCACCCAAACTGGATGATACTTTCAGGTAATGATCAGTACACTAAGGCGACTTGGTTCCCCAAATGTCGTTCTTCTATGTTGAAGCATTCATTTCCTGTAACAGTTTGAATTTTTAGGTTTCACTCTGTTTTCTCCTATATTGATACATGTATTTGGAACTCTAAATCCAACACGGTTTGTGCTAGCTTCTTGAAACTTGACACAATAAAGTAGTTTCACGTTCTATCTCTATGTTTTGTTTCCTCTTGATGTAGCCCTAAGCAGTGACTGGCGAGAAACACTTTCATGGAAAGGGGTTGCCAAGCTTCCAAAAATTACGAATCTCCAGAAATCTCAGCCAATATTTTTTCACCCAAACTAAATGATACTTTCAGGTAATGATCAGTACACTAAGGCGACTTGGTTCCCCAAATGTCGTTCTTCTATGTTGAAGCGTTCATTTCCTGTAACAGTTTGAATTTTTAGGTTTCACTCTGTTTTCTCCTATATTGATAGATGTATTTGGAACTCTAAATCCAACACGGTTTGTGCTAGCTTCTTGAAACTTGACACAATAAAGTAGTTTCACGTTCTATCTCTATGTTTTGTTCCCTCTTGCTGTAGCCCTAAGCAGTGACTGGCGAGAACCACTTTCATGGAGAGGGGTTGCCAAGCTTCCAAAAATTACGAATCTCCAGAAATCTCAGCAAATATTTTTTCACCCAAACTGGATGATACTTTCAGGTAATGATCAGTACACTAAGGTGACTTGGTTCCCCAAATTTCGTTCTTCTATGTTGAAGCGTTCATTTCCAGTAACAGTTTGAATTTTTAGGTTTCACTCTGTTTTCTCCTATATTTATAGATGTATTTGGAACTCTAAATCCAACACGGTTTGTGCTAGCTTCTTGAAACTTGATACAGTAAAGTAGTTTCACGTTCTATCTCTATGTTTTGTTTCCTCTTGCTGTAGCCCTAAGCAGTGACTGGCGAGAACCACTTTCATGGAGAGGGGTTGCCAAGCTTCCAAAAATTACGAATCTCCAAAAATCTCAACAAATATTTTTTCACCCAAACTGGATGATACTTTCAGGTAATGATCAGTACACGAAGGCGACTTGGTTCGCCAAATGTCGTTCTTCTATGTTGAAGCGTTCATTTCCAGTAACACTTTGAATTTTTAGGTTTCACTCTGTTTTCTCCTATATTGATACATGTATTTGGAACTCTAAATCCAACACGGTTTGTGCTAGCTTCTTGAAACTTGACACAGTAAAGTAGTTTCACGTTCTATCTCTAGGTTTTGTTTCCTCTTGATGTAGCCCTAAGCAGTGACTGGCGAGAAACACTTTCATGGAAAGGGGTTGCCAAGCTTCCAAAAATTACGAATCTCCAGATATCTCAGCAAATATTTTTTCACCCAAACTGGATGATACATTCAGGTAATGATCAGTACACTAAGGCGACTTGGTTCCCCAAATGTCGTTCTTCTATGTTGAAGCGTTCATTTCCAGTAACAGTTTGAATTTTTAGGTTTCACTCTGTTTTCTCCTATATTGATACATGTATTTGGAACTCTAAATCCAACACGGTTTGTGCTAGCTTCATGAAACTTGACAATGTAAAGTAGTTTCACGTTCTATCTCTATATTCTGTTTCCTCTTGATGTAGCCCTAAGCAGTGACTGGTGAGAAACACTTTCATGGAAAAAGGTTGCCAAGCTTCCAAAAATTACGAATCTCCAGAAATCTCAGCAAATAATTTTACACCCAAACTGGATGATACTTTCAGGTAATGATCAGTACACTAAGGTGACTTGGTTCCCCAAATTTCGTTCTTCTATGTTGAAGCGTTCATTTCCAGTAACAGTTTGAATTTTTAGGTTTCACTCTGTTTTCTCCTATATTTATAGATGTATTTGGAACTCTAAATCCAACACGGTTTGTGCTAGCTTCTTGAAACTTGATACAGTAAAGTAGTTTCACGTTCTATCTCTATGTTTTGTTTCCTCTTGCTGTAGCCCTAAGCAGTGACTGGCGAGAACCACTTTCATGGAGAGGGGTTGCCAAGCATACAAAAATTACGAATCTCCAGAAATCTCAGCAAACATTTTTTCAGCCAAATTGGATGATACTTTCAGGTAATGATCAGTACACTAAGCCCACTTGGTTCCCCAAATTTCGTTCTTCTATGTTGAAGCGTTCGTTTCCAGCAACAGTTTGAATTTTGGCATTTCACACTGTTTTCTCCTATATTGATAGATGTATTTGGAACTCTAAATCCAACACGGTTTGTGCTAGCTTCTTGAAACTTGACACAGTAAAGCAGTTTCACGTTCTATCTCTATATTCTGTTTCCTCTTGATGTAGCCCTAAGCAGTGACTGGCGAGAAACACTTTCATGGAAAGGGGTTGCCAAGCTTCCAAAAGTTATGAATCTCCAGAAATCTCAGCAAATATTTTTTCACCCAAACTGGATGATACTTTCAGGTAATGATCAGTACACTAAGCCCACTTGGTTCCCCAAGTTTCGTTCTTCTATGTTGAAGCGTTCGTTTCCAGCAACAGTTTGAATTTTGGCATTTCACACTGTTTTCTCCTATATTGATAGATGTATTTGGAACTCTAAATCCAACACGGTTTGTGCTAGCTTCTTGAAACTTGACACAGTAAAGCAGTTTCACGTTCTATCTCTATATTCTGTTTCCTCTTGATGTAGCCCTAAGCAGTGACTGGTGAGAAACACTTTCATGGAAAAAGGTTGCCAAGCTTCCAAAAGTTACGAATCTCCAGAAATCTCAGCAAATATTTTTTCACCCAAACTGGATGATACTTTCAGGTAATGATCAGTACACTAAGGCGACTTGGTTCCCCAAATGTCGTTCTTCTATGTTGAAGCGTTCATTTCCAGTAACAGTTTGAATTTTTAGGTTTCACTCTGTTTTCTCCTATATTGATAGATGTATTTGGAACTCTAAATCCAACACGGTTTGTGCTAGCTTCTTGAAACTTGACAAAGTAAAGTAGTTTCACGTTCTATCTCTGTTTTGTTTCCTCTTGCTGTAGCCCTAAGCAGTGACTGGCGAGAACCACTTTCATGGAGAGGGGTTGCCAAGATTCCAAAAATTACGAATCTCCAAAAATCTCAGCAAATATTTTTTCACCCAAACTGGATGATACTTTCAGGTAATGATCAGTACACTAAGGCGACTTGGTTCCCCAAATGTCGTTCTTCTATGTTGAAGCGTTCATTTCCTGTAACAGTTTGAATTTTTAGGTTTCACTCTGTTTTCTCCTATATTGATAGATGTATTTGGAACTCTAAATCCAACACGGTTTGTGCTAGCTTCTTGAAACTTGACACAATAAAGTAGTTTCACGTTCTATCTCTATGTTTTGTTTCCTCTTGATGTAGCCCTAAGCAGTGACTGGCGAGAAACACTCTCATGGAAAGGGGTTGCCAAGCTTCCAAAAATTACGAATCTCCAGAAATCTCAGCAAATATTTTTTCACCCAAACTGGATGATACTTTCAGGTAATGATCAGTACACGAAGGCGACTTGGTTCCCCAAATGTCGTTCTTCTATGTTGAAGCGTTCATTTCCAGTAACAGTTTGAATTTTTAGGTTTCACTCTGTTTTCTCCTATATTGATAGATGTATTTGGAACTCTAAATCCAACACGGTTTGTGCTAGCTTCTTGAAACTTGACACAGTAAAGTAGTTTCATGTTCTATCTCTATGTTTTGTTTCCTCTTGCTGTAGCCCTAAGCAGTGACTGGCGAGAACCACTTTCATGGAGAGGGTTTGCCAAGCATACAAAAATTACGAATCTCCAGAAATCTCAGCAAACATTTTTTCAGCCAAATTGGATGATACTTTCAGGTAATGATCAGTACACTAAGCCCACTTGGTTCCCCAAATTTCGTTCTTCTATGTTGAAGCGTTCGTTTCCAGCAACAGTTTGAATTTTGGCATTTCACACTGTTTTCTCCTATATTGATAGATGTATTTGGAACTCTAAATCCAACACGGTTTGTGCTAGCTTCTTGAAACTTGACACAGTAAAGCAGTTTCACGTTCGATCTCTATATTCTGTTTCCTCTTGATGTAGCCCTAAGCAGTGACTGGCGAGAAACACTTTCATGGAAAGGGGTTGCCAAGCTTCCAAAAGTTACGAATCTCCAGAAATCTCAGCAAATATTTTTTCACCCAAACTGGATGATACTTTCAGGTAATGATCAGTACACTAAGGCGACTTGGTTCCCCAAATGTCGTTCTTCTATGTTGAAGCATTCATTTCCTGTAACAGTTTGAATTTTTAGGTTTCACTCTGTTTTCTCCTATATTGATACATGTATTTGGAACTCTAAATCCAACACGGTTTGTGCTAGCTTCTTGAAACTTGACACAATAAAGTAGTTTCACGTTCTATCTCTATGTTTTGTTTCCTCTTGATGTAGCCCTAAGCAGTGACTGGCGAGAAACACTTTCATGGAAAGGGGTTGCCAAGCTTCCAAAAATTACGAATCTCCAGAAATCTCAGCCAATATTTTTTCACCCAAACTAAATGATACTTTCAGGTAATGATCAGTACACTAAGGCGACTTGGTTCCCCAAATGTCGTTCTTCTATGTTGAAGCGTTCATTTCCTGTAACAGTTTGAATTTTTAGGTTTCACTCTGTTTTCTCCTATATTGATAGATGTATTTGGAACTCTAAATCCAACACGGTTTGTGCTAGCTTCTTGAAACTTGACACAATAAAGTAGTTTCACGTTCTATCTCTATGTTTTGTTCCCTCTTGCTGTAGCCCTAAGCAGTGACTGGCGAGAACCACTTTCATGGAGAGGGGTTGCCAAGCTTCCAAAAATTACGAATCTCCAGAAATCTCAGCAAATATTTTTTCACCCAAACTGGATGATACTTTCAGGTAATGATCAGTACACTAAGGTGACTTGGTTCCCCAAATTTCGTTCTTCTATGTTGAAGCGTTCATTTCCAGTAACAGTTTGAATTTTTAGGTTTCACTCTGTTTTCTCCTATATTTATAGATGTATTTGGAACTCTAAATCCAACACGGTTTGTGCTAGCTTCTTGAAACTTGATACAGTAAAGTAGTTTCACGTTCTATCTCTATGTTTTGTTTCCTCTTGCTGTAGCCCTAAGCAGTGACTGGCGAGAACCACTTTCATGGAGAGGGGTTGCCAAGCATACAAAAATTACGAATCTCCAGAAATCTCAGCAAACATTTTTTCAGCCAAATTGGATGATACTTTCAGGTAATGATCAGTACACTAAGCCCACTTGGTTCCCCAAATTTCGTTCTTCTATGTTGAAGCGTTCGTTTCCAGCAACAGTTTGAATTTTGGCATTTCACACTGTTTTCTCCTATATTGATAGATGTATTTGGAACTCTAAATCCAACACGGTTTGTGCTAGCTTCTTGAAACTTGACACAGTAAAGCAGTTTCACGTTCTATCTCTATATTCTGTTTCCTCTTGATGTAGCCCTAAGCAGTGACTGGTGAGAAACACTTTCATGGAAAAAGGTTGCCAAGCTTCCAAAAATTACGAATCTCCAGAAATCTCAGCAAATAATTTTACACCCAAACTGGATGATACTTTCAGGTAATGATCAGTACACTAAGGTGACTTGGTTCCCCAAATTTCGTTCTTCTATGTTGAAGCGTTCATTTCCAGTAACAGTTTGAATTTTTAGGTTTCACTCTGTTTTCTCCTATATTTATAGATGTATTTGGAACTGTAAATCCAACACGGTTTGTGCTAGCTTCTTGAAACTTGATACAGTAAAGTAGTTTCACGTTCTATCTCTATGTTTTGTTTCCTCTTGCTGTAGCCCTAAGCAGTGACTGGCGAGAACCACTTTCATGGAGAGGGGTTGCCAAGCATACAAAAATTACGAATCTCCAGAAATCTCAGCAAACATTTTTTCAGCCAAATTGGATGATACTTTCAGGTAATGATCAGTACACTAAGCCCACTTGGTTCCCCAAATTTCGTTCTTCTATGTTGAAGCGTTCGTTTCCAGCAACAGTTTGAATTTTGGCATTTCACACTGTTTTCTCCTATATTGATAGATGTATTTGGAACTCTAAATCCAACACGGTTTGTGCTAGCTTCTTGAAACTTGACACAGTAAAGCAGTTTCACGTTCGATCTCTATATTCTGTTTCCTCTTGATGTAGCCCTAAGCAGTGACTGGCGAGAAACACTTTCATGGAAAGGGGTTGCCAAGCTTCCAAAAGTTACGAATCTCCAGAAATCTCAGCAAATATTTTTTCACCCAAACTGGATGATACTTTCAGGTAATGATCAGTACACTAAGGCGACTTGGTTCCCCAAATGTCGTTCTTCTATGTTGAAGCATTCATTTCCTGTAACAGTTTGAATTTTTAGGTTTCACTCTGTTTTCTCCTATATTGATACATGTATTTGGAACTCTAAATCCAACACGGTTTGTGCTAGCTTCTTGAAACTTGACACAATAAAGTAGTTTCACGTTCTATCTCTATGTTTTGTTTCCTCTTGATGTAGCCCTAAGCAGTGACTGGCGAGAAACACTTTCATGGAAAGGGGTTGCCAAGCTTCCAAAAATTACGAATCTCCAGAAATCTCAGCCAATATTTTTTCACCCAAACTAAATGATACTTTCAGGTAATGATCAGTACACTAAGGCGACTTGGTTCCCCAAATGTCGTTCTTCTATGTTGAAGCGTTCATTTCCTGTAACAGTTTGAATTTTTAGGTTTCACTCTGTTTTCTCCTATATTGATACATGTATTTGGAACTCTAAATCCAACACGGTTTGTGCTAGCTTCTTGAAACTTGACACAATAAAGTAGTTTCACGTTCTATCTCTATGTTTTGTTCCCTCTTGCTGTAGCCCTAAGCAGTGACTGGCGAGAACCACTTTCATGGAGAGGGGTTGCCAAGCTTCCAAAAATTACGAATCTCCAGAAATCTCAGCAAATATTTTTTCACCCAAACTGGATGATACTTTCAGGTAATGATCAGTACACTAAGGTGACTTGGTTCCCCAAATTTCGTTCTTCTATGTTGAAGCGTTCATTTCCAGTAACAGTTTGAATTTTTAGGTTTCACTCTGTTTTCTCCTATATTTATAGATGTATTTGGAACTCTAAATCCAACACGGTTTGTGCTAGCTTCTTGAAACTTGATACAGTAAAGTAGTTTCACGTTCTATCTCTATGTTTTGTTTCCTCTTGCTGTAGCCCTAAGCAGTGACTGGCGAGAACCACTTTCATGGAGAGGGGTTGCCAAGCTTCCAAAAATTACGAATCTCCAAAAATCTCAACAAATATTTTTTCACCCAAACTGGATGATACTTTCAGGTAATGATCAGTACACGAAGGCGACTTGGTTCGCCAAATGTCGTTCTTCTATGTTGAAGCGTTCATTTCCAGTAACACTTTGAATTTTTAGGTTTCACTCTGTTTTCTCCTATATTGATACATGTATTTGGAACTCTAAATCCAACACGGTTTGTGCTAGCTTCTTGAAACTTGACACAGTAAAGTAGTTTCACGTTCTATCTCTAGGTTTTGTTTCCTCTTGATGTAGCCCTAAGCAGTGACTGGCGAGAACCACTTTCATGGAGAGGGGTTGCCAAGCATACAAAAATTACGAATCTCCAGAAATCTCAGCAAACATTTTTTCAGCCAAATTGGATGATACTTTCAGGTAATGATCAGTACACTAAGGCGACTTGGTTCCCCAAATGTCGTTCTTCTATGTTGAAGCGTTCATTTCCTGTAACAGTTTGAATTTTTAGGTTTCACTCTGTTTTCTCCTATATTGATACATGTATTTGGAACTCTAAATCCAACACGGTTTGTGCTACCTTCTTGAAACTTGACACAGTAAAGTAGTTTCACGTTCTATCTCTATGTTTTGTTTCCTCTTGCTGTAGCCTTAAGCAGTGACTGGACAGAAACACTTTCATTGAAAGGGGTTGCCAAGCATACAAAAATAACGAATCTCCAGAAATCTCAGCAAATATTTTTTCACCCAAACTGGATGATACTTTAAGGTAATGATCAGTACACTAAGCCCACTTGGTTCCCCAAGTTTCGTTCTTCTATGTTGAAGCGTTCGTTTCCAGCAACACTTTGAATTTTGGCGTTTCACACTGTTTTCTCCTATATTGATAGATGTATTTGGAACTCTAAATCCAACACGGTTTGCGCTAGCTTCTTGAACCTTGACACAGTAAAGTAGTTTCACGTTCTATCTCTATGTTTTGTTTCCTCTTGCTGTAGCCCTAAGCAGTGACTGGCGAGAACCACTTTCATGGAGAGGGGTTGCCAAGCTTCCAAAAATTACGAATCTCCAGAAATCTCAGCAAATATTTTTTCACCCAAACTGGATGATACTTTCAGGTAATGATCAGTACACGAAGGCGACTTGGTTCCCCAAAGTTCGTTCTTCTATGTTGAAGCGTTCATTTCCTGTAACAGTTTGAATTTTTAGGTTTCACTCTGTTTTCTCCTATATTGATAGATGTATTTGGAACTCTAAATCCAACACGGTTTGTGCTAGCTTCTTGAAACTTGATACAGTAAAGTAGTTTCACGTTCTATCTCTATGTTTTGTTTCCTCTTGCTGTAGCCCTAAGCAGTGACTGGCGAGAACCACTTTCATGGAGAGGGGTTGCCAAGCTTCCAAAAATTACGAATCTCCAGAAATCTCAGCAAATATTTTTTCACCCAAACTGGATGATACTTTCAGGTAATGATCAGTACACGAAGGCGACTTGGTTCCCCAAATGTCGTTCTTCTATGTTGAAGCGTTCATTTCCAGTAACAGTTTGAATTTTTAGGTTTCACTCTGTTTTCTCCTATATTGATAGATGTATTTGGAACTCTAAATCCACCACGGTTTGTGCTAGCTTCATGAAACTTGACAAAGTAAAGTAGTTTCACGTTCTATCTCCATATTCTGTTTCCTCTTGATGTAGCCCTAAGCAGTGACTGGTGAGAAACACTTTCATGGAAAAAGGTTGCCAAGCTTCCAAAAGTTACGAATCTCCAGAAATCTCAGCAAATATTTTTTCACCCAAACTGGATGATACTTTCAGGTAATGATCAGTACACGAAGGCGACTTGGTTCCCCAAATGTCGTTCTTCTATGTTGAAGCGTTCATTTCCTGTAACAGTTTGAATTTTTAGGTTTCACTCTGTTTTCTCCTATATTGATACATGTATTTGGAACTCTAAATCCAACACGGTTTGTGCTAGCTTCTTGAAACTTGACACAATAAAGTAGTTTCAAGTTCTATCTCTATGTTTTGTTTCCTCTTGATGTAGCCCTAAGCAGTGACTGGCGAGTAACACTTTCATGGAGAGGGGTTGCCAAGCTTCCAAAAATTACGAATGTCCAGAAATCTCAGCAAATATTTTTTCACCCAAACTGGATGATACTTTCTGGTAATGATCAGTACACGAAGGCGACTTGGTTCCCCAAATGTAGTTCTTCTATGTGGAAGCGTTCATTTCCAGTAACACTTTGAATTTTTAGGTTTCACTCTGTTTCTCCTATATTGATAGATGTATTTGGAACTCTAAATCCAACACGGTTTGTGCTAGCTTCATGAAACTTGACAAAGTAAAGTAGTTTCACGTTCTATCTCTATATTCTGTTTCCTCTTGATGTAGCCCTAAGCAGTGACTGGTGAGAAACACTTTCATGGAAAAAGGTTGCCAAACTTCCAAAAATTACGAATCTCCAGAAATCTCAGCAAATATTTTTTCACCCAAACTGGATGATACTTTCAGGTAATGATCAGTACACCTAGGTGACTTGGTTCCCCAAATTTCGTTCTTCTATGTTGAAGCGTTCATTTCCAGTAACAGTTTGAATTTTTAGGTTTCACTCTGTTTTCTCCTATATTGATACATGTATTTGGAACTCTAAATCCAACACGGTTTGTGCTAGCTTCTTGAAACTTGATACAGTAAAGTAGTTTCACGTTCTATCTCTATGTTTTGTTTCCTCTTGCTGTAGCCCTAAGCAGTGACTGGCGAGAAACACTTTCATGGAGAGGGGTTGCCAAGCATACAAAAATTACGAATCTCCAGAAATCTCAGCAAACATTTTTTCATCCAAATTGGATGATACTTTCAGGTAATGATCAGTACACTAAGCCCACTTGGTTCCCCAAATTTCGTTCTTCTATGTTGAAGCGTTCGTTTCCAGCAACAGTTTGAATTTTGGCATTTCACACTGTTTTCTCCTATATTGATAGATGTATTTGGAACTCTAAATCCAACACGGTTTGTGCTAGCTTCGTGAAACATGACACAGTAAAGTAGTTTCAAGTTCTATCTCGATGTTTTGTTTCCTCTTGATGTAGCCTTAAGCAGTGACTGGACAGAAACACTTTCATTGAAAGGGGTTGCCAAGCATACAAAAATAACGAATCTCCAGAAATCTCAGCAAATATTTTTTCACCCAAACTGGATGATACTTTCAGGTAATGATCAGTACACTAAGGCGACTTGGTTCCCCAAATGTTGTTCTTCTATGTAAAAGCGTTCATTTCCAGTAACAGTTTGAATTTTTAGGTTTCACTCTGTTTTCTCCTATATTGATACATGTATTTGGAACTCTAAATCCAACACGGTTTGTGCTAGCTTCTTGAAACTTGACACAGTAAAGTAGTTTCACGTTCTATCTCTATGTTTTGTTTCCTCTTGCTGTAGCCCTAAGCAGTGACTGGCGAGAACCACTTTCATGGAGAGGGGTTGCCAAGCTTCCAAAAATTACGAATCTCCAGAAATCTCAGCAAATATTTTTTCACCCAAACTGGATGATACTTTCAGGTAATGATCAGTACACGAAGGCGACTTGGTTCCCCAAATGTCGTTCTTCTATGTTGAAGCGTTCATTTCCTGTAACAGTTTGAATTTTTAGGTTTCACTCTGTTTTCTCCTATATTGATACATGTATTTGGAACTCTAAATCCAACACGGTTTGTGCTAGCTTCTTGAAACTTGACACAATAAAGTAGTTTCACGTTCTATCTCTATGTTTTGTTTCCTCTTGATGTAGCCCTAAGCAGTGACTGGCGAGTAACACTTTCATGGAGAGGGGTTGCCAAGCTTCCAAAAATTACGAATGTCCAGAAATCTCAGCAAATATTTTTTCACCCAAACTGGATGATACTTTCTGGTAATGATCAGTACACGAAGGCGACTTGGTTCCCCAAATGTAGTTCTTCTATGTGGAAGCGTTCATTTCCAGTAACACTTTGAATTTTTAGGTTTCACTCTGTTTCTCCTATATTGATAGATGTATTTGGAACTCTAAATCCAACACGGTTTGTGCTAGCTTCATGAAACTTGACAAAGTAAAGTAGTTTCACGTTCTATCTCTACATTCTGTTTCCTCTTGATGTAGCCCTAAGCAGTGACTGGTGAGAAACACTTTCATGGAAAAAGGTTGCCAAACTTCCAAAAATTACGAATCTCCAGAAATCTCAGCAAATATTTTTTCACCCAAACTGGATGATACCTTCAGGTAATGATCAGTACACTAAGGTGACTTGGTTCCCCAAATTTCGTTCTTCTATGTTGAAGCGTTCATTTCCAGTAACAGTTTGAATTTTTAGGTTTCACTCTGTTTTCTCCTATATTGATACATGTATTTGGAACTCTAAATCCAACACGGTTTGTGCTAGCTTCTTGAAACTTGATACAGTAAAGTAGTTTCACGTTCTATCTCTATGTTTTGTTTCCTCTTGCTGTAGCCCTAAGCAGTGACTGGCGAGAAACACTTTCATGGAGAGGGGTTGCCAAGCATACAAAAATTACGAATCTCCAGAAATCTCAGCAAATATTTTTTCACCCAAACTGGATGATACTTTCAGGTAATGATCAGTACACTAAGCCCACTTGGTTCCCCAAGTTTCGTTCTTCTATGTTGAAGCGTTCGTTTCCAGCAACAGTTTGAATTTTGGCATTTCACACTGTTTTCTCCTATATTGATAGATGTATTTGGAACTCTAAATCCAACACGGTTTGTGCTAGCGTCTTGAAACTTGACACAGTAAAGTAGTTTCCAGGTCTATCTTTATGTTTTGTTTCCTCTTGATGTAGCCCTAAGCAGTGACCTGCAAGAAACACTTTCATTGAAAGGGGTTGCCAAGCATACAAAAATTACGAATCTCCAGAAATCTCAGCAAACATTTTTTCAGCCAAATTGGATGATACTTTCAGGTAATGATCAGTACACTAAGCCCACTTGGTTCCCCAAATTTCGTTCTTCTATGTTGAAGCGTTCGTTTCCAGTAACACTTTGAATTTTGGCGTTTCACACTGTTTTCTCCTATATTGATAGATGTATTTGGAACTCTAAATCCAACACGGTTTGCGCTAGCTTCTTGAACCTTGACACAGTAAAGTAGTTTCACGTTCTATCTCTATGTTTTGTTTCCTCTTGCTGTAGCCCTAAGCAGTGACTGGCGAGAACCACTTTCATGGAGAGGGGTTGCCAAGCTTCCAAGAATTACGAATCTCCAGAAATCTCAGCAAATATTTTTTCACCCAAACTGGATGATACTTTCAGGTAATGATCAGTACACGAAGGCGACTTGGTTCCCCAAATGTCGTTCTTCTATGTTGAAGCGTTCATTTCCAGTAACAGTTTGAATTTTTAGGTTTCACTCTGTTTTCTCCTATATTGATACATGTATTTGGAACTCTAAATCCAACACGGTTTGTGCTAGCTTCTTGAAACTTGATACAGTAAAGTAGTTTCATGTTCTATCTCTATGTTTTGTTTCCTCTTGCTGTAGCCCTAAGCAGTGACTGGCGAGAACCACTTTCATGGAGAGGGGTTGCCAAGCTTCCAAAAATTACGAATCTCCAGAAATCTCAACAAATATTTTTTCACCCAAACTGGATGATACTTTCAGGTAATGATCAGTACACGAAGGCGACTTGGTTCCCCAAATGTCGTTCTTCTATGTTGAAGCGTTCATTTCCAGTAACAGTTTGAATTTTTAGGTTTCACTCTGTTTTCTCCTATATTGATAGATGATTGGAACTCTAAATCCACCACGGTTTGTGCTAGCTTCATGAAACTTGACAAAGTAAAGTAGTTTCACGTTCTATCTCCATATTCTGTTTCCTCTTGATGTAGCCCTAAGCAGTGACTGGTGAGAAACACTTTCATGGAAAAAGGTTGCCAAGCTTCCAAAAGTTACGAATCTCCAGAAATCTCAGCAAATATTTGTTCACCCAAACTGGATGATACTTTCAGGTAATGATCAGTACACGAAGGCGACTTGGTTCCCCAAATTTCGTTCTTCTATGTTGAAGCGTTCATTTCCAGTAACAGTTTGAATTTTTAGGTTTCACTCTGTTTTCTCCTATATTGATAGATGTATTTGGAACTCTAAATCCAACACGGTTTGTGCTAGCTTCTTGAAACTTGACACAGTAAAGTAGTTTCACGTTCTATCTCTAGGTTTTGTTTCCTCTTGATGTAGCCCTAAGCAGTGACTGGCGAGAAACACTTTCATGGAAAGGGGTTGCCAAGCTTCCAAAAATTACGAATCTCCAGAAATCTCAGCAAATATTTTTTCACCCAAACTGGATGATACTTTCAGGTAATGATCAGTACACTAAGGCGACTTGGTTCCCCAAATTTCGTTCTTCTATGTAAAAGCGTTCATTTCCAGTAACAGTTTGAATTTTTAGGTTTCACTCTGTTTTCTCCTATATTGATACATGTATTTGGAACTCTAAATCCAACACGGTTTGTGCTAGCTTCTTGAAACTTGATACAGTAAAGTAGTTTCACGTTCTATCTCTATGTTTTGTTTCCTCTTGCTGTAGCCCTAAGCAGTGACTGGCGAGAACCACTTTCATGGAGAGGGGTTGCCAAGCTTCCAAAAATTACGAATCTCCAAAAATCTCAACAAATATTTTTTCACCCAAACTGGATGATACTTTCAGGTAATGATCAGTACACGAAGGCGACTTGGTTCGCCAAATGTCGTTCTTCTATGTTGAAGCGTTCATTTCCAGTAACACTTTGAATTTTTAGGTTTCACTCTGTTTTCTCCTATATTGATACATGTATTTGGAACTCTAAATCCAACACGGTTTGTGCTAGCTTCTTGAAACTTGACACAGTAAAGTAGTTTCACGTTCTATCTCTAGGTTTTGTTTCCTCTTGATGTAGCCCTAAGCAGTGACTGGCGAGAAACACTTTCATGGAAAGGGGTTGCCAAGCTTCCAAAAATTACGAATCTCCAGATATCTCAGCAAATATTTTTTCACCCAAACTGGATGATACATTCAGGTAATGATCAGTACACTAAGGCGACTTGGTTCCCCAAATGTCGTTCTTCTATGTTGAAGCGTTCATTTCCAGTAACAGTTTGAATTTTTAGGTTTCACTCTGTTTTCCCCTATATTGATACATGTATTTGGAACTCTAAATCCAACACGGTTTGTGCTAGCTTCATGAAACTTGACAAAGTAAAGTAGTTTCACGTTCTATCTCTATATTCTGTTTCCTCTTGATGTAGCCCTAAGCAGTGACTGGTGAGAAACACTTTCATGGAAAAAGGTTGCCAAGCTTCCAAAAATTACGAATCTCCAGAAATCTCAGCAAATAATTTTACACCCAAACTGGATGATACTTTCAGGTAATGATCAGTACACTAAGGTGACTTGGTTCCCCAAATTTCGTTCTTCTATGTTGAAGCGTTCATTTCCAGTAACAGTTTGAATTTTTAGGTTTCACTCTGTTTTCTCCTATATTTATAGATGTATTTGGAACTCTAAATCCAACACGGTTTGTGCTAGCTTCTTGAAACTTGATACAGTAAAGTAGTTTCACGTTCTATCTCTATGTTTTGTTTCCTCTTGCTGTAGCCCTAAGCAGTGACTGGCGAGAACCACTTTCATGGAGAGGGGTTGCCAAGCATACAAAAATTACGAATCTCCAGAAATCTCAGCAAACATTTTTTCAGCCAAATTGGATGATACTTTCAGGTAATGATCAGTACACTAAGCCCACTTGGTTCCCCAAATTTCGTTCTTCTATGTTGAAGCGTTCGTTTCCAGCAACAGTTTGAATTTTGGCATTTCACACTGTTTTCTCCTATATTGATAGATGTATTTGGAACTCTAAATCCAACACGGTTTGTGCTAGCTTCTTGAAACTTGACACAGTAAAGCAGTTTCACGTTCTATCTCTATATTCTGTTTCCTCTTGATGTAGCCCTAAGCAGTGACTGGCGAGAAACACTTTCATGGAAAGGGGTTGCCAAGCTTCCAAAAGTTATGAATCTCCAGAAATCTCAGCAAATATTTTTTCACCCAAACTGGATGATACTTTCAGGTAATGATCAGTACACTAAGCCCACTTGGTTCCCCAAGTTTCGTTCTTCTATGTTGAAGCGTTCGTTTCCAGCAACAGTTTGAATTTTGGCATTTCACACTGTTTTCTCCTATATTGATAGATGTATTTGGAACTCTAAATCCAACACGGTTTGTGCTAGCTTCTTGAAACTTGACACAGTAAAGCAGTTTCACGTTCTATCTCTATATTCTGTTTCCTCTTGATGTAGCCCTAAGCAGTGACTGGTGAGAAACACTTTCATGGAAAAAGGTTGCCAAGCTTCCAAAAGTTACGAATCTCCAGAAATCTCAGCAAATATTTTTTCACCCAAACTGGATGACACTTTCAGGTAATGATCAGTACACTAAGGCGACTTGGTTCCCCAAATGTCGTTCTTCTATGTTGAAGCGTTCATTTCCTGTAACAGTTTGAATTTTTAGGTTTCACTCTGTTTTCTCCTATATTGATACATGTATTTGGAACTCTAAATCCAACACGGTTTGTGCTACCTTCTTGAAACTTGACACAGTAAAGTAGTTTCACGTTCTATCTCTATGTTTTGTTTCCTCTTGCTGTAGCCTTAAGCAGTGACTGGACAGAAACACTTTCATTGAAAGGGGTTGCCAAGCATACAAAAATAACGAATCTCCAGAAATCTCAGCAAATATTTTTTCACCCAAACTGGATGATACTTTAAGGTAATGATCAGTACACTAAGCCCACTTGGTTCCCCAAGTTTCGTTCTTCTATGTTGAAGCGTTCGTTTCCAGCAACACTTTGAATTTTGGCGTTTCACACTGTTTTCTCCTATATTGATAGATGTATTTGGAACTCTAAATCCAACACGGTTTGCGCTAGCTTCTTGAACCTTGACACAGTAAAGTAGTTTCACGTTCTATCTCTATGTTTTGTTTCCTCTTGCTGTAGCCCTAAGCAGTGACTGGCGAGAACCACTTTCATGGAGAGGGGTTGCCAAGCTTCCAAAAATTACGAATCTCCAGAAATCTCAGCAAATATTTTTTCACCCAAACTGGATGATACTTTCAGGTAATGATCAGTACACGAAGGCGACTTGGTTCCCCAAAGTTCGTTCTTCTATGTTGAAGCGTTCATTTCCTGTAACAGTTTGAATTTTTAGGTTTCACTCTGTTTTCTCCTATATTGATAGATGTATTTGGAACTCTAAATCCAACACGGTTTGTGCTAGCTTCTTGAAACTTGATACAGTAAAGTAGTTTCACGTTCTATCTCTATGTTTTGTTTCCTCTTGCTGTAGCCCTAAGCAGTGACTGGCGAGAACCACTTTCATGGAGAGGGGTTGCCAAGCTTCCAAAAATTACGAATCTCCAGAAATCTCAGCAAATATTTTTTCACCCAAACTGGATGATACTTTCAGGTAATGATCAGTACACGAAGGCGACTTGGTTCCCCAAATGTCGTTCTTCTATGTTGAAGCGTTCATTTCCAGTAACAGTTTGAATTTTTAGGTTTCACTCTGTTTTCTCCTATATTGATACATGTATTTGGAACTCTAAATCCACCACGGTTTGTGCTAGCTTCATGAAACTTGACAAAGTAAAGTAGTTTCACGTTCTATCTCCATATTCTGTTTCCTCTTGATGTAGCCCTAAGCAGTGACTGGTGAGAAACATTTTCATGGAAAAAGGTTGCCAAGCTTCCAAAAGTTACGAATCTCCAGAAATCTCAGCAAATATTTTTTCACCCAAACTGGATGATACTTTCAGGTAATGATCAGTACACGAAGGCGACTTGGTTCCCCAAATGTCGTTCTTCTATGTTGAAGCGTTCATTTCCTGTAACAGTTTGAATTTTTAGGTTTCACTCTGTTTTCTCCTATATTGATACATGTATTTGGAACTCTAAATCCAACACGGTTTGTGCTAGCTTCTTGAAACTTGACACAATAAAGTAGTTTCAAGTTCTATCTCTATGTTTTGTTTCCTCTTGATGTAGCCCTAAGCAGTGACTGGCGAGTAACACTTTCATGGAGAGGGGTTGCCAAGCTTCCAAAAATTACGAATGTCCAGAAATCTCAGCAAATATTTTTTCACCCAAACTGGATGATACTTTCTGGTAATGATCAGTACACGAAGGCGACTTGGTTCCCCAAATGTAGTTCTTCTATGTGGAAGCGTTCATTTCCAGTAACACTTTGAATTTTTAGGTTTCACTCTGTTTCTCCTATATTGATAGATGTATTTGGAACTCTAAATCCAACACGGTTTGTGCTAGCTTCATGAAACTTGACAAAGTAAAGTAGTTTCACGTTCTATCTCTATATTCTGTTTCCTCTTGATGTAGCCCTAAGCAGTGACTGGTGAGAAACACTTTCATGGAAAAAGGTTGCCAAACTTCCAAAAATTACGAATCTCCAGAAATCTCAGCAAATATTTTTTCACCCAAACTGGATGATACTTTCAGGTAATGATCAGTACACCTAGGTGACTTGGTTCCCCAAATTTCGTTCTTCTATGTTGAAGCGTTCATTTCCAGTAACAGTTTGAATTTTTAGGTTTCACTCTGTTTTCTCCTATATTGATACATGTATTTGGAACTCTAAATCCAACACGGTTTGTGCTAGCTTCTTGAAACTTGATACAGTAAAGTAGTTTCACGTTCTATCTCTATGTTTTGTTTCCTCTTGCTGTAGCCCTAAGCAGTGACTGGCGAGAAACACTTTCATGGAGAGGGGTTGCCAAGCATACAAAAATTACGAATCTCCAGAAATCTCAGCAAACATTTTTTCATCCAAATTGGATGATACTTTCAGGTAATGATCAGTACACTAAGCCCACTTGGTTCCCCAAATTTCGTTCTTCTATGTTGAAGCGTTCGTTTCCAGCAACAGTTTGAATTTTGGCATTTCACACTGTTTTCTCCTATATTGATAGATGTATTTGGAACTCTAAATCCAACACGGTTTGTGCTAGCTTCGTGAAACATGACACAGTAAAGTAGTTTCAAGTTCTATCTCGATGTTTTGTTTCCTCTTGATGTAGCCTTAAGCAGTGACTGGACAGAAACACTTTCATTGAAAGGGGTTGCCAAGCATACAAAAATAACGAATCTCCAGAAATCTCAGCAAATATTTTTTCACCCAAACTGGATGATACTTTCAGGTAATGATCAGTACACTAAGGCGACTTGGTTCCCCAAATGTCGTTCTTCTATGTAAAAGCGTTCATTTCCAGTAACAGTTTGAATTTTTAGGTTTCACTCTGTTTTCTCCTATATTGATACATGTATTTGGAACTCTAAATCCAACACGGTTTGTGCTAGCTTCTTGAAACTTGACACAGTAAAGTAGTTTCACGTTCTATCTCTATGTTTTGTTTCCTCTTGCTGTAGCCCTAAGCAGTGACTGGCGAGAACCACTTTCATGGAGAGGGGTTGCCAAGCTTCCAAAAATTACGAATCTCCAGAAATCTCAGCAAATATTTTTTCACCCAAACTGGATGATACTTTCAGGTAATGATCAGTACACGAAGGCGACTTGGTTCCCCAAATGTCGTTCTTCTATGTTGAAGCGTTCATTTCCTGTAACAGTTTGAATTTTTAGGTTTCACTCTGTTTTCTCCTATATTGATACATGTATTTGGAACTCTAAATCCAACACGGTTTGTGCTAGCTTCTTGAAACTTGACACAATAAAGTAGTTTCACGTTCTATCTCTATGTTTTGTTTCCTCTTGATGTAGCCCTAAGCAGTGACTGGCGAGTAACACTTTCATGGAGAGGGGTTGCCAAGCTTCCAAAAATTACGAATGTCCAGAAATCTCAGCAAATATTTTTTCACCCAAACTGGATGATACTTTCTGGTAATGATCAGTACACGAAGGCGACTTGGTTCCCCAAATGTAGTTCTTCTATGTGGAAGCGTTCATTTCCAGTAACACTTTGAATTTTTAGGTTTCACTCTGTTTCTCCTATATTGATAGATGTATTTGGAACTCTAAATCCAACACGGTTTGTGCTAGCTTCATGAAACTTGACAAAGTAAAGTAGTTTCACGTTCTATCTCTACATTCTGTTTCCTCTTGATGTAGCCCTAAGCAGTGACTGGTGAGAAACACTTTCATGGAAAAAGGTTGCCAAACTTCCAAAAATTACGAATCTCCAGAAATCTCAGCAAATATTTTTTCACCCAAACTGGATGATACCTTCAGGTAATGATCAGTACACTAAGGTGACTTGGTTCCCCAAATTGCGTTCTTCTATGTTGAAGCGTTCATTTCCAGTAACAGTTTGAATTTTTAGGTTTCACTCTGTTTTCTCCTATATTGATACATGTATTTGGAACTCTAAATCCAACACGGTTTGTGCTAGCTTCTTGAAACTTGATACAGTAAAGTAGTTTCACGTTCTATCTCTATGTTTTGTTTCCTCTTGCTGTAGCCCTAAGCAGTGACTGGCGAGAAACACTTTCATGGAGAGGGGTTGCCAAGCATACAAAAATTACGAATCTCCAGAAATCTCAGCAAATATTTTTTCACCCAAACTGGATGATACTTTCAGGTAATGATCAGTACACTAAGCCCACTTGGTTCCCCAAGTTTCGTTCTTCTATGTTGAAGCGTTCGTTTCCAGCAACAGTTTGAATTTTGGCATTTCACACTGTTTTCTCCTATATTGATAGATGTATTTGGAACTCTAAATCCAACACGGTTTGTGCTAGCGTCTTGAAACTTGACACAGTAAAGTAGTTTCCAGGTCTATCTTTATGTTTTGTTTCCTCTTGATGTAGCCCTAAGCAGTGACCTGCAAGAAACACTTTCATTGAAAGGGGTTGCCAAGCATACAAAAATTACGAATCTCCAGAAATCTCAGCAAACATTTTTTCAGCCAAATTGGATGATACTTTCAGGTAATGATCAGTACACTAAGCCCACTTGGTTCCCCAAATTTCGTTCTTCTATGTTGAAGCGTTCGTTTCCAGTAACACTTTGAATTTTGGCGTTTCACACTGTTTTCTCCTATATTGATAGATGTATTTGGAACTCTAAATCCAACACGGTTTGCGCTAGCTTCTTGAACCTTGACACAGTAAAGTAGTTTCACGTTCTATCTCTATGTTTTGTTTCCTCTTGCTGTAGCCCTAAGCAGTGACTGGCGAGAACCACTTTCATGGAGAGGGGTTGCCAAGCTTCCAAGAATTACGAATCTCCAGAAATCTCAGCAAATATTTTTTCACCCAAACTGGATGATACTTTCAGGTAATGATCAGTACACGAAGGCGACTTGGTTCCCCAAATGTCGTTCTTCTATGTTGAAGCGTTCATTTCCAGTAACAGTTTGAATTTTTAGGTTTCACTCTGTTTTCTCCTATATTGATACATGTATTTGGAACTCTAAATCCAACACGGTTTGTGCTAGCTTCTTGAAACTTGATACAGTAAAGTAGTTTCACGTTCTATCTCTATGTTTTGTTTCCTCTTGCTGTAGCCCTAAGCAGTGACTGGCGAGAACCACTTTCATGGAGAGGGGTTGCCAAGCTTCCAAAAATTACGAATCTCCAGAAATCTCAACAAATATTTTTTCACCCAAACTGGATGATACTTTCAGGTAATGATCAGTACACGAAGGCGACTTGGTTCCCCAAATGTCGTTCTTCTATGTTGAAGCGTTCATTTCCAGTAACAGTTTGAATTTTTAGGTTTCACTCTGTTTTCTCCTATATTGATAGATGATTGGAACTCTAAATCCACCACGGTTTGTGCTAGCTTCATGAAACTTGACAAAGTAAAGTAGTTTCACGTTCTATCTCCATATTCTGTTTCCTCTTGATGTAGCCCTAAGCAGTGACTGGTGAGAAACACTTTCATGGAAAAAGGTTGCCAAGCTTCCAAAAGTTACGAATCTCCAGAAATCTCAGCAAATATTTGTTCACCCAAACTGGATGATACTTTCAGGTAATGATCAGTACACGAAGGCGACTTGGTTCCCCAAATTTCGTTCTTCTATGTTGAAGCGTTCATTTCCAGTAACAGTTTGAATTTTTAGGTTTCACTCTGTTTTCTCCTATATTGATAGATGTATTTGGAACTCTAAATCCAACACGGTTTGTGCTAGCTTCTTGAAACTTGACACAGTAAAGTAGTTTCACGTTCTATCTCTAGGTTTTGTTTCCTCTTGATGTAGCCCTAAGCAGTGACTGGCGAGAAACACTTTCATGGAAAGGGGTTGCCAAGCTTCCAAAAATTACGAATCTCCAGAAATCTCAGCAAATATTTTTTCACCCAAACTGGATGATACTTTCAGGTAATGATCAGTACACTAAGGCGACTTGGTTCCCCAAATTTCGTTCTTCTATGTAAAAGCGTTCATTTCCAGTAACAGTTTGAATTTTTAGGTTTCACTCTGTTTTCTCCTATATTGATACATGTATTTGGAACTCTAAATCCAACACGGTTTGTGCTAGCTTCTTGAAACTTGATACAGTAAAGTAGTTTCACGTTCTATCTCTATGTTTTGTTTCCTCTTGCTGTAGCCCTAAGCAGTGACTGGCGAGAACCACTTTCATGGAGAGGGGTTGCCAAGCTTCCAAAAATTACGAATCTCCAAAAATCTCAACAAATATTTTTTCACCCAAACTGGATGATACTTTCAGGTAATGATCAGTACACGAAGGCGACTTGGTTCGCCAAATGTCGTTCTTCTATGTTGAAGCGTTCATTTCCAGTAACACTTTGAATTTTTAGGTTTCACTCTGTTTTCTCCTATATTGATACATGTATTTGGAACTCTAAATCCAACACGGTTTGTGCTAGCTTCTTGAAACTTGACACAGTAAAGTAGTTTCACGTTCTATCTCTAGGTTTTGTTTCCTCTTGATGTAGCCCTAAGCAGTGACTGGCGAGAAACACTTTCATGGAAAGGGGTTGCCAAGCTTCCAAAAATTACGAATCTCCAGATATCTCAGCAAATATTTTTTCACCCAAACTGGATGATACATTCAGGTAATGATCAGTACACTAAGGCGACTTGGTTCCCCAAATGTCGTTCTTCTATGTTGAAGCGTTCATTTCCAGTAACAGTTTGAATTTTTAGGTTTCACTCTGTTTTCTCCTATATTGATACATGTATTTGGAACTCTAAATCCAACACGGTTTGTGCTAGCTTCATGAAACTTGACAAAGTAAAGTAGTTTCACGTTCTATCTCTATATTCTGTTTCCTCTTGATGTAGCCCTAAGCAGTGACTGGTGAGAAACACTTTCATGGAAAAAGGTTGCCAAGCTTCCAAAAATTACGAATCTCCAGAAATCTCAGCAAATAATTTTACACCCAAACTGGATGATACTTTCAGGTAATGATCAGTACACTAAGGTGACTTGGTTCCCCAAATTTCGTTCTTCTATGTTGAAGCGTTCATTTCCAGTAACAGTTTGAATTTTTAGGTTTCACTCTGTTTTCTCCTATATTTATAGATGTATTTGGAACTCTAAATCCAACACGGTTTGTGCTAGCTTCTTGAAACTTGATACAGTAAAGTAGTTTCACGTTCTATCTCTATGTTTTGTTTCCTCTTGCTGTAGCCCTAAGCAGTGACTGGCGAGAACCACTTTCATGGAGAGGGGTTGCCAAGCATACAAAAATTACGAATCTCCAGAAATCTCAGCAAACATTTTTTCAGCCAAATTGGATGATACTTTCAGGTAATGATCAGTACACTAAGCCCACTTGGTTCCCCAAATTTCGTTCTTCTATGTTGAAGCGTTCGTTTCCAGCAACAGTTTGAATTTTGGCATTTCACACTGTTTTCTCCTATATTGATAGATGTATTTGGAACTCTAAATCCAACACGGTTTGTGCTAGCTTCTTGAAACTTGACACAGTAAAGCAGTTTCACGTTCTATCTCTATATTCTGTTTCCTCTTGATGTAGCCCTAAGCAGTGACTGGCGAGAAACACTTTCATGGAAAGGGGTTGCCAAGCTTCCAAAAGTTATGAATCTCCAGAAATCTCAGCAAATATTTTTTCACCCAAACTGGATGATACTTTCAGGTAATGATCAGTACACTAAGCCCACTTGGTTCCCCAAGTTTCGTTCTTCTATGTTGAAGCGTTCGTTTCCAGCAACAGTTTGAATTTTGGCATTTCACACTGTTTTCTCCTATATTGATAGATGTATTTGGAACTCTAAATCCAACACGGTTTGTGCTAGCTTTTTGAAACTTGACACAGTAAAGCAGTTTCACGTTCTATCTCTATATTCTGTTTCCTCTTGATGTAGCCCTAAGCAGTGACTGGTGAGAAACACTTTCATGGAAAAAGGTTGCCAAGCTTCCAAAAGTTACGAATCTCCAGAAATCTCAGCAAATATTTTTTCACCCAAACTGGATGATACTTTCAGGTAATGATCAGTACACTAAGGCGACTTGGTTCCCCAAATGTCGTTCTTCTATGTTGAAGCGTTCATTTCCAGTAACAGTTTGAATTTTTAGGTTTCACTCTGTTTTCTCCTATATTGATAGATGTATTTGGAACTCTAAATCCAACACGGTTTGTGCTAGCTTCTTGAAACTTGACAAAGTAAAGTAGTTTCACGTTCTATCTCTGTTTTGTTTCCTCTTGCTGTAGCCCTAAGCAGTGACTGGCGAGAACCACTTTCATGGAGAGGGGTTGCCAAGATTCCAAAAATTACGAATCTCCAAAAATCTCAGCAAATATTTTTTCACCCAAACTGGATGATACTTTCAGGTAATGATCAGTACACTAAGGCGACTTGGTTCCCCAAATGTCGTTCTTCTATGTTGAAGCGTTCATTTCCTGTAACAGTTTGAATTTTTAGGTTTCACTCTGTTTTCTCCTATATTGATAGATGTATTTGGAACTCTAAATCCAACACGGTTTGTGCTAGCTTCTTGAAACTTGACACAATAAAGTAGTTTCACGTTCTATCTCTATGTTTTGTTTCCTCTTGATGTAGCCCTAAGCAGTGACTGGCGAGAAACACTCTCATGGAAAGGGGTTGCCAAGCTTCCAAAAATTACGAATCTCCAGAAATCTCAGCAAATATTTTTTCACCCAAACTGGATGATACTTTCAGGTAATGATCAGTACACGAAGGCGACTTGGTTCCCCAAATGTCGTTCTTCTATGTTGAAGCGTTCATTTCCAGTAACAGTTTGAATTTTTAGGTTTCACTCTGTTTTCTCCTATATTGATAGATGTATTTGGAACTCTAAATCCAACACGGTTTGTGCTAGCTTCTTGAAACTTGACACAGTAAAGTAGTTTCATGTTCTATCTCTATGTTTTGTTTCCTCTTGCTGTAGCCCTAAGCAGTGACTGGCGAGAACCACTTTCATGGAGAGGGTTTGCCAAGCATACAAAAATTACGAATCTCCAGAAATCTCAGCAAACATTTTTTCAGCCAAATTGGATGATACTTTCAGGTAATGATCAGTACACTAAGCCCACTTGGTTCCCCAAATTTCGTTCTTCTATGTTGAAGCGTTCGTTTCCAGCAACAGTTTGAATTTTGGCATTTCACACTGTTTTCTCCTATATTGATAGATGTATTTGGAACTCTAAATCCAACACGGTTTGTGCTAGCTTCTTGAAACTTGACACAGTAAAGCAGTTTCACGTTCGATCTCTATATTCTGTTTCCTCTTGATGTAGCCCTAAGCAGTGACTGGCGAGAAACACTTTCATGGAAAGGGGTTGCCAAGCTTCCAAAAGTTACGAATCTCCAGAAATCTCAGCAAATATTTTTTCACCCAAACTGGATGATACTTTCAGGTAATGATCAGTACACTAAGGCGACTTGGTTCCCCAAATGTCGTTCTTCTATGTTGAAGCATTCATTTCCTGTAACAGTTTGAATTTTTAGGTTTCACTCTGTTTTCTCCTATATTGATACATGTATTTGGAACTCTAAATCCAACACGGTTTGTGCTAGCTTCTTGAAACTTGACACAATAAAGTAGTTTCACGTTCTATCTCTATGTTTTGTTTCCTCTTGATGTAGCCCTAAGCAGTGACTGGCGAGAAACACTTTCATGGAAAGGGGTTGCCAAGCTTCCAAAAATTACGAATCTCCAGAAATCTCAGCCAATATTTTTTCACCCAAACTAAATGATACTTTCAGGTAATGATCAGTACACTAAGGCGACTTGGTTCCCCAAATGTCGTTCTTCTATGTTGAAGCGTTCATTTCCTGTAACAGTTTGAATTTTTAGGTTTCACTCTGTTTTCTCCTATATTGATACATGTATTTGGAACTCTAAATCCAACACGGTTTGTGCTAGCTTCTTGAAACTTGACACAATAAAGTAGTTTCACGTTCTATCTCTATGTTTTGTTCCCTCTTGCTGTAGCCCTAAGCAGTGACTGGCGAGAACCACTTTCATGGAGAGGGGTTGCCAAGCTTCCAAAAATTACGAATCTCCAGAAATCTCAGCAAATATTTTTTCACCCAAACTGGATGATACTTTCAGGTAATGATCAGTACACTAAGGTGACTTGGTTCCCCAAATTTCGTTCTTCTATGTTGAAGCGTTCATTTCCAGTAACAGTTTGAATTTTTAGGTTTCACTCTGTTTTCTCCTATATTTATAGATGTATTTGGAACTCTAAATCCAACACGGTTTGTGCTAGCTTCTTGAAACTTGATACAGTAAAGTAGTTTCACGTTCTATCTCTATGTTTTGTTTCCTCTTGCTGTAGCCCTAAGCAGTGACTGGCGAGAACCACTTTCATGGAGAGGGGTTGCCAAGCTTCCAAAAATTACGAATCTCCAAAAATCTCAACAAATATTTTTTCACCCAAACTGGATGATACTTTCAGGTAATGATCAGTACACGAAGGCGACTTGGTTCGCCAAATGTCGTTCTTCTATGTTGAAGCGTTCATTTCCAGTAACACTTTGAATTTTTAGGTTTCACTCTGTTTTCTCCTATATTGATACATGTATTTGGAACTCTAAATCCAACACGGTTTGTGCTAGCTTCTTGAAACTTGACACAGTAAAGTAGTTTCACGTTCTATCTCTAGGTTTTGTTTCCTCTTGATGTAGCCCTAAGCAGTGACTGGCGAGAAACACTTTCATGGAAAGGGGTTGCCAAGCTTCCAAAAATTACGAATCTCCAGATATCTCAGCAAATATTTTTTCACCCAAACTGGATGATACATTCAGGTAATGATCAGTACACTAAGGCGACTTGGTTCCCCAAATGTCGTTCTTCTATGTTGAAGCGTTCATTTCCAGTAACAGTTTGAATTTTTAGGTTTCACTCTGTTTTCTCCTATATTGATACATGTATTTGGAACTCTAAATCCAACACGGTTTGTGCTAGCTTCATGAAACTTGACAATGTAAAGTAGTTTCACGTTCTATCTCTATATTCTGTTTCCTCTTGATGTAGCCCTAAGCAGTGACTGGTGAGAAACACTTTCATGGAAAAAGGTTGCCAAGCTTCCAAAAATTACGAATCTCCAGAAATCTCAGCAAATAATTTTACACCCAAACTGGATGATACTTTCAGGTAATGATCAGTACACTAAGGTGACTTGGTTCCCCAAATTTCGTTCTTCTATGTTGAAGCGTTCATTTCCAGTAACAGTTTGAATTTTTAGGTTTCACTCTGTTTTCTCCTATATTTATAGATGTATTTGGAACTCTAAATCCAACACGGTTTGTGCTAGCTTCTTGAAACTTGATACAGTAAAGTAGTTTCACGTTCTATCTCTATGTTTTGTTTCCTCTTGCTGTAGCCCTAAGCAGTGACTGGCGAGAACCACTTTCATGGAGAGGGGTTGCCAAGCATACAAAAATTACGAATCTCCAGAAATCTCAGCAAACATTTTTTCAGCCAAATTGGATGATACTTTCAGGTAATGATCAGTACACTAAGCCCACTTGGTTCCCCAAATTTCGTTCTTCTATGTTGAAGCGTTCGTTTCCAGCAACAGTTTGAATTTTGGCATTTCACACTGTTTTCTCCTATATTGATAGATGTATTTGGAACTCTAAATCCAACACGGTTTGTGCTAGCTTCTTGAAACTTGACAGAGTAAAGCAGTTTCACGTTCTATCTCTATATTCTGTTTCCTCTTGATGTAGCCCTAAGCAGTGACTGGCGAGAAACACTTTCATGGAAAGGGGTTGCCAAGCTTCCAAAAGTTATGAATCTCCAGAAATCTCAGCAAATATTTTTTCACCCAAACTGGATGATACTTTCAGGTAATGATCAGTACACTAAGCCCACTTGGTTCCCCAAGTTTCGTTCTTCTATGTTGAAGCGTTCGTTTCCAGCAACAGTTTGAATTTTGGCATTTCACACTGTTTTCTCCTATATTGATAGATGTATTTGGAACTCTAAATCCAACACGGTTTGTGCTAGCTTCTTGAAACTTGACACAGTAAAGCAGTTTCACGTTCTATCTCTATATTCTGTTTCCTCTTGATGTAGCCCTAAGCAGTGACTGGTGAGAAACACTTTCATGGAAAAAGGTTGCCAAGCTTCCAAAAGTTACGAATCTCCAGAAATCTCAGCAAATATTTTTTCACCCAAACTGGATGATACTTTCAGGTAATGATCAGTACACTAAGGCGACTTGGTTCCCCAAATGTCGTTCTTCTATGTTGAAGCGTTCATTTCCAGTAACAGTTTGAATTTTTAGGTTTCACTCTGTTTTCTCCTATATTGATAGATGTATTTGGAACTCTAAATCCAACACGGTTTGTGCTAGCTTCTTGAAACTTGACAAAGTAAAGTAGTTTCACGTTCTATCTCTGTTTTGTTTCCTCTTGCTGTAGCCCTAAGCAGTGACTGGCGAGAACCACTTTCATGGAGAGGGGTTGCCAAGATTCCAAAAATTACGAATCTCCAAAAATCTCAGCAAATATTTTTTCACCCAAACTGGATGATACTTTCAGGTAATGATCAGTACACTAAGGCGACTTGGTTCCCCAAATGTCGTTCTTCTATGTTGAAGCGTTCATTTCCTGTAACAGTTTGAATTTTTAGGTTTCACTCTGTTTTCTCCTATATTGATAGATGTATTTGGAACTCTAAATCCAACACGGTTTGTGCTAGCTTCTTGAAACTTGACACAATAAAGTAGTTTCACGTTCTATCTCTATGTTTTGTTTCCTCTTGATGTAGCCCTAAGCAGTGACTGGCGAGAAACACTCTCATGGAAAGGGGTTGCCAAGCTTCCAAAAATTACGAATCTCCAGAAATCTCAGCAAATATTTTTTCACCCAAACTGGATGATACTTTCAGGTAATGATCAGTACACGAAGGCGACTTGGTTCCCCAAATGTCGTTCTTCTATGTTGAAGCGTTCATTTCCAGTAACAGTTTGAATTTTTAGGTTTCACTCTGTTTTCTCCTATATTGATAGATGTATTTGGAACTCTAAATCCAACACGGTTTGTGCTAGCTTCTTGAAACTTGACACAGTAAAGTAGTTTCATGTTCTATCTCTATGTTTTGTTTCCTCTTGCTGTAGCCCTAAGCAGTGACTGGCGAGAACCACTTTCATGGAGAGGGTTTGCCAAGCATACAAAAATTACGAATCTCCAGAAATCTCAGCAAACATTTTTTCAGCCAAATTGGATGATACTTTCAGGTAATGATCAGTACACTAAGCCCACTTGGTTCCCCAAATTTCGTTCTTCTATGTTGAAGCGTTCGTTTCCAGCAACAGTTTGAATTTTGGCATTTCACACTGTTTTCTCCTATATTGATAGATGTATTTGGAACTCTAAATCCAACACGGTTTGTGCTAGCTTCTTGAAACTTGACACAGTAAAGCAGTTTCACGTTCGATCTCTATATTCTGTTTCCTCTTGATGTAGCCCTAAGCAGTGACTGGCGAGAAACACTTTCATGGAAAGGGGTTGCCAAGCTTCCAAAAGTTACGAATCTCCAGAAATCTCAGCAAATATTTTTTCACCCAAACTGGATGATACTTTCAGGTAATGATCAGTACACTAAGGCGACTTGGTTCCCCAAATGTCGTTCTTCTATGTTGAAGCATTCATTTCCTGTAACAGTTTGAATTTTTAGGTTTCACTCTGTTTTCTCCTATATTGATACATGTATTTGGAACTCTAAATCCAACACGGTTTGTGCTAGCTTCTTGAAACTTGACACAATAAAGTAGTTTCACGTTCTATCTCTATGTTTTGTTTCCTCTTGATGTAGCCCTAAGCAGTGACTGGCGAGAAACACTTTCATGGAAAGGGGTTGCCAAGCTTCCAAAAATTACGAATCTCCAGAAATCTCAGCCAATATTTTTTCACCCAAACTAAATGATACTTTCAGGTAATGATCAGTACACTAAGGCGACTTGGTTCCCCAAATGTCGTTCTTCTATGTTGAAGCGTTCATTTCCTGTAACAGTTTGAATTTTTAGGTTTCACTCTGTTTTCTCCTATATTGATACATGTATTTGGAACTCTAAATCCAACACGGTTTGTGCTAGCTTCTTGAAACTTGACACAATAAAGTAGTTTCACGTTCTATCTCTATGTTTTGTTCCCTCTTGCTGTAGCCCTAAGCAGTGACTGGCGAGAACCACTTTCATGGAGAGGGGTTGCCAAGCTTCCAAAAATTACGAATCTCCAGAAATCTCAGCAAATATTTTTTCACCCAAACTGGATGATACTTTCAGGTAATGATCAGTACACTAAGGTGACTTGGTTCCCCAAATTTCGTTCTTCTATGTTGAAGCGTTCATTTCCAGTAACAGTTTGAATTTTTAGGTTTCACTCTGTTTTCTCCTATATTTATAGATGTATTTGGAACTCTAAATCCAACACGGTTTGTGCTAGCTTCTTGAAACTTGATACAGTAAAGTAGTTTCACGTTCTATCTCTATGTTTTGTTTCCTCTTGCTGTAGCCCTAAGCAGTGACTGGCGAGAACCACTTTCATGGAGAGGGGTTGCCAAGCATACAAAAATTACGAATCTCCAGAAATCTCAGCAAACATTTTTTCAGCCAAATTGGATGATACTTTCAGGTAATGATCAGTACACTAAGCCCACTTGGTTCCCCAAATTTCGTTCTTCTATGTTGAAGCGTTCGTTTCCAGCAACAGTTTGAATTTTGGCATTTCACACTGTTTTCTCCTATATTGATAGATGTATTTGGAACTCTAAATCCAACACGGTTTGTGCTAGCTTCTTGAAACTTGACACAGTAAAGCAGTTTCACGTTCTATCTCTATATTCTGTTTCCTCTTGATGTAGCCCTAAGCAGTGACTGGTGAGAAACACTTTCATGGAAAAAGGTTGCCAAGCTTCCAAAAATTACGAATCTCCAGAAATCTCAGCAAATAATTTTACACCCAAACTGGATGATACTTTCAGGTAATGATCAGTACACTAAGGTGACTTGGTTCCCCAAATTTCGTTCTTCTATGTTGAAGCGTTCATTTCCAGTAACAGTTTGAATTTTTAGGTTTCACTCTGTTTTCTCCTATATTGATAGATGTATTTGGAACTCTAAATCCAACACGGTTTGTGCTAGCTTCTTGAAACTTGACACAGTAAAGTAGTTTCATGTTCTATCTCTATGTTTTGTTTCCTCTTGCTGTAGCCCTAAGCAGTGACTGGCGAGAACCACTTTCATGGAGAGGGTTTGCCAAGCATACAAAAATTACGAATCTCCAGAAATCTCAGCAAACATTTTTTCAGCCAAATTGGATGATACTTTCAGGTAATGATCAGTACACTAAGCCCACTTGGTTCCCCAAATTTCGTTCTTCTATGTTGAAGCGTTCGTTTCCAGCAACAGTTTGAATTTTGGCATTTCACACTGTTTTCTCCTATATTGATAGATGTATTTGGAACTCTAAATCCAACACGGTTTGTGCTAGCTTCTTGAAACTTGACACAGTAAAGCAGTTTCACGTTCGATCTCTATATTCTGTTTCCTCTTGATGTAGCCCTAAGCAGTGACTGGCGAGAAACACTTTCATGGAAAGGGGTTGCCAAGCTTCCAAAAGTTACGAATCTCCAGAAATCTCAGCAAATATTTTTTCACCCAAACTGGATGATACTTTCAGGTAATGATCAGTACACTAAGGCGACTTGGTTCCCCAAATGTCGTTCTTCTATGTTGAAGCATTCATTTCCTGTAACAGTTTGAATTTTTAGGTTTCACTCTGTTTTCTCCTATATTGATACATGTATTTGGAACTCTAAATCCAACACGGTTTGTGCTAGCTTCTTGAAACTTGACACAATAAAGTAGTTTCACGTTCTATCTCTATGTTTTGTTTCCTCTTGATGTAGCCCTAAGCAGTGACTGGCGAGAAACACTTTCATGGAAAGGGGTTGCCAAGCTTCCAAAAATTACGAATCTCCAGAAATCTCAGCCAATATTTTTTCACCCAAACTAAATGATACTTTCAGGTAATGATCAGTACACTAAGGCGACTTGGTTCCCCAAATGTCGTTCTTCTATGTTGAAGCGTTCATTTCCTGTAACAGTTTGAATTTTTAGGTTTCACTCTGTTTTCTCCTATATTGATACATGTATTTGGAACTCTAAATCCAACACGGTTTGTGCTAGCTTCTTGAAACTTGACACAATAAAGTAGTTTCACGTTCTATCTCTATGTTTTGTTCCCTCTTGCTGTAGCCCTAAGCAGTGACTGGCGAGAACCACTTTCATGGAGAGGGGTTGCCAAGCTTCCAAAAATTACGAATCTCCAGAAATCTCAGCAAATATTTTTTCACCCAAACTGGATGATACTTTCAGGTAATGATCAGTACACTAAGGTGACTTGGTTCCCCAAATTTCGTTCTTCTATGTTGAAGCGTTCATTTCCAGTAACAGTTTGAATTTTTAGGTTTCACTCTGTTTTCTCCTATATTTATAGATGTATTTGGAACTCTAAATCCAACACGGTTTGTGCTAGCTTCTTGAAACTTGATACAGTAAAGTAGTTTCACGTTCTATCTCTATGTTTTGTTTCCTCTTGCTGTAGCCCTAAGCAGTGACTGGCGAGAACCACTTTCATGGAGAGGGGTTGCCAAGCTTCCAAAAATTACGAATCTCCAAAAATCTCAACAAATATTTTTTCACCCAAACTGGATGATACTTTCAGGTAATGATCAGTACACGAAGGCGACTTGGTTCGCCAAATGTCGTTCTTCTATGTTGAAGCGTTCATTTCCAGTAACACTTTGAATTTTTAGGTTTCACTCTGTTTTCTCCTATATTGATACATGTATTTGGAACTCTAAATCCAACACGGTTTGTGCTAGCTTCTTGAAACTTGACACAGTAAAGTAGTTTCACGTTCTATCTCTAGGTTTTGTTTCCTCTTGATGTAGCCCTAAGCAGTGACTGGCGAGAAACACTTTCATGGAAAGGGGTTGCCAAGCTTCCAAAAATTACGAATCTCCAGATATCTCAGCAAATATTTTTTCACCCAAACTGGATGATACATTCAGGTAATGATCAGTACACTAAGGCGACTTGGTTCCCCAAATGTCGTTCTTCTATGTTGAAGCGTTCATTTCCAGTAACAGTTTGAATTTTTAGGTTTCACTCTGTTTTCTCCTATATTGATACATGTATTTGGAACTCTAAATCCAACACGGTTTGTGCTAGCTTCATGAAACTTGACAATGTAAAGTAGTTTCACGTTCTATCTCTATATTCTGTTTCCTCTTGATGTAGCCCTAACCAGTGACTGGTGAGAAACACTTTCATGGAAAAAGGTTGCCAAGCTTCCAAAAATTACGAATCTCCAGAAATCTCAGCAAATAATTTTACACCCAAACTGGATGATACTTTCAGGTAATGATCAGTACACTAAGGTGACTTGGTTCCCCAAATTTCGTTCTTCTATGTTGAAGCGTTCATTTCCAGTAACAGTTTGAATTTTTAGGTTTCACTCTGTTTTCTCCTATATTTATAGATGTATTTGGAACTCTAAATCCAACACGGTTTGTGCTAGCTTCTTGAAACTTGATACAGTAAAGTAGTTTCACGTTCTATCTCTATGTTTTGTTTCCTCTTGCTGTAGCCCTAAGCAGTGACTGGCGAGAACCACTTTCATGGAGAGGGGTTGCCAAGCATACAAAAATTACGAATCTCCAGAAATCTCAGCAAACATTTTTTCAGCCAAATTGGATGATACTTTCAGGTAATGATCAGTACACTAAGCCCACTTGGTTCCCCAAATTTCGTTCTTCTATGTTGAAGCGTTCGTTTCCAGCAACAGTTTGAATTTTGGCATTTCACACTGTTTTCTCCTATATTGATAGATGTATTTGGAACTCTAAATCCAACACGGTTTGTGCTAGCTTCTTGAAACTTGACACAGTAAAGCAGTTTCACGTTCTATCTCTATATTCTGTTTCCTCTTGATGTAGCCCTAAGCAGTGACTGGCGAGAAACACTTTCATGGAAAGGGGTTGCCAAGCTTCCAAAAGTTATGAATCTCCAGAAATCTCAGCAAATATTTTTTCACCCAAACTGGATGATACTTTCAGGTAATGATCAGTACACTAAGCCCACTTGGTTCCCCAAGTTTCGTTCTTCTATGTTGAAGCGTTCGTTTCCAGCAACAGTTTGAATTTTGGCATTTCACACTGTTTTCTCCTATATTGATAGATGTATTTGGAACTCTAAATCCAACACGGTTTGTGCTAGCTTCTTGAAACTTGACACAGTAAAGCAGTTTCACGTTCTATCTCTATATTCTGTTTCCTCTTGATGTAGCCCTAAGCAGTGACTGGTGAGAAACACTTTCATGGAAAAAGGTTGCCAAGCTTCCAAAAGTTACGAATCTCCAGAAATCTCAGCAAATATTTTTTCACCCAAACTGGATGATACTTTCAGGTAATGATCAGTACACTAAGGCGACTTGGTTCCCCAAATGTCGTTCTTCTATGTTGAAGCGTTCATTTCCAGTAACAGTTTGAATTTTTAGGTTTCACTCTGTTTTCTCCTATATTGATAGATGTATTTGGAACTCTAAATCCAACACGGTTTGTGCTAGCTTCTTGAAACTTGACAAAGTAAAGTAGTTTCACGTTCTATCTCTGTTTTGTTTCCTCTTGCTGTAGCCCTAAGCAGTGACTGGCGAGAACCACTTTCATGGAGAGGGGTTGCCAAGATTCCAAAAATTACGAATCTCCAAAAATCTCAGCAAATATTTTTTCACCCAAACTGGATGATACTTTCAGGTAATGATCAGTACACTAAGGCGACTTGGTTCCCCAAATGTCGTTCTTCTATGTTGAAGCGTTCATTTCCTGTAACAGTTTGAATTTTTAGGTTTCACTCTGTTTTCTCCTATATTGATAGATGTATTTGGAACTCTAAATCCAACACGGTTTGTGCTAGCTTCTTGAAACTTGACACAATAAAGTAGTTTCACGTTCTATCTCTATGTTTTGTTTCCTCTTGATGTAGCCCTAAGCAGTGACTGGCGAGAAACACTCTCATGGAAAGGGGTTGCCAAGCTTCCAAAAATTACGAATCTCCAGAAATCTCAGCAAATATTTTTTCACCCAAACTGGATGATACTTTCAGGTAATGATCAGTACACGAAGGCGACTTGGTTCCCCAAATGTCGTTCTTCTATGTTGAAGCGTTCATTTCCAGTAACAGTTTGAATTTTTAGGTTTCACTCTGTTTTCTCCTATATTGATAGATGTATTTGGAACTCTAAATCCAACACGGTTTGTGCTAGCTTCTTGAAACTTGACACAGTAAAGTAGTTTCATGTTCTATCTCTATGTTTTGTTTCCTCTTGCTGTAGCCCTAAGCAGTGACTGGCGAGAACCACTTTCATGGAGAGGGTTTGCCAAGCATACAAAAATTACGAATCTCCAGAAATCTCAGCAAACATTTTTTCAGCCAAATTGGATGATACTTTCAGGTAATGATCAGTACACTAAGCCCACTTGGTTCCCCAAATTTCGTTCTTCTATGTTGAAGCGTTCGTTTCCAGCAACAGTTTGAATTTTGGCATTTCACACTGTTTTCTCCTATATTGATAGATGTATTTGGAACTCTAAATCCAACACGGTTTGTGCTAGCTTCTTGAAACTTGACACAGTAAAGCAGTTTCACGTTCGATCTCTATATTCTGTTTCCTCTTGATGTAGCCCTAAGCAGTGACTGGCGAGAAACACTTTCATGGAAAGGGGTTGCCAAGCTTCCAAAAGTTACGAATCTCCAGAAATCTCAGCAAATATTTTTTCACCCAAACTGGATGATACTTTCAGGTAATGATCAGTACACTAAGGCGACTTGGTTCCCCAAATGTCGTTCTTCTATGTTGAAGCATTCATTTCCTGTAACAGTTTGAATTTTTAGGTTTCACTCTGTTTTCTCCTATATTGATACATGTATTTGGAACTCTAAATCCAACACGGTTTGTGCTAGCTTCTTGAAACTTGACACAATAAAGTAGTTTCACGTTCTATCTCTATGTTTTGTTTCCTCTTGATGTAGCCCTAAGCAGTGACTGGCGAGAAACACTTTCATGGAAAGGGGTTGCCAAGCTTCCAAAAATTACGAATCTCCAGAAATCTCAGCCAATATTTTTTCACCCAAACTAAATGATACTTTCAGGTAATGATCAGTACACTAAGGCGACTTGGTTCCCCAAATGTCGTTCTTCTATGTTGAAGCGTTCATTTCCTGTAACAGTTTGAATTTTTAGGTTTCACTCTGTTTTCTCCTATATTGATACATGTATTTGGAACTCTAAATCCAACACGGTTTGTGCTAGCTTCTTGAAACTTGACACAATAAAGTAGTTTCACGTTCTATCTCTATGTTTTGTTCCCTCTTGCTGTAGCCCTAAGCAGTGACTGGCGAGAACCACTTTCATGGAGAGGGGTTGCCAAGCTTCCAAAAATTACGAATCTCCAGAAATCTCAGCAAATATTTTTTCACCCAAACTGGATGATACTTTCAGGTAATGATCAGTACACTAAGGTGACTTGGTTCCCCAAATTTCGTTCTTCTATGTTGAAGCGTTCATTTCCAGTAACAGTTTGAATTTTTAGGTTTCACTCTGTTTTCTCCTATATTTATAGATGTATTTGGAACTCTAAATCCAACACGGTTTGTGCTAGCTTCTTGAAACTTGATACAGTAAAGTAGTTTCACGTTCTATCTCTATGTTTTGTTTCCTCTTGCTGTAGCCCTAAGCAGTGACTGGCGAGAACCACTTTCATGGAGAGGGGTTGCCAAGCTTCCAAAAATTACGAATCTCCAAAAATCTCAACAAATATTTTTTCACCCAAACTGGATGATACTTTCAGGTAATGATCAGTACACGAAGGCGACTTGGTTCGCCAAATGTCGTTCTTCTATGTTGAAGCGTTCATTTCCAGTAACACTTTGAATTTTTAGGTTTCACTCTGTTTTCTCCTATATTGATACATGTATTTGGAACTCTAAATCCAACACGGTTTGTGCTAGCTTCTTGAAACTTGACACAGTAAAGTAGTTTCACGTTCTATCTCTAGGTTTTGTTTCCTCTTGATGTAGCCCTAAGCAGTGACTGGCGAGAAACACTTTCATGGAAAGGGGTTGCCAAGCTTCCAAAAATTACGAATCTCCAGATATCTCAGCAAATATTTTTTCACCCAAACTGGATGATACATTCAGGTAATGATCAGTACACTAAGGCGACTTGGTTCCCCAAATGTCGTTCTTCTATGTTGAAGCGTTCATTTCCAGTAACAGTTTGAATTTTTAGGTTTCACTCTGTTTTCTCCTATATTGATACATGTATTTGGAACTCTAAATCCAACACGGTTTGTGCTAGCTTCATGAAACTTGACAAAGTAAAGTAGTTTCACGTTCTATCTCTATATTCTGTTTCCTCTTGATGTAGCCCTAAGCAGTGACTGGTGAGAAACACTTTCATGGAAAAAGGTTGCCAAGCTTCCAAAAATTACGAATCTCCAGAAATCTCAGCAAATAATTTTACACCCAAACTGGATGATACTTTCAGGTAATGATCAGTACACTAAGGTGACTTGGTTCCCCAAATTTCGTTCTTCTATGTTGAAGCGTTCATTTCCAGTAACAGTTTGAATTTTTAGGTTTCACTCTGTTTTCTCCTATATTTATAGATGTATTTGGAACTCTAAATCCAACACGGTTTGTGCTAGCTTCTTGAAACTTGATACAGTAAAGTAGTTTCACGTTCTATCTCTATGTTTTGTTTCCTCTTGCTGTAGCCCTAAGCAGTGACTGGCGAGAACCACTTTCATGGAGAGGGGTTGCCAAGCATACAAAAATTACGAATCTCCAGAAATCTCAGCAAACATTTTTTCAGCCAAATTGGATGATACTTTCAGGTAATGATCAGTACACTAAGCCCACTTGGTTCCCCAAATTTCGTTCTTCTATGTTGAAGCGTTCGTTTCCAGCAACAGTTTGAATTTTGGCATTTCACACTGTTTTCTCCTATATTGATAGATGTATTTGGAACTCTAAATCCAACACGGTTTGTGCTAGCTTCTTGAAACTTGACACAGTAAAGCAGTTTCACGTTCTATCTCTATATTCTGTTTCCTCTTGATGTAGCCCTAAGCAGTGACTGGCGAGAAACACTTTCATGGAAAGGGGTTGCCAAGCTTCCAAAAGTTATGAATCTCCAGAAATCTCAGCAAATATTTTTTCACCCAAACTGGATGATACTTTCAGGTAATGATCAGTACACTAAGCCCACTTGGTTCCCCAAGTTTCGTTCTTCTATGTTGAAGCGTTCGTTTCCAGCAACAGTTTGAATTTTGGCATTTCACACTGTTTTCTCCTATATTGATAGATGTATTTGGAACTCTAAATCCAACACGGTTTGTGCTAGCTTCTTGAAACTTGACACAGTAAAGCAGTTTCACGTTCTATCTCTATATTCTGTTTCCTCTTGATGTAGCCCTAAGCAGTGACTGGTGAGAAACACTTTCATGGAAAAAGGTTGCCAAGCTTCCAAAAGTTACGAATCTCCAGAAATCTCAGCAAATATTTTTTCACCCAAACTGGATGATACTTTCAGGTAATGATCAGTACACTAAGGCGACTTGGTTCCCCAAATGTCGTTCTTCTATGTTGAAGCGTTCATTTCCAGTAACAGTTTGAATTTTTAGGTTTCACTCTGTTTTCTCCTATATTGATAGATGTATTTGGAACTCTAAATCCAACACGGTTTGTGCTAGCTTCTTGAAACTTGACAAAGTAAAGTAGTTTCACGTTCTATCTCTGTTTTGTTTCCTCTTGCTGTAGCCCTAAGCAGTGACTGGCGAGAACCACTTTCATGGAGAGGGTTTGCCAAGCATACAAAAATTACGAATCTCCAGAAATCTCAGCAAACATTTTTTCAGCCAAATTGGATGATACTTTCAGGTAATGATCAGTACACTAAGCCCACTTGGTTCCCCAAATTTCGTTCTTCTATGTTGAAGCGTTCGTTTCCAGCAACAGTTTGAATTTTGGCATTTCACACTGTTTTCTCCTATATTGATAGATGTATTTGGAACTCTAAATCCAACACGGTTTGTGCTAGCTTCTTGAAACTTGACACAGTAAAGCAGTTTCACGTTCGATCTCTATATTCTGTTTCCTCTTGATGTAGCCCTAAGCAGTGACTGGCGAGAAACACTTTCATGGAAAGGGGTTGCCAAGCTTCCAAAAGTTACGAATCTCCAGAAATCTCAGCAAATATTTTTTCACCCAAACTGGATGATACTTTCAGGTAATGATCAGTACACTAAGGCGACTTGGTTCCCCAAATGTCGTTCTTCTATGTTGAAGCATTCATTTCCTGTAACAGTTTGAATTTTTAGGTTTCACTCTGTTTTCTCCTATATTGATACATGTATTTGGAACTCTAAATCCAACACGGTTTGTGCTAGCTTCTTGAAACTTGACACAATAAAGTAGTTTCACGTTCTATCTCTATGTTTTGTTTCCTCTTGATGTAGCCCTAAGCAGTGACTGGCGAGAAACACTTTCATGGAAAGGGGTTGCCAAGCTTCCAAAAATTACGAATCTCCAGAAATCTCAGCCAATATTTTTTCACCCAAACTAAATGATACTTTCAGGTAATGATCAGTACACTAAGGCGACTTGGTTCCCCAAATGTCGTTCTTCTATGTTGAAGCGTTCATTTCCTGTAACAGTTTGAATTTTTAGGTTTCACTCTGTTTTCTCCTATATTGATACATGTATTTGGAACTCTAAATCCAACACGGTTTGTGCTAGCTTCTTGAAACTTGACACAATAAAGTAGTTTCACGTTCTATCTCTATGTTTTGTTCCCTCTTGCTGTAGCCCTAAGCAGTGACTGGCGAGAACCACTTTCATGGAGAGGGGTTGCCAAGCTTCCAAAAATTACGAATCTCCAGAAATCTCAGCAAATATTTTTTCACCCAAACTGGATGATACTTTCAGGTAATGATCAGTACACTAAGGTGACTTGGTTCCCCAAATTTCGTTCTTCTATGTTGAAGCGTTCATTTCCAGTAACAGTTTGAATTTTTAGGTTTCACTCTGTTTTCTCCTATATTTATAGATGTATTTGGAACTCTAAATCCAACACGGTTTGTGCTAGCTTCTTGAAACTTGATACAGTAAAGTAGTTTCACGTTCTATCTCTATGTTTTGTTTCCTCTTGCTGTAGCCCTAAGCAGTGACTGGCGAGAACCACTTTCATGGAGAGGGGTTGCCAAGCTTCCAAAAATTACGAATCTCCAAAAATCTCAACAAATATTTTTTCACCCAAACTGGATGATACTTTCAGGTAATGATCAGTACACGAAGGCGACTTGGTTCGCCAAATGTCGTTCTTCTATGTTGAAGCGTTCATTTCCAGTAACACTTTGAATTTTTAGGTTTCACTCTGTTTTCTCCTATATTGATACATGTATTTGGAACTCTAAATCCAACACGGTTTGTGCTAGCTTCTTGAAACTTGACACAGTAAAGTAGTTTCACGTTCTATCTCTAGGTTTTGTTTCCTCTTGATGTAGCCCTAAGCAGTGACTGGCGAGAAACACTTTCATGGAAAGGGGTTGCCAAGCTTCCAAAAATTACGAATCTCCAGATATCTCAGCAAATATTTTTTCACCCAAACTGGATGATACATTCAGGTAATGATCAGTACACTAAGGCGACTTGGTTCCCCAAATGTCGTTCTTCTATGTTGAAGCGTTCATTTCCAGTAACAGTTTGAATTTTTAGGTTTCACTCTGTTTTCTCCTATATTGATACATGTATTTGGAACTCTAAATCCAACACGGTTTGTGCTAGCTTCATGAAACTTGACAATGTAAAGTAGTTTCACGTTCTATCTCTATATTCTGTTTCCTCTTGATGTAGCCCTAACCAGTGACTGGTGAGAAACACTTTCATGGAAAAAGGTTGCCAAGCTTCCAAAAATTACGAATCTCCAGAAATCTCAGCAAATAATTTTACACCCAAACTGGATGATACTTTCAGGTAATGATCAGTACACTAAGGTGACTTGGTTCCCCAAATTTCGTTCTTCTATGTTGAAGCGTTCATTTCCAGTAACAGTTTGAATTTTTAGGTTTCACTCTGTTTTCTCCTATATTTATAGATGTATTTGGAACTCTAAATCCAACACGGTTTGTGCTAGCTTCTTGAAACTTGATACAGTAAAGTAGTTTCACGTTCTATCTCTATGTTTTGTTTCCTCTTGCTGTAGCCCTAAGCAGTGACTGGCGAGAACCACTTTCATGGAGAGGGGTTGCCAAGCATACAAAAATTACGAATCTCCAGAAATCTCAGCAAACATTTTTTCAGCCAAATTGGATGATACTTTCAGGTAATGATCAGTACACTAAGCCCACTTGGTTCCCCAAATTTCGTTCTTCTATGTTGAAGCGTTCGTTTCCAGCAACAGTTTGAATTTTGGCATTTCACACTGTTTTCTCCTATATTGATAGATGTATTTGGAACTCTAAATCCAACACGGTTTGTGCTAGCTTCTTGAAACTTGACACAGTAAAGCAGTTTCACGTTCTATCTCTATATTCTGTTTCCTCTTGATGTAGCCCTAAGCAGTGACTGGCGAGAAACACTTTCATGGAAAGGGGTTGCCAAGCTTCCAAAAGTTATGAATCTCCAGAAATCTCAGCAAATATTTTTTCACCCAAACTGGATGATACTTTCAGGTAATGATCAGTACACTAAGCCCACTTGGTTCCCCAAGTTTCGTTCTTCTATGTTGAAGCGTTCGTTTCCAGCAACAGTTTGAATTTTGGCATTTCACACTGTTTTCTCCTATATTGATAGATGTATTTGGAACTCTAAATCCAACACGGTTTGTGCTAGCTTCTTGAAACTTGACACAGTAAAGCAGTTTCACGTTCTATCTCTATATTCTGTTTCCTCTTGATGTAGCCCTAAGCAGTGACTGGTGAGAAACACTTTCATGGAAAAAGGTTGCCAAGCTTCCAAAAGTTACGAATCTCCAGAAATCTCAGCAAATATTTTTTCACCCAAACTGGATGATACTTTCAGGTAATGATCAGTACACTAAGGCGACTTGGTTCCCCAAATGTCGTTCTTCTATGTTGAAGCGTTCATTTCCAGTAACAGTTTGAATTTTTAGGTTTCACTCTGTTTTCTCCTATATTGATAGATGTATTTGGAACTCTAAATCCAACACGGTTTGTGCTAGCTTCTTGAAACTTGACAAAGTAAAGTAGTTTCACGTTCTATCTCTGTTTTGTTTCCTCTTGCTGTAGCCCTAAGCAGTGACTGGCGAGAACCACTTTCATGGAGAGGGGTTGCCAAGATTCCAAAAATTACGAATCTCCAAAAATCTCAGCAAATATTTTTTCACCCAAACTGGATGATACTTTCAGGTAATGATCAGTACACTAAGGCGACTTGGTTCCCCAAATGTCGTTCTTCTATGTTGAAGCGTTCATTTCCTGTAACAGTTTGAATTTTTAGGTTTCACTCTGTTTTCTCCTATATTGATAGATGTATTTGGAACTCTAAATCCAACACGGTTTGTGCTAGCTTCTTGAAACTTGACACAATAAAGTAGTTTCACGTTCTATCTCTATGTTTTGTTTCCTCTTGATGTAGCCCTAAGCAGTGACTGGCGAGAAACACTCTCATGGAAAGGGGTTGCCAAGCTTCCAAAAATTACGAATCTCCAGAAATCTCAGCAAATATTTTTTCACCCAAACTGGATGATACTTTCAGGTAATGATCAGTACACGAAGGCGACTTGGTTCCCCAAATGTCGTTCTTCTATGTTGAAGCGTTCATTTCCAGTAACAGTTTGAATTTTTAGGTTTCACTCTGTTTTCTCCTATATTGATAGATGTATTTGGAACTCTAAATCCAACACGGTTTGTGCTAGCTTCTTGAAACTTGACACAGTAAAGTAGTTTCATGTTCTATCTCTATGTTTTGTTTCCTCTTGCTGTAGCCCTAAGCAGTGACTGGCGAGAACCACTTTCATGGAGAGGGTTTGCCAAGCATACAAAAATTACGAATCTCCAGAAATCTCAGCAAACATTTTTTCAGCCAAATTGGATGATACTTTCAGGTAATGATCAGTACACTAAGCCCACTTGGTTCCCCAAATTTCGTTCTTCTATGTTGAAGCGTTCGTTTCCAGCAACAGTTTGAATTTTGGCATTTCACACTGTTTTCTCCTATATTGATAGATGTATTTGGAACTCTAAATCCAACACGGTTTGTGCTAGCTTCTTGAAACTTGACACAGTAAAGCAGTTTCACGTTCGATCTCTATATTCTGTTTCCTCTTGATGTAGCCCTAAGCAGTGACTGGCGAGAAACACTTTCATGGAAAGGGGTTGCCAAGCTTCCAAAAGTTACGAATCTCCAGAAATCTCAGCAAATATTTTTTCACCCAAACTGGATGATACTTTCAGGTAATGATCAGTACACTAAGGCGACTTGGTTCCCCAAATGTCGTTCTTCTATGTTGAAGCATTCATTTCCTGTAACAGTTTGAATTTTTAGGTTTCACTCTGTTTTCTCCTATATTGATACATGTATTTGGAACTCTAAATCCAACACGGTTTGTGCTAGCTTCTTGAAACTTGACACAATAAAGTAGTTTCACGTTCTATCTCTATGTTTTGTTTCCTCTTGATGTAGCCCTAAGCAGTGACTGGCGAGAAACACTTTCATGGAAAGGGGTTGCCAAGCTTCCAAAAATTACGAATCTCCAGAAATCTCAGCCAATATTTTTTCACCCAAACTAAATGATACTTTCAGGTAATGATCAGTACACTAAGGCGACTTGGTTCCCCAAATGTCGTTCTTCTATGTTGAAGCGTTCATTTCCTGTAACAGTTTGAATTTTTAGGTTTCACTCTGTTTTCTCCTATATTGATACATGTATTTGGAACTCTAAATCCAACACGGTTTGTGCTAGCTTCTTGAAACTTGACACAATAAAGTAGTTTCACGTTCTATCTCTATGTTTTGTTCCCTCTTGCTGTAGCCCTAAGCAGTGACTGGCGAGAACCACTTTCATGGAGAGGGGTTGCCAAGCTTCCAAAAATTACGAATCTCCAGAAATCTCAGCAAATATTTTTTCACCCAAACTGGATGATACTTTCAGGTAATGATCAGTACACTAAGGTGACTTGGTTCCCCAAATTTCGTTCTTCTATGTTGAAGCGTTCATTTCCAGTAACAGTTTGAATTTTTAGGTTTCACTCTGTTTTCTCCTATATTTATAGATGTATTTGGAACTCTAAATCCAACACGGTTTGTGCTAGCTTCTTGAAACTTGATACAGTAAAGTAGTTTCACGTTCTATCTCTATGTTTTGTTTCCTCTTGCTGTAGCCCTAAGCAGTGACTGGCGAGAACCACTTTCATGGAGAGGGGTTGCCAAGCTTCCAAAAATTACGAATCTCCAAAAATCTCAACAAATATTTTTTCACCCAAACTGGATGATACTTTCAGGTAATGATCAGTACACGAAGGCGACTTGGTTCGCCAAATGTCGTTCTTCTATGTTGAAGCGTTCATTTCCAGTAACACTTTGAATTTTTAGGTTTCACTCTGTTTTCTCCTATATTGATACATGTATTTGGAACTCTAAATCCAACACGGTTTGTGCTAGCTTCTTGAAACTTGACACAGTAAAGTAGTTTCACGTTCTATCTCTAGGTTTTGTTTCCTCTTGATGTAGCCCTAAGCAGTGACTGGCGAGAAACACTTTCATGGAAAGGGGTTGCCAAGCTTCCAAAAATTACGAATCTCCAGATATCTCAGCAAATATTTTTTCACCCAAACTGGATGATACATTCAGGTAATGATCAGTACACTAAGGCGACTTGGTTCCCCAAATGTCGTTCTTCTATGTTGAAGCGTTCATTTCCAGTAACAGTTTGAATTTTTAGGTTTCACTCTGTTTTCTCCTATATTGATACATGTATTTGGAACTCTAAATCCAACACGGTTTGTGCTAGCTTCATGAAACTTGACAAAGTAAAGTAGTTTCACGTTCTATCTCTATATTCTGTTTCCTCTTGATGTAGCCCTAAGCAGTGACTGGTGAGAAACACTTTCATGGAAAAAGGTTGCCAAGCTTCCAAAAATTACGAATCTCCAGAAATCTCAGCAAATAATTTTACACCCAAACTGGATGATACTTTCAGGTAATGATCAGTACACTAAGGTGACTTGGTTCCCCAAATTTCGTTCTTCTATGTTGAAGCGTTCATTTCCAGTAACAGTTTGAATTTTTAGGTTTCACTCTGTTTTCTCCTATATTTATAGATGTATTTGGAACTCTAAATCCAACACGGTTTGTGCTAGCTTCTTGAAACTTGATACAGTAAAGTAGTTTCACGTTCTATCTCTATGTTTTGTTTCCTCTTGCTGTAGCCCTAAGCAGTGACTGGCGAGAACCACTTTCATGGAGAGGGGTTGCCAAGCATACAAAAATTACGAATCTCCAGAAATCTCAGCAAACATTTTTTCAGCCAAATTGGATGATACTTTCAGGTAATGATCAGTACACTAAGCCCACTTGGTTCCCCAAATTTCGTTCTTCTATGTTGAAGCGTTCGTTTCCAGCAACAGTTTGAATTTTGGCATTTCACACTGTTTTCTCCTATATTGATAGATGTATTTGGAACTCTAAATCCAACACGGTTTGTGCTAGCTTCTTGAAACTTGACACAGTAAAGCAGTTTCACGTTCTATCTCTATATTCTGTTTCCTCTTGATGTAGCCCTAAGCAGTGACTGGCGAGAAACACTTTCATGGAAAGGGGTTGCCAAGCTTCCAAAAGTTATGAATCTCCAGAAATCTCAGCAAATATTTTTTCACCCAAACTGGATGATACTTTCAGGTAATGATCAGTACACTAAGCCCACTTGGTTCCCCAAGTTTCGTTCTTCTATGTTGAAGCGTTCGTTTCCAGCAACAGTTTGAATTTTGGCATTTCACACTGTTTTCTCCTATATTGATAGATGTATTTGGAACTCTAAATCCAACACGGTTTGTGCTAGCTTCTTGAAACTTGACACAGTAAAGCAGTTTCACGTTCTATCTCTATATTCTGTTTCCTCTTGATGTAGCCCTAAGCAGTGACTGGTGAGAAACACTTTCATGGAAAAAGGTTGCCAAGCTTCCAAAAGTTACGAATCTCCAGAAATCTCAGCAAATATTTTTTCACCCAAACTGGATGATACTTTCAGGTAATGATCAGTACACTAAGGCGACTTGGTTCCCCAAATGTCGTTCTTCTATGTTGAAGCGTTCATTTCCAGTAACAGTTTGAATTTTTAGGTTTCACTCTGTTTTCTCCTATATTGATAGATGTATTTGGAACTCTAAATCCAACACGGTTTGTGCTAGCTTCTTGAAACTTGACAAAGTAAAGTAGTTTCACGTTCTATCTCTGTTTTGTTTCCTCTTGCTGTAGCCCTAAGCAGTGACTGGCGAGAACCACTTTCATGGAGAGGGGTTGCCAAGATTCCAAAAATTACGAATCTCCAAAAATCTCAGCAAATATTTTTTCACCCAAACTGGATGATACTTTCAGGTAATGATCAGTACACTAAGGCGACTTGGTTCCCCAAATGTCGTTCTTCTATGTTGAAGCGTTCATTTCCTGTAACAGTTTGAATTTTTAGGTTTCACTCTGTTTTCTCCTATATTGATAGATGTATTTGGAACTCTAAATCCAACACGGTTTGTGCTAGCTTCTTGAAACTTGACACAGTAAAGTAGTTTCATGTTCTATCTCTATGTTTTGTTTCCTCTTGCTGTAGCCCTAAGCAGTGACTGGCGAGAACCACTTTCATGGAGAGGGTTTGCCAAGCATACAAAAATTACGAATCTCCAGAAATCTCAGCAAACATTTTTTCAGCCAAATTGGATGATACTTTCAGGTAATGATCAGTACACTAAGCCCACTTGGTTCCCCAAATTTCGTTCTTCTATGTTGAAGCGTTCGTTTCCAGCAACAGTTTGAATTTTGGCATTTCACACTGTTTTCTCCTATATTGATAGATGTATTTGGAACTCTAAATCCAACACGGTTTGTGCTAGCTTCTTGAAACTTGACACAGTAAAGCAGTTTCACGTTCGATCTCTATATTCTGTTTCCTCTTGATGTAGCCCTAAGCAGTGACTGGCGAGAAACACTTTCATGGAAAGGGGTTGCCAAGCTTCCAAAAGTTACGAATCTCCAGAAATCTCAGCAAATATTTTTTCACCCAAACTGGATGATACTTTCAGGTAATGATCAGTACACTAAGGCGACTTGGTTCCCCAAATGTCGTTCTTCTATGTTGAAGCATTCATTTCCTGTAACAGTTTGAATTTTTAGGTTTCACTCTGTTTTCTCCTATATTGATACATGTATTTGGAACTCTAAATCCAACACGGTTTGTGCTAGCTTCTTGAAACTTGACACAATAAAGTAGTTTCACGTTCTATCTCTATGTTTTGTTTCCTCTTGATGTAGCCCTAAGCAGTGACTGGCGAGAAACACTTTCATGGAAAGGGGTTTCCAAGCTTCCAAAAATTACGAATCTCCAGAAATCTCAGCCAATATTTTTTCACCCAAACTAAATGATACTTTCAGGTAATGATCAGTACACTAAGGCGACTTGGTTCCCCAAATGTCGTTCTTCTATGTTGAAGCGTTCATTTCCTGTAACAGTTTGAATTTTTAGGTTTCACTCTGTTTTCTCCTATATTGATACATGTATTTGGAACTCTAAATCCAACACGGTTTGTGCTAGCTTCTTGAAACTTGACACAATAAAGTAGTTTCACGTTCTATCTCTATGTTTTGTTCCCTCTTGCTGTAGCCCTAAGCAGTGACTGGCGAGAACCACTTTCATGGAGAGGGGTTGCCAAGCTTCCAAAAATTACGAATCTCCAGAAATCTCAGCAAATATTTTTTCACCCAAACTGGATGATACTTTCAGGTAATGATCAGTACACTAAGGTGACTTGGTTCCCCAAATTTCGTTCTTCTATGTTGAAGCGTTCATTTCCAGTAACAGTTTGAATTTTTAGGTTTCACTCTGTTTTCTCCTATATTTATAGATGTATTTGGAACTCTAAATCCAACACGGTTTGTGCTAGCTTCTTGAAACTTGATACAGTAAAGTAGTTTCACGTTCTATCTCTATGTTTTGTTTCCTCTTGCTGTAGCCCTAAGCAGTGACTGGCGAGAACCACTTTCATGGAGAGGGGTTGCCAAGCATACAAAAATTACGAATCTCCAGAAATCTCAGCAAACATTTTTTCAGCCAAATTGGATGATACTTTCAGGTAATGATCAGTACACTAAGCCCACTTGGTTCCCCAAATTTCGTTCTTCTATGTTGAAGCGTTCGTTTCCAGCAACAGTTTGAATTTTGGCATTTCACACTGTTTTCTCCTATATTGATAGATGTATTTGGAACTCTAAATCCAACACGGTTTGTGCTAGCTTCTTGAAACTTGACACAGTAAAGCAGTTTCACGTTCTATCTCTATATTCTGTTTCCTCTTGATGTAGCCCTAAGCAGTGACTGGTGAGAAACACTTTCATGGAAAAAGGTTGCCAAGCTTCCAAAAATTACGAATCTCCAGAAATCTCAGCAAATAATTTTACACCCAAACTGGATGATACTTTCAGGTAATGATCAGTACACTAAGGTGACTTGGTTCCCCAAATTTCGTTCTTCTATGTTGAAGCGTTCATTTCCAGTAACAGTTTGAATTTTTAGGTTTCACTCTGTTTTCTCCTATATTTATAGATGTATTTGGAACTCTAAATCCAACACGGTTTGTGCTAGCTTCTTGAAACTTGATACAGTAAAGTAGTTTCACGTTCTATCTCTATGTTTTGTTTCCTCTTGCTGTAGCCCTAAGCAGTGACTGGCGAGAACCACTTTCATGGAGAGGGGTTGCCAAGCATACAAAAATTACGAATCTCCAGAAATCTCAGCAAACATTTTTTCAGCCAAATTGGATGATACTTTCAGGTAATGATCAGTACACTAAGCCCACTTGGTTCCCCAAATTTCGTTCTTCTATGTTGAAGCGTTCGTTTCCAGCAACAGTTTGAATTTTGGCATTTCACACTGTTTTCTCCTATATTGATAGATGTATTTGGAACTCTAAATCCAACACGGTTTGTGCTAGCTTCTTGAAACTTGACACAGTAAAGCAGTTTCACGTTCGATCTCTATATTCTGTTTCCTCTTGATGTAGCCCTAAGCAGTGACTGGCGAGAAACACTTTCATGGAAAGGGGTTGCCAAGCTTCCAAAAGTTACGAATCTCCAGAAATCTCAGCAAATATTTTTTCACCCAAACTGGATGATACTTTCAGGTAATGATCAGTACACTAAGGCGACTTGGTTCCCCAAATGTCGTTCTTCTATGTTGAAGCATTCATTTCCTGTAACAGTTTGAATTTTTAGGTTTCACTCTGTTTTCTCCTATATTGATACATGTATTTGGAACTCTAAATCCAACACGGTTTGTGCTAGCTTCTTGAAACTTGACACAATAAAGTAGTTTCACGTTCTATCTCTATGTTTTGTTTCCTCTTGATGTAGCCCTAAGCAGTGACTGGCGAGAAACACTTTCATGGAAAGGGGTTGCCAAGCTTCCAAAAATTACGAATCTCCAGATATCTCAGCAAATATTTTTTCACCCAAACTGGATGATACATTCAGGTAATGATCAGTACACTAAGGCGACTTGGTTCCCCAAATGTCGTTCTTCTATGTTGAAGCGTTCATTTCCAGTAACAGTTTGAATTTTTAGGTTTCACTCTGTTTTCTCCTATATTGATACATGTATTTGGAACTCTAAATCCAACACGGTTTGTGCTAGCTTCATGAAACTTGACAAAGTAAAGTAGTTTCACGTTCTATCTCTATATTCTGTTTCCTCTTGATGTAGCCCTAAGCAGTGACTGGTGAGAAACACTTTCATGGAAAAAGGTTGCCAAGCTTCCAAAAATTACGAATCTCCAGAAATCTCAGCAAATAATTTTACACCCAAACTGGATGATACTTTCAGGTAATGATCAGTACACTAAGGTGACTTGGTTCCCCAAATTTCGTTCTTCTATGTTGAAGCGTTCATTTCCAGTAACAGTTTGAATTTTTAGGTTTCACTCTGTTTTCTCCTATATTTATAGATGTATTTGGAACTCTAAATCCAACACGGTTTGTGCTAGCTTCTTGAAACTTGATACAGTAAAGTAGTTTCACGTTCTATCTCTATGTTTTGTTTCCTCTTGCTGTAGCCCTAAGCAGTGACTGGCGAGAACCACTTTCATGGAGAGGGGTTGCCAAGCATACAAAAATTACGAATCTCCAGAAATCTCAGCAAACATTTTTTCAGCCAAATTGGATGATACTTTCAGGTAATGATCAGTACACTAAGCCCACTTGGTTCCCCAAATTTCGTTCTTCTATGTTGAAGCGTTCGTTTCCAGCAACAGTTTGAATTTTGGCATTTCACACTGTTTTCTCCTATATTGATAGATGTATTTGGAACTCTAAATCCAACACGGTTTGTGCTAGCTTCTTGAAACTTGACACAGTAAAGCAGTTTCACGTTCTATCTCTATATTCTGTTTCCTCTTGATGTAGCCCTAAGCAGTGACTGGCGAGAAACACTTTCATGGAAAGGGGTTGCCAAGCTTCCAAAAGTTATGAATCTCCAGAAATCTCAGCAAATATTTTTTCACCCAAACTGGATGATACTTTCAGGTAATGATCAGTACACTAAGCCCACTTGGTTCCCCAAGTTTCGTTCTTCTATGTTGAAGCGTTCGTTTCCAGCAACAGTTTGAATTTTGGCATTTCACACTGTTTTCTCCTATATTGATAGATGTATTTGGAACTCTAAATCCAACACGGTTTGTGCTAGCTTCTTGAAACTTGACACAGTAAAGCAGTTTCACGTTCTATCTCTATATTCTGTTTCCTCTTGATGTAGCCCTAAGCAGTGACTGGTGAGAAACACTTTCATGGAAAAAGGTTGCCAAGCTTCCAAAAGTTACGAATCTCCAGAAATCTCAGCAAATATTTTTTCACCCAAACTGGATGATACTTTCAGGTAATGATCAGTACACTAAGGCGACTTGGTTCCCCAAATGTCGTTCTTCTATGTTGAAGCGTTCATTTCCAGTAACAGTTTGAATTTTTAGGTTTCACTCTGTTTTCTCCTATATTGATAGATGTATTTGGAACTCTAAATCCAACACGGTTTGTGCTAGCTTCTTGAAACTTGACAAAGTAAAGTAGTTTCACGTTCTATCTCTGTTTTGTTTCCTCTTGCTGTAGCCCTAAGCAGTGACTGGCGAGAACCACTTTCATGGAGAGGGTTTGCCGAGCATACAAAAATTACGAATCTCCAAAAATCTCAGCAAATATTTTTTCACCCAAACTGGATGATACTTTCAGGTAATGATCAGTACACTAAGGCGACTTGGTTCCCCAAATGTCGTTCTTCTATGTTGAAGCGTTCATTTCCTGTAACAGTTTGAATTTTTAGGTTTCACTCTGTTTTCTCCTATATTGATAGATGTATTTGGAACTCTAAATCCAACACGGTTTGTGCTAGCTTCTTGAAACTTGACACAATAAAGTAGTTTCACGTTCTATCTCTATGTTTTGTTTCCTCTTGATGTAGCCCTAAGCAGTGACTGGCGAGAAACACTCTCATGGAAAGGGGTTGCCAAGCTTCCAAAAATTACGAATCTCCAGAAATCTCAGCAAATATTTTTTCACCCAAACTGGATGATACTTTCAGGTAATGATCAGTACACGAAGGCGACTTGGTTCCCCAAATGTCGTTCTTCTATGTTGAAGCGTTCATTTCCAGTAACAGTTTGAATTTTTAGGTTTCACTCTGTTTTCTCCTATATTGATAGATGTATTTGGAACTCTAAATCCAACACGGTTTGTGCTAGCTTCTTGAAACTTGACACAGTAAAGTAGTTTCATGTTCTATCTCTATGTTTTGTTTCCTCTTGCTGTAGCCCTAAGCAGTGACTGGCGAGAACCACTTTCATGGAGAGGGTTTGCCAAGCATACAAAAATTACGAATCTCCAGAAATCTCAGCAAACATTTTTTCAGCCAAATTGGATGATACTTTCAGGTAATGATCAGTACACTAAGCCCACTTGGTTCCCCAAATTTCGTTCTTCTATGTTGAAGCGTTCGTTTCCAGCAACAGTTTGAATTTTGGCATTTCACACTGTTTTCTCCTATATTGATAGATGTATTTGGAACTCTAAATCCAACACGGTTTGTGCTAGCTTCTTGAAACTTGACACAGTAAAGCAGTTTCACGTTCGATCTCTATATTCTGTTTCCTCTTGATGTAGCCCTAAGCAGTGACTGGCGAGAAACACTTTCATGGAAAGGGGTTGCCAAGCTTCCAAAAGTTACGAATCTCCAGAAATCTCAGCAAATATTTTTTCACCCAAACTGGATGATACTTTCAGGTAATGATCAGTACACTAAGGCGACTTGGTTCCCCAAATGTCGTTCTTCTATGTTGAAGCATTCATTTCCTGTAACAGTTTGAATTTTTAGGTTTCACTCTGTTTTCTCCTATATTGATACATGTATTTGGAACTCTAAATCCAACACGGTTTGTGCTAGCTTCTTGAAACTTGACACAATAAAGTAGTTTCACGTTCTATCTCTATGTTTTGTTTCCTCTTGATGTAGCCCTAAGCAGTGACTGGCGAGAAACACTTTCATGGAAAGGGGTTGCCAAGCTTCCAAAAATTACGAATCTCCAGAAATCTCAGCCAATATTTTTTCACCCAAACTAAATGATACTTTCAGGTAATGATCAGTACACTAAGGCGACTTGGTTCCCCAAATGTCGTTCTTCTATGTTGAAGCGTTCATTTCCTGTAACAGTTTGAATTTTTAGGTTTCACTCTGTTTTCTCCTATATTGATACATGTATTTGGAACTCTAAATCCAACACGGTTTGTGCTAGCTTCTTGAAACTTGACACAATAAAGTAGTTTCACGTTCTATCTCTATGTTTTGTTCCCTCTTGCTGTAGCCCTAAGCAGTGACTGGCGAGAACCACTTTCATGGAGAGGGGTTGCCAAGCTTCCAAAAATTACGAATCTCCAGAAATCTCAGCAAATATTTTTTCACCCAAACTGGATGATACTTTCAGGTAATGATCAGTACACTAAGGTGACTTGGTTCCCCAAATTTCGTTCTTCTATGTTGAAGCGTTCATTTCCAGTAACAGTTTGAATTTTTAGGTTTCACTCTGTTTTCTCCTATATTTATAGATGTATTTGGAACTCTAAATCCAACACGGTTTGTGCTAGCTTCTTGAAACTTGATACAGTAAAGTAGTTTCACGTTCTATCTCTATGTTTTGTTTCCTCTTGCTGTAGCCCTAAGCAGTGACTGGCGAGAACCACTTTCATGGAGAGGGGTTGCCAAGCATACAAAAATTACGAATCTCCAGAAATCTCAGCAAACATTTTTTCAGCCAAATTGGATGATACTTTCAGGTAATGATCAGTACACTAAGCCCACTTGGTTCCCCAAATTTCGTTCTTCTATGTTGAAGCGTTCGTTTCCAGCAACAGTTTGAATTTTGGCATTTCACACTGTTTTCTCCTATATTGATAGATGTATTTGGAACTCTAAATCCAACACGGTTTGTGCTAGCTTCTTGAAACTTGACACAGTAAAGCAGTTTCACGTTCTATCTCTATATTCTGTTTCCTCTTGATGTAGGCCTAAGCAGTGACTGGTGAGAAACACTTTCATGGAAAAAGGTTGCCAAGCTTCCAAAAATTACGAATCTCCAGAAATCTCAGCAAATAATTTTACACCCAAACTGGATGATACTTTCAGGTAATGATCAGTACACTAAGGTGACTTGGTTCCCCAAATTTCGTTCTTCTATGTTGAAGCATTCATTTCCAGTAACAGTTTGAATTTTTAGGTTTCACTCTGTTTTCTCCTATATTTATAGATGTATTTGGAACTGTAAATCCAACACGGTTTGTGCTAGCTTCTTGAAACTTGATACAGTAAAGTAGTTTCACGTTCTATCTCTATGTTTTGTTTCCTCTTGCTGTAGCCCTAAGCAGTGACTGGCGAGAACCACTTTCATGGAGAGGGGTTGCCAAGCATACAAAAATTACGAATCTCCAGAAATCTCAGCAAACATTTTTTCAGCCAAATTGGATGATACTTTCAGGTAATGATCAGTACACTAAGCCCACTTGGTTCCCCAAATTTCGTTCTTCTATGTTGAAGCGTTCGTTTCCAGCAACAGTTTGAATTTTGGCATTTCACACTGTTTTCTCCTATATTGATAGATGTATTTGGAACTCTAAATCCAACACGGTTTGTGCTAGCTTCTTGAAACTTGACACAGTAAAGCAGTTTCACGTTCGATCTCTATATTCTGTTTCCTCTTGATGTAGCCCTAAGCAGTGACTGGCGAGAAACACTTTCATGGAAAGGGGTTGCCAAGCTTCCAAAAGTTACGAATCTCCAGAAATCTCAGCAAATATTTTTTCACCCAAACTGGATGATACTTTCAGGTAATGATCAGTACACTAAGGCGACTTGGTTCCCCAAATGTCGTTCTTCTATGTTGAAGCATTCATTTCCTGTAACAGTTTGAATTTTTAGGTTTCACTCTGTTTTCTCCTATATTGATACATGTATTTGGAACTCTAAATCCAACACGGTTTGTGCTAGCTTCTTGAAACTTGACACAATAAAGTAGTTTCACGTTCTATCTCTATGTTTTGTTTCCTCTTGATGTAGCCCTAAGCAGTGACTGGCGAGAAACACTTTCATGGAAAGGGGTTGCCAAGCTTCCAAAAATTACGAATCTCCAGAAATCTCAGCCAATATTTTTTCACCCAAACTAAATGATACTTTCAGGTAATGATCAGTACACTAAGGCGACTTGGTTCCCCAAATGTCGTTCTTCTATGTTGAAGCGTTCATTTCCTGTAACAGTTTGAATTTTTAGGTTTCACTCTGTTTTCTCCTATATTGATACATGTATTTGGAACTCTAAATCCAACACGGTTTGTGCTAGCTTCTTGAAACTTGACACAATAAAGTAGTTTCACGTTCTATCTCTATGTTTTGTTCCCTCTTGCTGTAGCCCTAAGCAGTGACTGGCGAGAACCACTTTCATGGAGAGGGGTTGCCAAGCTTCCAAAAATTACGAATCTCCAGAAATCTCAGCAAATATTTTTTCACCCAAACTGGATGATACTTTCAGGTAATGATCAGTACACTAAGGTGACTTGGTTCCCCAAATTTCGTTCTTCTATGTTGAAGCGTTCATTTCCAGTAACAGTTTGAATTTTTAGGTTTCACTCTGTTTTCTCCTATATTTATAGATGTATTTGGAACTCTAAATCCAACACGGTTTGTGCTAGCTTCTTGAAACTTGATACAGTAAAGTAGTTTCACGTTCTATCTCTATGTTTTGTTTCCTCTTGCTGTAGCCCTAAGCAGTGACTGGCGAGAACCACTTTCATGGAGAGGGGTTGCCAAGCATACAAAAATTACGAATCTCCAGAAATCTCAGCAAACATTTTTTCAGCCAAATTGGATGATACTTTCAGGTAATGATCAGTACACTAAGCCCACTTGGTTCCCCAAATTTCGTTCTTCTATGTTGAAGCGTTCGTTTCCAGCAACAGTTTGAATTTTGGCATTTCACACTGTTTTCTCCTATATTGATAGATGTATTTGGAACTCTAAATCCAACACGGTTTGTGCTAGCTTCTTGAAACTTGACACAGTAAAGCAGTTTCACGTTCTATCTCTATATTCTGTTTCCTCTTGATGTAGCCCTAAGCAGTGACTGGTGAGAAACACTTTCATGGAAAAAGGTTGCCAAGCTTCCAAAAGTTACGAATCTCCAGAAATCTCAGCAAATATTTTTTCACCCAAACTGGATGATACTTTCAGGTAATGATCAGTACACTAAGGCGACTTGGTTCCCCAAATTTCGTTCTTCTATGTTGAAGCGTTCATTTCCAGTAACAGTTTGAATTTTTAGGTTTCACTCTGTTTTCTCCTATATTGATAGATGTATTTGGAACTCTAAATCCAACACGGTTTGTGCTAGCTTCTTGAAACTTGACAAAGTAAAGTAGTTTCACGTTCTATCTCTGTTTTGTTTCCTCTTGCTGTAGCCCTAAGCAGTGACTGGCGAGAACCACTTTCATGGAGAGGGGTTGCCAAGATTCCAAAAATTACGAATCTCCAAAAATCTCAGCAAATATTTTTTCACCCAAACTGGATGATACTTTCAGGTAATGATCAGTACACGAAGGCGACTTGGTTCGCCAAATGTCGTTCTTCTATGTTAAAGCGTTCATTTCCAGTAACACTTTGAATTTTTAGGTTTCACTCTGTTTTCTCCTATATTGATACATGTATTTGGAACTCTAAATCCAACACGGTTTGTGCTAGCTTCTTGAAACTTGACACAGTAAAGTAGTTTCACGTTCTATCTCTAGGTTTTGTTTCCTCTTGATGTAGCCCTAAGCAGTGACTGGCGAGAAACACTTTCATGGAAAGGGGTTGCCAAGCTTCCAAAAATTACGAATCTCCAGAAATCTCAGCAAATATTTTTTCACCCAAACTGGATGATACTTTCAGGTAATGATCAGTACACGAAGGCGACTTGGTTCCCCAAATGTCGTTCTTCTATGTTGAAGCGTTCATTTCCAGTAACAGTTTGAATTTTTAGGTTTCACTCTGTTTTCTCCTATATTGATAGATGTATTTGGAACTCTAAATCCAACACGGTTTGTGCTAGCTTCTTGAAACTTGACACAGTAAAGTAGTTTCATGTTCTATCTCTATGTTTTGTTTCCTCTTGATGTAGCCCTAAGCAGTGACTGGCGAGAAACACTTTCATGGAAAGGGGTTGCCAAGCTTCCAAAAGTTACGAATCTCCAGAAATCTCAGCAAATATTTTTTCACCCAAACTGGATGATACTTTCAGGTAATGATCAGTACACTAAGGCGACTTGGTTCCCCAAATGTCGTTCTTCTATGTTGAAGCATTCATTTCCTGTAACAGTTTGAATTTTTAGGTTTCACTCTGTTTTCTCCTATATTGATACATGTATTTGGAACTCTAAATCCAACACGGTTTGTGCTAGCTTCTTGAAACTTGACACAATAAAGTAGTTTCACGTTCTATCTCTATGTTTTGTTTCCTCTTGATGTAGCCCTAAGCAGTGACTGGCGAGAAACACTTTCATGGAAAGGGGTTGCCAAGCTTCCAAAAATTACGAATCTCCAGAAATCTCAGCCAATATTTTTTCACCCAAACTGGATGATACTTTCAGGTAATGATCAGTACACTAAGGCGACTTGGTTCCCCAAATTTCGTTCTTCTATGTTGAAGCGTTCATTTCCAGTAACAGTTTGAATTTTTAGGTTTCACTCTGTTTTCTCCTATATTGATAGATGTATTTGGAACTCTAAATCCAACACGGTTTGTGCTAGCTTCTTGAAACTTGACACAATAAAGTAGTTTCACGTTCTATCTCTATGTTTTGTTTCCTCTTGCTGTAGCCCTAAGCAGTGACTGGCGAGAACCACTTTCATGGAGAGGGGTTGCCAAGCATACAAAAATTACGAATCTCCAGAAATATCAGCAAACATTTTTTCAGCCAAATTGGATGATACTTTCAGGTAATGATCAGTACACTAAGCCCACTTGGTTCCCCAAATTTCGTTCTTCTATGTTGAAGCGTTCGTTTCCAGCAACAGTTTGAATTTTGGCATTTCACACTGTTTTCTCCTATATTGATAGATGTATTTGGAACTCTAAATCCAACACGGTTTGTGCTAGCTTCTTGAAACTTGACACAGTAAAGCAGTTTCACGTTCTATCTCTATATTCTGTTTCCTCTTGATGTAGCCCTAAGCAGTGACTGGTGAGAAACACTTTCATGGAAAAAGGTTGCCAAGCTTCCAAAAGTTACGAATCTCCAGAAATCTCAGCAAATATTTTTTCACCCAAACTGGATGATACTTTCAGGTAATGATCAGTACACTAAGGCGACTTGGTTCCCCAAATTTCGTTCTTCTATGTTGAAGCGTTCATTTCCAGTAACAGTTTGAATTTTTAGGTTTCACTCTGTTTTCTCCTATATTGATAGATGTATTTGGAACTCTAAATCCAACACGGTTTGTGCTAGCTTCTTGAAACTTGACAAAGTAAAGTAGTTTCACGTTCTATCTCTGTTTTGTTTCCTCTTGCTGTAGCCCTAAGCAGTGACTGGCGAGAACCACTTTCATGGAGAGGGGTTGCCAAGATTCCAAAAATTACGAATCTCCAAAAATCTCAGCAAATATTTTTTCACCCAAACTGGATGATACTTTCAGGTAATGATCAGTACACGAAGGCGACTTGGTTCGCCAAATGTCGTTCTTCTATGTTAAAGCGTTCATTTCCAGTAACACTTTGAATTTTTAGGTTTCACTCTGTTTTCTCCTATATTGATACATGTATTTGGAACTCTAAATCCAACACGGTTTGTGCTAGCTTCTTGAAACTTGACACAGTAAAGTAGTTTCACGTTCTATCTCTAGGTTTTGTTTCCTCTTGATGTAGCCCTAAGCAGTGACTGGCGAGAAACACTTTCATGGAAAGGGGTTGCCAAGCTTCCAAAAATTACGAATCTCCAGAAATCTCAGCAAATATTTTTTCACCCAAACTGGATGATACTTTCAGGTAATGATCAGTACACGAAGGCGACTTGGTTCCCCAAATGTCGTTCTTGTATGTTGAAGCGTTCATTTCCAGTAACAGTTTGAATTTTTAGGTTTCACTCTGTTTTCTCCTATATTGATAGATGTATTTGGAACTCTAAATCCAACACGGTTTGTGCTAGCTTCTTGAAACTTGACACAGTAAAGTAGTTTCATGTTCTATCTCTATGTTTTGTTTCCTCTTGATGTAGCCCTAAGCAGTGACTGGCGAGAAACACTTTCATGGAAAGGGGTTGCCAAGCTTCCAAAAGTTACGAATCTCCAGAAATCTCAGCAAATATTTTTTCACCCAAACTGGATGATACTTTCAGGTAATGATCAGTACACTAAGGCGACTTGGTTCCCCAAATGTCGTTCTTCTATGTTGAAGCATTCATTTCCTGTAACAGTTTGAATTTTTAGGTTTCACTCTGTTTTCTCCTATATTGATACATGTATTTGGAACTCTAAATCCAACACGGTTTGTGCTAGCTTCTTGAAACTTGACACAATAAAGTAGTTTCACGTTCTATCTCTATGTTTTGTTTCCTCTTGATGTAGCCCTAAGCAGTGACTGGCGAGAAACACTTTCATGGAAAGGGGTTGCCAAGCTTCCAAAAATTACGAATCTCCAGAAATCTCAGCCAATATTTTTTCACCCAAACTGGATGATACTTTCAGGTAATGATCAGTACACTAAGGCGACTTGGTTCCCCAAATTTCGTTCTTCTATGTTGAAGCGTTCATTTCCAGTAACAGTTTGAATTTTTAGGTTTCACTCTGTTTTCTCCTATATTGATAGATGTATTTGGAACTCTAAATCCAACACGGTTTGTGCTAGCTTCTTGAAACTTGACAAAGTAAAGTAGTTTCACGTTCTATCTCTGTTTTGTTTCCTCTTGCTGTAGCCCTAAGCAGTGACTGGCGAGAACCACTTTCATGGAGAGGGGTTGCCAAGATTCCAAAAATTACGAATCTCCAAAAATCTCAGCAAATATTTTTTCACCCAAACTGGATGATACTTTCAGGTAATGATCAGTACACGAAGGCGACTTGGTTCGCCAAATGTCGTTCTTCTATGTTAAAGCGTTCATTTCCAGTAACACTTTGAATTTTTAGGTTTCACTCTGTTTTCTCCTATATTGATACATGTATTTGGAACTCTAAATCCAACACGGTTTGTGCTAGCTTCTTGAAACTTGACACAGTAAAGTAGTTTCACGTTCTATCTCTAGGTTTTGTTTCCTCTTGATGTAGCCCTAAGCAGTGACTGGCGAGAAACACTTTCATGGAAAGGGGTTGCCAAGCTTCCAAAAATTACGAATCTCCAGAAATCTCAGCCAATATTTTTTCACCCAAACTAAATGATACTTTCAGGTAATGATCACTACACTAAGCCCACTTGGTTCCCCAAGTTTCGTTCTTCTATGTTGAAGCGTTCGTTTCCAGCAACAGTTTGAATTTTGGCATTTCACACTGTTTTCTCCTATATTGATAGATGTATTTGGAACTCTAAATCCAACACGGTTTGTGCTAGCTTCTTGAAACTTGACACAGTAAAGCAGTTTCACGTTCTATCTCTATATTCTGTTTCCTCTTGATGTAGCCCTAAGCAGTGACTGGTGAGAAACACTTTCATGGAAAAAGGTTGCCAAGCTTCCAAAAGTTACGAATCTCCAGAAATCTCAGCAAATATTTTTTCACCCAAACTGGATGATACTTTCAGGTAATGATCAGTACACTAAGGCGACTTGGTTCCCCAAATGTCGTTCTTCTATGTTGAAGCGTTCATTTCCAGTAACAGTTTGAATTTTTAGGTTTCACTCTGTTTTCTCCTATATTGATAGATGTATTTGGAACTCTAAATCCAACACGGTTTGTGCTAGCTTCTTGAAACTTGACAAAGTAAAGTAGTTTCACGTTCTATCTCTGTTTTGTTTCCTCTTGCTGTAGCCCTAAGCAGTGACTGGCGAGAACCACTTTCATGGAGAGGGGTTGCCAAGATTCCAAAAATTACGAATCTCCAAAAATCTCAGCAAATATTTTTTCACCCAAACTGGATGATACTTTCAGGTAATGATCAGTACACGAAGGCGACTTGGTTCGCCAAATGTCGTTCTTCTATGTTAAAGCGTTCATTTCCAGTAACACTTTGAATTTTTAGGTTTCACTCTGTTTTCTCCTATATTGATACATGTATTTGGAACTCTAAATCCAACACGGTTTGTGCTAGCTTCTTGAAACTTGACACAGTAAAGTAGTTTCATGTTCTATCTCTATGTTTTGTTTCCTCTTGATGTAGCCCTAAGCAGTGACTGGCGAGAAACACTTTCATGGAAAGGGGTTGCCAAGCTTCCAAAAGTTACGAATCTCCAGAAATCTCAGCAAATATTTTTTCACCCAAACTGGATGATACTTTCAGGTAATGATCAGTACACTAAGGCGACTTGGTTCCCCAAATGTCGTTCTTCTATGTTGAAGCATTCATTTCCTGTAACAGTTTGAATTTTTAGGTTTCACTCTGTTTTCTCCTATATTGATACATGTATTTGGAACTCTAAATCCAACACGGTTTGTGCTAGCTTCTTGAAACTTGACACAATAAAGTAGTTTCACGTTCTATCTCTATGTTTTGTTTCCTCTTGATGTAGCCCTAAGCAGTGACTGGCGAGAAACACTTTCATGGAAAGGGGTTGCCAAGCTTCCAAAAATTACGAATCTCCAGAAATCTCAGCCAATATTTTTTCACCCAAACTGGATGATACTTTCAGGTAATGATCAGTACACTAAGGCGACTTGGTTCCCCAAATTTCGTTCTTCTATGTTGAAGCGTTCATTTCCAGTAACAGTTTGAATTTTTAGGTTTCACTCTGTTTTCTCCTATATTGATAGATGTATTTGGAACTCTAAATCCAACACGGTTTGTGCTAGCTTCTTGAAACTTGACACAATAAAGTAGTTTCACGTTCTATCTCTATGTTTTGTTTCCTCTTGCTGTAGCCCTAAGCAGTGACTGGCGAGAACCACTTTCATGGAGAGGGGTTGCCAAGCATACAAAAATTACGAATCTCCAGAAATATCAGCAAACATTTTTTCAGCCAAATTGGATGATACTTTCAGGTAATGATCAGTACACTAAGCCCACTTGGTTCCCCAAATTTCGTTCTTCTATGTTGAAGCGTTCGTTTCCAGCAACAGTTTGAATTTTGGCATTTCACACTGTTTTCTCCTATATTGATAGATGTATTTGGAACTCTAAATCCAACACGGTTTGTGCTAGCTTCTTGAAACTTGACACAGTAAAGCAGTTTCACGTTCTATCTCTATATTCTGTTTCCTCTTGATGTAGCCCTAAGCAGTGACTGGTGAGAAACACTTTCATGGAAAAAGGTTGCCAAGCTTCCAAAAGTTACGAATCTCCAGAAATCTCAGCAAATATTTTTTCACCCAAACTGGATGATACTTTCAGGTAATGATCAGTACACTAAGGCGACTTGGTTCCCCAAATTTCGTTCTTCTATGTTGAAGCGTTCATTTCCAGTAACAGTTTGAATTTTTAGGTTTCACTCTGTTTTCTCCTATATTGATAGATGTATTTGGAACTCTAAATCCAACACGGTTTGTGCTAGCTTCTTGAAACTTGACAAAGTAAAGTAGTTTCACGTTCTATCTCTGTTTTGTTTCCTCTTGCTGTAGCCCTAAGCAGTGACTGGCGAGAACCACTTTCATGGAGAGGGGTTGCCAAGATTCCAAAAATTACGAATCTCCAAAAATCTCAGCAAATATTTTTTCACCCAAACTGGATGATACTTTCAGGTAATGATCAGTACACGAAGGCGACTTGGTTCGCCAAATGTCGTTCTTCTATGTTAAAGCGTTCATTTCCAGTAACACTTTGAATTTTTAGGTTTCACTCTGTTTTCTCCTATATTGATACATGTATTTGGAACTCTAAATCCAACACGGTTTGTGCTAGCTTCTTGAAACTTGACACAGTAAAGTAGTTTCACGTTCTATCTCTAGGTTTTGTTTCCTCTTGATGTAGCCCTAAGCAGTGACTGGCGAGAAACACTTTCATGGAAAGGGGTTGCCAAGCTTCCAAAAATTACGAATCTCCAGAAATCTCAGCAAATATTTTTTCACCCAAACTGGATGATACTTTCAGGTAATGATCAGTACACGAAGGCGACTTGGTTCCCCAAATGTCGTTCTTGTATGTTGAAGCGTTCATTTCCAGTAACAGTTTGAATTTTTAGGTTTCACTCTGTTTTCTCCTATATTGATAGATGTATTTGGAACTCTAAATCCAACACGGTTTGTGCTAGCTTCTTGAAACTTGACACAGTAAAGTAGTTTCATGTTCTATCTCTATGTTTTGTTTCCTCTTGATGTAGCCCTAAGCAGTGACTGGCGAGAAACACTTTCATGGAAAGGGGTTGCCAAGCTTCCAAAAGTTACGAATCTCCAGAAATCTCAGCAAATATTTTTTCACCCAAACTGGATGATACTTTCAGGTAATGATCAGTACACTAAGGCGACTTGGTTCCCCAAATGTCGTTCTTCTATGTTGAAGCATTCATTTCCTGTAACAGTTTGAATTTTTAGGTTTCACTCTGTTTTCTCCTATATTGATACATGTATTTGGAACTCTAAATCCAACACGGTTTGTGCTAGCTTCTTGAAACTTGACACAATAAAGTAGTTTCACGTTCTATCTCTATGTTTTGTTTCCTCTTGATGTAGCCCTAAGCAGTGACTGGCGAGAAACACTTTCATGGAAAGGGGTTGCCAAGCTTCCAAAAATTACGAATCTCCAGAAATCTCAGCCAATATTTTTTCACCCAAACTGGATGATACTTTCAGGTAATGATCAGTACACTAAGGCGACTTGGTTCCCCAAATTTCGTTCTTCTATGTTGAAGCGTTCATTTCCAGTAACAGTTTGAATTTTTAGGTTTCACTCTGTTTTCTCCTATATTGATAGATGTATTTGGAACTCTAAATCCAACACGGTTTGTGCTAGCTTCTTGAAACTTGACAAAGTAAAGTAGTTTCACGTTCTATCTCTGTTTTGTTTCCTCTTGCTGTAGCCCTAAGCAGTGACTGGCGAGAACCACTTTCATGGAGAGGGGTTGCCAAGATTCCAAAAATTACGAATCTCCAAAAATCTCAGCAAATATTTTTTCACCCAAACTGGATGATACTTTCAGGTAATGATCAGTACACGAAGGCGACTTGGTTCGCCAAATGTCGTTCTTCTATGTTAAAGCGTTCATTTCCAGTAACACTTTGAATTTTTAGGTTTCACTCTGTTTTCTCCTATATTGATACATGTATTTGGAACTCTAAATCCAACACGGTTTGTGCTAGCTTCTTGAAACTTGACACAGTAAAGTAGTTTCACGTTCTATCTCTAGGTTTTGTTTCCTCTTGATGTAGCCCTAAGCAGTGACTGGCGAGAAACACTTTCATGGAAAGGGGTTGCCAAGCTTCCAAAAATTACGAATCTCCAGAAATCTCAGCCAATATTTTTTCACCCAAACTAAATGATACTTTCAGGTAATGATCACTACACTAAGCCCACTTGGTTCCCCAAGTTTCGTTCTTCTATGTTGAAGCGTTCGTTTCCAGCAACAGTTTGAATTTTGGCATTTCACACTGTTTTCTCCTATATTGATAGATGTATTTGGAACTCTAAATCCAACACGGTTTGTGCTAGCTTCTTGAAACTTGACACAGTAAAGCAGTTTCACGTTCTATCTCTATATTCTGTTTCCTCTTGATGTAGCCCTAAGCAGTGACTGGTGAGAAACACTTTCATGGAAAAAGGTTGCCAAGCTTCCAAAAGTTACGAATCTCCAGAAATCTCAGCAAATATTTTTTCACCCAAACTGGATGATACTTTCAGGTAATGATCAGTACACTAAGGCGACTTGGTTCCCCAAATGTCGTTCTTCTATGTTGAAGCGTTCATTTCCAGTAACAGTTTGAATTTTTAGGTTTCACTCTGTTTTCTCCTATATTGATAGATGTATTTGGAACTCTAAATCCAACACGGTTTGTGCTAGCTTCTTGAAACTTGACAAAGTAAAGTAGTTTCACGTTCTATCTCTGTTTTGTTTCCTCTTGCTGTAGCCCTAAGCAGTGACTGGCGAGAACCACTTTCATGGAGAGGGGTTGCCAAGATTCCAAAAATTACGAATCTCCAAAAATCTCAGCAAATATTTTTTCACCCAAACTGGATGATACTTTCAGGTAATGATCAGTACACGAAGGCGACTTGGTTCGCCAAATGTCGTTCTTCTATGTTAAAGCGTTCATTTCCAGTAACACTTTGAATTTTTAGGTTTCACTCTGTTTTCTCCTATATTGATACATGTATTTGGAACTCTAAATCCAACACGGTTTGTGCTAGCTTCTTGAAACTTGACACAGTAAAGTAGTTTCACGTTCTATCTCTAGGTTTTGTTTCCTCTTGATGTAGCCCTAAGCAGTGACTGGCGAGAAACACTTTCATGGAAAGGGGTTGCCAAGCTTCCAAAAGTTACGAATCTCCAGAAATCTCAGCAAATATTTTTTCACCCAAACTGGATGATACTTTCAGGTAATGATCAGTACACTAAGGCGACTTGGTTCCCCAAATGTCGTTCTTCTATGTTGAAGCATTCATTTCCTGTAACAGTTTGAATTTTTAGGTTTCACTCTGTTTTCTCCTATATTGATACATGTATTTGGAACTCTAAATCCAACACGGTTTGTGCTAGCTTCTTGAAACTTGACACAATAAAGTAGTTTCACGTTCTATCTCTATGTTTTGTTTCCTCTTGATGTAGCCCTAAGCAGTGACTGGCGAGAAACACTTTCATGGAAAGGGGTTGCCAAGCTTCCAAAAATTACGAATCTCCAGAAATCTCAGCCAATATTTTTTCACCCAAACTAAATGATACTTTCAGGTAATGATCACTACACTAAGCCCACTTGGTTCCCCAAGTTTCGTTCTTCTATGTTGAAGCGTTCGTTTCCAGCAACAGTTTGAATTTTGGCATTTCACACTGTTTTCTCCTATATTGATAGATGTATTTGGAACTCTAAATCCAACACGGTTTGTGCTAGCTTCTTGAAACTTGACACAGTAAAGCAGTTTCACGTTCTATCTCTATATTCTGTTTCCTCTTGATGTAGCCCTAAGCAGTGACTGGTGAGAAACACTTTCATGGAAAAAGGTTGCCAAGCTTCCAAAAGTTACGAATCTCCAGAAATCTCAGCAAATATTTTTTCACCCAAACTGGATGATACTTTCAGGTAATGATCAGTACACTAAGGCGACTTGGTTCCCCAAATGTCGTTCTTCTATGTTGAAGCGTTCATTTCCAGTAACAGTTTGAATTTTTAGGTTTCACTCTGTTTTCTCCTATATTGATAGATGTATTTGGAACTCTAAATCCAACACGGTTTGTGCTAGCTTCTTGAAACTTGACAAAGTAAAGTAGTTTCACGTTCTATCTCTGTTTTGTTTCCTCTTGCTGTAGCCCTAAGCAGTGACTGGCGAGAACCACTTTCATGGAGAGGGGTTGCCAAGATTCCAAAAATTACGAATCTCCAAAAATCTCAGCAAATATTTTTTCACCCAAACTGGATGATACTTTCAGGTAATGATCAGTACACGAAGGCGACTTGGTTCGCCAAATGTCGTTCTTCTATGTTAAAGCGTTCATTTCCAGTAACACTTTGAATTTTTAGGTTTCACTCTGTTTTCTCCTATATTGATACATGTATTTGGAACTCTAAATCCAACACGGTTTGTGCTAGCTTCTTGAAACTTGACACAGTAAAGTAGTTTCACGTTCTATCTCTAGGTTTTGTTTCCTCTTGATGTAGCCCTAAGCAGTGACTGGCGAGAAACACTTTCATGGAAAGGGGTTGCCAAGCTTCCAAAAATTACGAATCTCCAGAAATCTCAGCAAATATTTTTTCACCCAAACTGGATGATACTTTCAGGTAATGATCAGTACACGAAGGCGACTTGGTTCCCCAAATGTCGTTCTTCTATGTTGAAGCGTTCATTTCCAGTAACAGTTTGAATTTTTAGGTTTCACTCTGTTTTCTCCTATATTGATAGATGTATTTGGAACTCTAAATCCAACACGGTTTGTGCTAGCTTCTTGAAACTTGACACAGTAAAGTAGTTTCATGTTCTATCTCTATGTTTTGTTTCCTCTTGATGTAGCCCTAAGCAGTGACTGGCGAGAAACACTTTCATGGAAAGGGGTTGCCAAGCTTCCAAAAGTTACGAATCTCCAGAAATCTCAGCAAATATTTTTTCACCCAAACTGGATGATACTTTCAGGTAATGATCAGTACACTAAGGCGACTTGGTTCCCCAAATGTCGTTCTTCTATGTTGAAGCATTCATTTCCTGTAACAGTTTGAATTTTTAGGTTTCACTCTGTTTTCTCCTATATTGATACATGTATTTGGAACTCTAAATCCAACACGGTTTGTGCTAGCTTCTTGAAACTTGACACAATAAAGTAGTTTCACGTTCTATCTCTATGTTTTGTTTCCTCTTGATGTAGCCCTAAGCAGTGACTGGCGAGAAACACTTTCATGGAAAGGGGTTGCCAAGCTTCCAAAAATTACGAATCTCCAGAAATCTCAGCCAATATTTTTTCACCCAAACTAAATGATACTTTCAGGTAATGATCACTACACTAAGCCCACTTGGTTCCCCAAGTTTCGTTCTTCTATGTTGAAGCGTTCGTTTCCAGCAACAGTTTGAATTTTGGCATTTCACACTGTTTTCTCCTATATTGATAGATGTATTTGGAACTCTAAATCCAACACGGTTTGTGCTAGCTTCTTGAAACTTGACACAGTAAAGCAGTTTCACGTTCTATCTCTATATTCTGTTTCCTCTTGATGTAGCCCTAAGCAGTGACTGGTGAGAAACACTTTCATGGAAAAAGGTTGCCAAGCTTCCAAAAGTTACGAATCTCCAGAAATCTCAGCAAATATTTTTTCACCCAAACTGGATGATACTTTCAGGTAATGATCAGTACACTAAGGCGACTTGGTTCCCCAAATGTCGTTCTTCTATGTTGAAGCGTTCATTTCCAGTAACAGTTTGAATTTTTAGGTTTCACTCTGTTTTCTCCTATATTGATAGATGTATTTGGAACTCTAAATCCAACACGGTTTGTGCTAGCTTCTTGAAACTTGACAAAGTAAAGTAGTTTCACGTTCTATCTCTGTTTTGTTTCCTCTTGCTGTAGCCCTAAGCAGTGACTGGCGAGAACCACTTTCATGGAGAGGGGTTGCCAAGATTCCAAAAATTACGAATCTCCAAAAATCTCAGCAAATATTTTTTCACCCAAACTGGATGATACTTTCAGGTAATGATCAGTACACGAAGGCGACTTGGTTCGCCAAATGTCGTTCTTCTATGTTAAAGCGTTCATTTCCAGTAACACTTTGAATTTTTAGGTTTCACTCTGTTTTCTCCTATATTGATACATGTATTTGGAACTCTAAATCCAACACGGTTTGTGCTAGCTTCTTGAAACTTGACACAGTAAAGTAGTTTCACGTTCTATCTCTAGGTTTTGTTTCCTCTTGATGTAGCCCTAAGCAGTGACTGGCGAGAAACACTTTCATGGAAAGGGGTTGCCAAGCTTCCAAAAATTACGAATCTCCAGAAATCTCAGCAAATATTTTTTCACCCAAACTGGATGATACTTTCAGGTAATGATCAGTACACGAAGGCGACTTGGTTCCCCAAATGTCGTTCTTCTATGTTGAAGCGTTCATTTCCAGTAACAGTTTGAATTTTTAGGTTTCACTCTGTTTTCTCCTATATTGATAGATGTATTTGGAACTCTAAATCCAACACGGTTTGTGCTAGCTTCTTGAAACTTGACACAGTAAAGTAGTTTCATGTTCTATCTCTATGTTTTGTTTCCTCTTGATGTAGCCCTAAGCAGTGACTGGCGAGAAACACTTTCATGGAAAGGGGTTGCCAAGCTTCCAAAAGTTACGAATCTCCAGAAATCTCAGCAAATATTTTTTCACCCAAACTGGATGATACTTTCAGGTAATGATCAGTACACTAAGGCGACTTGGTTCCCCAAATGTCGTTCTTCTATGTTGAAGCATTCATTTCCTGTAACAGTTTGAATTTTTAGGTTTCACTCTGTTTTCTCCTATATTGATACATGTATTTGGAACTCTAAATCCAACACGGTTTGTGCTAGCTTCTTGAAACTTGACACAATAAAGTAGTTTCACGTTCTATCTCTATGTTTTGTTTCCTCTTGATGTAGCCCTAAGCAGTGACTGGCGAGAAACACTTTCATGGAAAGGGGTTGCCAAGCTTCCAAAAATTACGAATCTCCAGAAATCTCAGCCAATATTTTTTCACCCAAACTAAATGATACTTTCAGGTAATGATCACTACACTAAGCCCACTTGGTTCCCCAAGTTTCGTTCTTCTATGTTGAAGCGTTCGTTTCCAGCAACAGTTTGAATTTTGGCATTTCACACTGTTTTCTCCTATATTGATAGATGTATTTGGAACTCTAAATCCAACACGGTTTGTGCTAGCTTCTTGAAACTTGACACAGTAAAGCAGTTTCACGTTCTATCTCTATATTCTGTTTCCTCTTGATGTAGCCCTAAGCAGTGACTGGTGAGAAACACTTTCATGGAAAAAGGTTGCCAAGCTTCCAAAAGTTACGAATCTCCAGAAATCTCAGCAAATATTTTTTCACCCAAACTGGATGATACTTTCAGGTAATGATCAGTACACTAAGGCGACTTGGTTCCCCAAATGTCGTTCTTCTATGTTGAAGCGTTCATTTCCAGTAACAGTTTGAATTTTTAGGTTTCACTCTGTTTTCTCCTATATTGATAGATGTATTTGGAACTCTAAATCCAACACGGTTTGTGCTAGCTTCTTGAAACTTGACAAAGTAAAGTAGTTTCACGTTCTATCTCTGTTTTGTTTCCTCTTGCTGTAGCCCTAAGCAGTGACTGGCGAGAACCACTTTCATGGAGAGGGGTTGCCAAGATTCCAAAAATTACGAATCTCCAAAAATCTCAGCAAATATTTTTTCACCCAAACTGGATGATACTTTCAGGTAATGATCAGTACACGAAGGCGACTTGGTTCGCCAAATGTCGTTCTTCTATGTTAAAGCGTTCATTTCCAGTAACACTTTGAATTTTTAGGTTTCACTCTGTTTTCTCCTATATTGATACATGTATTTGGAACTCTAAATCCAACACGGTTTGTGCTAGCTTCTTGAAACTTGACACAGTAAAGTAGTTTCACGTTCTATCTCTAGGTTTTGTTTCCTCTTGATGTAGCCCTAAGCAGTGACTGGCGAGAAACACTTTCATGGAAAGGGGTTGCCAAGCTTCCAAAAATTACGAATCTCCAGAAATCTCAGCAAATATTTTTTCACCCAAACTGGATGATACTTTCAGGTAATGATCAGTACACGAAGGCGACTTGGTTCCCCAAATGTCGTTCTTCTATGTTGAAGCGTTCATTTCCAGTAACAGTTTGAATTTTTAGGTTTCACTCTGTTTTCTCCTATATTGATAGATGTATTTGGAACTCTAAATCCAACACGGTTTGTGCTAGCTTCTTGAAACTTGACACAGTAAAGTAGTTTCATGTTCTATCTCTATGTTTTGTTTCCTCTTGATGTAGCCCTAAGCAGTGACTGGCGAGAAACACTTTCATGGAAAGGGGTTGCCAAGCTTCCAAAAGTTACGAATCTCCAGAAATCTCAGCAAATATTTTTTCACCCAAACTGGATGATACTTTCAGGTAATGATCAGTACACTAAGGCGACTTGGTTCCCCAAATGTCGTTCTTCTATGTTGAAGCATTCATTTCCTGTAACAGTTTGAATTTTTAGGTTTCACTCTGTTTTCTCCTATATTGATACATGTATTTGGAACTCTAAATCCAACACGGTTTGTGCTAGCTTCTTGAAACTTGACACAATAAAGTAGTTTCACGTTCTATCTCTATGTTTTGTTTCCTCTTGATGTAGCCCTAAGCAGTGACTGGCGAGAAACACTTTCATGGAAAGGGGTTGCCAAGCTTCCAAAAATTACGAATCTCCAGAAATCTCAGCCAATATTTTTTCACCCAAACTAAATGATACTTTCAGGTAATGATCACTACACTAAGCCCACTTGGTTCCCCAAGTTTCGTTCTTCTATGTTGAAGCGTTCGTTTCCAGCAACAGTTTGAATTTTGGCATTTCACACTGTTTTCTCCTATATTGATAGATGTATTTGGAACTCTAAATCCAACACGGTTTGTGCTAGCTTCTTGAAACTTGACACAGTAAAGCAGTTTCACGTTCTATCTCTATATTCTGTTTCCTCTTGATGTAGCCCTAAGCAGTGACTGGCGAGAAACACTTTCATGGAAAGGGGTTGCCAAGCTTCCAAAAGTTACGAATCTCCAGAAATCTCAGCAAATATTTTTTCACCCAAACTGGATGATACTTTCAGGTAATGATCAGTACACTAAGGCGACTTGGTTCCCCAAATGTCGTTCTTCTATGTTGAAGCATTCATTTCCTGTAACAGTTTGAATTTTTAGGTTTCACTCTGTTTTCTCCTATATTGATACATGTATTTGGAACTCTAAATCCAACACGGTTTGTGCTAGCTTCTTGAAACTTGACACAATAAAGTAGTTTCACATTCTATCTCTATGTTTTGTTTCCTCTTGATGTAGCCCTAAGCAGTGACTGGCGAGAAACACTTTCATGGAAAGGGGTTGCCAAGCTTCCAAAAATTACGAATCTCCAGAAATCTCAGCCAATATTTTTTCACCCAAACTAAATGATACTTTCAGGTAATGATCAGTACACTAAGGCGACTTGGTTCCCCAAATGTCGTTCTTCTATGTTGAAGCGTTCATTTCCTGTAACAGTTTGAATTTTTAGGTTTCACTCTGTTTTCTCCTATATTGATACATGTATTTGGAACTCTAAATCCAACACGGTTTGTGCTAGCTTCTTGAAACTTGACACAATAAAGTAGTTTCACGTTCTATCTCTATGTTTTGTTCCCTCTTGCTGTAGCCCTAAGCAGTGACTGGCGAGAACCACTTTCATGGAGAGGGGTTGCCAAGCTTCCAAAAATTACGAATCTCCAGAAATCTCAGCAAATATTTTTTCACCCAAACTGGATGATACTTTCAGGTAATGATCAGTACACTAAGGTGACTTGGTTCCCCAAATTTCGTTCTTCTATGTTGAAGCGTTCATTTCCAGTAACAGTTTGAATTTTTAGGTTTCACTCTGTTTTCTCCTATATTTATAGATGTATTTGGAACTCTAAATCCAACACGGTTTGTGCTAGCTTCTTGAAACTTGATACAGTAAAGTAGTTTCACGTTCTATCTCTATGTTTTGTTTCCTCTTGCTGTAGCCCTAAGCAGTGACTGGCGAGAACCACTTTCATGGAGAGGGGTTGCCAAGCATACAAAAATTACGAATCTCCAGAAATCTCAGCAAACATTTTTTCAGCCAAATTGGATGATACTTTCAGGTAATGATCAGTACACTAAGCCCACTTGGTTCCCCAAATTTCGTTCTTCTATGTTGAAGCGTTCGTTTCCAGCAACAGTTTGAATTTTGGCATTTCACACTGTTTTCTCCTATATTGATAGATGTATTTGGAACTCTAAATCCAACACGGTTTGTGCTAGCTTCTTGAAACTTGACACAGTAAAGCAGTTTCACGTTCTATCTCTATATTCTGTTTCCTCTTGATGTAGCCCTAAGCAGTGACTGGTGAGAAACACTTTCATGGAAAAAGGTTGCCAAGCTTCCAAAAGTTACGAATCTCCAGAAATCTCAGCAAATATTTTTTCACCCAAACTGGATGATACTTTCAGGTAATGATCAGTACACTAAGGCGACTTGGTTCCCCAAATGTCGTTCTTCTATGTTGAAGCGTTCATTTCCAGTAACAGTTTGAATTTTTAGGTTTCACTCTGTTTTCTCCTATATTGATAGATGTATTTGGAACTCTAAATCCAACACGGTTTGTGCTAGCTTCTTGAAACTTGACAAAGTAAAGTAGTTTCACGTTCTATCTCTGTTTTGTTTCCTCTTGCTGTAGCCCTAAGCAGTGACTGGCGAGAACCACTTTCATGGAGAGGGGTTGCCAAGATTCCAAAAATTACGAATCTCCAAAAATCTCAGCAAATATTTTTTCACCCAAACTGGATGATACTTTCAGGTAATGATCAGTACACGAAGGCGACTTGGTTCGCCAAATGTCGTTCTTCTATGTTAAAGCGTTCATTTCCAGTAACACTTTGAATTTTTAGGTTTCACTCTGTTTTCTCCTATATTGATACATGTATTTGGAACTCTAAATCCAACACGGTTTGTGCTAGCTTCTTGAAACTTGACACAGTAAAGTAGTTTCACGTTCTATCTCTAGGTTTTGTTTCCTCTTGATGTAGCCCTAAGCAGTGACTGGCGAGAAACACTTTCATGGAAAGGGGTTGCCAAGCTTCCAAAAATTACGAATCTCCAGAAATCTCAGCAAATATTTTTTCACCCAAACTGGATGATACTTTCAGGTAATGATCAGTACACGAAGGCGACTTGGTTCCCCAAATGTCGTTCTTCTATGTTGAAGCGTTCATTTCCAGTAACAGTTTGAATTTTTAGGTTTCACTCTGTTTTCTCCTATATTGATAGATGTATTTGGAACTCTAAATCCAACACGGTTTGTGCTAGCTTCTTGAAACTTGACACAGTAAAGTAGTTTCATGTTCTATCTCTATGTTTTGTTTCCTCTTGATGTAGCCCTAAGCAGTGACTGGCGAGAAACACTTTCATGGAAAGGGGTTGCCAAGCTTCCAAAAGTTACGAATCTCCAGAAATCTCAGCAAATATTTTTTCACCCAAACTGGATGATACTTTCAGGTAATGATCAGTACACTAAGGCGACTTGGTTCCCCAAATGTCGTTCTTCTATGTTGAAGCATTCATTTCCTGTAACAGTTTGAATTTTTAGGTTTCACTCTGTTTTCTCCTATATTGATACATGTATTTGGAACTCTAAATCCAACACGGTTTGTGCTAGCTTCTTGAAACTTGACACAATAAAGTAGTTTCACGTTCTATCTCTATGTTTTGTTTCCTCTTGATGTAGCCCTAAGCAGTGACTGGCGAGAAACACTTTCATGGAAAGGGGTTGCCAAGCTTCCAAAAATTACGAATCTCCAGAAATCTCAGCCAATATTTTTTCACCCAAACTAAATGATACTTTCAGGTAATGATCACTACACTAAGCCCACTTGGTTCCCCAAGTTTCGTTCTTCTATGTTGAAGCGTTCGTTTCCAGCAACAGTTTGAATTTTGGCATTTCACACTGTTTTCTCCTATATTGATAGATGTATTTGGAACTCTAAATCCAACACGGTTTGTGCTAGCTTCTTGAAACTTGACACAGTAAAGCAGTTTCACGTTCTATCTCTATATTCTGTTTCCTCTTGATGTAGCCCTAAGCAGTGACTGGTGAGAAACACTTTCATGGAAAAAGGTTGCCAAGCTTCCAAAAGTTACGAATCTCCAGAAATCTCAGAAAATATTTTTTCACCCAAACTGGATGATACTTTCAGGTAATGATCAGTACACTAAGGCGACTTGGTTCCCCAAATGTCGTTCTTCTATGTTGAAGCGTTCATTTCCAGTAACAGTTTGAATTTTTAGGTTTCACTCTGTTTTCTCCTATATTGATAGATGTATTTGGAACTCTAAATCCAACACGGTTTGTGCTAGCTTCTTGAAACTTGACAAAGTAAAGTAGTTTCACGTTCTATCTCTGTTTTGTTTCCTCTTGCTGTAGCCCTAAGCAGTGACTGGCGAGAACCACTTTCATGGAGAGGGGTTGCCAAGATTCCAAAAATTACGAATCTCCAAAAATCTCAGCAAATATTTTTTCACCCAAACTGGATGATACTTTCAGGTAATGATCAGTACACGAAGGCGACTTGGTTCGCCAAATGTCGTTCTTCTATGTTAAAGCGTTCATTTCCAGTAACACTTTGAATTTTTAGGTTTCACTCTGTTTTCTCCTATATTGATACATGTATTTGGAACTCTAAATCCAACACGGTTTGTGCTAGCTTCTTGAAACTTGACACAGTAAAGTAGTTTCACGTTCTATCTCTAGGTTTTGTTTCCTCTTGATGTAGCCCTAAGCAGTGACTGGCGAGAAACACTTTCATGGAAAGGGGTTGCCAAGCTTCCAAAAATTACGAATCTCCAGAAATCTCAGCAAATATTTTTTCACCCAAACTGGATGATACTTTCAGGTAATGATCAGTACACGAAGGCGACTTGGTTCCCCAAATGTCGTTCTTCTATGTTGAAGCGTTCATTTCCAGTAACAGTTTGAATTTTTAGGTTTCACTCTGTTTTCTCCTATATTGATAGATGTATTTGGAACTCTAAATCCAACACGGTTTGTGCTAGCTTCTTGAAACTTGACACAGTAAAGTAGTTTCATGTTCTATCTCTATGTTTTGTTTCCTCTTGATGTAGCCCTAAGCAGTGACTGGCGAGAAACACTTTCATGGAAAGGGGTTGCCAAGCTTCCAAAAGTTACGAATCTCCAGAAATCTCAGCAAATATTTTTTCACCCAAACTGGATGATACTTTCAGGTAATGATCAGTACACTAAGGCGACTTGGTTCCCCAAATGTCGTTCTTCTATGTTGAAGCATTCATTTCCTGTAACAGTTTGAATTTTTAGGTTTCACTCTGTTTTCTCCTATATTGATACATGTATTTGGAACTCTAAATCCAACACGGTTTGTGCTAGCTTCTTGAAACTTGACACAATAAAGTAGTTTCACGTTCTATCTCTATGTTTTGTTTCCTCTTGATGTAGCCCTAAGCAGTGACTGGCGAGAAACACTTTCATGGAAAGGGGTTGCCAAGCTTCCAAAAATTACGAATCTCCAGAAATCTCAGCCAATATTTTTTCACCCAAACTAAATGATACTTTCAGGTAATGATCACTACACTAAGCCCACTTGGTTCCCCAAGTTTCGTTCTTCTATGTTGAAGCGTTCGTTTCCAGCAACAGTTTGAATTTTGGCATTTCACACTGTTTTCTCCTATATTGATAGATGTATTTGGAACTCTAAATCCAACACGGTTTGTGCTAGCTTCTTGAAACTTGACACAGTAAAGCAGTTTCACGTTCTATCTCTATATTCTGTTTCCTCTTGATGTAGCCCTAAGCAGTGACTGGCGAGAAACACTTTCATGGAAAGGGGTTGCCAAGCTTCCAAAAGTTACGAATCTCCAGAAATCTCAGCAAATATTTTTTCACCCAAACTGGATGATACTTTCAGGTAATGATCAGTACACTAAGGCGACTTGGTTCCCCAAATGTCGTTCTTCTATGTTGAAGCATTCATTTCCTGTAACAGTTTGAATTTTTAGGTTTCACTCTGTTTTCTCCTATATTGATACATGTATTTGGAACTCTAAATCCAACACGGTTTGTGCTAGCTTCTTGAAACTTGACACAATAAAGTAGTTTCACGTTCTATCTCTATGTTTTGTTTCCTCTTGATGTAGCCCTAAGCAGTGACTGGCGAGAAACACTTTCATGGAAAGGGGTTGCCAAGCTTCCAAAAATTACGAATCTCCAGAAATCTCAGCCAATATTTTTTCACCCAAACTAAATGATACTTTCAGGTAATGATCAGTACACTAAGGCGACTTGGTTCCCCAAATGTCGTTCTTCTATGTTGAAGCGTTCATTTCCTGTAACAGTTTGAATTTTTAGGTTTCACTCTGTTTTCTCCTATATTGATACATGTATTTGGAACTCTAAATCCAACACGGTTTGTGCTAGCTTCTTGAAACTTGACACAATAAAGTAGTTTCACGTTCTATCTCTATGTTTTGTTCCCTCTTGCTGTAGCCCTAAGCAGTGACTGGCGAGAACCACTTTCATGGAGAGGGGTTGCCAAGCTTCCAAAAATTACGAATCTCCAGAAATCTCAGCAAATATTTTTTCACCCAAACTGGATGATACTTTCAGGTAATGATCAGTACACTAAGGTGACTTGGTTCCCCAAATTTCGTTCTTCTATGTTGAAGCGTTCATTTCCAGTAACAGTTTGAATTTTTAGGTTTCACTCTGTTTTCTCCTATATTTATAGATGTATTTGGAACTCTAAATCCAACACGGTTTGTGCTAGCTTCTTGAAACTTGATACAGTAAAGTAGTTTCACGTTCTATCTCTATGTTTTGTTTCCTCTTGCTGTAGCCCTAAGCAGTGACTGGCGAGAACCACTTTCATGGAGAGGGGTTGCCAAGCATACAAAAATTACGAATCTCCAGAAATCTCAGCAAACATTTTTTCAGCCAAATTGGATGATACTTTCAGGTAATGATCAGTACACTAAGCCCACTTGGTTCCCCAAATTTCGTTCTTCTATGTTGAAGCGTTCGTTTCCAGCAACAGTTTGAATTTTGGCATTTCACACTGTTTTCTCCTATATTGATAGATGTATTTGGAACTCTAAATCCAACACGGTTTGTGCTAGCTTCTTGAAACTTGACACAGTAAAGCAGTTTCACGTTCTATCTCTATATTCTGTTTCCTCTTGATGTAGCCCTAAGCAGTGACTGGTGAGAAACACTTTCATGGAAAAAGGTTGCCAAGCTTCCAAAAGTTACGAATCTCCAGAAATCTCAGCAAATATTTTTTCACCCAAACTGGATGATACTTTCAGGTAATGATCAGTACACTAAGGCGACTTGGTTCCCCAAATTTCGTTCTTCTATGTTGAAGCGTTCATTTCCAGTAACAGTTTGAATTTTTAGGTTTCACTCTGTTTTCTCCTATATTGATAGATGTATTTGGAACTCTAAATCCAACACGGTTTGTGCTAGCTTCTTGAAACTTGATACAGTAAAGTAGTTTCACGTTCTATCTCTATGTTTTGTTTCCTCTTGCTGTAGCCCTAAGCAGTGACTGGCGAGAACCACTTTCATGGAGAGGGGTTGCCAAGCATACAAAAATTACGAATCTCCAGAAATCTCAGCAAACATTTTTTCAGCCAAATTGGATGATACTTTCAGGTAATGATCAGTACACTAAGCCCACTTGGTTCCCCAAATTTCGTTCTTCTATGTTGAAGCGTTCGTTTCCAGCAACAGTTTGAATTTTGGCATTTCACACTGTTTTCTCCTATATTGATAGATGTATTTGGAACTCTAAATCCAACACGGTTTGTGCTAGCTTCTTGAAACTTGACAAAGTAAAGTAGTTTCACGTTCTATCTCTGTTTTGTTTCCTCTTGCTGTAGCCCTAAGCAGTGACTGGCGAGAAACACTTTCATGGAAAGGGGTTGCCAAGCTTCCAAAAGTTACGAATCTCCAGAAATCTCAGCAAATATTTTTTCACCCAAACTGGATGATACTTTCAGGTAATGATCAGTACACTAAGGCGACTTGGTTCCCCAAATGTCGTTCTTCTATGTTGAAGCATTCATTTCCTGTAACAGTTTGAATTTTTAGGTTTCACTCTGTTTTCTCCTATATTGATACATGTATTTGGAACTCTAAATCCAACACGGTTTGTGCTAGCTTCTTGAAACTTGACACAATAAAGTAGTTTCACGTTCTATCTCTATGTTTTGTTTCCTATTGATGTAGCCCTAAGCAGTGACTGGCGAGAAACACTTTCATGGAAAGGGGTTGCCAAGCTTCCAAAAATTACGAATCTCCAGAAATCTCAGCCAATATTTTTTCACCCAAACTGGATGATACTTTCAGGTAATGATCAGTACACTAAGGCGACTTGGTTCCCCAAATTTCGTTCTTCTATGTTGAAGCGTTCATTTCCAGTAACAGTTTGAATTTTTAGGTTTCACTCTGTTTTCTCCTATATTGATAGATGTATTTGGAACTCTAAATCCAACACGGTTTGTGCTAGCTTCTTGAAACTTGACAAAGTAAAGTAGTTTCACGTTCTATCTCTGTTTTGTTTCCTCTTGCTGTAGCCCTAAGCAGTGACTGGCGAGAACCACTTTCATGGAGAGGGGTTGCCAAGATTCCAAAAATTACGAATCTCCAAAAATCTCAGCAAATATTTTTTCACCCAAACTGGATGATACTTTCAGGTAATGATCAGTACACGAAGGCGACTTGGTTCGCCAAATGTCGTTCTTCTATGTTAAAGCGTTCATTTCCAGTAACACTTTGAATTTTTAGGTTTCACTCTGTTTTCTCCTATATTGATACATGTATTTGGAACTCTAAATCCAACACGGTTTGTGCTAGCTTCTTGAAACTTGACACAGTAAAGTAGTTTCACGTTCTATCTCTAGGTTTTGTTTCCTCTTGATGTAGCCCTAAGCAGTGACTGGCGAGAAACACTTTCATGGAAAGGGGTTGCCAAGCTTCCAAAAATTACGAATCTCCAGAAATCTCAGCAAATATTTTTTCACCCAAACTGGATGATACTTTCAGGTAATGATCAGTACACGAAGGCGACTTGGTTCGCCAAATGTCGTTCTTCTATGTTGAAGCGTTCATTTCCAGTAACAGTTTGAATTTTTAGGTTTCACTCTGTTTTCTCCTATATTGATAGATGTATTTGGAACTCTAAATCCAACACGGTTTGTGCTAGCTTCTTGAAACTTGACACAGTAAAGTAGTTTCATGTTCTATCTCTATGTTTTGTTTCCTCTTGATGTAGCCCTAAGCAGTGACTGGCGAGAAACACTTTCATGGAAAGGGGTTGCCAAGCTTCCAAAAGTTACGAATCTCCAGAAATCTCAGCAAATATTTTTTCACCCAAACTGGATGATACTTTCAGGTAATGATCAGTACACTAAGGCGACTTGGTTCCCCAAATGTCGTTCTTCTATGTTGAAGCATTCATTTCCTGTAACAGTTTGAATTTTTAGGTTTCACTCTGTTTTCTCCTATATTGATACATGTATTTGGAACTCTAAATCCAACACGGTTTGTGCTAGCTTCTTGAAACTTGACACAATAAAGTAGTTTCACGTTCTATCTCTATGTTTTGTTTCCTCTTGATGTAGCCCTAAGCAGTGACTGGCGAGAAACACTTTCATGGAAAGGGGTTGCCAAGCTTCCAAAAATTACGAATCTCCAGAAATCTCAGCCAATATTTTTTCACCCAAACTAAATGATACTTTCAGGTAATGATCACTACACTAAGCCCACTTGGTTCCCCAAGTTTCGTTCTTCTATGTTGAAGCGTTCGTTTCCAGCAACAGTTTGAATTTTGGCATTTCACACTGTTTTCTCCTATATTGATAGATGTATTTGGAACTCTAAATCCAACACGGTTTGTGCTAGCTTCTTGAAACTTGACACAGTAAAGCAGTTTCACGTTCTATCTCTATATTCTGTTTCCTCTTGATGTAGCCCTAAGCAGTGACTGGTGAGAAACACTTTCATGGAAAAAGGTTGCCAAGCTTCCAAAAGTTACGAATCTCCAGAAATCTCAGCAAATATTTTTTCACCCAAACTGGATGATACTTTCAGGTAATGATCAGTACACTAAGGCGACTTGGTTCCCCAAATGTCGTTCTTCTATGTTGAAGCGTTCATTTCCAGTAACAGTTTGAATTTTTAGGTTTCACTCTGTTTTCTCCTATATTGATAGATGTATTTGGAACTCTAAATCCAACACGGTTTGTGCTAGCTTCTTGAAACTTGACAAAGTAAAGTAGTTTCACGTTCTATCTCTGTTTTGTTTCCTCTTGCTGTAGCCCTAAGCAGTGACTGGCGAGAACCACTTTCATGGAGAGGGGTTGCCAAGATTCCAAAAATTACGAATCTCCAAAAATCTCAGCAAATATTTTTTCACCCAAACTGGATGATACTTTCAGGTAATGATCAGTACACGAAGGCGACTTGGTTCGCCAAATGTCGTTCTTCTATGTTAAAGCGTTCATTTCCAGTAACACTTTGAATTTTTAGGTTTCACTCTGTTTTCTCCTATATTGATACATGTATTTGGAACTCTAAATCCAACACGGTTTGTGCTAGCTTCTTGAAACTTGACACAGTAAAGTAGTTTCACGTTCTATCTCTAGGTTTTGTTTCCTCTTGATGTAGCCCTAAGCAGTGACTGGCGAGAAACACTTTCATGGAAAGGGGTTGCCAAGCTTCCAAAAATTACGAATCTCCAGAAATCTCAGCAAATATTTTTTCACCCAAACTGGATGATACTTTCAGGTAATGATCAGTACACGAAGGCGACTTGGTTCCCCAAATGTCGTTCTTCTATGTTGAAGCGTTCATTTCCAGTAACAGTTTGAATTTTTAGGTTTCACTCTGTTTTCTCCTATATTGATAGATGTATTTGGAACTCTAAATCCAACACGGTTTGTGCTAGCTTCTTGAAACTTGACACAGTAAAGTAGTTTCATGTTCTATCTCTATGTTTTGTTTCCTCTTGATGTAGCCCTAAGCAGTGACTGGCGAGAAACACTTTCATGGAAAGGGGTTGCCAAGCTTCCAAAAGTTACGAATCTCCAGAAATCTCAGCAAATATTTTTTCACCCAAACTGGATGATACTTTCAGGTAATGATCAGTACACTAAGGCGACTTGGTTCCCCAAATGTCGTTCTTCTATGTTGAAGCATTCATTTCCTGTAACAGTTTGAATTTTTAGGTTTCACTCTGTTTTCTCCTATATTGATACATGTATTTGGAACTCTAAATCCAACACGGTTTGTGCTAGCTTCTTGAAACTTGACACAATAAAGTAGTTTCACGTTCTATCTCTATGTTTTGTTTCCTCTTGATGTAGCCCTAAGCAGTGACTGGCGAGAAACACTTTCATGGAAAGGGGTTGCCAAGCTTCCAAAAATTACGAATCTCCAGAAATCTCAGCCAATATTTTTTCACCCAAACTAAATGATACTTTCAGGTAATGATCACTACACTAAGCCCACTTGGTTCCCCAAGTTTCGTTCTTCTATGTTGAAGCGTTCGTTTCCAGCAACAGTTTGAATTTTGGCATTTCACACTGTTTTCTCCTATATTGATAGATGTATTTGGAACTCTAAATCCAACACGGTTTGTGCTAGCTTCTTGAAACTTGACACAGTAAAGCAGTTTCACGTTCTATCTCTATATTCTGTTTCCTCTTGATGTAGCCCTAAGCAGTGACTGGTGAGAAACACTTTCATGGAAAAAGGTTGCCAAGCTTCCAAAAGTTACGAATCTCCAGAAATCTCAGCAAATATTTTTTCACCCAAACTGGATGATACTTTCAGGTAATGATCAGTACACTAAGGCGACTTGGTTCCCCAAATGTCGTTCTTCTATGTTGAAGCGTTCATTTCCAGTAACAGTTTGAATTTTTAGGTTTCACTCTGTTTTCTCCTATATTGATAGATGTATTTGGAACTCTAAATCCAACACGGTTTGTGCTAGCTTCTTGAAACTTGACAAAGTAAAGTAGTTTCACGTTCTATCTCTGTTTTGTTTCCTCTTGCTGTAGCCCTAAGCAGTGACTGGCGAGAACCACTTTCATGGAGAGGGGTTGCCAAGATTCCAAAAATTACGAATCTCCAAAAATCTCAGCAAATATTTTTTCACCCAAACTTGATGATACTTTCAGGTAATGATCAGTACACTAAGGCGACTTGGTTCCCCAAATGTCGTTCTTCTATGTTGAAGCGTTCATTTCCTGTAACAGTTTGAATTTTTAGGTTTCACTCTGTTTTCTCCTATATTGATAGATGTATTTGGAACTCTAAATCCAACACGGTTTGTGCTAGCTTCTTGAAACTTGACACAATAAAGTAGTTTCACGTTCTATCTCTATGTTTTGTTTCCTCTTGATGTAGCCCTAAGCAGTGACTGGCGAGAAACACTCTCATGGAAAGGGGTTGCCAAGCTTCCAAAAATTACGAATCTCCAGAAATCTCAGCAAATATTTTTTCACCCAAACTGGATGATACTTTCAGGTAATGATCAGTACACGAAGGCGACTTGGTTCCCCAAATGTCGTTCTTCTATGTTGAAGCGTTCATTTCCAGTAACAGTTTGAATTTTTAGGTTTCACTCTGTTTTCTCCTATATTGATAGATGTATTTGGAACTCTAAATCCAACACGGTTTGTGCTAGCTTCTTGAAACTTGACACAGTAAAGTAGTTTCATGTTCTATCTCTATGTTTTGTTTCCTCTTGCTGTAGCCCTAAGCAGTGACTGGCGAGAACCACTTTCATGGAGAGGGGTTGCCAAGCATACAAAAATTACGAATCTCCAGAAATCTCAGCAAACATTTTTTCAGCCAAATTGGATGATACTTTCAGGTAATGATCAGTACACTAAGCCCACTTGGTTCCCCAAATTTCGTTCTTCTATGTTGAAGCGTTCGTTTCCAGCAACAGTTTGAATTTTGGCATTTCACACTGTTTTCTCCTATATTGATAGATGTATTTGGAACTCTAAATCCAACACGGTTTGTGCTAGCTTCTTGAAACTTGACAAAGTAAAGCAGTTTCACGTTCTATCTCTATATTCTGTTTCCTCTTGATGTAGCCCTAAGCAGTGACTGGCGAGAAACACTTTCATGGAAAGGGGTTGCCAAGCTTCCAAAAGTTACGAATCTCCAGAAATCTCAGCAAATATTTTTTCACCCAAACTGGATGATACTTTCAGGTAATGATCAGTACACTAAGGCGACTTGGTTCCCCAAATGTCGTTCTTCTATGTTGAAGCATTCATTTCCTGTAACAGTTTGAATTTTTAGGTTTCACTCTGTTTTCTCCTATATTGATACATGTATTTGGAACTCTAAATCCAACACGGTTTGTGCTAGCTTCTTGAAACTTGACACAATAAAGTAGTTTCACGTTCTATCTCTATGTTTTGTTTCCTCTTGATGTAGCCCTAAGCAGTGACTGGCGAGAAACACTTTCATGGAAAGGGGTTGCCAAGCTTCCAAAAATTACGAATCTCCAGAAATCTCAGCCAATATTTTTTCACCCAAACTAAATGATACTTTCAGGTAATGATCAGTACACTAAGGCGACTTGGTTCCCCAAATGTCGTTCTTCTATGTTGAAGCGTTCATTTCCTGTAACAGTTTGAATTTTTAGGTTTCACTCTGTTTTCTCCTATATTGATACATGTATTTGGAACTCTAAATCCAACACGGTTTGTGCTAGCTTCTTGAAACTTGACACAATAAAGTAGTTTCACGTTCTATCTCTATGTTTTGTTCCCTCTTGCTGTAGCCCTAAGCAGTGACTGGCGAGAACCACTTTCATGGAGAGGGGTTGCCAAGCTTCCAAAAATTACGAATCTCCAGAAATCTCAGCAAATATTTTTTCACCCAAACTGGATGATACTTTCAGGTAATGATCAGTACACTAAGGTGACTTGGTTCCCCAAATTTCGTTCTTCTATGTTGAAGCGTTCATTTCCAGTAACAGTTTGAATTTTTAGGTTTCACTCTGTTTTCTCCTATATTTATAGATGTATTTGGAACTCTAAATCCAACACGGTTTGTGCTAGCTTCTTGAAACTTGATACAGTAAAGTAGTTTCACGTTCTATCTCTATGTTTTGTTTCCTCTTGCTGTAGCCCTAAGCAGTGACTGGCGAGAACCACTTTCATGGAGAGGGGTTGCCAAGCATACAAAAATTACGAATCTCCAGAAATCTCAGCAAACATTTTTTCAGCCAAATTGGATGATACTTTCAGGTAATGATCAGTACACTAAGCCCACTTGGTTCCCCAAATTTCGTTCTTCTATGTTGAAGCGTTCGTTTCCAGCAACAGTTTGAATTTTGGCATTTCACACTGTTTTCTCCTATATTGATAGATGTATTTGGAACTCTAAATCCAACACGGTTTGTGCTAGCTTCTTGAAACTTGACACAGTAAAGCAGTTTCACGTTCTATCTCTATATTCTGTTTCCTCTTGATGTAGCCCTAAGCAGTGACTGGTGAGAAACACTTTCATGGAAAAAGGTTGCCAAGCTTCCAAAAGTTACGAATCTCCAGAAATCTCAGCAAATATTTTTTCACCCAAACTGGATGATACTTTCAGGTAATGATCAGTACACTAAGGCGACTTGGTTCCCCAAATTTCGTTCTTCTATGTTGAAGCGTTCATTTCCAGTAACAGTTTGAATTTTTAGGTTTCACTCTGTTTTCTCCTATATTGATAGATGTATTTGGAACTCTAAATCCAACACGGTTTGTGCTAGCTTCTTGAAACTTGATACAGTAAAGTAGTTTCACGTTCTATCTCTATGTTTTGTTTCCTCTTGCTGTAGCCCTAAGCAGTGACTGGCGAGAACCACTTTCATGGAGAGGGGTTGCCAAGCATACAAAAATTACGAATCTCCAGAAATCTCAGCAAACATTTTTTCAGCCAAATTGGATGATACTTTCAGGTAATGATCAGTACACTAAGCCCACTTGGTTCCCCAAATTTCGTTCTTCTATGTTGAAGCGTTCGTTTCCAGCAACAGTTTGAATTTTGGCATTTCACACTGTTTTCTCCTATATTGATAGATGTATTTGGAACTCTAAATCCAACACGGTTTGTGCTAGCTTCTTGAAACTTGACAAAGTAAAGTAGTTTCACGTTCTATCTCTGTTTTGTTTCCTCTTGCTGTAGCCCTAAGCAGTGACTGGCGAGAAACACTTTCATGGAAAGGGGTTGCCAAGCTTCCAAAAGTTACGAATCTCCAGAAATCTCAGCAAATATTTTTTCACCCAAACTGGATGATACTTTCAGGTAATGATCAGTACACTAAGGCGACTTGGTTCCCCAAATGTCGTTCTTCTATGTTGAAGCATTCATTTCCTGTAACAGTTTGAATTTTTAGGTTTCACTCTGTTTTCTCCTATATTGATACATGTATTTGGAACTCTAAATCCAACACGGTTTGTGCTAGCTTCTTGAAACTTGACACAATAAAGTAGTTTCACGTTCTATCTCTATGTTTTGTTTCCTCTTGATGTAGCCCTAAGCAGTGACTGGCGAGAAACACTTTCATGGAAAGGGGTTGCCAAGCTTCCAAAAATTACGAATCTCCAGAAATCTCAGCCAATATTTTTTCACCCAAACTAAATGATACTTTCAGGTAATGATCAGTACACTAAGGCGACTTGGTTCCCCAAATGTCGTTCTTCTATGTTGAAGCGTTCATTTCCTGTAACAGTTTGAATTTTTAGGTTTCACTCTGTTTTCTCCTATATTGATACATGTATTTGGAACTCTAAATCCAACACGGTTTGTGCTAGCTTCTTGAAACTTGACACAATAAAGTAGTTTCACGTTCTATCTCTATGTTTTGTTCCCTCTTGCTGTAGCCCTAAGCAGTGACTGGCGAGAACCACTTTCATGGAGAGGGGTTGCCAAGCTTCCAAAAATTACGAATCTCCAGAAATCTCAGCAAATATTTTTTCACCCAAACTGGATGATACTTTCAGGTAATGATCAGTACACTAAGGTGACTTGGTTCCCCAAATTTCGTTCTTCTATGTTGAAGCGTTCATTTCCAGTAACAGTTTGAATTTTTAGGTTTCACTCTGTTTTCTCCTATATTTATAGATGTATTTGGAACTCTAAATCCAACACGGTTTGTGCTAGCTTCTTGAAACTTGATACAGTAAAGTAGTTTCACGTTCTATCTCTATGTTTTGTTTCCTCTTGCTGTAGCCCTAAGCAGTGACTGGCGAGAACCACTTTCATGGAGAGGGGTTGCCAAGCATACAAAAATTACGAATCTCCAGAAATCTCAGCAAACATTTTTTCAGCCAAATTGGATGATACTTTCAGGTAATGATCAGTACACTAAGCCCACTTGGTTCCCCAAATTTCGTTCTTCTATGTTGAAGCGTTCGTTTCCAGCAACAGTTTGAATTTTGGCATTTCACACTGTTTTCTCCTATATTGATAGATGTATTTGGAACTCTAAATCCAACACGGTTTGTGCTAGCTTCTTGAAACTTGACACAGTAAAGCAGTTTCACGTTCTATCTCTATATTCTGTTTCCTCTTGATGTAGCCCTAAGCAGTGACTGGTGAGAAACACTTTCATGGAAAAAGGTTGCCAAGCTTCCAAAAGTTACGAATCTCCAGAAATCTCAGCAAATATTTTTTCACCCAAACTGGATGATACTTTCAGGTAATGATCAGTACACTAAGGCGACTTGGTTCCCCAAATTTCGTTCTTCTATGTTGAAGCGTTCATTTCCAGTAACAGTTTGAATTTTTAGGTTTCACTCTGTTTTCTCCTATATTGATAGATGTATTTGGAACTCTAAATCCAACACGGTTTGTGCTAGCTTCTTGAAACTTGATACAGTAAAGTAGTTTCACGTTCTATCTCTATGTTTTGTTTCCTCTTGCTGTAGCCCTAAGCAGTGACTGGCGAGAACCACTTTCATGGAGAGGGGTTGCCAAGCATACAAAAATTACGAATCTCCAGAAATCTCAGCAAACATTTTTTCAGCCAAATTGGATGATACTTTCAGGTAATGATCAGTACACTAAGCCCACTTGGTTCCCCAAATTTCGTTCTTCTATGTTGAAGCGTTCGTTTCCAGCAACAGTTTGAATTTTGGCATTTCACACTGTTTTCTCCTATATTGATAGATGTATTTGGAACTCTAAATCCAACACGGTTTGTGCTAGCTTCTTGAAACTTGACAAAGTAAAGTAGTTTCACGTTCTATCTCTGTTTTGTTTCCTCTTGCTGTAGCCCTAAGCAGTGACTGGCGAGAAACACTTTCATGGAAAGGGGTTGCCAAGCTTCCAAAAGTTACGAATCTCCAGAAATCTCAGCAAATATTTTTTCACCCAAACTGGATGATACTTTCAGGTAATGATCAGTACACTAAGGCGACTTGGTTCCCCAAATGTCGTTCTTCTATGTTGAAGCATTCATTTCCTGTAACAGTTTGAATTTTTAGGTTTCACTCTGTTTTCTCCTATATTGATACATGTATTTGGAACTCTAAATCCAACACGGTTTGTGCTAGCTTCTTGAAACTTGACACAATAAAGTAGTTTCACGTTCTATCTCTATGTTTTGTTTCCTCTTGATGTAGCCCTAAGCAGTGACTGGCGAGAAACACTTTCATGGAAAGGGGTTGCCAAGCTTCCAAAAATTACGAATCTCCAGAAATCTCAGCCAATATTTTTTCACCCAAACTAAATGATACTTTCAGGTAATGATCAGTACACTAAGGCGACTTGGTTCCCCAAATGTCGTTCTTCTATGTTGAAGCGTTCATTTCCTGTAACAGTTTGAATTTTTAGGTTTCACTCTGTTTTCTCCTATATTGATACATGTATTTGGAACTCTAAATCCAACACGGTTTGTGCTAGCTTCTTGAAACTTGACACAATAAAGTAGTTTCACGTTCTATCTCTATGTTTTGTTCCCTCTTGCTGTAGCCCTAAGCAGTGACTGGCGAGAACCACTTTCATGGAGAGGGGTTGCCAAGCTTCCAAAAATTACGAATCTCCAGAAATCTCAGCAAATATTTTTTCACCCAAACTGGATGATACTTTCAGGTAATGATCAGTACACTAAGGTGACTTGGTTCCCCAAATTTCGTTCTTCTATGTTGAAGCGTTCATTTCCAGTAACAGTTTGAATTTTTAGGTTTCACTCTGTTTTCTCCTATATTGATAGATGTATTTGGAACTCTAAATCCAACACGGTTTGTGCTAGCTTCTTGAAACTTGATACAGTAAAGTAGTTTCACGTTCTATCTCTATGTTTTGTTTCCTCTTGCTGTAGCCCTAAGCAGTGACTGGCGAGAACCACTTTCATGGAGAGGGGTTGCCAAGCATACAAAAATTACGAATCTCCAGAAATCTCAGCAAACATTTTTTCAGCCAAATTGGATGATACTTTCAGGTAATGATCAGTACACTAAGCCCACTTGGTTCCCCAAATTTCGTTCTTCTATGTTGAAGCGTTCGTTTCCAGCAACAGTTTGAATTTTGGCATTTCACACTGTTTTCTCCTATATTGATAGATGTATTTGGAACTCTAAATCCAACACGGTTTGTGCTAGCTTCTTGAAACTTGACACAGTAAAGCAGTTTCACGTTCTATCTCTATATTCTGTTTCCTCTTGATGTAGCCCTAAGCAGTGACTGGTGAGAAACACTTTCATGGAAAAAGGTTGCCAAGCTTCCAAAAGTTACGAATCTCCAGAAATCTCAGCAAATATTTTTTCACCCAAACTGGATGATACTTTCAGGTAATGATCAGTACACTAAGGCGACTTGGTTCCCCAAATTTCGTTCTTCTATGTTGAAGCGTTCATTTCCAGTAACAGTTTGAATTTTTAGGTTTCACTCTGTTTTCTCCTATATTGATAGATGTATTTGGAACTCTAAATCCAACACGGTTTGTGCTAGCTTCTTGAAACTTGATACAGTAAAGTAGTTTCACGTTCTATCTCTATGTTTTGTTTCCTCTTGCTGTAGCCCTAAGCAGTGACTGGCGAGAACCACTTTCATGGAGAGGGGTTGCCAAGCATACAAAAATTACGAATCTCCAGAAATCTCAGCAAACATTTTTTCAGCCAAATTGGATGATACTTTCAGGTAATGATCAGTACACTAAGCCCACTTGGTTCCCCAAATTTCGTTCTTCTATGTTGAAGCGTTCGTTTCCAGCAACAGTTTGAATTTTGGCATTTCACACTGTTTTCTCCTATATTGATAGATGTATTTGGAACTCTAAATCCAACACGGTTTGTGCTAGCTTCTTGAAACTTGACAAAGTAAAGTAGTTTCACGTTCTATCTCTGTTTTGTTTCCTCTTGCTGTAGCCCTAAGCAGTGACTGGCGAGAAACACTTTCATGGAAAGGGGTTGCCAAGCTTCCAAAAGTTACGAATCTCCAGAAATCTCAGCAAATATTTTTTCACCCAAACTGGATGATACTTTCAGGTAATGATCAGTACACTAAGGCGACTTGGTTCCCCAAATGTCGTTCTTCTATGTTGAAGCATTCATTTCCTGTAACAGTTTGAATTTTTAGGTTTCACTCTGTTTTCTCCTATATTGATACATGTATTTGGAACTCTAAATCCAACACGGTTTGTGCTAGCTTCTTGAAACTTGACACAATAAAGTAGTTTCACGTTCTATCTCTATGTTTTGTTTCCTCTTGATGTAGCCCTAAGCAGTGACTGGCGAGAAACACTTTCATGGAAAGGGGTTGCCAAGCTTCCAAAAATTACGAATCTCCAGAAATCTCAGCCAATATTTTTTCACCCAAACTAAATGATACTTTCAGGTAATGATCAGTACACTAAGGCGACTTGGTTCCCCAAATGTCGTTCTTCTATGTTGAAGCGTTCATTTCCTGTAACAGTTTGAATTTTTAGGTTTCACTCTGTTTTCTCCTATATTGATACATGTATTTGGAACTCTAAATCCAACACGGTTTGTGCTAGCTTCTTGAAACTTGACACAATAAAGTAGTTTCACGTTCTATCTCTATGTTTTGTTCCCTCTTGCTGTAGCCCTAAGCAGTGACTGGCGAGAACCACTTTCATGGAGAGGGGTTGCCAAGCTTCCAAAAATTACGAATCTCCAGAAATCTCAGCAAATATTTTTTCACCCAAACTGGATGATACTTTCAGGTAATGATCAGTACACTAAGGTGACTTGGTTCCCCAAATTTCGTTCTTCTATGTTGAAGCGTTCATTTCCAGTAACAGTTTGAATTTTTAGGTTTCACTCTGTTTTCTCCTATATTTATAGATGTATTTGGAACTCTAAATCCAACACGGTTTGTGCTAGCTTCTTGAAACTTGATACAGTAAAGTAGTTTCACGTTCTATCTCTATGTTTTGTTTCCTCTTGCTGTAGCCCTAAGCAGTGACTGGCGAGAACCACTTTCATGGAGAGGGGTTGCCAAGCATACAAAAATTACGAATCTCCAGAAATCTCAGCAAACATTTTTTCAGCCAAATTGGATGATACTTTCAGGTAATGATCAGTACACTAAGCCCACTTGGTTCCCCAAATTTCGTTCTTCTATGTTGAAGCGTTCGTTTCCAGCAACAGTTTGAATTTTGGCATTTCACACTGTTTTCTCCTATATTGATAGATGTATTTGGAACTCTAAATCCAACACGGTTTGTGCTAGCTTCTTGAAACTTGACAAAGTAAAGTAGTTTCACGTTCTATCTCTGTTTTGTTTCCTCTTGCTGTAGCCCTAAGCAGTGACTGGCGAGAACCACTTTCATGGAGAGGGGTTGCCAAGATTCCAAAAATTACGAATCTCCAAAAATCTCAGCAAATATTTTTTCACCCAAACTGGATGATACTTTCAGGTAATGATCAGTACACGAAGGCGACTTGGTTCGCCAAATGTCGTTCTTCTATGTTAAAGCGTTCATTTCCAGTAACACTTTGAATTTTTAGGTTTCACTCTGTTTTCTCCTATATTGATACATGTATTTGGAACTCTAAATCCAACACGGTTTGTGCTAGCTTCTTGAAACTTGACACAGTAAAGTAGTTTCACGTTCTATCTCTAGGTTTTGTTTCCTCTTGATGTAGCCCTAAGCAGTGACTGGCGAGAAACACTTTCATGGAAAGGGGTTGCCAAGCTTCCAAAAATTACGAATCTCCAGAAATCTCAGCAAATATTTTTTCACCCAAACTGGATGATACTTTCAGGTAATGATCAGTACACGAAGGCGACTTGGTTCCCCAAATGTCGTTCTTCTATGTTGAAGCGTTCATTTCCAGTAACAGTTTGAATTTTTAGGTTTCACTCTGTTTTCTCCTATATTGATAGATGTATTTGGAACTCTAAATCCAACACGGTTTGTGCTAGCTTCTTGAAACTTGACACAGTAAAGTAGTTTCATGTTCTATCTCTATGTTTTGTTTCCTCTTGATGTAGCCCTAAGCAGTGACTGGCGAGAAACACTTTCATGGAAAGGGGTTGCCAAGCTTCCAAAAGTTACGAATCTCCAGAAATCTCAGCAAATATTTTTTCACCCAAACTGGATGATACTTTCAGGTAATGATCAGTACACTAAGGCGACTTGGTTCCCCAAATGTCGTTCTTCTATGTTGAAGCATTCATTTCCTGTAACAGTTTGAATTTTTAGGTTTCACTCTGTTTTCTCCTATATTGATACATGTATTTGGAACTCTAAATCCAACACGGTTTGTGCTAGCTTCTTGAAACTTGACACAATAAAGTAGTTTCACGTTCTATCTCTATGTTTTGTTTCCTCTTGATGTAGCCCTAAGCAGTGACTGGCGAGAAACACTTTCATGGAAAGGGGTTGCCAAGCTTCCAAAAATTACGAATCTCCAGAAATCTCAGCCAATATTTTTTCACCCAAACTGGATGATACTTTCAGGTAATGATCAGTACACTAAGGCGACTTGGTTCCCCAAATTTCGTTCTTCTATGTTGAAGCGTTCATTTCCAGTAACAGTTTGAATTTTTAGGTTTCACTCTGTTTTCTCCTATATTGATAGATGTATTTGGAACTCTAAATCCAACACGGTTTGTGCTAGCTTCTTGAAACTTGACAAAGTAAAGTAGTTTCACGTTCTATCTCTGTTTTGTTTCCTCTTGCTGTAGCCCTAAGCAGTGACTGGCGAGAACCACTTTCATGGAGAGGGGTTGCCAAGATTCCAAAAATTACGAATCTCCAAAAATCTCAGCAAATATTTTTTCACCCAAACTGGATGATACTTTCAGGTAATGATCAGTACACGAAGGCGACTTGGTTCGCCAAATGTCGTTCTTCTATGTTAAAGCGTTCATTTCCAGTAACACTTTGAATTTTTAGGTTTCACTCTGTTTTCTCCTATATTGATACATGTATTTGGAACTCTAAATCCAACACGGTTTGTGCTAGCTTCTTGAAACTTGACACAGTAAAGTAGTTTCACGTTCTATCTCTAGGTTTTGTTTCCTCTTGATGTAGCCCTAAGCAGTGACTGGCGAGAAACACTTTCATGGAAAGGGGTTGCCAAGCTTCCAAAAATTACGAATCTCCAGAAATCTCAGCAAATATTTTTTCACCCAAACTGGATGATACTTTCAGGTAATGATCAGTACACGAAGGCGACTTGGTTCCCCAAATGTCGTTCTTCTATGTTGAAGCGTTCATTTCCAGTAACAGTTTGAATTTTTAGGTTTCACTCTGTTTTCTCCTATATTGATAGATGTATTTGGAACTCTAAATCCAACACGGTTTGTGCTAGCTTCTTGAAACTTGACACAGTAAAGTAGTTTCATGTTCTATCTCTATGTTTTGTTTCCTCTTGATGTAGCCCTAAGCAGTGACTGGCGAGAAACACTTTCATGGAAAGGGGTTGCCAAGCTTCCAAAAGTTACGAATCTCCAGAAATCTCAGCAAATATTTTTTCACCCAAACTGGATGATACTTTCAGGTAATGATCAGTACACTAAGGCGACTTGGTTCCCCAAATGTCGTTCTTCTATGTTGAAGCATTCATTTCCTGTAACAGTTTGAATTTTTAGGTTTCACTCTGTTTTCTCCTATATTGATACATGTATTTGGAACTCTAAATCCAACACGGTTTGTGCTAGCTTCTTGAAACTTGACACAATAAAGTAGTTTCACGTTCTATCTCTATGTTTTGTTTCCTCTTGATGTAGCCCTAAGCAGTGACTGGCGAGAAACACTTTCATGGAAAGGGGTTGCCAAGCTTCCAAAAATTACGAATCTCCAGAAATCTCAGCCAATATTTTTTCACCCAAACTAAATGATACTTTCAGGTAATGATCAGTACACTAAGGCGACTTGGTTCCCCAAATGTCGTTCTTCTATGTTGAAGCGTTCATTTCCTGTAACAGTTTGAATTTTTAGGTTTCACTCTGTTTTCTCCTATATTGATACATGTATTTGGAACTCTAAATCCAACACGGTTTGTGCTAGCTTCTTGAAACTTGACACAATAAAGTAGTTTCACGTTCTATCTCTATGTTTTGTTCCCTCTTGCTGTAGCCCTAAGCAGTGACTGGCGAGAACCACTTTCATGGAGAGGGGTTGCCAAGCTTCCAAAAATTACGAATCTCCAGAAATCTCAGCAAATATTTTTTCACCCAAACTGGATGATACTTTCAGGTAATGATCAGTACACTAAGGTGACTTGGTTCCCCAAATTTCGTTCTTCTATGTTGAAGCGTTCATTTCCAGTAACAGTTTGAATTTTTAGGTTTCACTCTGTTTTCTCCTATATTTATAGATGTATTTGGAACTCTAAATCCAACACGGTTTGTGCTAGCTTCTTGAAACTTGATACAGTAAAGTAGTTTCACGTTCTATCTCTATGTTTTGTTTCCTCTTGCTGTAGCCCTAAGCAGTGACTGGCGAGAACCACTTTCATGGAGAGGGGTTGCCAAGCATACAAAAATTACGAATCTCCAGAAATCTCAGCAAACATTTTTTCAGCCAAATTGGATGATACTTTCAGGTAATGATCAGTACACTAAGCCCACTTGGTTCCCCAAATTTCGTTCTTCTATGTTGAAGCGTTCGTTTCCAGCAACAGTTTGAATTTTGGCATTTCACACTGTTTTCTCCTATATTGATAGATGTATTTGGAACTCTAAATCCAACACGGTTTGTGCTAGCTTCTTGAAACTTGACACAGTAAAGCAGTTTCACGTTCGATCTCTATATTCTGTTTCCTCTTGATGTAGCCCTAAGCAGTGACTGGCGAGAAACACTTTCATGGAAAGGGGTTGCCAAGCTTCCAAAAGTTACGAATCTCCAGAAATCTCAGCAAATATTTTTTCACCCAAACTGGATGATACTTTCAGGTAATGATCAGTACACTAAGGCGACTTGGTTCCCCAAATGTCGTTCTTCTATGTTGAAGCATTCATTTCCTGTAACAGTTTGAATTTTTAGGTTTCACTCTGTTTTCTCCTATATTGATACATGTATTTGGAACTCTAAATCCAACACGGTTTGTGCTAGCTTCTTGAAACTTGACACAATAAAGTAGTTTCACGTTCTATCTCTATGTTTTGTTTCCTCTTGATGTAGCCCTAAGCAGTGACTGGCGAGAAACACTTTCATGGAAAGGGGTTGCCAAGCTTCCAAAAATTACGAATCTCCAGAAATCTCAGCCAATATTTTTTCACCCAAACTAAATGATACTTTCAGGTAATGATCAGTACACGAAGGCGACTTGGTTCCCCAAATGTCGTTCTTCTATGTTGAAGCGTTCATTTCCTGTAACAGTTTGAATTTTTAGGTTTCACTCTGTTTTCTCCTATATTGATACATGTATTTGGAACTCTAAATCCAACACGGTTTGTGCTAGCTTCTTGAAACTTGACACAATAAAGTAGTTTCACGTTCTATCTCTATGTTTTGTTCCCTCTTGCTGTAGCCCTAAGCAGTGACTGGCGAGAACCACTTTCATGGAGAGGGGTTGCCAAGCTTCCAAAAATTACGAATCTCCAGAAATCTCAGCAAATATTTTTTCACCCAAACTGGATGATACTTTCAGGTAATGATCAGTACACTAAGGTGACTTGGTTCCCCAAATTTCGTTCTTCTATGTTGAAGCGTTCATTTCCAGTAACAGTTTGAATTTTTAGGTTTCACTCTGTTTTCTCCTATATTTATAGATGTATTTGGAACTCTAAATCCAACACGGTTTGTGCTAGCTTCTTGAAACTTGATACAGTAAAGTAGTTTCACGTTCTATCTCTATGTTTTGTTTCCTCTTGCTGTAGCCCTAAGCAGTGACTGGCGAGAACCACTTTCATGGAGAGGGGTTGCCAAGCATACAAAAATTACGAATCTCCAGAAATCTCAGCAAACATTTTTTCAGCCAAATTGGATGATACTTTCAGGTAATGATCAGTACACTAAGCCCACTTGGTTCCCCAAATTTCGTTCTTCTATGTTGAAGCGTTCGTTTCCAGCAACAGTTTGAATTTTGGCATTTCACACTGTTTTCTCCTATATTGATAGATGTATTTGGAACTCTAAATCCAACACGGTTTGTGCTAGCTTCTTGAAACTTGACACAGTAAAGCAGTTTCACGTTCGATCTCTATATTCTGTTTCCTCTTGATGTAGCCCTAAGCAGTGACTGGCGAGAAACACTTTCATGGAAAGGGGTTGCCAAGCTTCCAAAAGTTACGAATCTCCAGAAATCTCAGCAAATATTTTTTCACCCAAACTGGATGATACTTTCAGGTAATGATCAGTACACTAAGGCGACTTGGTTCCCCAAATGTCGTTCTTCTATGTTGAAGCATTCATTTCCTGTAACAGTTTGAATTTTTAGGTTTCACTCTGTTTTCTCCTATATTGATACATGTATTTGGAACTCTAAATCCAACACGGTTTGTGCTAGCTTCTTGAAACTTGACACAATAAAGTAGTTTCACGTTCTATCTCTATGTTTTGTTCCCTCTTGCTGTAGCCCTAAGCAGTGACTGGCGAGAACCACTTTCATGGAGAGGGGTTGCCAAGCTTCCAAAAATTACGAATCTCCAGAAATCTCAGCAAATATTTTTTCACCCAAACTGGATGATACTTTCAGGTAATGATCAGTACACTAAGGTGACTTGGTTCCCCAAATTTCGTTCTTCTATGTTGAAGCGTTCATTTCCAGTAACAGTTTGAATTTTTAGGTTTCACTCTGTTTTCTCCTATATTTATAGATGTATTTGGAACTCTAAATCCAACACGGTTTGTGCTAGCTTCTTGAAACTTGATACAGTAAAGTAGTTTCACGTTCTATCTCTATGTTTTGTTTCCTCTTGCTGTAGCCCTAAGCAGTGACTGGCGAGAACCACTTTCATGGAGAGGGGTTGCCAAGCATACAAAAATTACGAATCTCCAGAAATCTGAGCAAACATTTTTTCAGCCAAATTGGATGATACTTTCAGGTAATGATCAGTACACTAAGCCCACTTGGTTCCCCAAATTTCGTTCTTCTATGTTGAAGCGTTCGTTTCCAGCAACAGTTTGAATTTTGGCATTTCACACTGTTTTCTCCTATATTGATAGATGTATTTGGAACTCTAAATCCAACACGGTTTGTGCTAGCTTCTTGAAACTTGACACAGTAAAGCAGTTTCACGTTCTATCTCTATATTCTGTTTCCTCTTGATGTAGCCCTAAGCAGTGACTGGTGAGAAACACTTTCATGGAAAAAGGTTGCCAAGCTTCCAAAAGTTACGAATCTCCAGAAATCTCAGCAAATATTTTTTCACCCAAACTGGATGATACTTTCAGGTAATGATCAGTATACTAAGGCGACTTGGTTCCCCAAATTTCGTTCTTCTATGTTGAAGCGTTCATTTCCAGTAACAGTTTGAATTTTTAGGTTTCACTCTGTTTTCTCCTATATTGATAGATGTATTTGGAACTCTAAATCCAACACGGTTTGTGCTAGCTTCTTGAAACTTGACAAAGTAAAGTAGTTTCACGTTCTATCTCTGTTTTGTTTCCTCTTGCTGTAGCCCTAAGCAGTGACTGGCGAGAACCACTTTCATGGAGAGGGGTTGCCAAATTCCAAAAATTACGAATCTCCAAAAATCTCAGCAAATATTTTTTCACCCAAACTGGATGATACTTTCAGGTAATGATCAGTACACGAAGGCGACTTGGTTCGCCAAATGTCGTTCTTCTATGTTGAAGCGTTCATTTCCAGTAACACTTTGAATTTTTAGGTTTCACTCTGTTTTCTCCTATATTGATACATGTATTTGGAACTCTAAATCCAACACGGTTTGTGCTAGCTTCTTGAAACTTGACACAGTAAAGTAGTTTCACGTTCTATCTCTAGGTTTTGTTTCCTCTTGATGTAGCCCTAAGCAGTGACTGGCGAGAAACACTTTCATGGAAAGGGGTTGCCAAGCTTCCAAAAATTACGAATCTCCAGAAATCTCAGCAAATATTTTTTCACCCAAACTGGATGATACTTTCAGGTAATGATCAGTACACGAAGGCGACTTGGTTCCCCAAATGTCGTTCTTCTATGTTGAAGCGTTCATTTCCAGTAACAGTTTGAATTTTTAGGTTTCACTCTGTTTTCTCCTATATTGATAGATGTATTTGGAACTCTAAATCCAACACGGTTTGTGCTAGCTTCTTGAAACTTGACACAGTAAAGTAGTTTCATGTTCTATCTCTATGTTTTGTTTCCTCTTGATGTAGCCCTAAGCAGTGACTGGCGAGAAACACTTTCATGGAAAGGGGTTGCCAAGCTTCCAAAAATTACGAATCTCCAGAAATCTCAGCCAATATTTTTTCACCCAAACTGGATGATACTTTCAGGTAATGATCAGTACACTAAGGCGACTTGGTTCCCCAAATGTCGTTCTTCTATGTTGAAGCATTCATTTCCTGTAACAGTTTGAATTTTTAGGTTTCACTCTGTTTTCTCCTATATTGATACATGTATTTGGAACTCTAAATCCAACACGGTTTGTGCTAGCTTCTTGAAACTTGACACAATAAAGTAGTTTCACGTTCTATCTCTATGTTTTGTTTCCTCTTGATGTAGCCCTAAGCAGTGACTGGCGAGAAACACTTTCATGGAAAGGGGTTGCCAAGCTTCCAAAAATTACGAATCTCCAGAAATCTCAGCCAATATTTTTTCACCCAAACTAAATGATACTTTCAGGTAATGATCAGTACACTAAGGCGACTTGGTTCCCCAAATGTCGTTCTTCTATGTTGAAGCGTTCATTTCCTGTAACAGTTTGAATTTTTAGGTTTCACTCTGTTTTCTCCTATATTGATACATGTATTTGGAACTCTAAATCCAACACGGTTTGTGCTAGCTTCTTGAAACTTGACACAATAAAGTAGTTTCACGTTCTATCTCTATGTTTTGTTTCCTCTTGATGTAGCCCTAAGCAGTGACTGGCGAGAACCACTTTCATGGAGAGGGGTTGCCAAGCATACAAAAATTACGAATCTCCAGAAATCTCAGCAAACATTTTTTCAGCCAAATTGGATGATACTTTCAGGTAATGATCAGTACACTAAGCCCACTTGGTTCCCCAAATTTCGTTCTTCTATGTTGAAGCGTTCGTTTCCAGCAACAGTTTGAATTTTGGCATTTCACACTGTTTTCTCCTATATTGATAGATGTATTTGGAACTCTAAATCCAACACGGTTTGTGCTAGCTTCTTGAAACTTGACAAAGTAAAGTAGTTTCACGTTCTATCTCTGTTTTGTTTCCTCTTGCTGTAGCCCTAAGCAGTGACTGGCGAGAACCACTTTCATGGAGAGGGGTTGCCAAGATTCCAAAAATTACGAATCTCCAAAAATCTCAGCAAATATTTTTTCACCCAAACTGGATGATACTTTCAGGTAATGATCAGTACACGAAGGCGACTTGGTTCGCCAAATGTCGTTCTTCTATGTTAAAGCGTTCATTTCCAGTAACACTTTGAATTTTTAGGTTTCACTCTGTTTTCTCCTATATTGATACATGTATTTGGAACTCTAAATCCAACACGGTTTGTGCTAGCTTCTTGAAACTTGACACAGTAAAGTAGTTTCACGTTCTATCTCTAGGTTTTGTTTCCTCTTGATGTAGCCCTAAGCAGTGACTGGCGAGAAACACTTTCATGGAAAGGGGTTGCCAAGCTTCCAAAAATTACGAATCTCCAGAAATCTCAGCAAATATTTTTTCACCCAAACTGGATGATACTTTCAGGTAATGATCAGTACACGAAGGCGACTTGGTTCCCCAAATGTCGTTCTTCTATGTTGAAGCGTTCATTTCCAGTAACAGTTTGAATTTTTAGGTTTCACTCTGTTTTCTCCTATATTGATAGATGTATTTGGAACTCTAAATCCAACACGGTTTGTGCTAGCTTCTTGAAACTTGACACAGTAAAGTAGTTTCATGTTCTATCTCTATGTTTTGTTTCCTCTTGATGTAGCCCTAAGCAGTGACTGGCGAGAAACACTTTCATGGAAAGGGGTTGCCAAGCTTCCAAAAGTTACGAATCTCCAGAAATCTCAGCAAATATTTTTTCACCCAAACTGGATGATACTTTCAGGTAATGATCAGTACACTAAGGCGACTTGGTTCCCCAAATGTCGTTCTTCTATGTTGAAGCATTCATTTCCTGTAACAGTTTGAATTTTTAGGTTTCACTCTGTTTTCTCCTATATTGATACATGTATTTGGAACTCTAAATCCAACACGGTTTGTGCTAGCTTCTTGAAACTTGACAGAATAAAGTAGTTTCACGTTCTATCTCTATGTTTTGTTTCCTCTTGATGTAGCCCTAAGCAGTGACTGGCGAGAAACACTTTCATGGAAAGGGGTTGCCAAGCTTCCAAAAATTACGAATCTCCAGAAATCTCAGCCAATATTTTTTCACCCAAACTGGATGATACTTTCAGGTAATGATCAGTACACTAAGGCGACTTGGTTCCCCAAATTTCGTTCTTCTATGTTGAAGCGTTCATTTCCAGTAACAGTTTGAATTTTTAGGTTTCACTCTGTTTTCTCCTATATTGATAGATGTATTTGGAACTCTAAATCCAACACGGTTTGTGCTAGCTTCTTGAAACTTGACAAAGTAAAGTAGTTTCACGTTCTATCTCTGTTTTGTTTCCTCTTGCTGTAGCCCTAAGCAGTGACTGGCGAGAACCACTTTCATGGAGAGGGGTTGCCAAGATTCCAAAAATTACGAATCTCCAAAAATCTCAGCAAATATTTTTTCACCCAAACTGGATGATACTTTCAGGTAATGATCAGTACACGAAGGCGACTTGGTTCGCCAAATGTCGTTCTTCTATGTTAAAGCGTTCATTTCCAGTAACACTTTGAATTTTTAGGTTTCACTCTGTTTTCTCCTATATTGATACATGTATTTGGAACTCTAAATCCAACACGGTTTGTGCTAGCTTCTTGAAACTTGACACAGTAAAGTAGTTTCACGTTCTATCTCTAGGTTTTGTTTCCTCTTGATGTAGCCCTAAGCAGTGACTGGCGAGAAACACTTTCATGGAAAGGGGTTGCCAAGCTTCCAAAAATTACGAATCTCCAGAAATCTCAGCAAATATTTTTTCACCCAAACTGGATGATACTTTCAGGTAATGATCAGTACACGAAGGCGACTTGGTTCCCCAAATGTCGTTCTTCTATGTTGAAGCGTTCATTTCCAGTAACAGTTTGAATTTTTAGGTTTCACTCTGTTTTCTCCTATATTGATAGATGTATTTGGAACTGTAAATCCAACACGGTTTGTGCTAGCTTCTTGAAACTTGATACAGTAAAGTAGTTTCACGTTCTATCTCTATGTTTTGTTTCCTCTTGCTGTAGCCCTAAGCAGTGACTGGCGAGAACCACTTTCATGGAGAGGGGTTGCCAAGCATACAAAAATTACGAATCTCCAGAAATCTCAGCAAACATTTTTTCAGCCAAATTGGATGATACTTTCAGGTAATGATCAGTACACTAAGCCCACTTGGTTCCCCAAATTTCGTTCTTCTATGTTGAAGCGTTCGTTTCCAGCAACAGTTTGAATTTTGGCATTTCACACTGTTTTCTCCTATATTGATAGATGTATTTGGAACTCTAAATCCAACACGGTTTGTGCTAGCTTCTTGAAACTTGACACAGTAAAGCAGTTTCACGTTCGATCTCTATATTCTGTTTCCTCTTGATGTAGCCCTAAGCAGTGACTGGCGAGAAACACTTTCATGGAAAGGGGTTGCCAAGCTTCCAAAAGTTACGAATCTCCAGAAATCTCAGCAAATATTTTTTCACCCAAACTGGATGATACTTTCAGGTAATGATCAGTACACTAAGGCGACTTGGTTCCCCAAATGTCGTTCTTCTATGTTGAAGCATTCATTTCCTGTAACAGTTTGAATTTTTAGGTTTCACTCTGTTTTCTCCTATATTGATACATGTATTTGGAACTCTAAATCCAACACGGTTTGTGCTAGCTTCTTGAAACTTGACACAATAAAGTAGTTTCACGTTCTATCTCTATGTTTTGTTCCCTCTTGCTGTAGCCCTAAGCAGTGACTGGCGAGAACCACTTTCATGGAGAGGGGTTGCCAAGCTTCCAAAAATTACGAATCTCCAGAAATCTCAGCAAATATTTTTTCACCCAAACTGGATGATACTTTCAGGTAATGATCAGTACACTAAGGTGACTTGGTTCCCCAAATTTCGTTCTTCTATGTTGAAGCGTTCATTTCCAGTAACAGTTTGAATTTTTAGGTTTCACTCTGTTTTCTCCTATATTGATACATGTATTTGGAACTCTAAATCCAACACGGTTTGTGCTAGCTTCTTGAAACTTGACACAATAAAGTAGTTTCACGTTCTATCTCTATGTTTTGTTTCCTCTTGATGTAGCCCTAAGCAGTGACTGGCGAGAAACACTTTCATGGAAAGGGGTTGCCAAGCTTCCAAAAATTACGAATCTCCAGAAATCTCAGCCAATATTTTTTCACCCAAACTAAATGATACTTTCAGGTAATGATCAGTACACGAAGGCGACTTGGTTCCCCAAATGTCGTTCTTCTATGTTGAAGCGTTCATTTCCTGTAACAGTTTGAATTTTTAGGTTTCACTCTGTTTTCTCCTATATTGATACATGTATTTGGAACTCTAAATCCAACACGGTTTGTGCTAGCTTCTTGAAACTTGACACAATAAAGTAGTTTCACGTTCTATCTCTATGTTTTGTTCCCTCTTGCTGTAGCCCTAAGCAGTGACTGGCGAGAACCACTTTCATGGAGAGGGGTTGCCAAGCTTCCAAAAATTACGAATCTCCAGAAATCTCAGCAAATATTTTTTCACCCAAACTGGATGATACTTTCAGGTAATGATCAGTACACTAAGGTGACTTGGTTCCCCAAATTTCGTTCTTCTATGTTGAAGCGTTCATTTCCAGTAACAGTTTGAATTTTTAGGTTTCACTCTGTTTTCTCCTATATTTATAGATGTATTTGGAACTCTAAATCCAACACGGTTTGTGCTAGCTTCTTGAAACTTGATACAGTAAAGTAGTTTCACGTTCTATCTCTATGTTTTGTTTCCTCTTGCTGTAGCCCTAAGCAGTGACTGGCGAGAACCACTTTCATGGAGAGGGGTTGCCAAGCATACAAAAATTACGAATCTCCAGAAATCTCAGCAAACATTTTTTCAGCCAAATTGGATGATACTTTCAGGTAATGATCAGTACACTAAGCCCACTTGGTTCCCCAAATGTCGTTCTTCTATGTTGAAGCGTTCGTTTCCAGCAACAGTTTGAATTTTGGCATTTCACACTGTTTTCTCCTATATTGATAGATGTATTTGGAACTCTAAATCCAACACGGTTTGTGCTAGCTTCTTGAAACTTGACACAGTAAAGCAGTTTCACGTTCGATCTCTATATTCTGTTTCCTCTTGATGTAGCCCTAAGCAGTGACTGGCGAGAAACACTTTCATGGAAAGGGGTTGCCAAGCTTCCAAAAGTTACGAATCTCCAGAAATCTCAGCAAATATTTTTTCACCCAAACTGGATGATACTTTCAGGTAATGATCAGTACACTAAGGCGACTTGGTTCCCCAAATGTCGTTCTTCTATGTTGAAGCATTCATTTCCTGTAACAGTTTGAATTTTTAGGTTTCACTCTGTTTTCTCCTATATTGATACATGTATTTGGAACTCTAAATCCAACACGGTTTGTGCTAGCTTCTTGAAACTTGACACAATAAAGTAGTTTCACGTTCTATCTCTATGTTTTGTTTCCTTTTGATGTAGCCCTAAGCAGTAACTGGCGAGAAACACTTTCATGGAAAGGGGTTGCCAAGCTTCCAAAAATTACGAATCTCCAGAAATCTAAGCCAATATTTTTTCACCCAAACTAAATGATACTTTCAGGTAATGATCAGTACACGAAGGCGACTTGGTTCCCCAAATGTCGTTCTTCTATGTTGAAGCGTTCATTTCCTGTAACAGTTTGAATTTTTAGGTTTCACTCTGTTTTCTCCTATATTGATACATGTATTTGGAACTCTAAATCCAACACGGTTTGTGCTAGCTTCTTGAAACTTGACACAATAAAGTAGTTTCACGTTCTATCTCTATGTTTTGTTCCCTCTTGCTGTAGCCCTAAGCAGTGACTGGCGAGAACCACTTTCATGGAGAGGGGTTGCCAAGCTTCCAAAAATTACGAATCTCCAGAAATCTCAGCAAATATTTTTTCACCCAAACTGGATGATACTTTCAGGTAATGATCAGTACACTAAGGTGACTTGGTTCCCCAAATTTCGTTCTTCTATGTTGAAGCGTTCATTTCCAGTAACAGTTTGAATTTTTAGGTTTCACTCTGTTTTCTCCTATATTTATAGATGTATTTGGAACTCTAAATCCAACACGGTTTGTGCTAGCTTCTTGAAACTTGATACAGTAAAGTAGTTTCACGTTCTATCTCTATGTTTTGTTTCCTCTTGCTGTAGCCCTAAGCAGTGACTGGCGAGAACCACTTTCATGGAGAGGGGTTGCCAAGCATACAAAAATTACGAATCTCCAGAAATCTCAGCAAACATTTTTTCAGCCAAATTGGATGATACTTTCAGGTAATGATCAGTACACTAAGCCCACTTGGTTCCCCAAATTTCGTTCTTCTATGTTGAAGCGTTCGTTTCCAGCAACAGTTTGAATTTTGGCATTTCACACTGTTTTCTCCTATATTGATAGATGTATTTGGAACTCTAAATCCAACACGGTTTGTGCTAGCTTCTTGAAACTTGACACAGTAAAGCAGTTTCACGTTCGATCTCTATATTCTGTTTCCTCTTGATGTAGCCCTAAGCAGTGACTGGCGAGAAACACTTTCATGGAAAGGGGTTGCCAAGCTTCCAAAAGTTACGAATCTCCAGAAATCTCAGCAAATATTTTTTCACCCAAACTGGATGATACTTTCAGGTAATGATCAGTACACTAAGGCGACTTGGTTCCCCAAATGTCGTTCTTCTATGTTGAATCATTCATTTCCTGTAACAGTTTGAATTTTTAGGTTTCACTCTGTTTTCTCCTATATTGATACATGTATTTGGAACTCTAAATCCAACACGGTTTGTGCTAGCTTCTTGAAACTTGACACAATAAAGTAGTTTCACGTTCTATCTCTATGTTTTGTTCCCTCTTGCTGTAGCCCTAAGCAGTGACTGGCGAGAACCACTTTCATGGAGAGGGGTTGCCAAGCTTCCAAAAATTACGAATCTCCAGAAATCTCAGCAAATATTTTTTCACCCAAACTGGATGATACTTTCAGGTAATGATCAGTACACTAAGGTGACTTGGTTCCCCAAATTTCGTTCTTCTATGTTGAAGCGTTCATTTCCAGTAACAGTTTGAATTTTTAGGTTTCACTCTGTTTTCTCCTATATTGATACATGTATTTGGAACTCTAAATCCAACACGGTTTGTGCTAGCTTCTTGAAACTTGATACAGTAAAGTAGTTTCACGTTCTATCTCTATGTTTTGTTTCCTCTTGCTGTAGCCCTAAGCAGTGACTGGCGAGAACCACTTTCATGGAGAGGGGTTGCCAAGCATACAAAAATTACGAATCTCCAGAAATCTCAGCAAACATTTTTTCAGCCAAATTGGATGATACTTTCAGGTAATGATCAGTACACTAAGCCCACTTGGTTCCCCAAATTTCGTTCTTCTATGTTGAAGCGTTCGTTTCCAGCAACAGTTTGAATTTTGGCATTTCACACTGTTTTCTCCTATATTGATAGATGTATTTGGAACTCTAAATCCAACACGGTTTGTGCTAGCTTCTTGAAACTTGACACAGTAAAGCAGTTTCACGTTCTATCTCTATATTCTGTTTCCTCTTGATGTAGCCCTAAGCAGTGACTGGTGAGAAACACTTTCATGGAAAAAGGTTGCCAAGCTTCCAAAAGTTACGAATCTCCAGAAATCTCAGCAAATATTTTTTCACCCAAACTGGATGATACTTTCAGGTAATGATCAGTACACTAAGGCGACTTGGTTCCCCAAATTTCGTTCTTCTATGTTGAAGCGTTCATTTCCAGTAACAGTTTGAATTTTTAGGTTTCACTCTGTTTTCTCCTATATTGATAGATGTATTTGGAACTCTAAATCCAACACGGTTTGTGCTAGCTTCTTGAAACTTGACAAAGTAAAGTAGTTTCACGTTCTATCTCTGTTTTGTTTCCTCTTGCTGTAGCCCTAAGCAGTGACTGGCGAGAACCACTTTCATGGAGAGGGGTTGCCAAGATTCCAAAAATTACGAATCTCCAAAAATCTCAGCAAATATTTTTTCACCCAAACTGGATGATACTTTCAGGTAATGATCAGTACACGAAGGCGACTTGGTTCGCCAAATGTCGTTCTTCTATGTTGAAGCGTTCATTTCCAGTAACACTTTGAATTTTTAGGTTTCACTCTGTTTTCTCCTATATTGATACATGTATTTGGAACTCTAAATCCAACACGGTTTGTGCTAGCTTCTTGAAACTTGACACAGTAAAGTAGTTTCACGTTCTATCTCTAGGTTTTGTTTCCTCTTGATGTAGCCCTAAGCAGTGACTGGCGAGAAACACTTTCATGGAAAGGGGTTGCCAAGCTTCCAAAAATTACGAATCTCCAGAAATCTCAGCAAATATTTTTTCACCCAAACTGGATGATACTTTCAGGTAATGATCAGTACACGAAGGCGACTTGGTTCCCCAAATGTCGTTCTTCTATGTTGAAGCGTTCATTTCCAGTAACAGTTTGAATTTTTAGGTTTCACTCTGTTTTCTCCTATATTGATAGATGTATTTGGAACTCTAAATCCAACACGGTTTGTGCTAGCTTCTTGAAACTTGACACAGTAAAGTAGTTTCATGTTCTATCTCTATGTTTTGTTTCCTCTTGATGTAGCCCTAAGCAGTGACTGGCGAGAAACACTTTCATGGAAAGGGGTTGCCAAGCTTCCAAAAGTTACGAATCTCCAGAAATCTCAGCAAATATTTTTTCACCCAAACTGGATGATACTTTCAGGTAATGATCAGTACACGAAGGCGACTTGGTTCCCCAAATGTCGTTCTTCTATGTTGAAGCATTCATTTCCTGTAACAGGTTGAATTTTTAGGTTTCACTCTGTTTTCTCCTATATTGATACATGTATTTGGAACTCTAAATCCAACACGGTTTGTGCTAGCTTCTTGAAACTTGACACAATAAAGTAGTTTCACGTTCTATCTCTATGTTTTGTTTCCTCTTGATGTAGCCCTAAGCAGTGACTGGCGAGAAACACTTTCATGGAAAGGGGTTGCCAAGCTTCCAAAAATTACGAATCTCCAGAAATCTCAGCCAATATTTTTTCACCCAAACTGGATGATACTTTCAGGTAATGATCAGTACACTAAGGCGACTTGGTTCCCCAAATTTCGTTCTTCTATGTTGAAGCGTTCATTTCCAGTAACAGTTTGAATTTTTAGGTTTCACTCTGTTTTCTCCTATATTGATAGATGTATTTGGAACTCTAAATCCAACACGGTTTGTGCTAGCTTCTTGAAACTTGACAAAGTAAAGTAGTTTCACGTTCTATCTCTGTTTTGTTTCCTCTTGCTGTAGCCCTAAGCAGTGACTGGCGAGAACCACTTTCATGGAGAGGGGTTGCCAAGATTCCAAAAATTACGAATCTCCAAAAATCTCAGCAAATATTTTTTCACCCAAACTGGATGATACTTTCAGGTAATGATCAGTACACGAAGGCGACTTGGTTCGCCAAATGTCGTTCTTCTATGTTAAAGCGTTCATTTCCAGTAACACTTTGAATTTTTAGGTTTCACTCTGTTTTCTCCTATATTGATACATGTATTTGGAACTCTAAATCCAACACGGTTTGTGCTAGCTTCTTGAAACTTGACACAGTAAAGTAGTTTCACGTTCTATCTCTAGGTTTTGTTTCCTCTTGATGTAGCCCTAAGCAGTGACTGGCGAGAAACACTTTCATGGAAAGGGGTTGCCAAGCTTCCAAAAATTACGAATCTCCAGAAATCTCAGCCAATATTTTTTCACCCAAACTAAATGATACTTTCAGGTAATGATCAGTACACTAAGGCGACTTGGTTCCCCAAATGTCGTTCTTCTATGTTGAAGCGTTCATTTCCTGTAACAGTTTGAATTTTTAGGTTTCACTCTGTTTTCTCCTATATTGATACATGTATTTGGAACTCTAAATCCAACACGGTTTGTGCTAGCTTCTTGAAACTTGACACAATAAAGTAGTTTCACGTTCTATCTCTATGTTTTGTTCCCTCTTGCTGTAGCCCTAAGCAGTGACTGGCGAGAACCACTTTCATGGAGAGGGGTTGCCAAGCTTCCAAAAATTACGAATCTCCAGAAATCTCAGCAAATATTTTTTCACCCAAACTGGATGATACTTTCAGGTAATGATCAGTACACTAAGGTGACTTGGTTCCCCAAATTTCGTTCTTCTATGTTGAAGCGTTCATTTCCAGTAACAGTTTGAATTTTTAGGTTTCACTCTGTTTTCTCCTATATTTATAGATGTATTTGGAACTCTAAATCCAACACGGTTTGTGCTAGCTTCTTGAAACTTGATACAGTAAAGTAGTTTCACGTTCTATCTCTATGTTTTGTTTCCTCTTGCTGTAGCCCTAAGCAGTGACTGGCGAGAACCACTTTCATGGAGAGGGGTTGCCAAGCATACAAAAATTACGAATCTCCAGAAATCTCAGCAAACATTTTTTCAGCCAAATTGGATGATACTTTCAGGTAATGATCAGTACACTAAGCCCACTTGGTTCCCCAAATTTCGTTCTTCTATGTTGAAGCGTTCGTTTCCAGCAACAGTTTGAATTTTGGCATTTCACACTGTTTTCTCCTATATTGATAGATGTATTTGGAACTCTAAATCCAACACGGTTTGTGCTAGCTTCTTGAAACTTGACAAAGTAAAGTAGTTTCACGTTCTATCTCTGTTTTGTTTCCTCTTGCTGTAGCCCTAAGCAGTGACTGGCGAGAACCACTTTCATGGAGAGGGGTTGCCAAGATTCCAAAAATTACGAATCTCCAAAAATCTCAGCAAATATTTTTTCACCCAAACTGGATGATACTTTCAGGTAATGATCAGTACACGAAGGCGACTTGGTTCGCCAAATGTCGTTCTTCTATGTTAAAGCGTTCATTTCCAGTAACACTTTGAATTTTTAGGTTTCACTCTGTTTTCTCCTATATTGATACATGTATTTGGAACTCTAAATCCAACACGGTTTGTGCTAGCTTCTTGAAACTTGACACAGTAAAGTAGTTTCACGTTCTATCTCTAGGTTTTGTTTCCTCTTGATGTAGCCCTAAGCAGTGACTGGCGAGAAACACTTTCATGGAAAGGGGTTGCCAAGCTTCCAAAAATTACGAATCTCCAGAAATCTCAGCAAATATTTTTTCACCCAAACTGGATGATACTTTCAGGTAATGATCAGTACACGAAGGCGACTTGGTTCCCCAAATGTCGTTCTTCTATGTTGAAGCGTTCATTTCCAGTAACAGTTTGAATTTTTAGGTTTCACTCTGTTTTCTCCTATATTGATAGATGTATTTGGAACTCTAAATCCAACACGGTTTGTGCTAGCTTCTTGAAACTTGACACAGTAAAGTAGTTTCACGTTCTATCTCTATGTTTTGTTTCCTCTTGCTGTAGCCCTAAGCAGTGACTGGCGAGAACCACTTTCATGGAGAGGGGTTGCCAAGCATACAAAAATTACGAATCTCCAGAAATCTCAGGAAACATTTTTTCAGCCAAATTGGATGATACTTTCAGGTAATGATCAGTACACTAAGCCCACTTGGTTCCCCAAATTTCGTTCTTCTATGTTGAAGCGTTCGTTTCCAGCAACAGTTTGAATTTTGGCATTTCACACTGTTTTCTCCTATATTGATAGATGTATTTGGAACTCTAAATCCAACACGGTTTGTGCTAGCTTCTTGAAACTTGACACAGTAAAGCAGTTTCACGTTCGATCTCTATATTCTGTTTCCTCTTGATGTAGCCCTAAGCAGTGACTGGCGAGAAACACTTTCATGGAAAGGGGTTGCCAAGCTTCCAAAAGTTACGAATCTCCAGAAATCTCAGCAAATATTTTTTCACCCAAACTGGATGATACTTTCAGGTAATGATCAGTACACTAAGGCGACTTGGTTCCCGAAATGTCGTTCTTCTATGTTGAAGCATTCATTTCCTGTAACAGTTTGAATTTTTAGGTTTCACTCTGTTTTCTCCTATATTGATACATGTATTTGGAACTCTAAATCCAACACGGTTTGTGCTAGCTTCTTGAAACTTGACACAATAAAGTAGTTTCACGTTCTATCTCTATGTTTTGTTTCCTCTTGATGTAGCCCTAAGCAGTGACTGGCGAGAAACACTTTCATGGAAAGGGGTTGCCAAGCTTCCAAAAATTACGAATCTCCAGAAATCTCAGCCAATATTTTTTCACCCAAACTAAATGATACTTTCAGGTAATGATCAGTACACTAAGGCGACTTGGTTCCCCAAATGTCGTTCTTCTATGTTGAAGCGTTCATTTCCTGTAACAGTTTGAATTTTTAGGTTTCACTCTGTTTTCTCCTATATTGATACATGTATTTGGAACTCTAAATCCAACACGGTTTGTGCTAGCTTCTTGAAACTTGACACAATAAAGTAGTTTCACGTTCTATCTCTATGTTTTGTTCCCTCTTGCTGTAGCCCTAAGCAGTGACTGGCGAGAACCACTTTCATGGAGAGGGGTTGCCAAGCTTCCAAAAATTACGAATCTCCAGAAATCTCAGCAAATATTTTTTCACCCAAACTGGATGATACTTTCAGGTAATGATCAGTACACTAAGGTGACTTGGTTCCCCAAATTTCGTTCTTCTATGTTGAAGCGTTCATTTCCAGTAACAGTTTGAATTTTTAGGTTTCACTCTGTTTTCTCCTATATTTATAGATGTATTTGGAACTCTAAATCCAACACGGTTTGTGCTAGCTTCTTGAAACTTGATACAGTAAAGTAGTTTCACATTCTATCTCTATGTTTTGTTTCCTCTTGCTGTAGCCCTAAGCAGTGACTGGCGAGAACCACTTTCATGGAGAGGGGTTGCCAAGCATACAAAAATTACGAATCTCCAGAAATCTCAGCAAACATTTTTTCAGCCAAATTGGATGATACTTTCAGGTAATGATCAGTACACTAAGCCCACTTGGTTCCCCAAATTTCGTTCTTCTATGTTGAAGCGTTCGTTTCCAGCAACAGTTTGAATTTTGGCATTTCACACTGTTTTCTCCTATATTGATAGATGTATTTGGAACTCTAAATCCAACACGGTTTGTGCTAGCTTCTTGAAACTTGACACAGTAAAGCAGTTTCACGTTCTATCTCTATATTCTGTTTCCTCTTGATGTAGCCCTAAGCAGTGACTGGTGAGAAACACTTTCATGGAAAAAGGTTGCCAAGCTTCCAAAAGTTACGAATCTCCAGAAATCTCAGCAAATATTTTTTCACCCAAACTGGATGATACTTTCAGGTAATGATCAGTACACTAAGGCGACTTGGTTCCCCAAATTTCGTTCTTCTATGTTGAAGCGTTCATTTCCAGTAACAGTTTGAATTTTTAGGTTTCACTCTGTTTTCTCCTATATTGATAGATGTATTTGGAACTCTAAATCCAACACGGTTTGTGCTAGCTTCTTGAAACTTGACACAGTAAAGCAGTTTCACGTTCTATCTCTATATTCTGTTTCCTCTTGATGTAGCCCTAAGCAGTGACTGGCGAGAAACACTTTCATGGAAAGGGGTTGCCAAGCTTCCAAAAGTTATGAATCTCCAGAAATCTCAGCAAATATTTTTTCACCCAAACTGGATGATACTTTCAGGTAATGATCAGTACACTAAGCCCACTTGGTTCCCCAAGTTTCGTTCTTCTATGTTGAAGCGTTCGTTTCCAGCAACAGTTTGAATTTTGGCATTTCACACTGTTTTCTCCTATATTGATAGATGTATTTGGAACTCTAAATCCAACACGGTTTGTGCTAGCTTCTTGAAACTTGACACAGTAAAGCAGTTTCACGTTCTATCTCTATATTCTGTTTCCTCTTGATGTAGCCCTAAGCAGTGACTGGTGAGAAACACTTTCATGGAAAAAGGTTGCCAAGCTTCCAAAAGTTACGAATCTCCAGAAATCTCAGCAAATATTTTTTCACCCAAACTGGATGATACTTTCAGGTAATGATCAGTACACTAAGGCGACTTGGTTCCCCAAATGTCGTTCTTCTATGTTGAAGCGTTCATTTCCAGTAACAGTTTGAATTTTTAGGTTTCACTCTGTTTTCTCCTATATTGATAGATGTATTTGGAACTCTAAATCCAACACGGTTTGTGCTAGCTTCTTGAAACTTGACAAAGTAATGTAGTTTCACGTTCTATCTCTGTTTTGTTTCCTCTTGCTGTAGCCCTAAGCAGTGACTGGCGAGAACCACTTTCATGGAGAGGGGTTGCCAAGCATACAAAAATTACGAATCTCCAGAAATCTCAGCAAACATTTTTTCAGCCAAATTGGATGATACTTTCAGGTAATGATCAGTACACTAAGCCCACTTGGTTCCCCAAATTTCGTTCTTCTATGTTGAAGCGTTCGTTTCCAGCAACAGTTTGAATTTTGGCATTTCACACTGTTTTCTCCTATATTGATAGATGTATTTGGAACTCTAAATCCAACACGGTTTGTGCTAGCTTCTTGAAACTTGACACAGTAAAGCAGTTTCACGTTCTATCTCTATATTCTGTTTCCTCTTGATGTAGCCCTAAGCAGTGACTGGCGAGAAACACTTTCATGGAAAGGGGTTGCCAAGCTTCCAAAAGTTATGAATCTCCAGAAATCTCAGCAAATATTTTTTCACCCAAACTGGATGATACTTTCAGGTAATGATCAGTACACTAAGCCCACTTGGTTCCCCAAGTTTCGTTCTTCTATGTTGAAGCGTTCGTTTCCAGCAACAGTTTGAATTTTGGCATTTCACACTGTTTTCTCCTATATTGATAGATGTATTTGGAACTCTAAATCCAACACGGTTTGTGCTAGCTTCTTGAAACTTGACACAGTAAAGCAGTTTCACGTTCTATCTCTATATTCTGTTTCCTCTTGATGTAGCCCTAAGCAGTGACTGGTGAGAAACACTTTCATGGAAAAAGGTTGCCAAGCTTCCAAAAGTTACGAATCTCCAGAAATCTCAGCAAATATTTTTTCACCCAAACTGGATGATACTTTCAGGTAATGATCAGTACACGAAGGCGACTTGGTTCCCCAAATGTCGTTCTTCTATGTTGAAGCATTCATTTCCAGTAACAGTTTGAATTTTTAGGTTTCACTCTGTTTTCTCCTATATTGATAGATGTATTTGGAACTCTAAATCCAACACGGTTTGTGCTAGCTTCTTGAAACTTGACACAGTAAAGTAGTTTCATGTTCTATCTCTATGTTTTGTTTCCTCTTGATGTAGCCCTAAGCAGTGACTGGCGAGAAACACTTTAATGGAAAGGGGTTGCCAAGCTTCCAAAAATTACGAATCTCCAGAAATCTCAGCCAATATTTTTTCACCCAAACTAAATGATACTTTCAGGTAATGATCAGTACACTAAGGCGACTTGGTTCCCCAAATGTCGTTCTTCTATGTTGAAGCGTTCATTTCCTGTAACAGTTTGAATTTTTAGGTTTCACTCTGTTTTCTCCTATATTGATAGATGTATTTGGAACTCTAAATCCAACACGGTTTGTGCTAGCTTCTTGAAACTTGACACAGTAAAGCAGTTTCACGTTCTATCTCTATATTCTGTTTCCTCTTGATGTAGCCCTAAGCAGTGACTGGTGAGAAACACTTTCATGGAAAAAGGTTGCCAAGCTTCCAAAAGTTACGAATCTCCAGAAATCTCAGCAAATATTTTTTCACCCAAACTGGATGATACTTTCAGGTAATGATCAGTACACGAAGGCGACTTGGTTCCCCAAATGTCGTTCTTCTATGTTGAAGCGTTCATTTCCAGTAACACTTTGAATTTTTAGGTTTCACTCTGTTTTCTCCTATATTTATAGATGTATTTGGAACTCTAAATCCAACACGGTTTGTGCTAGCTTCTTGAAACTTGATACAGTAAAGTAGTTTCACGTTCTATCTCTATGTTTTGTTTCCTCTTGCTGTAGCCCTAAGCAGTGACTGGCGAGAACCACTTTCATGGAGAGGGGTTGCCAAGCATACAAAAATTACGAATCTCCAGAAATCTCAGCAAACATTTTTTCAGCCAAATTGGATGATACTTTCAGGTAATGATCAGTACACTAAGCCCACTTGGTTCCCCAAATTTCGTTCTTCTATGTTGAAGCGTTCGTTTCCAGCAACAGTTTGATTTTTGGCATTTCACACTGTTTTCTCCTATATTGATAGATGTATTTGGAACTCTAAATCCAACACGGTTTGTGCTAGCTTCTTGAAACTTGACACAGTAAAGCAGTTTCACGTTCGATCTCTATATTCTGTTTCCTCTTGATGTAGCCCTAAGCAGTGACTGGCGAGAAACACTTTCATGGAAAGGGGTTGCCAAGCTTCCAAAAGTTACGAATCTCCAGAAATCTCAGCAAATATTTTTTCACCCAAACTGGATGATACTTTCAGGTAATGATCAGTACACTAAGGCGACTTGGTTCCCCAAATGTCGTTCTTCTATGTTGAAGCGTTCATTTCCAGTAACAGTTTGAATTTTTAGGTTTCACTCTGTTTTCTCCTATATTGATAGATGTATTTGGAACTCTAAATCCAACACGGTTTGTGCTAGCTTCTTGAAACTTGACAAAGTAAAGTAGTTTCACGTTCTATCTCTGTTTTGTTTCCTCTTGCTGTAGCCCTAAGCAGTGACTGGCGAGAACCACTTTCATGGAGAGGGGTTGCCAAGATTCCAAAAATTACGAATCTCCAAAAATCTCAGCAAATATTTTTTCACCCAAACTGGATGATACTTTCAGGTAATGATCAGTACACGAAGGCGACTTGGTTCGCCAAATGTCGTTCTTCTATGTTGAAGCGTTCATTTCCAGTAACACTTTGAATTTTTAGGTTTCACTCTGTTTTCTCCTATATTGATACATGTATTTGGAACTCTAAATCCAACACGGTTTGTGCTAGCTTCTTGAAACTTGACACAGTAAAGTAGTTTCACGTTCTATCTCTAGGTTTTGTTTCCTCTTGATGTAGCCCTAAGCAGTGACTGGCGAGAAACACTTTCATGGAAAGGGGTTGCCAAGCTTCCAAAAATTACGAATCTCCAGAAATCTCAGCAAATATTTTTTCACCCAAACTGGATGATACTTTCAGGTAATGATCAGTACACGAAGGCGACTTGGTTCCCCAAATGTCGTTCTTCTATGTTGAAGCGTTCATTTCCAGTAACAGTTTGAATTTTTAGGTTTCACTCTGTTTTCTCCTATATTGATAGATGTATTTGGAACTCTAAATCCAACACGGTTTGTGCTAGCTTCTTGAAACTTAACACAGTAAAGTAGTTTCATGTTCAATCTCTATGTTTTGTTTCCTCTTGATGTAGCCCTAAGCAGTGACTGGCGAGAAACACTTTCATGGAAAGGGGTTGCCAAGCTTCCAAAAGTTACGAATCTCCAGAAATCTCAGCAAATATTTTTTCACCCAAACTGGATGATACTTTCAGGTAATGATCAGTACACTAAGGCGACTTGGTTCCCCAAATGTCGTTCTTCTATGTTGAAGCATTCATTTCCTGTAACAGTTTGAATTTTTAGGTTTCACTCTGTTTTCTCCTATATTGATACATGTATTTGGAACTCTAAATCCAACACGGTTTGTGCTAGCTTCCTGAAACTTGATACAGTAAAGTAGTTTCACGTTCTATCTCTATGTTTTGTTTCCTCTTGCTGTAGCCCTAAGCAGTGACTGGCGAGAACCACTTTCATGGAGAGGGGTTGCCAAGCATACAAAAATTACGAATCTCCAGAAATCTCAGCAAACATTTTTTCAGCCAAATTGGATGATACTTTCAGGTAATGATCAGTACACTAAGCCCACTTGGTTCCCCAAATTTCGTTCTTCTATGTTGAAGCGTTCGTTTCCAGCAACAGTTTGAATTTTGGCATTTCACACTGTTTTCTCCTATATTGATAGATGTATTTGGAACTCTAAATCCAACACGGTTTGTGCTAGCTTCTTGAAACTTGACACAGTAAAGTAGTTTCATGTTCTATCTCTATGTTTTGTTTCCTCTTGATGTAGCCCTAAGCAGTGACTGGCGAGAAACACTTTCATGGAAAGGGGTTGCCAAGCTTCCAAAAGTTACGAATCTCCAGAAATCTCAGCAAATATTTTTTCACCCAAACTGGATGATACTTTCAGGTAATGATCAGTACACTAAGGCGACTTGGTTCCCCAAATGTCGTTCTTCTATGTTGAAGCATTCATTTCCTGTAACAGTTTGAATTTTTAGGTTTCACTCTGTTTTCTCCTATATTGATACATGTATTTGGAACTCTAAATCCAACACGGTTTGTGCTAGCTTCTTGAAACTTGACACAATAAAGTAGTTTCACGTTCTATCTCTATGTTTTGTTTCCTCTTGATGTAGCCCTAAGCAGTGACTGGCGAGAAACACTTTCATGGAAAGGGGTTGCCAAGCTTCCAAAAATTACGAATCTCCAGAAATCTCAGCCAATATTTTTTCACCCAAACTGGATGATACTTTCAGGTAATGATCAGTACACTAAGGCGACTTGGTTCCCCAAATTTCGTTCTTCTATGTTGAAGCGTTCATTTCCAGTAACAGTTTGAATTTTTAGGTTTCACTCTGTTTTCTCCTATATTGATAGATGTATTTGGAACTCTAAATCCAACACGGTTTGTGCTAGCTTCTTGAAACTTGACAAAGTAAAGTAGTTTCACGTTCTATCTCTGTTTTGTTTCCTCTTGCTGTAGCCCTAAGCAGTGACTGGCGAGAACCACTTTCATGGAGAGGGGTTGCCAAGATTCCAAAAATTACGAATCTCCAAAAATCTCAGCAAATATTTTTTCACCCAAACTGGATGATACTTTCAGGTAATGATCAGTACACGAAGGCGACTTGGTTCGCCAAATGTCGTTCTTCTATGTTAAAGCGTTCATTTCCAGTAACACTTTGAATTTTTAGGTTTCACTCTGTTTTCTCCTATATTGATACATGTATTTGGAACTCTAAATCCAACACGGTTTGTGCTAGCTTCTTGAAACTTGACACAGTAAAGTAGTTTCACGTTCTGTCTCTAGGTTTTGTTTCCTCTTGATGTAGCCCTAAGCAGTGACTGGCGAGAAACACTTTCATGGAAAGGGGTTGCCAAGCTTCCAAAAATTACGAATCTCCAGAAATCTCAGCCAATATTTTTTCACCCAAACTAAATGATACTTTCAGGTAATGATCAGTACACTAAGGCGACTTGGTTCCCCAAATGTCGTTCTTCTATGTTGAAGCGTTCATTTCCTGTAACAGTTTGAATTTTTAGGTTTCACTCTGTTTTCTCCTATATTGATAGATGTATTTGGAACTCTAAATCCAACACGGTTTGTGCTAGCTTCTTGAAACTTGACACAATAAAGTAGTTTCACGTTCTATCTCTATGTTTTGTTCCCTCTTGCTGTAGCCCTAAGCAGTGACTGGCGAGAACCACTTTCATGGAGAGGGGTTGCCAAGCTTCCAAAAATTACGAATCTCCAGAAATCTCAGCAAATATTTTTTCACCCAAACTGGATGATACTTTCAGGTAATGATCAGTACACTAAGGTGACTTGGTTCCCCAAATTTCGTTCTTCTATGTTGAAGCGTTCATTTCCAGTAACAGTTTGAATTTTTAGGTTTCACTCTGTTTTCTCCTATATTTATAGATGTATTTGGAACTCTAAATCCAACACGGTTTGTGCTAGCTTCTTGAAACTTGATACAGTAAAGTAGTTTCACGTTCTATCTCTATGTTTTGTTTCCTCTTGCTGTAGCCCTAAGCAGTGACTGGCGAGAACCACTTTCATGGAGAGGGGTTGCCAAGCATACAAAAATTACGAATCTCCAGAAATCTCAGCAAACATTTTTTCAGCCAAATTGGATGATACTTTCAGGTAATGATCAGTACACTAAGCCCACTTGGTTCCCCAAATTTCGTTCTTCTATGTTGAAGCGTTCGTTTCCAGCAACAGTTTGAATTTTGGCATTTCACACTGTTTTCTCCTATATTGATAGATGTATTTGGAACTCTAAATCCAACACGGTTTGTGCTAGCTTCTTGAAACTTGACAAAGTAAAGTAGTTTCACGTTCTATCTCTGTTTTGTTTCCTCTTGCTGTAGCCCTAAGCAGTGACTGGCGAGAACCACTTTCATGGAGAGGGGTTGCCAAGATTCCAAAAATTACGAATCTCCAAAAATCTCAGCAAATATTTTTTCACCCAAACTGGATGATACTTTCAGGTAATGATCAGTACACGAAGGCGACTTGGTTCGCCAAATGTCGTTCTTCTATGTTAAAGCGTTCATTTCCAGTAACACTTTGAATTTTTAGGTTTCACTCTGTTTTCTCCTATATTGATACATGTATTTGGAACTCTAAATCCAACACGGTTTGTGCTAGCTTCTTGAAACTTGACACAGTAAAGTAGTTTCACGTTCTATCTCTAGGTTTTGTTTCCTCTTGATGTAGCCCTAAGCAGTGACTGGCGAGAAACACTTTCATGGAAAGGGGTTGCCAAGCTTCCAAAAATTACGAATCTCCAGAAATCTCAGCAAATATTTTTTCACCCAAACTGGATGATACTTTCAGGTAATGATCAGTACACAAAGGCGACTTGGTTCCCCAAATGTCGTTCTTCTATGTTGAAGCGTTCATTTCCAGTAACAGTTTGAATTTTTAGGTTTCACTCTGTTTTCTCCTATATTGATAGATGTATTTGGAACTCTAAATCCAACACGGTTTGTGCTAGCTTCTTGAAACTTGACACAGTAAAGTAGTTTCATGTTCTATCTCTATGTTTTGTTTCCTCTTGATGTAGCCCTAAGCAGTGACTGGCGAGAAACACTTTCATGGAAAGGGGTTGCCAAGCTTCCAAAAGTTACGAATCTCCAGAAATCTCAGCAAATATTTTTTCACCCAAACTGGATGATACTTTCAGGTAATGATCAGTACACTAAGGCGACTTGGTTCCCCAAATGTCGTTCTTCTATGTTGAAGCATTCATTTCCTGTAACAGTTTGAATTTTTAGGTTTCACTCTGTTTTCTCCTATATTGATACATGTATTTGGAACTCTAAATCCAACACGGTTTGTGCTAGCTTCTTGAAACTTGACACAATAAAGTAGTTTCACGTTCTATCTCTATGTTTTGTTTCCTCTTGATGTAGCCCTAAGCAGTGACTGGCGAGAAACACTTTCATGGAAAGGGGTTGCCAAGCTTCCAAAAGTTATGAATCTCCAGAAATCTCAGCAAATATTTTTTCACCCAAACTGGATGATACTTTCAGGTAATGATCAGTACACTAAGCCCACTTGGTTCCCCAAGTTTCGTTCTTCTATGTTGAAGCGTTCGTTTCCAGCAACAGTTTGAATTTTGGCATTTCACACTGTTTTCTCCTATATTGATAGATGTATTTGGAACTCTAAATCCAACACGGTTTGTGCTAGCTTCTTGAAACTTGACACAGTAAAGCAGTTTCACGTTCTATCTCTATATTCTGTTTCCTCTTGATGTAGCCCTAAGCAGTGACTGGTGAGAAACACTTTCATGGAAAAAGGTTGCCAAGCTTCCAAAAGTTACGAATCTCCAGAAATCTCAGCAAATATTTTTTCACCCAAACTGGATGATACTTTCAGGTAATGATCAGTACACGAAGGCGACTTGGTTCCCCAAATGTCGTTCTTCTATGTTGAAGCATTCATTTCCAGTAACAGTTTGAATTTTTAGGTTTCACTCTGTTTTCTCCTATATTGATAGATGTATTTGGAACTCTAAATCCAACACGGTTTGTGCTAGCTTCTTGAAACTTGACACAGTAAAGTAGTTTCATGTTCTATCTCTATGTTTTGTTTCCTCTTGATGTAGCCCTAAGCAGTGACTGGCGAGAAACACTTTAATGGAAAGGGGTTGCCAAGCTTCCAAAAATTACGAATCTCCAGAAATCTCAGCCAATATTTTTTCACCCAAACTAAATGATACTTTCAGGTAATGATCAGTACACTAAGGCGACTTGGTTCCCCAAATGTCGTTCTTCTATGTTGAAGCGTTCATTTCCTGTAACAGTTTGAATTTTTAGGTTTCACTCTGTTTTCTCCTATATTGATAGATGTATTTGGAACTCTAAATCCAACACGGTTTGTGCTAGCTTCTTGAAACTTGACACAGTAAAGCAGTTTCACGTTCTATCTCTATATTCTGTTTCCTCTTGATGTAGCCCTAAGCAGTGACTGGTGAGAAACACTTTCATGGAAAAAGGTTGCCAAGCTTCCAAAAGTTACGAATCTCCAGAAATCTCAGCAAATATTTTTTCACCCAAACTGGATGATACTTTCAGGTAATGATCAGTACACGAAGGCGACTTGGTTCCCCAAATGTCGTTCTTCTATGTTGAAGCGTTCATTTCCAGTAACACTTTGAATTTTTAGGTTTCACTCTGTTTTCTCCTATATTTATAGATGTATTTGGAACTCTAAATCCAACACGGTTTGTGCTAGCTTCTTGAAACTTGATACAGTAAAGTAGTTTCACGTTCTATCTCTATGTTTTGTTTCCTCTTGCTGTAGCCCTAAGCAGTGACTGGCGAGAACCACTTTCATGGAGAGGGGTTGCCAAGCATACAAAAATTACGAATCTCCAGAAATCTCAGCAAACATTTTTTCAGCCAAATTGGATGATACTTTCAGGTAATGATCAGTACACTAAGCCCACTTGGTTCCCCAAATTTCGTTCTTCTATGTTGAAGCGTTCGTTTCCAGCAACAGTTTGATTTTTGGCATTTCACACTGTTTTCTCCTATATTGATAGATGTATTTGGAACTCTAAATCCAACACGGTTTGTGCTAGCTTCTTGAAACTTGACACAGTAAAGCAGTTTCACGTTCGATCTCTATATTCTGTTTCCTCTTGATGTAGCCCTAAGCAGTGACTGGCGAGAAACACTTTCATGGAAAGGGGTTGCCAAGCTTCCAAAAGTTACGAATCTCCAGAAATCTCAGCAAATATTTTTTCACCCAAACTGGATGATACTTTCAGGTAATGATCAGTACACTAAGGCGACTTGGTTCCCCAAATGTCGTTCTTCTATGTTGAAGCGTTCATTTCCAGTAACAGTTTGAATTTTTAGGTTTCACTCTGTTTTCTCCTATATTGATAGATGTATTTGGAACTCTAAATCCAACACGGTTTGTGCTAGCTTCTTGAAACTTGACAAAGTAAAGTAGTTTCACGTTCTATCTCTGTTTTGTTTCCTCTTGCTGTAGCCCTAAGCAGTGACTGGCGAGAACCACTTTCATGGAGAGGGGTTGCCAAGATTCCAAAAATTACGAATCTCCAAAAATCTCAGCAAATATTTTTTCACCCAAACTGGATGATACTTTCAGGTAATGATCAGTACACGAAGGCGACTTGGTTCGCCAAATGTCGTTCTTCTATGTTGAAGCGTTCATTTCCAGTAACACTTTGAATTTTTAGGTTTCACTCTGTTTTCTCCTATATTGATACATGTATTTGGAACTCTAAATCCAACACGGTTTGTGCTAGCTTCTTGAAACTTGACACAGTAAAGTAGTTTCACGTTCTATCTCTAGGTTTTGTTTCCTCTTGATGTAGCCCTAAGCAGTGACTGGCGAGAAACACTTTCATGGAAAGGGGTTGCCAAGCTTCCAAAAATTACGAATCTCCAGAAATCTCAGCAAATATTTTTTCACCCAAACTGGATGATACTTTCAGGTAATGATCAGTACACGAAGGCGACTTGGTTCCCCAAATGTCGTTCTTCTATGTTGAAGCGTTCATTTCCAGTAACAGTTTGAATTTTTAGGTTTCACTCTGTTTTCTCCTATATTGATAGATGTATTTGGAACTCTAAATCCAACACGGTTTGTGCTAGCTTCTTGAAACTTAACACAGTAAAGTAGTTTCATGTTCAATCTCTATGTTTTGTTTCCTCTTGATGTAGCCCTAAGCAGTGACTGGCGAGAAACACTTTCATGGAAAGGGGTTGCCAAGCTTCCAAAAGTTACGAATCTCCAGAAATCTCAGCAAATATTTTTTCACCCAAACTGGATGATACTTTCAGGTAATGATCAGTACACTAAGGCGACTTGGTTCCCCAAATGTCGTTCTTCTATGTTGAAGCATTCATTTCCTGTAACAGTTTGAATTTTTAGGTTTCACTCTGTTTTCTCCTATATTGATACATGTATTTGGAACTCTAAATCCAACACGGTTTGTGCTAGCTTCCTGAAACTTGATACAGTAAAGTAGTTTCACGTTCTATCTCTATGTTTTGTTTCCTCTTGCTGTAGCCCTAAGCAGTGACTGGCGAGAACCACTTTCATGGAGAGGGGTTGCCAAGCATACAAAAATTACGAATCTCCAGAAATCTCAGCAAACATTTTTTCAGCCAAATTGGATGATACTTTCAGGTAATGATCAGTACACTAAGCCCACTTGGTTCCCCAAATTTCGTTCTTCTATGTTGAAGCGTTCGTTTCCAGCAACAGTTTGAATTTTGGCATTTCACACTGTTTTCTCCTATATTGATAGATGTATTTGGAACTCTAAATCCAACACGGTTTGTGCTAGCTTCTTGAAACTTGACACAGTAAAGTAGTTTCATGTTCTATCTCTATGTTTTGTTTCCTCTTGATGTAGCCCTAAGCAGTGACTGGCGAGAAACACTTTCATGGAAAGGGGTTGCCAAGCTTCCAAAAGTTACGAATCTCCAGAAATCTCAGCAAATATTTTTTCACCCAAACTGGATGATACTTTCAGGTAATGATCAGTACACTAAGGCGACTTGGTTCCCCAAATGTCGTTCTTCTATGTTGAAGCATTCATTTCCTGTAACAGTTTGAATTTTTAGGTTTCACTCTGTTTTCTCCTATATTGATACATGTATTTGGAACTCTAAATCCAACACGGTTTGTGCTAGCTTCTTGAAACTTGACACAATAAAGTAGTTTCACGTTCTATCTCTATGTTTTGTTTCCTCTTGATGTAGCCCTAAGCAGTGACTGGCGAGAAACACTTTCATGGAAAGGGGTTGCCAAGCTTCCAAAAATTACGAATCTCCAGAAATCTCAGCCAATATTTTTTCACCCAAACTGGATGATACTTTCAGGTAATGATCAGTACACTAAGGCGACTTGGTTCCCCAAATTTCGTTCTTCTATGTTGAAGCGTTCATTTCCAGTAACAGTTTGAATTTTTAGGTTTCACTCTGTTTTCTCCTATATTGATAGATGTATTTGGAACTCTAAATCCAACACGGTTTGTGCTAGCTTCTTGAAACTTGACAAAGTAATGTAGTTTCACGTTCTATCTCTGTTTTGTTTCCTCTTGCTGTAGCCCTAAGCAGTGACTGGCGAGAACCACTTTCATGGAGAGGGGTTGCCAAGATTCCAAAAATTACGAATCTCCAAAAATCTCAGCAAATATTTTTTCACCCAAACTGGATGATACTTTCAGGTAATGATCAGTACACGAAGGCGACTTGGTTCGCCAAATGTCGTTCTTCTATGTTAAAGCGTTCATTTCCAGTAACACTTTGAATTTTTAGGTTTCACTCTGTTTTCTCCTATATTGATACATGTATTTGGAACTCTAAATCCAACACGGTTTGTGCTAGCTTCTTGAAACTTGACACAGTAAAGTAGTTTCACGTTCTATCTCTAGGTTTTGTTTCCTCTTGATGTAGCCCTAAGCAGTGACTGGCGAGAAACACTTTCATGGAAAGGGGTTGCCAAGCTTCCAAAAATTACGAATCTCCAGAAATCTCAGCCAATATTTTTTCACCCAAACTAAATGATACTTTCAGGTAATGATCAGTACACTAAGGCGACTTGGTTCCCCAAATGTCGTTCTTCTATGTTGAAGCGTTCATTTCCTGTAACAGTTTGAATTTTTAGGTTTCACTCTGTTTTCTCCTATATTGATAGATGTATTTGGAACTCTAAATCCAACACGGTTTGTGCTAGCTTCTTGAAACTTGACACAATAAAGTAGTTTCACGTTCTATCTCTATGTTTTGTTCCCTCTTGCTGTAGCCCTAAGCAGTGACTGGCGAGAACCACTTTCATGGAGAGGGGTTGCCAAGCTTCCAAAAATTACGAATCTCCAGAAATCTCAGCAAATATTTTTTCACCCAAACTGGATGATACTTTCAGGTAATGATCAGTACACTAAGGTGACTTGGTTCCCCAAATTTCGTTCTTCTATGTTGAAGCGTTCATTTCCAGTAACAGTTTGAATTTTTAGGTTTCACTCTGTTTTCTCCTATATTTATAGATGTATTTGGAACTCTAAATCCAACACGGTTTGTGCTAGCTTCTTGAAACTTGATACAGTAAAGTAGTTTCACGTTCTATCTCTATGTTTTGTTTCCTCTTGCTGTAGCCCTAAGCAGTGACTGGCGAGAACCACTTTCATGGAGAGGGGTTGCCAAGCATACAAAAATTACGAATCTCCAGAAATCTCAGCAAACATTTTTTCAGCCAAATTGGATGATACTTTCAGGTAATGATCAGTACACTAAGCCCACTTGGTTCCCCAAATTTCGTTCTTCTATGTTGAAGCGTTCGTTTCCAGCAACAGTTTGAATTTTGGCATTTCACACTGTTTTCTCCTATATTGATAGATGTATTTGGAACTCTAAATCCAACACGGTTTGTGCTAGCTTCTTGAAACTTGACAAAGTAAAGTAGTTTCACGTTCTATCTCTGTTTTGTTTCCTCTTGCTGTAGCCCTAAGCAGTGACTGGCGAGAACCACTTTCATGGAGAGGGGTTGCCAAGATTCCAAAAATTACGAATCTCCAAAAATCTCAGCAAATATTTTTTCACCCAAACTGGATGATACTTTCAGGTAATGATCAGTACACGAAGGCGACTTGGTTCGCCAAATGTCGTTCTTCTATGTTAAAGCGTTCATTTCCAGTAACACTTTGAATTTTTAGGTTTCACTCTGTTTTCTCCTATATTGATACATGTATTTGGAACTCTAAATCCAACACGGTTTGTGCTAGCTTCTTGAAACTTGACACAGTAAAGTAGTTTCACGTTCTATCTCTAGGTTTTGTTTCCTCTTGATGTAGCCCTAAGCAGTGACTGGCGAGAAACACTTTCATGGAAAGGGGTTGCCAAGCTTCCAAAAATTACGAATCTCCAGAAATCTCAGCAAATATTTTTTCACCCAAACTGGATGATACTTTCAGGTAATGATCAGTACACGAAGGCGACTTGGTTCCCCAAATGTCGTTCTTCTATGTTGAAGCGTTCATTTCCAGTAACAGTTTGAATTTTTAGGTTTCACTCTGTTTTCTCCTATATTGATAGATGTATTTGGAACTCTAAATCCAACACGGTTTGTGCTAGCTTCTTGAAACTTGACACAGTAAAGTAGTTTCATGTTCTATCTCTATGTTTTGTTTCCTCTTGATGTAGCCCTAAGCAGTGACTGGCGAGAAACACTTTCATGGAAAGGGGTTGCCAAGCTTCCAAAAGTTACGAATCTCCAGAAATCTCAGCAAATATTTTTTCACCCAAACTGGATGATACTTTCAGGTAATGATCAGTACACTAAGGCGACTTGGTTCCCCAAATGTCGTTCTTCTATGTTGAAGCATTCATTTCCTGTAACAGTTTGAATTTTTAGGTTTCACTCTGTTTTCTCCTATATTGATACATGTATTTGGAACTCTAAATCCAACACGGTTTGTGCTAGCTTCTTGAAACTTGACACAATAAAGTAGTTTCACGTTCTATCTCTATGTTTTGTTTCCTCTTGATGTAGCCCTAAGCAGTGACTGGCGAGAAACACTTTCATGGAAAGGGGTTGCCAAGCTTCCAAAAATTACGAATCTCCAGAAATCTCAGCCAATATTTTTTCACCCAAACTGGATGATACTTTCAGGTAATGATCAGTACACTAAGGCGACTTGGTTCCCCAAATTTCGTTCTTCTATGTTGAAGCGTTCATTTCCAGTAACAGTTTGAATTTTTAGGTTTCACTCTGTTTTCTCCTATATTGATAGATGTATTTGGAACTCTAAATCCAACACGGTTTGTGCTAGCTTCTTGAAACTTGACAAAGTAAAGTAGTTTCACGTTCTATCTCTGTTTTGTTTCCTCTTGCTGTAGCCCTAAGCAGTGACTGGCGAGAACCACTTTCATGGAGAGGGGTTGCCAAGATTCCAAAAATTACGAATCTCCAAAAATCTCAGCAAATATTTTTTCACCCAAACTGGATGATACTTTCAGGTAATGATCAGTACACGAAGGCGACTTGGTTCGCCAAATGTCGTTCTTCTATGTTAAAGCGTTCATTTCCAGTAACACTTTGAATTTTTAGGTTTCACTCTGTTTTCTCCTATATTGATACATGTATTTGGAACTCTAAATCCAACACGGTTTGTGCTAGCTTCTTGAAACTTGACACAGTAAAGTAGTTTCACGTTCTATCTCTAGGTTTTGTTTCCTCTTGATGTAGCCCTAAGCAGTGACTGGCGAGAAACACTTTCATGGAAAGGGGTTGCCAAGCTTCCAAAAATTACGAATCTCCAGAAATCTCAGCAAATATTTTTTCACCCAAACTGGATGATACTTTCAGGTAATGATCAGTACACGAAGGCGACTTGGTTCCCCAAATGTCGTTCTTCTATGTTGAAGCGTTCATTTCCAGTAACAGTTTGAATTTTTAGGTTTCACTCTGTTTTCTCCTATATTGATAGATGTATTTGGAACTCTAAATCCAACACGGTTTGTGCTAGCTTCTTGAAACTTGACACAGTAAAGTAGTTTCATGTTCTATCTCTATGTTTTGTTTCCTCTTGATGTAGCCCTAAGCAGTGACTGGCGAGAAACACTTTCATGGAAAGGGGTTGCCAAGCTTCCAAAAGTTACGAATCTCCAGAAATCTCAGCAAATATTTTTTCACCCAAACTGGATGATACTTTCAGGTAATGATCAGTACACTAAGGCGACTTGGTTCCCCAAATGTCGTTCTTCTATGTTGAAGCATTCATTTCCTGTAACAGTTTGAATTTTTAGGTTTCACTCTGTTTTCTCCTATATTGATACATGTATTTGGAACTCTAAATCCAACACGGTTTGTGCTAGCTTCTTGAAACTTGACACAATAAAGTAGTTTCACGTTCTATCTCTATGTTTTGTTTCCTCTTGATGTAGCCCTAAGCAGTGACTGGCGAGAAACACTTTCATGGAAAGGGGTTGCCAAGCTTCCAAAAATTACGAATCTCCAGAAATCTCAGCCAATATTTTTTCACCCAAACTGGATGATACTTTCAGGTAATGATCAGTACACTAAGGCGACTTGGTTCCCCAAATTTCGTTCTTCTATGTTGAAGCGTTCATTTCCAGTAACAGTTTGAATTTTTAGGTTTCACTCTGTTTTCTCCTATATTGATAGATGTATTTGGAACTCTAAATCCAACACGGTTTGTGCTAGCTTCTTGAAACTTGACAAAGTAAAGTAGTTTCACGTTCTATCTCTGTTTTGTTTCCTCTTGCTGTAGCCCTAAGCAGTGACTGGCGAGAACCACTTTCATGGAGAGGGGTTGCCAAGATTCCAAAAATTACGAATCTCCAAAAATCTCAGCAAATATTTTTTCACCCAAACTGGATGATACTTTCAGGTAATGATCAGTACACGAAGGCGACTTGGTTCGCCAAATGTCGTTCTTCTATGTTAAAGCGTTCATTTCCAGTAACACTTTGAATTTTTAGGTTTCACTCTGTTTTCTCCTATATTGATACATGTATTTGGAACTCTAAATCCAACACGGTTTGTGCTAGCTTCTTGAAACTTGACACAGTAAAGTAGTTTCACGTTCTATCTCTAGGTTTTGTTTCCTCTTGATGTAGCCCTAAGCAGTGACTGGCGAGAAACACTTTCATGGAAAGGGGTTGCCAAGCTTCCAAAAATTACGAATCTCCAGAAATCTCAGCAAATATTTTTTCACCCAAACTGGATGATACTTTCAGGTAATGATCAGTACACGAAGGCGACTTGGTTCCCCAAATGTCGTTCTTCTATGTTGAAGCGTTCATTTCCAGTAACAGTTTGAATTTTTAGGTTTCACTCTGTTTTCTCCTATATTGATAGATGTATTTGGAACTCTAAATCCAACACGGTTTGTGCTAGCTTCTTGAAACTTGACACAGTAAAGTAGTTTCATGTTCTATCTCTATGTTTTGTTTCCTCTTGATGTAGCCCTAAGCAGTGACTGGCGAGAAACACTTTCATGGAAAGGGGTTGCCAAGCTTCCAAAAGTTACGAATCTCCAGAAATCTCAGCAAATATTTTTTCACCCAAACTGGATGATACTTTCAGGTAATGATCAGTACACTAAGGCGACTTGGTTCCCCAAATGTCGTTCTTCTATGTTGAAGCATTCATTTCCTGTAACAGTTTGAATTTTTAGGTTTCACTCTGTTTTCTCCTATATTGATACATGTATTTGGAACTCTAAATCCAACACGGTTTGTGCTAGCTTCTTGAAACTTGACACAATAAAGTAGTTTCACGTTCTATCTCTATGTTTTGTTTCCTCTTGATGTAGCCCTAAGCAGTGACTGGCGAGAAACACTTTCATGGAAAGGGGTTGCCAAGCTTCCAAAAATTACGAATCTCCAGAAATCTCAGCCAATATTTTTTCACCCAAACTGGATGATACTTTCAGGTAATGATCAGTACACTAAGGCGACTTGGTTCCCCAAATTTCGTTCTTCTATGTTGAAGCGTTAATTTCCAGTAACAGTTTGAATTTTTAGGTTTCACTCTGTTTTCTCCTATATTGATAGATGTATTTGGAACTCTAAATCCAACACGGTTTGTGCTAGCTTCTTGAAACTTGACACAATAAAGTAGTTTCACGTTCTATCTCTGTTTTGTTTCCTCTTGCTGTAGCCCTAAGCAGTGACTGGCGAGAACCACTTTCATGGAGAGGGGTTGCCAAGATTCCAAAAATTACGAATCTCCAAAAATCTCAGCAAATATTTTTTCACCCAAACTGGATGATACTTTCAGGTAATGATCAGTACACGAAGGCGACTTGGTTCGCCAAATGTCGTTCTTCTATGTTAAAGCGTTCATTTCCAGTAACACTTTGAATTTTTAGGTTTCACTCTGTTTTCTCCTATATTGATACATGTATTTGGAACTCTAAATCCAACACGGTTTGTGCTAGCTTCTTGAAACTTGACACAGTAAAGTAGTTTCACGTTCTATCTCTAGGTTTTGTTTCCTCTTGATGTAGCCCTAAGCAGTGACTGGCGAGAAACACTTTCATGGAAAGGGGTTGCCAAGCTTCCAAAAATTACGAATCTCCAGAAATCTCAGCAAATATTTTTTCACCCAAACTGGATGATACTTTCAGGTAATGATCAGTACACGAAGGCGACTTGGTTCCCCAAATGTCGTTCTTCTATGTTGAAGCGTTCATTTCCAGTAACAGTTTGAATTTTTAGGTTTCACTCTGTTTTCTCCTATATTGATAGATGTATTTGGAACTCTAAATCCAACACGGTTTGTGCTAGCTTCTTGAAACTTGACACAGTAAAGTAGTTTCACGTTCTATCTCTATGTTTTGTTTCCTCTTGCTGTAGCCCTAAGCAGTGACTGGCGAGAACCACTTTCATGGAGAGGGGTTGCCAAGCATACAAAAATTACGAATCTCCAGAAATCTCAGCAAACATTTTTTCAGCCAAATTGGATGATACTTTCAGGTAATGATCAGTACACTAAGCCCACTTGGTTCCCCAAATTTCGTTCTTCTATGTTGAAGCGTTCGTTTCCAGCAACAGTTTGAATTTTGGCATTTCACACTGTTTTCTCCTATATTGATAGATGTATTTGGAACTCTAAATCCAACACGGTTTGTGCTAGCTTCTTGAAACTTGACACAGTAAAGCAGTTTCACGTTCGATCTCTATATTCTGTTTCCTCTTGATGTAGCCCTAAGCAGTGACTGGCGAGAAACACTTTCATGGAAAGGGGTTGCCAAGCTTCCAAAAGTTACGAATCTCCAGAAATCTCAGCAAATATTTTTTCACCCAAACTGGATGATACTTTCAGGTAATGATCAGTACACTAAGGCGACTTGGTTCCCCAAATGTCGTTCTTCTATGTTGAAGCATTCATTTCCTGTAACAGTTTGAATTTTTAGGTTTCACTCTGTTTTCTCCTATATTGATACATGTATTTGGAACTCTAAATCCAACACGGTTTGTGCTAGCTTCTTGAAACTTGACACAATAAAGTAGTTTCACGTTCTATCTCTATGTTTTGTTTCCTCTTGATGTAGCCCTAAGCAGTGACTGGCGAGAAACACTTTCATGGAAAGGGGTTGCCAAGCTTCCAAAAATTACGAATCTCCAGAAATCTCAGCCAATATTTTTTCACCCAAACTAAATGATACTTTCAGGTAATGATCAGTACACTAAGGCGACTTGGTTCCACAAATGTCGTTCTTCTATGTTGAAGCGTTCATTTCCTGTAACAGTTTGAATTTTTAGGTTTCACTCTGTTTTCTCCTATATTGATACATGTATTTGGAACTCTAAATCCAACACGGTTTGTGCTAGCTTCTTGAAACTTGACACAATAAAGTAGTTTCACGTTCTATCTCTATGTTTTGTTCCCTCTTGCTGTAGCCCTAAGCAGTGACTGGCGAGAACCACTTTCATGGAGAGGGGTTGCCAAGCTTCCAAAAATTACGAATCTCCAGAAATCTCAGCAAATATTTTTTCACCCAAACTGGATGATACTTTCAGGTAATGATCAGTACACTAAGGTGACTTGGTTCCCCAAATTTCGTTCTTCTATGTTGAAGCGTTCATTTCCAGTAACAGTTTGAATTTTTAGGTTTCACTCTGTTTTCTCCTATATTTATAGATGTATTTGGAACTCTAAATCCAACACGGTTTGTGCTAGCTTCTTGAAACTTGATACAGTAAAGTAGTTTCACATTCTATCTCTATGTTTTGTTTCCTCTTGCTGTAGCCCTAAGCAGTGACTGGCGAGAACCACTTTCATGGAGAGGGGTTGCCAAGCATACAAAAATTACGAATCTCCAGAAATCTCAGCAAACATTTTTTCAGCCAAATTGGATGATACTTTCAGGTAATGATCAGTACACTAAGCCCACTTGGTTCCCCAAATTTCGTTCTTCTATGTTGAAGCGTTCGTTTCCAGCAACAGTTTGAATTTTGGCATTTCACACTGTTTTCTCCTATATTGATAGATGTATTTGGAACTCTAAATCCAACACGGTTTGTGCTAGCTTCTTGAAACTTGACACAGTAAAGCAGTTTCACGTTCTATCTCTATATTCTGTTTCCTCTTGATGTAGCCCTAAGCAGTGACTGGTGAGAAACACTTTCATGGAAAAAGGTTGCCAAGCTTCCAAAAGTTACGAATCTCCAGAAATCTCAGCAAATATTTTTTCACCCAAACTGGATGATACTTTCAGGTAATGATCAGTACACTAAGGCGACTTGGTTCCCCAAATTTCGTTCTTCTATGTTGAAGCGTTCATTTCCAGTAACAGTTTGAATTTTTAGGTTTCACTCTGTTTTCTCCTATATTGATAGATGTATTTGGAACTCTAAATCCAACACGGTTTGTGCTAGCTTCTTGAAACTTGACACAGTAAAGCAGTTTCACGTTCTATCTCTATATTCTGTTTCCTCTTGATGTAGCCCTAAGCAGTGACTGGCGAGAAACACTTTCATGGAAAGGGGTTGCCAAGCTTCCAAAAGTTATGAATCTCCAGAAATCTCAGCAAATATTTTTTCACCCAAACTGGATGATACTTTCAGGTAATGATCAGTACACTAAGCCCACTTGGTTCCCCAAGTTTCGTTCTTCTATGTTGAAGCGTTCGTTTCCAGCAACAGTTTGAATTTTGGCATTTCACACTGTTTTCTCCTATATTGATAGATGTATTTGGAACTCTAAATCCAACACGGTTTGTGCTAGCTTCTTGAAACTTGACACAGTAAAGCAGTTTCACGTTCTATCTCTATATTCTGTTTCCTCTTGATGTAGCCCTAAGCAGTGACTGGTGAGAAACACTTTCATGGAAAAAGGTTGCCAAGCTTCCAAAAGTTACGAATCTCCAGAAATCTCAGCAAATATTTTTTCACCCAAACTGGATGATACTTTCAGGTAATGATCAGTACACGAAGGCGACTTGGTTCCCCAAATGTCGTTCTTCTATGTTGAAGCGTTCATTTCCAGTAACACTTTGAATTTTTAGGTTTCACTCTGTTTTCTCCTATATTTATAGATGTATTTGGAACTCTAAATCCAACACGGTTTGTGCTAGCTTCTTGAAACTTGATACAGTAAAGTAGTTTCACATTCTATCTCTATGTTTTGTTTCCTCTTGCTGTAGCCCTAAGCAGTGACTGGCGAGAACCACTTTCATGGAGAGGGGTTGCCAAGCATACAAAAATTACGAATCTCCAGAAATCTCAGCAAACATTTTTTCAGCCAAATTGGATGATACTTTCAGGTAATGATCAGTACACTAAGCCCACTTGGTTCCCCAAATTTCGTTCTTCTATGTTGAAGCGTTCGTTTCCAGCAACAGTTTGAATTTTGGCATTTCACACTGTTTTCTCCTATATTGATAGATGTATTTGGAACTCTAAATCCAACACGGTTTGTGCTAGCTTCTTGAAACTTGACACAGTAAAGCAGTTTCACGTTCTATCTCTATATTCTGTTTCCTCTTGATGTAGCCCTAAGCAGTGACTGGTGAGAAACACTTTCATGGAAAAAGGTTGCCAAGCTTCCAAAAGTTACGAATCTCCAGAAATCTCAGCAAATATTTTTTCACCCAAACTGCATGATACTTTCAGGTAATGATCAGTACACTAAGGCGACTTGGTTCCCCAAATTTCGTTCTTCTATGTTGAAGCGTTCATTTCCAGTAACAGTTTGAATTTTTAGGTTTCACTCTGTTTTCTCCTATATTGATAGATGTATTTGGAACTCTAAATCCAACACGGTTTGTGCTAGCTTCTTGAAACTTGACACAGTAAAGCAGTTTCACGTTCTATCTCTATATTCTGTTTCCTCTTGATGTAGCCCTAAGCAGTGACTGGCGAGAAACACTTTCATGGAAAGGGGTTGCCAAGCTTCCAAAAGTTATGAATCTCCAGAAATCTCAGCAAATATTTTTTCACCCAAACTGGATGATACTTTCAGGTAATGATCAGTACACTAAGCCCACTTGGTTCCCCAAGTTTCGTTCTTCTATGTTGAAGCGTTCGTTTCCAGCAACAGTTTGAATTTTGGCATTTCACACTGTTTTCTCCTATATTGATAGATGTATTTGGAACTCTAAATCCAACACGGTTTGTGCTAGCTTCTTGAAACTTGACACAGTAAAGCAGTTTCACGTTCTATCTCTATATTCTGTTTCCTCTTGATGTAGCCCTAAGCAGTGACTGGTGAGAAACACTTTCATGGAAAAAGGTTGCCAAGCTTCCAAAAGTTACGAATCTCCAGAAATCTCAGCAAATATTTTTTCACCCAAACTGGATGATACTTTCAGGTAATGATCAGTACACGAAGGCGACTTGGTTCCCCAAATGTCGTTCTTCTATGTTGAAGCGTTCATTTCCAGTAACACTTTGAATTTTTAGGTTTCACTCTGTTTTCTCCTATATTTATAGATGTATTTGGAACTCTAAATCCAACACGGTTTGTGCTAGCTTCTTGAAACTTGATACAGTAAAGTAGTTTCACGTTCTATCTCTATGTTTTGTTTCCTCTTGCTGTAGCCCTAAGCAGTGACTGGCGAGAACCACTTTCATGGAGAGGGGTTGCCAAGCATACAAAAATTACGAATCTCCAGAAATCTCAGCAAACATTTTTTCAGCCAAATTGGATGATACTTTCAGGTAATGATCAGTACACTAAGCCCACTTGGTTCCCCAAATTTCGTTCTTCTATGTTGAAGCGTTCGTTTCCAGCAACAGTTTGATTTTTGGCATTTCACACTGTTTTCTCCTATATTGATAGATGTATTTGGAACTCTAAATCCAACACGGTTTGTGCTAGCTTCTTGAAACTTGACACAGTAAAGCAGTTTCACGTTCGATCTCTATATTCTGTTTCCTCTTGATGTAGCCCTAAGCATTGACTGGCGAGAAACACTTTCATGGAAAGGGGTTGCCAAGCTTCCAAAAGTTACGAATCTCCAGAAATCTCAGCAAATATTTTTTCACCCAAACTGGATGATACTTTCAGGTAATGATCAGTACACTAAGGCGACTTGGTTCCCCAAATGTCGTTCTTCTATGTTGAAGCATTCATTTCCTGTAACAGTTTGAATTTTTAGGTTTCACTCTGTTTTCTCCTATATTGATACATGTATTTGGAACTCTAAATCCAACACGGTTTGTGCTAGCTTCTTGAAACTTGACACAATAAAGTAGTTTCACGTTCTATCTCTATGTTTTGTTTCCTCTTGATGTAGCCCTAAGCAGTGACTGGCGAGAAACACTTTCATGGAGAGGGGTTGCCAAGCTTCCAAAAATTACGAATCTCCAGAAATCTCAGCCAATATTTTTTCACCCAAACATGATGATACTTTCAGGTAATGATCAGTACACTAAGGCGACTTGGTTCCCCAAATGTCGTTCTTCTTTTTGAAGCGTTCATTTCCTGTAACAGTTTGAATTTTTAGGTTTCACTCTGTTTTCTCCTATATTGATACATGTATTTGGAACTCTAAATCCAACACGGTTTGTGCTAGCTTCTTGAAACTTGACACAATAAAGTAGTTTCACGTTCTATCTCTATGTTTTGTTCCCTCTTGCTGTAGCCCTAAGCAGTGACTGGCGAGAACCACTTTCATGGAGAGGGGTTGCCAAGCTTCCAAAAATTACGAATCTCCAGAAATCTCAGCAAATATTTTTTCACCCAAACTGGATGATACTTTCAGGTAATGATCAGTACACTAAGGTGACTTGGTTCCCCAAATTTCGTTCTTCTATGTTGAAGCGTTCATTTCCAGTAACAGTTTGAATTTTTAGGTTTCACTCTGTTTTCTCCTATATTTATAGATGTATTTGGAACTCTAAATCCAACACGGTTTGTGCTAGCTTCTTGAAACTTGATACAGTAAAGTAGTTTCACGTTCTATCTCTATGTTTTGTTTCCTCTTGCTGTAGCCCTAAGCAGTGACTGGCGAGAACCACTTTCATGGAGAGGGGTTGCCAAGCATACAAAAATTACGAATCTCCAGAAATCTCAGCAAACATTTTTTCAGCCAAATTGGATGATACTTTCAGGTAATGATCAGTACACTAAGCCCACTTGGTTCCCCAAATTTCGTTCTTCTATGTTGAAGCGTTCGTTTCCAGCAACAGTTTGAATTTTGGCATTTCACACTGTTTTCTCCTATATTGATAGATGTATTTGGAACTCTAAATCCAACACGGTTTGTGCTAGCTTCTTGAAACTTGACACAGTAAAGCAGTTTCACGTTCGATCTCTATATTCTGTTTCCTCTTGATGTAGCCCTAAGCAGTGACTGGCGAGAAACACTTTCATGGAAAGGGGTTGCCAAGCTTCCAAAAGTTACGAATCTCCAGAAATCTCAGCAAATATTTTTTCACCCAAACTGGATGATACTTTCAGGTAATGATCAGTACACTAAGGCGACTTGGTTCCCCAAATGTCGTTCTTCTATGTTGAAGCATTCATTTCCTGTAACAGTTTGAATTTTTAGGTTTCACTCTGTTTTCTCCTATATTGATACATGTATTTGGAACTCTAAATCCAACACGGTTTGTGCTAGCTTCTTGAAACTTGACACAATAAAGTAGTTTCACGTTCTATCTCTATGTTTTGTTTCCTCTTGATGTAGCCCTAAGCAGTGACTGGCGAGAAACACTTTCATGGAGAGGGGTTGCCAAGCTTCCAAAAATTACGAATCTCCAGAAATCTCAGCCAATATTTTTTCACCCAAACATGATGATACTTTCAGGTAATGATCAGTACACTAAGGCGACTTGGTTCCCCAAATGTCGTTCTTCTATGTTGAAGCGTTCATTTCCTGTAACAGTTTGAATTTTTAGGTTTCACTCTGTTTTCTCCTATATTGATACATGTATTTGGAACTCTAAATCCAACACGGTTTGTGCTAGCTTCTTGAAACTTGACACAATAAAGTAGTTTCACGTTCTATCTCTATGTTTTGTTCCCTCTTGCTGTAGCCCTAAGCAGTGACTGGCGAGAACCACTTTCATGGAGAGGGGTTGCCAAGCTTCCAAAAATTACGAATCTCCAGAAATCTCAGCAAATATTTTTTCACCCAAACTGGATGATACTTTCAGGTAATGATCAGTACACTAAGGTGACTTGGTTCCCCAAATTTCGTTCTTCTATGTTGAAGCGTTCATTTCCAGTAACAGTTTGAATTTTTAGGTTTCACTCTGTTTTCTCCTATATTTATAGATGTATTTGGAACTCTAAATCCAACACGGTTTGTGCTAGCTTCTTGAAACTTGATACAGTAAAGTAGTTTCACGTTCTATCTCTATGTTTTGTTTCCTCTTGCTGTAGCCCTAAGCAGTGACTGGCGAGAACCACTTTCATGGAGAGGGGTTGCCAAGCATACAAAAATTACGAATCTCCAGAAATCTCAGCAAACATTTTTTCAGCCAAATTGGATGATACTTTCAGGTAATGATCAGTACACTAAGCCCACTTGGTTCCCCAAATTTCGTTCTTCTATGTTGAAGCGTTCGTTTCCAGCAACAGTTTGAATTTTGGCATTTCACACTGTTTTCTCCTATATTGATAGATGTATTTGGAACTCTAAATCCAACACGGTTTGTGCTAGCTTCTTGAAACTTGACACAGTAAAGCAGTTTCACGTTCTATCTCTATATTCTGTTTCCTCTTGATGTAGCCCTAAGCAGTGACTGGTGAGAAACACTTTCATGGAAAAAGGTTGCCAAGCTTCCAAAAGTTACGAATCTCCAGAAATCTCAGCAAATATTTTTTCACCCAAACTGGATGATACTTTCAGGTAATGATCAGTACACTAAGGCGACTTGGTTCCCCAAATTTCGTTCTTCTATGTTGAAGCGTTCATTTCCAGTAACAGTTTGAATTTTTAGGTTTCACTCTGTTTTCTCCTATATTGATAGATGTATTTGGAACTCTAAATCCAACACGGTTTGTGCTAGCTTCTTGAAACTTGACAAAGTAAAGTAGTTTCACGTTCTATCTCTGTTTTGTTTCCTCTTGCTGTAGCCCTAAGCAGTGACTGGCGAGAACCACTTTCATGGAGAGGGGTTGCCAAGATTCCAAAAATTACGAATCTCCAAAAATCTCAGCAAATATTTTTTCACCCAAACTGGATGATACTTTCAGGTAATGATCAGTACACGAAGGCGACTTGGTTCGCCAAATGTCGTTCTTCTATGTTGAAGCGTTCATTTCCAGTAACACTTTGAATTTTTAGGTTTCACTCTGTTTTCTCCTATATTGATACATGTATTTGGAACTCTAAATCCAACACGGTTTGTGCTAGCTTCTTGAAACTTGACACAGTAAAGTAGTTTCACGTTCTATCTCTAGGTTTTGTTTCCTCTTGATGTAGCCCTAAGCAGTGACTGGCGAGAAACACTTTCATGGAAAGGGGTTGCCAAGCTTCCAAAAGTTACGAATCTCCAGAAATCTCAGCAAATATTTTTTCACCCAAACTGGATGATACTTTCAGGTAATGATCAGTACACTAAGGCGACTTGGTTCCCCAAATGTCGTTCTTCTATGTTGAAGCATTCATTTCCTGTAACAGTTTGAATTTTTAGGTTTCACTCTGTTTTCTCCTATATTGATACATGTATTTGGAACTCTAAATCCAACACGGTTTGTGCTAGCTTCCTGAAACTTGATACAGTAAAGTAGTTTCACGTTCTATCTCTATGTTTTGTTTCCTCTTGCTGTAGCCCTAAGCAGTGACTGGCGAGAACCACTTTCATGGAGAGGGGTTGCCAAGCATACAAAAATTACGAATCTCCAGAAATCTCAGCAAACATTTTTTCAGCCAAATTGGATGATACTTTCAGGTAATGATCAGTACACTAAGCCCACTTGGTTCCCCAAATTTCGTTCTTCTATGTTGAAGCGTTCGTTTCCAGCAACAGTTTGAATTTTGGCATTTCACACTGTTTTCTCCTATATTGATAGATGTATTTGGAACTCTAAATCCAACACGGTTTGTGCTAGCTTCTTGAAACTTGACACAGTAAAGTAGTTTCATGTTCTATCTCTATGTTTTGTTTCCTCTTGATGTAGCCCTAAGCAGTGACTGGCGAGAAACACTTTCATGGAAAGGGGTTGCCAAGCTTCCAAAAGTTACGAATCTCCAGAAATCTCAGCAAATATTTTTTCACCCAAACTGGATGATACTTTCAGGTAATGATCAGTACACTAAGGCGACTTGGTTCCCCAAATGTCGTTCTTCTATGTTGAAGCATTCATTTCCTGTAACAGTTTGAATTTTTAGGTTTCACTCTGTTTTCTCCTATATTGATACATGTATTTGGAACTCTAAATCCAACACGGTTTGTGCTAGCTTCTTGAAACTTGACACAATAAAGTAGTTTCACGTTCTATCTCTATGTTTTGTTTCCTCTTGATGTAGCCCTAAGCAGTGACTGGCGAGAAACACTTTCATGGAAAGGGGTTGCCAAGCTTCCAAAAATTACGAATCTCCAGAAATCTCAGCCAATATTTTTTCACCCAAACTGGATGATACTTTCAGGTAATGATCAGTACACTAAGGCGACTTGGTTCCCCAAATTTCGTTCTTCTATGTTGAAGCGTTCATTTCCAGTAACAGTTTGAATTTTTAGGTTTCACTCTGTTTTCTCCTATATTGATAGATGTATTTGGAACTCTAAATCCAACACGGTTTGTGCTAGCTTCTTGAAACTTGACAAAGTAAAGTAGTTTCACGTTCTATCTCTGTTTTGTTTCCTCTTGCTGTAGCCCTAAGCAGTGACTGGCGAGAACCACTTTCATGGAGAGGGGTTGCCAAGATTCCAAAAATTACGAATCTCCAAAAATCTCAGCAAATATTTTTTCACCCAAACTGGATGATACTTTCAGGTAATGATCAGTACACGAAGGCGACTTGGTTCGCCAAATGTCGTTCTTCTATGTTGAAGCGTTCATTTCCAGTAATACTTTGAATTTTTAGGTTTCACTCTGTTTTCTCCTATATTGATACATGTATTTGGAACTCTAAATCCAACACGGTTTGTGCTAGCTTCTTGAAACTTGACACAGTAAAGTAGTTTCACGTTCTATCTCTAGGTTTTGTTTCCTCTTGATGTAGCCCTAAGCAGTGACTGGCGAGAAACACTTTCATGGAAAGGGGTTGCCAAGCTTCCAAAAGTTACGAATCTCCAGAAATCTCAGCAAATATTTTTTCACCCAAACTGGATGATACTTTCAGGTAATGATCAGTACACTAAGGCGACTTGGTTCCCCAAATGTCGTTCTTCTATGTTGAAGCATTCATTTCCTGTAACAGTTTGAATTTTTAGGTTTCACTCTGTTTTCTCCTATATTGATACATGTATTTGGAACTCTAAATCCAACACGGTTTGTGCTAGCTTCCTGAAACTTGATACAGTAAAGTAGTTTCACGTTCTATCTCTATGTTTTGTTTCCTCTTGCTGTAGCCCTAAGCAGTGACTGGCGAGAACCACTTTCATGGAGAGGGGTTGCCAAGCATACAAAAATTACGAATCTCCAGAAATCTCAGCAAACATTTTTTCAGCCAAATTGGATGATACTTTCAGGTAATGATCAGTACACTAAGCCCACTTGGTTCCCCAAATTTCGTTCTTCTATGTTGAAGCGTTCGTTTCCAGCAACAGTTTGAATTTTGGCATTTCACACTGTTTTCTCCTATATTGATAGATGTATTTGGAACTCTAAATCCAACACGGTTTGTGCTAGCTTCTTGAAACTTGACACAGTAAAGTAGTTTCATGTTCTATCTCTATGTTTTGTTTCCTCTTGATGTAGCCCTAAGCAGTGACTGGCGAGAAACACTTTCATGGAAAGGGGTTGCCAAGCTTCCAAAAGTTACGAATCTCCAGAAATCTCAGCAAATATTTTTTCACCCAAACTGGATGATACTTTCAGGTAATGATCAGTACACTAAGGCGACTTGGTTCCCCAAATGTCGTTCTTCTATGTTGAAGCATTCATTTCCTGTAACAGTTTGAATTTTTAGGTTTCACTCTGTTTTCTCCTATATTGATACATGTATTTGGAACTCTAAATCCAACACGGTTTGTGCTAGCTTCTTGAAACTTGACACAATAAAGTAGTTTCACGTTCTATCTCTATGTTTTGTTTCCTCTTGATGTAGCCCTAAGCAGTGACTGGCGAGAAACACTTTCATGGAAAGGGGTTGCCAAGCTTCCAAAAATTACGAATCTCCAGAAATCTCAGCCAATATTTTTTCACCCAAACTGGATGATACTTTCAGGTAATGATCAGTACACTAAGGCGACTTGGTTCCCCAAATTTCGTTCTTCTATGTTGAAGCGTTCATTTCCAGTAACAGTTTGAATTTTTAGGTTTCACTCTGTTTTCTCCTATATTGATAGATGTATTTGGAACTCTAAATCCAACACGGTTTGTGCTAGCTTCTTGAAACTTGACAAAGTAAAGTAGTTTCACGTTCTATCTCTGTTTTGTTTCCTCTTGCTGTAGCCCTAAGCAGTGACTGGCGAGAACCACTTTCATGGAGAGGGGTTGCCAAGATTCCAAAAATTACGAATCTCCAAAAATCTCAGCAAATATTTTTTCACCCAAACTGGATGATACTTTCAGGTAATGATCAGTACACGAAGGCGACTTGGTTCGCCAAATGTCGTTCTTCTATGTTAAAGCGTTCATTTCCAGTAACACTTTGAATTTTTAGGTTTCACTCTGTTTTCTCCTATATTGATACATGTATTTGGAACTCTAAATCCAACACGGTTTGTGCTAGCTTCTTGAAACTTGACACAGTAAAGTAGTTTCACGTTCTATCTCTAGGTTTTGTTTCCTCTTGATGTAGCCCTAAGCAGTGACTGGCGAGAAACACTTTCATGGAAAGGGGTTGCCAAGCTTCCAAAAATTACGAATCTCCAGAAATCTCAGCCAATATTTTTTCACCCAAACTAAATGATACTTTCAGGTAATGATCAGTACACTAAGGCGACTTGGTTCCCCAAATGTCGTTCTTCTATGTTGAAGCGTTCATTTCCTGTAACAGTTTGAATTTTTAGGTTTCACTCTGTTTTCTCCTATATTGATACATGTATTTGGAACTCTAAATCCAACACGGTTTGTGCTAGCTTCTTGAAACTTGACACAATAAAGTAGTTTCACGTTCTATCTCTATGTTTTGTTCCCTCTTGCTGTAGCCCTAAGCAGTGACTGGCGAGAACCACTTTCATGGAGAGGGGTTGCCAAGCTTCCAAAAATTACGAATCTCCAGAAATCTCAGCAAATATTTTTTCACCCAAACTGGATGATACTTTCAGGTAATGATCAGTACACTAAGGTGACTTGGTTCCCCAAATTTCGTTCTTCTATGTTGAAGCGTTCATTTCCAGTAACAGTTTGAATTTTTAGGTTTCACTCTGTTTTCTCCTATATTTATAGATGTATTTGGAACTCTAAATCCAACACGGTTTGTGCTAGCTTCTTGAAACTTGATACAGTAAAGTAGTTTCACGTTCTATCTCTATGTTTTGTTTCCTCTTGCTGTAGCCCTAAGCAGTGACTGGCGAGAACCACTTTCATGGAGAGGGGTTGCCAAGCATACAAAAATTACGAATCTCCAGAAATCTCAGCAAACATTTTTTCAGCCAAATTGGATGATACTTTCAGGTAATGATCAGTACACTAAGCCCACTTGGTTCCCCAAATTTCGTTCTTCTATGTTGAAGCGTTCGTTTCCAGCAACAGTTTGAATTTTGGCATTTCACACTGTTTTCTCCTATATTGATAGATGTATTTGGAACTCTAAATCCAACACGGTTTGTGCTAGCTTCTTGAAACTTGACAAAGTAAAGTAGTTTCACGTTCTATCTCTGTTTTGTTTCCTCTTGCTGTAGCCCTAAGCAGTGACTGGCGAGAACCACTTTCATGGAGAGGGGTTGCCAAGATTCCAAAAATTACGAATCTCCAAAAATCTCAGCAAATATTTTTTCACCCAAACTGGATGATACTTTCAGGTAATGATCAGTACACGAAGGCGACTTGGTTCGCCAAATGTCGTTCTTCTATGTTAAAGCGTTCATTTCCAGTAACACTTTGAATTTTTAGGTTTCACTCTGTTTTCTCCTATATTGATACATGTATTTGGAACTCTAAATCCAACACGGTTTGTGCTAGCTTCTTGAAACTTGACACAGTAAAGTAGTTTCACGTTCTATCTCTAGGTTTTGTTTCCTCTTGATGTAGCCCTAAGCAGTGACTGGCGAGAAACACTTTCATGGAAAGGGGTTGCCAAGCTTCCAAAAATTACGAATCTCCAGAAATCTCAGCAAATATTTTTTCACCCAAACTGGATGATACTTTCAGGTAATGATCAGTACACGAAGGCGACTTGGTTCCCCAAATGTCGTTCTTCTATGTTGAAGCGTTCATTTCCAGTAACAGTTTGAATTTTTAGGTTTCACTCTGTTTTCTCCTATATTGATAGATGTATTTGGAACTCTAAATCCAACACGGTTTGTGCTAGCTTCTTGAAACTTGACACAGTAAAGTAGTTTCATGTTCTATCTCTATGTTTTGTTTCCTCTTGATGTAGCCCTAAGCAGTGACTGGCGAGAAACACTTTCATGGAAAGGGGTTGCCAAGCTTCCAAAAGTTACGAATCTCCAGAAATCTCAGCAAATATTTTTTCACCCAAACTGGATGATACTTTCAGGTAATGATCAGTACACTAAGGCGACTTGGTTCCCCAAATGTCGTTCTTCTATGTTGAAGCATTCATTTCCTGTAACAGTTTGAATTTTTAGGTTTCACTCTGTTTTCTCCTATATTGATACATGTATTTGGAACTCTAAATCCAACACGGTTTGTGCTAGCTTCTTGAAACTTGACACAATAAAGTAGTTTCACGTTCTATCTCTATGTTTTGTTTCCTCTTGATGTAGCCCTAAGCAGTGACTGGCGAGAAACACTTTCATGGAAAGGGGTTGCCAAGCTTCCAAAAATTACGAATCTCCAGAAATCTCAGCCAATATTTTTTCACCCAAACTGGATGATACTTTCAGGTAATGATCAGTACACTAAGGCGACTTGGTTCCCCAAATTTCGTTCTTCTATGTTGAAGCGTTCATTTCCAGTAACAGTTTGAATTTTTAGGTTTCACTCTGTTTTCTCCTATATTGATAGATGTATTTGGAACTCTAAATCCAACACGGTTTGTGCTAGCTTCTTGAAACTTGACAAAGTAAAGTAGTTTCACGTTCTATCTCTGTTTTGTTTCCTCTTGCTGTAGCCCTAAGCAGTGACTGGCGAGAACCACTTTCATGGAGAGGGGTTGCCAAGATTCCAAAAATTACGAATCTCCAAAAATCTCAGCAAATATTTTTTCACCCAAACTGGATGATACTTTCAGGTAATGATCAGTACACGAAGGCGACTTGGTTCGCCAAATGTCGTTCTTCTATGTTGAAGCGTTCATTTCCAGTAACACTTTGAATTTTTAGGTTTCACTCTGTTTTCTCCTATATTGATACATGTATTTGGAACTCTAAATCCAACACGGTTTGTGCTAGCTTCTTGAAACTTGACACAGTAAAGTAGTTTCACGTTCTATCTCTAGGTTTTGTTTCCTCTTGATGTAGCCCTAAGCAGTGACTGGCGAGAAACACTTTCATGGAAAGGGGTTGCCAAGCTTCCAAAAATTACGAATCTCCAGAAATCTCAGCAAATATTTTTTCACCCAAACTGGATGATACTTTCAGGTAATGATCAGTACACGAAGGCGACTTGGTTCCCCAAATGTCGTTCTTCTATGTTGAAGCGTTCATTTCCAGTAACAGTTTGAATTTTTAGGTTTCACTCTGTTTTCTCCTATATTGATAGATGTATTTGGAACTCTAAATCCAACACGGTTTGTGCTAGCTTCTTGAAACTTGACACAGTAAAGTAGTTTCACGTTCTATCTCTATGTTTTGTTTCCTCTTGCTGTAGCCCTAAGCAGTGACAGGCGAGAACCACTTTCATGGAGAGGGGTTGCCAAGCATACAAAAATTACGAATCTCCAGAAATCTCAGCAAACATTTTTTCAGCCAAATTGGATGATACTTTCAGGTAATGATCAGTACACTAAGCCCACTTGGTTCCCCAAATTTCGTTCTTCTATGTTGAAGCGTTCGTTTCCAGCAACAGTTTGAATTTTGGCATTTCACACTGTTTTCTCCTATATTGATAGATGTATTTGGAACTCTAAATCCAACACGGTTTGTGCTAGCTTCTTGAAACTTGACACAGTAAAGCAGTTTCACGTTCGATCTCTATATTCTGTTTCCTCTTGATGTAGCCCTAAGCAGTGACTGGCGAGAAACACTTTCATGGAAAGGGGTTGCCAAGCTTCCAAAAGTTACGAATCTCCAGAAATCTCAGCAAATATTTTTTCACCCAAACTGGATGATACTTTCAGGTAATGATCAGTACACTAAGGCGACTTGGTTCCCCAAATGTCGTTCTTCTATGTTGAAGCATTCATTTCCTGTAACAGTTTGAATTTTTAGGTTTCACTCTGTTTTCTCCTATATTGATACATGTATTTGGAACTCTAAATCCAACACGGTTTGTGCTAGCTTCTTGAAACTTGACACAATAAAGTAGTTTCACGTTCTATCTCTATGTTTTGTTTCCTCTTGATGTAGCCCTAAGCAGTGACTGGCGAGAAACACTTTCATGGAAAGGGGTTGCCAAGCTTCCAAAAATTACGAATCTCCAGAAATCTCAGCCAATATTTTTTCACCCAAACTAAATGATACTTTCAGGTAATGATCAGTACACTAAGGCGACTTGGTTCCCCAAATGTCGTTCTTCTATGTTGAAGCGTTCATTTCCTGTAACAGTTTGAATTTTTAGGTTTCACTCTGTTTTCTCCTATATTGATACATGTATTTGGAACTCTAAATCCAACACGGTTTGTGCTAGCTTCTTGAAACTTGACACAATAAAGTAGTTTCACGTTCTATCTCTATGTTTTGTTCCCTCTTGCTGTAGCCCTAAGCAGTGACTGGCGAGAACCACTTTCATGGAGAGGGGTTGCCAAGCTTCCAAAAATTACGAATCTCCAGAAATCTCAGCAAATATTTTTTCACCCAAACTGGATGATACTTTCAGGTAATGATCAGTACACTAAGGTGACTTGGTTCCCCAAATTTCGTTCTTCTATGTTGAAGCGTTCATTTCCAGTAACAGTTTGAATTTTTAGGTTTCACTCTGTTTTCTCCTATATTTATAGATGTATTTGGAACTCTAAATCCAACACGGTTTGTGCTAGCTTCTTGAAACTTGATACAGTAAAGTAGTTTCACATTCTATCTCTATGTTTTGTTTCCTCTTGCTGTAGCCCTAAGCAGTGACTGGCGAGAACCACTTTCATGGAGAGGGGTTGCCAAGCATACAAAAATTACGAATCTCCAGAAATCTCAGCAAACATTTTTTCAGCCAAATTGGATGATACTTTCAGGTAATGATCAGTACACTAAGCCCACTTGGTTCCCCAAATTTCGTTCTTCTATGTTGAAGCGTTCGTTTCCAGCAACAGTTTGAATTTTGGCATTTCACACTGTTTTCTCCTATATTGATAGATGTATTTGGAACTCTAAATCCAACACGGTTTGTGCTAGCTTCTTGAAACTTGACACAGTAAAGCAGTTTCACGTTCTATCTCTATATTCTGTTTCCTCTTGATGTAGCCCTAAGCAGTGACTGGTGAGAAACACTTTCATGGAAAAAGGTTGCCAAGCTTCCAAAAGTTACGAATCTCCAGAAATCTCAGCAAATATTTTTTCACCCAAACTGGATGATACTTTCAGGTAATGATCAGTACACTAAGGCGACTTGGTTCCCCAAATTTCGTTCTTCTATGTTGAAGCGTTCATTTCCAGTAACAGTTTGAATTTTTAGGTTTCACTCTGTTTTCTCCTATATTGATAGATGTATTTGGAACTCTAAATCCAACACGGTTTGTGCTAGCTTCTTGAAACTTGACACAGTAAAGCAGTTTCACGTTCTATCTCTATATTCTGTTTCCTCTTGATGTAGCCCTAAGCAGTGACTGGCGAGAAACACTTTCATGGAAAGGGGTTGCCAAGCTTCCAAAAGTTATGAATCTCCAGAAATCTCAGCAAATATTTTTTCACCCAAACTGGATGATACTTTCAGGTAATGATCAGTACACTAAGCCCACTTGGTTCCCCAAGTTTCGTTCTTCTATGTTGAAGCGTTCGTTTCCAGCAACAGTTTGAATTTTGGCATTTCACACTGTTTTCTCCTATATTGATAGATGTATTTGGAACTCTAAATCCAACACGGTTTGTGCTAGCTTCTTGAAACTTGACACAGTAAAGCAGTTTCACGTTCTATCTCTATATTCTGTTTCCTCTTGATGTAGCCCTAAGCAGTGACTGGTGAGAAACACTTTCATGGAAAAAGGTTGCCAAGCTTCCAAAAGTTACGAATCTCCAGAAATCTCAGCAAATATTGTTTCACCCAAACTGGATGATACTTTCAGGTAATGATCAGTACACGAAGGCGACTTGGTTCCCCAAATGTCGTTCTTCTATGTTGAAGCGTTCATTTCCAGTAACACTTTGAATTTTTAGGTTTCACTCTGTTTTCTCCTATATTTATAGATGTATTTGGAACTCTAAATCCAACACGGTTTGTGCTAGCTTCTTGAAACTTGATACAGTAAAGTAGTTTCACGTTCTATCTCTATGTTTTGTTTCCTCTTGCTGTAGCCCTAAGCAGTGACTGGCGAGAACCACTTTCATGGAGAGGGGTTGCCAAGCATACAAAAATTACGAATCTCCAGAAATCTCAGCAAACATTTTTTCAGCCAAATTGGATGATACTTTCAGGTAATGATCAGTACACTAAGCCCACTTGGTTCCCCAAATTTCGTTCTTCTATGTTGAAGCGTTCGTTTCCAGCAACAGTTTGATTTTTGGCATTTCACACTGTTTTCTCCTATATTGATAGATGTATTTGGAACTCTAAATCCAACACGGTTTGTGCTAGCTTCTTGAAACTTGACACAGTAAAGCAGTTTCACGTTCGATCTCTATATTCTGTTTCCTCTTGATGTAGCCCTAAGCAGTGACTGGCGAGAAACACTTTCATGGAAAGGGGTTGCCAAGCTTCCAAAAGTTACGAATCTCCAGAAATCTCAGCAAATATTTTTTCACCCAAACTGGATGATACTTTCAGGTAATGATCAGTACACTAAGGCGACTTGGTTCCCCAAATGTCGTTCTTCTATGTTGAAGCATTCATTTCCTGTAACAGTTTGAATTTTTAGGTTTCACTCTGTTTTCTCCTATATTGATACATGTATTTGGAACTCTAAATCCAACACGGTTTGTGCTAGCTTCTTGAAACTTGACACAATAAAGTAGTTTCACGTTCTATCTCTATGTTTTGTTTCCTCTTGATGTAGCCCTAAGCAGTGACTGGCGAGAAACACTTTCATGGAAAGGGGTTGCCAAGCTTCCAAAAATTACGAATCTCCAGAAATCTCAGCCAATATTTTTTCACCCAAACTAAATGATACTTTCAGGTAATGATCAGTACACTAAGGCGACTTGGTTCCCCAAATGTCGTTCTTCTATGTTGAAGCGTTCATTTCCTGTAACAGTTTGAATTTTTAGGTTTCACTCTGTTTTCTCCTATATTGATACATGTATTTGGAACTCTAAATCCAACACGGTTTGTGCTAGCTTCTTGAAACTTGACACAATAAAGTAGTTTCACGTTCTATCTCTATGTTTTGTTTCCTCTTGATGTAGCCCTAAGCAGTGACTGGCGAGAAACACTTTCATGGAAAGGGGTTGCCAAGCTTCCAAAAATTACGAATCTCCAGAAATCTCAGCCAATATTTTTTCACCCAAACTAAATGATACTTTCAGGTAATGATCAGTACACTAAGGCGACTTGGTTCCCCAAATGTCGTTCTTCTATGTTGAAGCGTTCATTTCCTGTAACAGTTTGAATTTTTAGGTTTCACTCTGTTTTCTCCTATATTGATACATGTATTTGGAACTCTAAATCCAACACGGTTTGTGCTAGCTTCTTGAAACTTGACACAATAAAGTAGTTTCACGTTCTATCTCTATGTTTTGTTCCCTCTTGCTGTAGCCCTAAGCAGTGACTGGCGAGAACCACTTTCATGGAGAGGGGTTGCCAAGCTTCCAAAAATTACGAATCTCCAGAAATCTCAGCAAATATTTTTTCACCCAAACTGGATGATACTTTCAGGTAATGATCAGTACACGAAGGCGACTTGGTTCCCCAAATGTCGTTCTTCTATGTTGAAGCGTTCATTTCCAGTAACACTTTGAATTTTTAGGTTTCACTCTGTTTTCTCCTATATTGATAGATGTATTTGGAACTCTAAATACAACACGGTTTGTGCTAGCTTCATGAAACTTGACAAAGTAAAGTAGTTTCACGTTCTATCTCTATATTCTGTTTCCTCTTGATGTAGCCCTAAGCAGTGACTGGTGAGAAACACTTTCATGGAAAAAGGTTGCCAAGCTTCCAAAAATTACGAATCTCCAGAAATCTCAGCAAATAATTTTACACCCAAACTGGATGATACTTTCAGGTAATGATCAGTACACTAAGGTGACTTGGTTCCCCAAATTTCGTTCTTCTATGTTGAAGCGTTCATTTCCAGTAACAGTTTGAATTTTTAGGTTTCACTCTGTTTTCTCCTATATTTATAGATGTATTTGGAACTCTAAATCCAACACGGTTTGTGCTAGCTTCTTGAAACTTGATACAGTAAAGTAGTTTCACGTTCTATCTCTATGTTTTGTTTCCTCTTGCTGTAGCCCTAAGCAGTGACTGGCGAGAACCACTTTCATGGAGAGGGGTTGCCAAGCATACAAAAATTACGAATCTCCAGAAATCTCAGCAAACATTTTTTCAGCCAAATTGGATGATACTTTCAGGTAATGATCAGTACACTAAGCCCACTTGGTTCCCCAAATTTCGTTCTTCTATGTTGAAGCGTTCGTTTCCAGCAACAGTTTGAATTTTGGCATTTCACACTGTTTTCTCCTATATTGATAGATGTATTTGGAACTCTAAATCCAACACGGTTTGTGCTAGCTTCTTGAAACTTGACACAGTAAAGCAGTTTCACGTTCTATCTCTATATTCTGTTTCCTCTTGATGTAGCCCTAAGCAGTGACTGGCGAGAAACACTTTCATGGAAAGGGGTTGCCAAGCTTCCAAAAGTTATGAATCTCCAGAAATCTCAGCAAATATTTTTTCACCCAAACTGGATGATACTTTCAGGTAATGATCAGTACACTAAGCCCACTTGGTTCCCCAAGTTTCGTTCTTCTATGTTGAAGCGTTCGTTTCCAGCAACAGTTTGAATTTTGGCATTTCACACTGTTTTCTCCTATATTGATAGATGTATTTGGAACTCTAAATCCAACACGGTTTGTGCTAGCTTCTTGAAACTTGACACAGTAAAGCAGTTTCACGTTCTATCTCTATATTCTGTTTCCTCTTGATGTAGCCCTAAGCAGTGACTGGTGAGAAACACTTTCATGGAAAAAGGTTGCCAAGCTTCCAAAAGTTACGAATCTCCAGAAATCTCAGCAAATATTTTTTCACCCAAACTGGATGATACTTTCAGGTAATGATCAGTACACTAAGGCGACTTGGTTCCCCAAATGTCGTTCTTCTATGTTGAAGCGTTCATTTCCAGTAACAGTTTGAATTTTTAGGTTTCACTCTGTTTTCTCCTATATTGATAGATGTATTTGGAACTCTAAATCCAACACGGTTTGTGCTAGCTTCTTGAAACTTGACAAAGTAATGTAGTTTCACGTTCTATCTCTGTTTTGTTTCCTCTTGCTGTAGCCCTAAGCAGTGACTGGCGAGAACCACTTTCATGGAGAGGGGTTGCCAAGCATACAAAAATTACGAATCTCCAGAAATCTCAGCAAACATTTTTTCAGCCAAATTGGATGATACTTTCAGGTAATGATCAGTACACTAAGCCCACTTGGTTCCCCAAATTTCGTTCTTCTATGTTGAAGCGTTCGTTTCCAGCAACAGTTTGAATTTTGGCATTTCACACTGTTTTCTCCTATATTGATAGATGTATTTGGAACTCTAAATCCAACACGGTTTGTGCTAGCTTCTTGAAACTTGACACAGTAAAGCAGTTTCACGTTCTATCTCTATATTCTGTTTCCTCTTGATGTAGCCCTAAGCAGTGACTGGCGAGAAACACTTTCATGGAAAGGGGTTGCCAAGCTTCCAAAAGTTATGAATCTCCAGAAATCTCAGCAAATATTTTTTCACCCAAACTGGATGATACTTTCAGGTAATGATCAGTACACTAAGCCCACTTGGTTCCCCAAGTTTCGTTCTTCTATGTTGAAGCGTTCGTTTCCAGCAACAGTTTGAATTTTGGCATTTCACACTGTTTTCTCCTATATTGATAGATGTATTTGGAACTCTAAATCCAACACGGTTTGTGCTAGCTTCTTGAAACTTGACACAGTAAAGCAGTTTCACGTTCTATCTCTACATTCTGTTTCCTCTTGATGTAGCCCTAAGCAGTGACTGGTGAGAAACACTTTCATGGAAAAAGGTTGCCAAGCTTCCAAAAGTTACGAATCTCCAGAAATCTCAGCAAATATTTTTTCACCCAAACTGGATGATACTTTCAGGTAATGATCAGTACACGAAGGCGACTTGGTTCCCCAAATGTCGTTCTTCTATGTTGAAGCATTCATTTCCAGTAACAGTTTGAATTTTTAGGTTTCACTCTGTTTTCTCCTATATTGATAGATGTATTTGGAACTCTAAATCCAACACGGTTTGTGCTAGCTTCTTGAAACTTGACACAGTAAAGTAGTTTCATGTTCTATCTCTATGTTTTGTTTCCTCTTGATGTAGCCCTAAGCAGTGACTGGCGAGAAACACTTTAATGGAAAGGGGTTGCCAAGCTTCCAAAAATTACGAATCTCCAGAAATCTCAGCCAATATTTTTTCACCCAAACTAAATGATACTTTCAGGTAATGATCAGTACACTAAGGCGACTTGGTTCCCCAAATGTCGTTCTTCTATGTTGAAGCGTTCATTTCCTGTAACAGTTTGAATTTTTAGGTTTCACTCTGTTTTCTCCTATATTGATACATGTATTTGGAACTCTAAATCCAACACGGTTTGTGCTAGCTTCTTGAAACTTGACACAATAAAGTAGTTTCACGTTCTATCTCTATGTTTTGTTCCCTCTTGCTGTAGCCCTAAGCAGTGACTGGCGAGAACCACTTTCATGGAGAGGGGTTGCCAAGCTTCCAAAAATTACGAATCTCCAGAAATCTCAGCAAATATTTTTTCACCCAAACTGGATGATACTTTCAGGTAATGATCAGTACACGAAGGCGACTTGGTTCCCCAAATGTCGTTCTTCTATGTTGAAGCGTTCATTTCCAGTAACACTTTGAATTTTTAGGTTTCACTCTGTTTTCTCCTATATTGATAGATGTATTTGGAACTCTAAATCCAACACGGTTTGTGCTAGCTTCATGAAACTTGACAAAGTAAAGTAGTTTCACGTTCTATCTCTATATTCTGTTTCCTCTTGATGTAGCCCTAAGCAGTGACTGGTGAGAAACACTTCCATGGAAAAAGGTTGCCAAGCTTCCAAAAATTACGAATCTCCAGAAATCTCAGCAAATAATTTTACACCCAAACTGGATGATACTTTCAGGTAATGATCAGTACACTAAGGCGACTTGGTTCCCCAAATTTCGTTCTTCTATGTTGAAGCGTTCATTTCCAGTAACAGTTTGAATTTTTAGGTTTCACTCTGTTTTCTCCTATATTTATAGATGTATTTGGAACTCTAAATCCAACACGGTTTGTGCTAGCTTCTTGAAACTTGATACAGTAAAGTAGTTTCACGTTCTATCTCTATGTTTTGTTTCCTCTTGCTGTAGCCCTAAGCAGTGACTGGCGAGAACCACTTTCATGGAGAGGGGTTGCCAAGCATACAAAAATTACGAATCTCCAGAAATCTCAGCAAACATTTTTTCAGCCAAATTGGATGATACTTTCAGGTAATGATCAGTACACTAAGCCCACTTGGTTCCCCAAATTTCGTTCTTCTATGTTGAAGCGTTCGTTTCCAGCAACAGTTTGAATTTTGGCATTTCACACTGTTTTCTCCTATATTGATAGATGTATTTGGAACTCTAAATCCAACACGGTTTGTGCTAGCTTCTTGAAACTTGACACAGTAAAGCAGTTTCACGTTCGATCTCTATATTCTGTTTCCTCTTGATGTAGCCCTAAGCAGTGACTGGCGAGAAACACTTTCATGGAAAGGGGTTGCCAAGCTTCCAAAAGTTACGAATCTCCAGAAATCTCAGCAAATATTTTTTCACCCAAACTGGATGATACTTTCAGGTAATGATCAGTACACTAAGGCGACTTGGTTCCCCAAATGTCGTTCTTCTATGTTGAAGCATTCATTTCCTGTAACAGTTTGAATTTTTAGGTTTCACTCTGTTTTCTCCTATATTGATACATGTATTTGGAACTCTAAATCCAACACGGTTTGTGCTAGCTTCTTGAAACTTGACACAATAAAGTAGTTTCACGTTCTATCTCTATGTTTTGTTTCCTCTTGATGTAGCCCTAAGCAGTGACTGGCGAGAAACACTTTCATGGAAAGGGGTTGCCAAGCTTCCAAAAATTACGAATCTCCAGAAATCTCAGCCAATATTTTTTCACCCAAACTAAATGATACTTTCAGGTAATGATCAGTACACTAAGGCGACTTGGTTCCCCAAATGTCGTTCTTCTATGTTGAAGCGTTCATTTCCTGTAACAGTTTGAATTTTTAGGTTTCACTCTGTTTTCTCCTATATTGATACATGTATTTGGAACTCTAAATCCAACACGGTTTGTGCTAGCTTCTTGAAACTTGACACAATAAAGTAGTTTCACGTTCTATCTCTATGTTTTGTTCCCTCTTGCTGTAGCCCTAAGCAGTGACTGGCGAGAACCACTTTCATGGAGAGGGGTTGCCAAGCTTCCAAAAATTACGAATCTCCAGAAATCTCAGCAAATATTTTTTCACCCAAACTGGATGATACTTTCAGGTAATGATCAGTACACTAAGGTGACTTGGTTCCCCAAATTTCGTTCTTCTATGTTGAAGCGTTCATTTCCAGTAACAGTTTGAATTTTTAGGTTTCACTCTGTTTTCTCCTATATTTATAGATGTATTTGGAACTCTAAATCCAACACGGTTTGTGCTAGCTTCTTGAAACTTGATACAGTAAAGTAGTTTCACATTCTATCTCTATGTTTTGTTTCCTCTTGCTGTAGCCCTAAGCAGTGACTGGCGAGAACCACTTTCATGGAGAGGGGTTGCCAAGCATACAAAAATTACGAATCTCCAGAAATCTCAGCAAACATTTTTTCAGCCAAATTGGATGATACTTTCAGGTAATGATCAGTACACTAAGCCCACTTGGTTCCCCAAATTTCGTTCTTCTATGTTGAAGCGTTCGTTTCCAGCAACAGTTTGAATTTTGGCATTTCACACTGTTTTCTCCTATATTGATAGATGTATTTGGAACTCTAAATCCAACACGGTTTGTGCTAGCTTCTTGAAACTTGACACAGTAAAGCAGTTTCACGTTCTATCTCTATATTCTGTTTCCTCTTGATGTAGCCCTAAGCAGTGACTGGTGAGAAACACTTTCATGGAAAAAGGTTGCCAAGCTTCCAAAAGTTACGAATCTCCAGAAATCTCAGCAAATATTTTTTCACCCAAACTGCATGATACTTTCAGGTAATGATCAGTACACTAAGGCGACTTGGTTCCCCAAATTTCGTTCTTCTATGTTGAAGCGTTCATTTCCAGTAACAGTTTGAATTTTTAGGTTTCACTCTGTTTTCTCCTATATTGATAGATGTATTTGGAACTCTAAATCCAACACGGTTTGTGCTAGCTTCTTGAAACTTGACACAGTAAAGCAGTTTCACGTTCTATCTCTATATTCTGTTTCCTCTTGATGTAGCCCTAAGCAGTGACTGGCGAGAAACACTTTCATGGAAAGGGGTTGCCAAGCTTCCAAAAGTTATGAATCTCCAGAAATCTCAGCAAATATTTTTTCACCCAAACTGGATGATACTTTCAGGTAATGATCAGTACACTAAGCCCACTTGGTTCCCCAAGTTTCGTTCTTCTATGTTGAAGCGTTCGTTTCCAGCAACAGTTTGAATTTTGGCATTTCACACTGTTTTCTCCTATATTGATAGATGTATTTGGAACTCTAAATCCAACACGGTTTGTGCTAGCTTCTTGAAACTTGACACAGTAAAGCAGTTTCACGTTCTATCTCTATATTCTGTTTCCTCTTGATGTAGCCCTAAGCAGTGACTGGTGAGAAACACTTTCATGGAAAAAGGTTGCCAAGCTTCCAAAAGTTACGAATCTCCAGAAATCTCAGCAAATATTTTTTCACCCAAACTGGATGATACTTTCAGGTAATGATCAGTACACGAAGGCGACTTGGTTCCCCAAATGTCGTTCTTCTATGTTGAAGCGTTCATTTCCAGTAACACTTTGAATTTTTAGGTTTCACTCTGTTTTCTCCTATATTTATAGATGTATTTGGAACTCTAAATCCAACACGGTTTGTGCTAGCTTCTTGAAACTTGATACAGTAAAGTAGTTTCACGTTCTATCTCTATGTTTTGTTTCCTCTTGCTGTAGCCCTAAGCAGTGACTGGCGAGAACCACTTTCATGGAGAGGGGTTGCCAAGCATACAAAAATTACGAATCTCCAGAAATCTCAGCAAACATTTTTTCAGCCAAATTGGATGATACTTTCAGGTAATGATCAGTACACTAAGCCCACTTGGTTCCCCAAATTTCGTTCTTCTATGTTGAAGCGTTCGTTTCCAGCAACAGTTTGATTTTTGGCATTTCACACTGTTTTCTCCTATATTGATAGATGTATTTGGAACTCTAAATCCAACACGGTTTGTGCTAGCTTCTTGAAACTTGACACAGTAAAGCAGTTTCACGTTCGATCTCTATATTCTGTTTCCTCTTGATGTAGCCCTAAGCAGTGACTGGCGAGAAACACTTTCATGGAAAGGGGTTGCCAAGCTTCCAAAAGTTACGAATCTCCAGAAATCTCAGCAAATATTTTTTCACCCAAACTGGATGATACTTTCAGGTAATGATCAGTACACTAAGGCGACTTGGTTCCCCAAATGTCGTTCTTCTATGTTGAAGCATTCATTTCCTGTAACAGTTTGAATTTTTAGGTTTCACTCTGTTTTCTCCTATATTGATACATGTATTTGGAACTCTAAATCCAACACGGTTTGTGCTAGCTTCTTGAAACTTGACACAATAAAGTAGTTTCACGTTCTATCTCTATGTTTTGTTTCCTCTTGATGTAGCCCTAAGCAGTGACTGGCGAGAAACACTTTCATGGAGAGGGGTTGCCAAGCTTCCAAAAATTACGAATCTCCAGAAATCTCAGCCAATATTTTTTCACCCAAACATGATGATACTTTCAGGTAATGATCAGTACACTAAGGCGACTTGGTTCCTCAAATGTCGTTCTTCTATGTTGAAGCGTTCATTTCCTGTAACAGTTTGAATTTTTAGGTTTCACTCTGTTTTCTCCTATATTGATACATGTATTTGGAACTCTAAATCCAACACGGTTTGTGCTAGCTTCTTGAAACTTGACACAATAAAGTAGTTTCACGTTCTATCTCTATGTTTTGTTCCCTCTTGCTGTAGCCCTAAGCAGTGACTGGCGAGAACCACTTTCATGGAGAGGGGTTGCCAAGCTTCCAAAAATTACGAATCTCCAGAAATCTCAGCAAATATTTTTTCACCCAAACTGGATGATACTTTCAGGTAATGATCAGTACACTAAGGTGACTTGGTTCCCCAAATTTCGTTCTTCTATGTTGAAGCGTTCATTTCCAGTAACAGTTTGAATTTTTAGGTTTCACTCTGTTTTCTCCTATATTTATAGATGTATTTGGAACTCTAAATCCAACACGGTTTGTGCTAGCTTCTTGAAACTTGATACAGTAAAGTAGTTTCACGTTCTATCTCTATGTTTTGTTTCCTCTTGCTGTAGCCCTAAGCAGTGACTGGCGAGAACCACTTTCATGGAGAGGGGTTGCCAAGCATACAAAAATTACGAATCTCCAGAAATCTCAGCAAACATTTTTTCAGCCAAATTGGATGATACTTTCAGGTAATGATCAGTACACTAAGCCCACTTGGTTCCCCAAATTTCGTTCTTCTATGTTGAAGCGTTCGTTTCCAGCAACAGTTTGAATTTTGGCATTTCACACTGTTTTCTCCTATATTGATAGATGTATTTGGAACTCTAAATCCAACACGGTTTGTGCTAGCTTCTTGAAACTTGACACAGTAAAGCAGTTTCACGTTCGATCTCTATATTCTGTTTCCTCTTGATGTAGCCCTAAGCAGTGACTGGCGAGAAACACTTTCATGGAAAGGGGTTGCCAAGCTTCCAAATGTTACGAATCTCCAGAAATCTCAGCAAATATTTTTTCACCCAAACTGGATGATACTTTCAGGTAATGATCAGTACACTAAGGCGACTTGGTTCCCCAAATGTCGTTCTTCTATGTTGAAGCATTCATTTCCTGTAACAGTTTGAATTTTTAGGTTTCACTCTGTTTTCTCCTATATTGATACATGTATTTGGAACTCTAAATCCAACACGGTTTGTGCTAGCTTCTTGAAACTTGACACAATAAAGTAGTTTCACGTTCTATCTCTATGTTTTGTTTCCTCTTGATGTAGCCCTAAGCAGTGACTGGCGAGAAACACTTTCATGGAGAGGGGTTGCCAAGCTTCCAAAAATTACGAATCTCCAGAAATCTCAGCCAATATTTTTTCACCCAAACATGATGATACTTTCAGGTAATGATCAGTACACTAAGGCGACTTGGTTCCCCAAATGTCGTTCTTCTATGTTGAAGCGTTCATTTCCTGTAACAGTTTGAATTTTTAGGTTTCACTCTGTTTTCTCCTATATTGATACATGTATTTGGAACTCTAAATCCAACACGGTTTGTGCTAGCTTCTTGAAACTTGACACAATAAAGTAGTTTCACGTTCTATCTCTATGTTTTGTTCCCTCTTGCTGTAGCCCTAAGCAGTGACTGGCGAGAACCACTTTCATGGAGAGGGGTTGCCAAGCTTCCAAAAATTACGAATCTCCAGAAATCTCAGCAAATATTTTTTCACCCAAACTGGATGATACTTTCAGGTAATGATCAGTACACTAAGGTGACTTGGTTCCCCAAATTTCGTTCTTCTATGTTGAAGCGTTCATTTCCAGTAACAGTTTGAATTTTTAGGTTTCACTCTGTTTTCTCCTATATTTATAGATGTATTTGGAACTCTAAATCCAACACGGTTTGTGCTAGCTTCTTGAAACTTGATACAGTAAAGTAGTTTCACGTTCTATCTCTATGTTTTGTTTCCTCTTGCTGTAGCCCTAAGCAGTGACTGGCGAGAACCACTTTCATGGAGAGGGGTTGCCAAGCATACAAAAATTACGAATCTCCAGAAATCTCAGCAAACATTTTTTCAGCCAAATTGGATGATACTTTCAGGTAATGATCAGTAAACTAAGCCCACTTGGTTCCCCAAATTTCGTTCTTCTATGTTGAAGCGTTCGTTTCCAGCAACAGTTTGAATTTTGGCATTTCACACTGTTTTCTCCTATATTGATAGATGTATTTGGAACTCTAAATCCAACACGGTTTGTGCTAGCTTCTTGAAACTTGACACAGTAAAGCAGTTTCACGTTCTATCTCTATATTCTGTTTCCTCTTGATGTAGCCCTAAGCAGTGACTGGTGAGAAACACTTTCATGGAAAAAGGTTGCCAAGCTTCCAAAAGTTACGAATCTCCAGAAATCTCAGCAAATATTTTTTCACCCAAACTGGATGATACTTTCAGGTAATGATCAGTACACTAAGGCGACTTGGTTCCCCAAATTTCGTTCTTCTATGTTGAAGCGTTCATTTCCAGTAACAGTTTGAATTTTTAGGTTTCACTCTGTTTTCTCCTATATTGATAGATGTATTTGGAACTCTAAATCCAACACGGTTTGTGCTAGCTTCTTGAAACTTGACAAAGTAAAGTAGTTTCACGTTCTATCTCTGTTTTGTTTCCTCTTGCTGTAGCCCTAAGCAGTGACTGGCGAGAACCACTTTCATGGAGAGGGGTTGCCAAGATTCCAAAAATTACGAATCTCCAAAAATCTCAGCAAATATTTTTTCACCCAAACTGGATGATACTTTCAGGTAATGATCAGTACACGAAGGCGACTTGGTTCGCCAAATGTCGTTCTTCTATGTTGAAGCGTTCATTTCCAGTAACACTTTGAATTTTTAGGTTTCACTCTGTTTTCTCCTATATTGATACATGTATTTGGAACTCTAAATCCAACACGGTTTGTGCTAGCTTCTTGAAACTTGACACAGTAAAGTAGTTTCACGTTCTATCTCTAGGTTTTGTTTCCTCTTGATGTAGCCCTAAGCAGTGACTGGCGAGAAACAGTTTCATGGAAAGGGGTTGCCAAGCTTCCAAAAATTACGAATCTCCAGAAATCTCAGCAAATATTTTTTCACCCAAACTGGATGATACTTTCAGGTAATGATCAGTACACGAAGGCGACTTGGTTCCCCAAATGTCGTTCTTCTATGTTGAAGCGTTCATTTCCAGTAACAGTTTGAATTTTTAGGTTTCACTCTGTTTTCTCCTATATTGATAGATGTATTTGGAACTCTAAATCCAACACGGTTTGTGCTAGCTTCTTGAAACTTAACACAGTAAAGTAGTTTCATGTTCAATCTCTATGTTTTGTTTCCTCTTGATGTAGCCCTAAGCAGTGACTGGCGAGAAACACTTTCATGGAAAGGGGTTGCCAAGCTTCCAAAAGTTACGAATCTCCAGAAATCTCAGCAAATATTTTTTCACCCAAACTGGATGATACTTTCAGGTAATGATCAGTACACTAAGGCGACTTGGTTCCCCAAATGTCGTTCTTCTATGTTGAAGCATTCATTTCCTGTAACAGTTTGAATTTTTAGGTTTCACTCTGTTTTCTCCTATATTGATACATGTATTTGGAACTCTAAATCCAACACGGTTTGTGCTAGCTTCCTGAAACTTGATACAATAAAGTAGTTTCACGTTCTATCTCTATGTTTTGTTTCCTCTTGCTGTAGCCCTAAGCAGTGACTGGCGAGAACCACTTTCATGGAGAGGGGTTGCCAAGCATACAAAAATTACGAATCTCCAGAAATCTCAGCAAACATTTTTTCAGCCAAATTGGATGATACTTTCAGGTAATGATCAGTACACTAAGCCCACTTGGTTCCCCAAATTTCGTTCTTCTATGTTGAAGCGTTCGTTTCCAGCAACAGTTTGAATTTTGGCATTTCACACTGTTTTCTCCTATATTGATAGATGTATTTGGAACTCTAAATCCAACACGGTTTGTGCTAGCTTCTTGAAACTTGACACAGTAAAGTAGTTTCATGTTCTATCTCTATGTTTTGTTTCCTCTTGATGTAGCCCTAAGCAGTGACTGGCGAGAAACACTTTCATGGAAAGGGGTTGCCAAGCTTCCAAAAGTTACGAATCTCCAGAAATCTCAGCAAATATTTTTTCACCCAAACTGGATGATACTTTCAGGTAATGATCAGTACACTAAGGCGACTTGGTTCCCCAAATGTCGTTCTTCTATGTTGAAGCATTCATTTCCTGTAACAGTTTGAATTTTTAGGTTTCACTCTGTTTTCTCCTATATTGATACATGTATTTGGAACTCTAAATCCAACACGGTTTGTGCTAGCTTCTTGAAACTTGACACAATAAAGTAGTTTCACGTTCTATCTCTATGTTTTGTTTCCTCTTGATGTAGCCCTAAGCAGTGACTGGCGAGAAACACTTTCATGGAAAGGGGTTGCCAAGCTTCCAAAAATTACGAATCTCCAGAAATCTCAGCCAATATTTTTTCACCCAAACTGGATGATACTTTCAGGTAATGATCAGTACACTAAGGCGACTTGGTTCCCCAAATTTCGTTCTTCTATGTTGAAGCGTTCATTTCCAGTAACAGTTTGAATTTTTAGGTTTCACTCTGTTTTCTCCTATATTGATAGATGTATTTGGAACTCTAAATCCAACACGGTTTGTGCTAGCTTCTTGAAACTTGACAAAGTAAAGTAGTTTCACGTTCTATCTCTGTTTTGTTTCCTCTTGCTGTAGCCCTAAGCAGTGACTGGCGAGAACCACTTTCATGGAGAGGGGTTGCCAAGATTCCAAAAATTACGAATCTCCAAAAATCTCAGCAAATATTTTTTCACCCAAACTGGATGATACTTTCAGGTAATGATCAGTACACGAAGGCGACTTGGTTCGCCAAATGTCGTTCTTCTATGTTAAAGCGTTCATTTCCAGTAACACTTTGAATTTTTAGGTTTCACTCTGTTTTCTCCTATATTGATACATGTATTTGGAACTCTAAATCCAACACGGTTTGTGCTAGCTTCTTGAAACTTGACACAGTAAAGTAGTTTCACGTTCTATCTCTAGGTTTTGTTTCCTCTTGATGTAGCCCTAAGCAGTGACTGGCGAGAAACACTTTCATGGAAAGGGGTTGCCAAGCTTCCAAAAATTACGAATCTCCAGAAATCTCAGCAAATATTTTTTCACCCAAACTGGATGATACTTTCAGGTAATGATCAGTACACGAAGGCGACTTGGTTCCCCAAATGTCGTTCTTCTATGTTGAAGCGTTCATTTCCAGTAACAGTTTGAATTTTTAGGTTTCACTCTGTTTTCTCCTATATTGATAGATGTATTTGGAACTCTAAATCCAACACGGTTTGTGCTAGCTTCTTGAAACTTGACACAGTAAAGTAGTTTCATGTTCTATCTCTATGTTTTGTTTCCTCTTGATGTAGCCCTAAGCAGTGACTGGCGAGAAACACTTTCATGGAAAGGGGTTGCCAAGCTTCCAAAAGTTACGAATCTCCAGAAATCTCAGCAAATATTTTTTCACCCAAACTGGATGATACTTTCAGGTAATGATCAGTACACTAAGGCGACTTGGTTCCCCAAATGTCGTTCTTCTATGTTGAAGCATTCATTTCCTGTAACAGTTTGAATTTTTAGGTTTCACTCTGTTTTCTCCTATATTGATACATGTATTTGGAACTCTAAATCCAACACGGTTTGTGCTAGCTTCTTGAAACTTGACACAATAAAGTAGTTTCACGTTCTATCTCTATGTTTTGTTTCCTCTTGATGTAGCCCTAAGCAGTGACTGGCGAGAAACACTTTCATGGAAAGGGGTTGCCAAGCTTCCAAAAATTACGAATCTCCAGAAATCTCAGCCAATATTTTTTCACCCAAACTGGATGATACTTTCAGGTAATGATCAGTACACTAAGGCGACTTGGTTCCCCAAATTACGTTCTTCTATGTTGAAGCGTTCATTTCCAGTAACAGTTTGAATTTTTAGGTTTCACTCTGTTTTCTCCTATATTGATAGATGTATTTGGAACTCTAAATCCAACACGGTTTGTGCTAGCTTCTTGAAACTTGACAAAGTAAAGTAGTTTCACGTTCTATCTCTGTTTTGTTTCCTCTTGCTGTAGCCCTAAGCAGTGACTGGCGAGAACCACTTTCATGGAGAGGGGTTGCCAAGATTCCAAAAATTACGAATCTCCAAAAATCTCAGCAAATATTTTTTCACCCAAACTGGATGATACTTTCAGGTAATGATCAGTACACGAAGGCGACTTGGTTCGCCAAATGTCGTTCTTCTATGTTAAAGCGTTCATTTCCAGTAACACTTTGAATTTTTAGGTTTCACTCTGTTTTCTCCTATATTGATACATGTATTTGGAACTCTAAATCCAACACGGTTTGTGCTAGCTTCTTGAAACTTGACACAGTAAAGTAGTTTCACGTTCTATCTCTAGGTTTTGTTTCCTCTTGATGTAGCCCTAAGCAGTGACTGGCGAGAAACACTTTCATGGAAAGGGGTTGCCAAGCTTCCAAAAATTACGAATCTCCAGAAATCTCAGCAAATATTTTTTCACCCAAACTGGATGATACTTTCAGGTAATGATCAGTACACGAAGGCGACTTGGTTCCCCAAATGTCGTTCTTCTATGTTGAAGCGTTCATTTCCAGTAACAGTTTGAATTTTTAGGTTTCACTCTGTTTTCTCCTATATTGATAGATGTATTTGGAACTCTAAATCCAACACGGTTTGTGCTAGCTTCTTGAAACTTGACACAGTAAAGTAGTTTCATGTTCTATCTCTATGTTTTGTTTCCTCTTGATGTAGCCCTAAGCAGTGACTGGCGAGAAACACTTTCATGGAAAGGGGTTGCCAAGCTTCCAAAAGTTACGAATCTCCAGAAATCTCAGCAAATATTTTTTCACCCAAACTGGATGATACTTTCAGGTAATGATCAGTACACTAAGGCGACTTGGTTCCCCAAATGTCGTTCTTCTATGTTGAAGCATTCATTTCCTGTAACAGTTTGAATTTTTAGGTTTCACTCTGTTTTCTCCTATATTGATACATGTATTTGGAACTCTAAATCCAACACGGTTTGTGCTAGCTTCTTGAAACTTGACACAATAAAGTAGTTTCACGTTCTATCTCTATGTTTTGTTTCCTCTTGATGTAGCCCTAAGCAGTGACTGGCGAGAAACACTTTCATGGAAAGGGGTTGCCAAGCTTCCAAAAATTACGAATCTCCAGAAATCTCAGCCAATATTTTTTCACCCAAACTAAATGATACTTTCAGGTAATGATCAGTACACGAAGGCGACTTGGTTCCCCAAATGTCGTTCTTCTATGTTGAAGCGTTCATTTCCTGTAACAGTTTGAATTTTTAGGTTTCACTCTGTTTTCTCCTATATTGATACATGTATTTGGAACTCTAAATCCAACACGGTTTGTGCTAGCTTCTTGAAACTTGACACAATAAAGTAGTTTCACGTTCTATCTCTATGTTTTGTTCCCTCTTGCTGTAGCCCTAAGCAGTGACTGGCGAGAACCACTTTCATGGAGAGGGGTTGCCAAGCTTCCAAAAATTACGAATCTCCAGAAATCTCAGCAAATATTTTTTCACCCAAACTGGATGATACTTTCAGGTAATGATCAGTACACTAAGGTGACTTGGTTCCCCAAATTTCGTTCTTCTATGTTGAAGCGTTCATTTCCAGTAACAGTTTGAATTTTTAGGTTTCACTCTGTTTTCTCCTATATTTATAGATGTATTTGGAACTCTAAATCCAACACGGTTTGTGCTAGCTTCTTGAAACTTGATACAGTAAAGTAGTTTCACGTTCTATCTCTATGTTTTGTTTCCTCTTGCTGTAGCCCTAAGCAGTGACTGGCGAGAACCACTTTCATGGAGAGGGGTTGCCAAGCATACAAAAATTACGAATCTCCAGAAATCTCAGCAAACATTTTTTCAGCCAAATTGGATGATACTTTCAGGTAATGATCAGTACACTAAGCCCACTTGGTTCCCCAAATTTCGTTCTTCTATGTTGAAGCGTTCGTTTCCAGCAACAGTTTGAATTTTGGCATTTCACACTGTTTTCTCCTATATTGATAGATGTATTTGGAACTCTAAATCCAACACGGTTTGTGCTAGCTTCTTGAAACTTGACACAGTAAAGCAGTTTCACGTTCGATCTCTATATTCTGTTTCCTCTTGATGTAGCCCTAAGCAGTGACTGGCGAGAAACACTTTCATGGAAAGGGGTTGCCAAGCTTCCAAAAGTTACGAATCTCCAGAAATCTCAGCAAATATTTTTTCACCCAAACTGGATGATACTTTCAGGTAATGATCAGTACACTAAGGCGACTTGGTTCCCCAAATGTCGTTCTTCTATGTTGAAGCATTCATTTCCTGTAACAGTTTGAATTTTTAGGTTTCACTCTGTTTTCTCCTATATTGATACATGTATTTGGAACTCTAAATCCAACACGGTTTGTGCTAGCTTCTTGAAACTTGACACAATAAAGTAGTTTCACGTTCTATCTCTATGTTTTGTTTCCTCTTGATGTAGCCCTAAGCAGTGACTGGCGAGAAACACTTTCATGGAAAGGGGTTGCCAAGCTTCCAAAAATTACGAATCTCCAGAAATCTCAGCCAATATTTTTTCACCCAAACTAAATGATACTTTCAGGTAATGATCAGTACACGAAGGCGACTTGGTTCCCCAAATGTCGTTCTTCTATGTTGAAGCGTTCATTTCCTGTAACAGTTTGAATTTTTAGGTTTCACTCTGTTTTCTCCTATATTGATACATGTATTTGGAACTCTAAATCCAACACGGTTTGTGCTAGCTTCTTGAAACTTGACACAATAAAGTAGTTTCACGTTCTATCTCTATGTTTTGTTCCCTCTTGCTGTAGCCCTAAGCAGTGACTGGCGAGAACCACTTTCATGGAGAGGGGTTGCCAAGCTTCCAAAAATTACGAATCTCCAGAAATCTCAGCAAATATTTTTTCACCCAAACTGGATGATACTTTCAGGTAATGATCAGTACACTAAGGTGACTTGGTTCCCCAAATTTCGTTCTTCTATGTTGAAGCGTTCATTTCCAGTAACAGTTTGAATTTTTAGGTTTCACTCTGTTTTCTCCTATATTTATAGATGTATTTGGAACTCTAAATCCAACACGGTTTGTGCTAGCTTCTTGAAACTTGATACAGTAAAGTAGTTTCACGTTCTATCTCTATGTTTTGTTTCCTCTTGCTGTAGCCCTAAGCAGTGACTGGCGAGAACCACTTTCATGGAGAGGGGTTGCCAAGCATACAAAAATTACGAATCTCCAGAAATCTCAGCAAACATTTTTTCAGCCAAATTGGATGATACTTTCAGGTAATGATCAGTACACTAAGCCCACTTGGTTCCCCAAATTTCGTTCTTCTATGTTGAAGCGTTCGTTTCCAGCAACAGTTTGAATTTTGGCATTTCACACTGTTTTCTCCTATATTGATAGATGTATTTGGAACTCTAAATCCAACACGGTTTGTGCTAGCTTCTTGAAACTTGACACAGTAAAGCAGTTTCACGTTCGATCTCTATATTCTGTTTCCTCTTGATGTAGCCCTAAGCAGTGACTGGCGAGAAACACTTTCATGGAAAGGGGTTGCCAAGCTTCCAAAAGTTACGAATCTCCAGAAATCTCAGCAAATATTTTTTCACCCAAACTGGATGATACTTTCAGGTAATGATCAGTACACTAAGGCGACTTGGTTCCCCAAATGTCGTTCTTCTATGTTGAAGCATTCATTTCCTGTAACAGTTTGAATTTTTAGGTTTCACTCTGTTTTCTCCTATATTGATACATGTATTTGGAACTCTAAATCCAACACGGTTTGTGCTAGCTTCTTGAAACTTGACACAATAAAGTAGTTTCACGTTCTATCTCTATGTTTTGTTTCCTCTTGATGTAGCCCTAAGCAGTGACTGGCGAGAAACACTTTCATGGAGAGGGGTTGCCAAGCTTCCAAAAATTACGAATCTCCAGAAATCTCAGCCAATATTTTTTCACCCAAACATGATGATACTTTCAGGTAATGATCAGTACACTAAGGCGACTTGGTTCCCCAAATGTCGTTCTTCTATGTTGAAGCGTTCATTTCCTGTAACAGTTTGAATTTTTAGGTTTCACTCTGTTTTCTCCTATATTGATACATGTATTTGGAACTCTAAATCCAACACGGTTTGTGCTAGCTTCTTGAAACTTGACACAATAAAGTAGTTTCACGTTCTATCTCTATGTTTTGTTCCCTCTTGCTGTAGCCCTAAGCAGTGACTGGCGAGAACCACTTTCATGGAGAGGGGTTGCCAAGCTTCCAAAAATTACGAATCTCCAGAAATCTCAGCAAATATTTTTTCACCCAAACTGGATGATACTTTCAGGTAATGATCAGTACACTAAGGTGACTTGGTTCCCCAAATTTCGTTCTTCTATGTTGAAGCGTTCATTTCCAGTAACAGTTTGAATTTTTAGGTTTCACTCTGTTTTCTCCTATATTTATAGATGTATTTGGAACTCTAAATCCAACACGGTTTGTGCTAGCTTCTTGAAACTTGATACAGTAAAGTAGTTTCACGTTCTATCTCTATGTTTTGTTTCCTCTTGCTGTAGCCCTAAGCAGTGACTGGCGAGAACCACTTTCATGGAGAGGGGTTGCCAAGCATACAAAAATTACGAATCTCCAGAAATCTCAGCAAACATTTTTTCAGCCAAATTGGATGATACTTTCAGGTAATGATCAGTACACTAAGCCCACTTGGTTCCCCAAATTTCGTTCTTCTATGTTGAAGCGTTCGTTTCCAGCAACAGTTTGAATTTTGGCATTTCACACTGTTTTCTCCTATATTGATAGATGTATTTGGAACTCTAAATCCAACACGGTTTGTGCTAGCTTCTTGAAACTTGACACAGTAAAGCAGTTTCACGTTCTATCTCTATATTCTGTTTCCTCTTGATGTAGCCCTAAGCAGTGACTGGTGAGAAACACTTTCATGGAAAAAGGTTGCCAAGCTTCCAAAAGTTACGAATCTCCAGAAATCTCAGCAAATATTTTTTCACCCAAACTGGATGATACTTTCAGGTAATGATCAGTACACTAAGGCGACTTGGTTCCCCAAATTTCGTTCTTCTATGTTGAAGCGTTCATTTCCAGTAACAGTTTGAATTTTTAGGTTTCACTCTGTTTTCTCCTATATTGATAGATGTATTTGGAACTCTAAATCCAACACGGTTTGTGCTAGCTTCTTGAAACTTGACAAAGTAAAGTAGTTTCACGTTCTATCTCTGTTTTGTTTCCTCTTGCTGTAGCCCTAAGCAGTGACTGGCGAGAACCACTTTCATGGAGAGGGGTTGCCAAGATTCCAAAAATTACGAATCTCCAAAAATCTCAGCAAATATTTTTTCACCCAAACTGGATGATACTTTCAGGTAATGATCAGTACACGAAGGCGACTTGGTTCGCCAAATGTCGTTCTTCTATGTTGAAGCGTTCATTTCCAGTAACACTTTGAATTTTTAGGTTTCACTCTGTTTTCTCCTATATTGATACATGTATTTGGAACTCTAAATCCAACACGGTTTGTGCTAGCTTCTTGAAACTTGACACAGTAAAGTAGTTTCACGTTCTATCTCTAGGTTTTGTTTCCTCTTGATGTAGCCCTAAGCAGTGACTGGCGAGAAACACTTTCATGGAAAGGGGTTGCCAAGCTTCCAAAAATTACGAATCTCCAGAAATCTCAGCAAATATTTTTTCACCCAAACTGGATGATACTTTCAGGTAATGATCAGTACACGAAGGCGACTTGGTTCCCCAAATGTCGTTCTTCTATGTTGAAGCGTTCATTTCCAGTAACAGTTTGAATTTTTAGGTTTCACTCTGTTTTCTCCTATATTGATAGATGTATTTGGAACTCTAAATCCAACACGGTTTGTGCTAGCTTCTTGAAACTTAACACAGTAAAGTAGTTTCATGTTCAATCTCTATGTTTTGTTTCCTCTTGATGTAGCCCTAAGCAGTGACTGGCGAGAAACACTTTCATGGAAAGGGGTTGCCAAGCTTCCAAAAGTTACGAATCTCCAGAAATCTCAGCAAATATTTTTTCACCCAAACTGGATGATACTTTCAGGTAATGATCAGTACACTAAGGCGACTTGGTTCCCCAAATGTCGTTCTTCTATGTTGAAGCATTCATTTCCTGTAACAGTTTGAATTTTTAGGTTTCACTCTGTTTTCTCCTATATTGATACATGTATTTGGAACTCTAAATCCAACACGGTTTGTGCTAGCTTCCTGAAACTTGATACAGTAAAGTAGTTTCACGTTCTATCTCTATGTTTTGTTTCCTCTTGCTGTAGCCCTAAGCAGTGACTGGCGAGAACCACTTTCATGGAGAGGGGTTGCCAAGCATACAAAAATTACGAATCTCCAGAAATCTCAGCAAACATTTTTTCAGCCAAATTGGATGATACTTTCAGGTAATGATCAGTACACTAAGCCCACTTGGTTCCCCAAATTTCGTTCTTCTATGTTGAAGCGTTCGTTTCCAGCAACAGTTTGAATTTTGGCATTTCACACTGTTTTCTCCTATATTGATAGATGTATTTGGAACTCTAAATCCAACACGGTTTGTGCTAGCTTCTTGAAACTTGACACAGTAAAGTAGTTTCATGTTCTATCTCTATGTTTTGTTTCCTCTTGATGTAGCCCTAAGCAGTGACTGGCGAGAAACACTTTCATGGAAAGGGGTTGCCAAGCTTCCAAAAGTTACGAATCTCCAGAAATCTCAGCAAATATTTTTTCACCCAAACTGGATGATACTTTCAGGTAATGATCAGTACACTAAGGCGACTTGGTTCCCCAAATGTCGTTCTTCTATGTTGAAGCATTCATTTCCTGTAACAGTTTGAATTTTTAGGTTTCACTCTGTTTTCTCCTATATTGATACATGTATTTGGAACTCTAAATCCAACACGGTTTGTGCTAGCTTCTTGAAACTTGACACAATAAAGTAGTTTCACGTTCTATCTCTATGTTTTGTTTCCTCTTGATGTAGCCCTAAGCAGTGACTGGCGAGAAACACTTTCATGGAAAGGGGTTGCCAAGCTTCCAAAAATTACGAATCTCCAGAAATCTCAGCCAATATTTTTTCACCCAAACTGGATGATACTTTCAGGTAATGATCAGTACACTAAGGCGACTTGGTTCCCCAAATTTCGTTCTTCTATGTTGAAGCGTTCATTTCCAGTAACAGTTTGAATTTTTAGGTTTCACTCTGTTTTCTCCTATATTGATAGATGTATTTGGAACTCTAAATCCAACACGGTTTGTGCTAGCTTCTTGAAACTTGACAAAGTAAAGTAGTTTCACGTTCTATCTCTGTTTTGTTTCCTCTTGCTGTAGCCCTAAGCAGTGACTGGCGAGAACCACTTTCATGGAGAGGGGTTGCCAAGATTCCAAAAATTACGAATCTCCAAAAATCTCAGCAAATATTTTTTCACCCAAACTGGATGATACTTTCAGGTAATGATCAGTACACGAAGGCGACTTGGTTCGCCAAATGTCGTTCTTCTATGTTAAAGCGTTCATTTCCAGTAACACTTTGAATTTTTAGGTTTCACTCTGTTTTCTCCTATATTGATACATGTATTTGGAACTCTAAATCCAACACGGTTTGTGCTAGCTTCTTGAAACTTGACACAGTAAAGTAGTTTCACGTTCTATCTCTAGGTTTTGTTTCCTCTTGATGTAGCCCTAAGCAGTGACTGGCGAGAAACACTTTCATGGAAAGGGGTTGCCAAGCTTCCAAAAATTACGAATCTCCAGAAATCTCAGCCAATATTTTTTCACCCAAACTAAATGATACTTTCAGGTAATGATCAGTACACTAAGGCGACTTGGTTCCCCAAATGTCGTTCTTCTATGTTGAAGCGTTCATTTCCTGTAACAGTTTGAATTTTTAGGTTTCACTCTGTTTTCTCCTATATTGATACATGTATTTGGAACTCTAAATCCAACACGGTTTGTGCTAGCTTCTTGAAACTTGACACAATAAAGTAGTTTCACGTTCTATCTCTATGTTTTGTTCCCTCTTGCTGTAGCCCTAAGCAGTGACTGGCGAGAACCACTTTCATGGAGAGGGGTTGCCAAGCTTCCAAAAATTACGAATCTCCAGAAATCTCAGCAAATATTTTTTCACCCAAACTGGATGATACTTTCAGGTAATGATCAGTACACTAAGGTGACTTGGTTCCCCAAATTTCGTTCTTCTATGTTGAAGCGTTCATTTCCAGAAAGAGTTTGAATTTTTAGGTTTCACTCTGTTTTCTCCTATATTTATAGATGTATTTGGAACTCTAAATCCAACACGGTTTGTGCTAGCTTCTTGAAACTTGATACAGTAAAGTAGTTTCACGTTCTATCTCTATGTTTTGTTTCCTCTTGCTGTAGCCCTAAGCAGTGACTGGCGAGAACCACTTTCATGGAGAGGGGTTGCCAAGCATACAAAAATTACGAATCTCCAGAAATCTCAGCAAACATTTTTTCAGCCAAATTGGATGATACTTTCAGGTAATGATCAGTACACTAAGCCCACTTGGTTCCCCAAATTTCGTTCTTCTATGTTGAAGCGTTCGTTTCCAGCAACAGTTTGAATTTTGGCATTTCACACTGTTTTCTCCTATATTGATAGATGTATTTGGAACTCTAAATCCAACACGGTTTGTGCTAGCTTCTTGAAACTTGACAAAGTAAAGTAGTTTCACGTTCTATCTCTGTTTTGTTTCCTCTTGCTGTAGCCCTAAGCAGTGACTGGCGAGAACCACTTTCATGGAGAGGGGTTGCCAAGATTCCAAAAATTACGAATCTCCAAAAATCTCAGCAAATATTTTTTCACCCAAACTGGATGATACTTTCAGGTAATGATCAGTACACGAAGGCGACTTGGTTCGCCAAATGTCGTTCTTCTATGTTAAAGCGTTCATTTCCAGTAACACTTTGAATTTTTAGGTTTCACTCTGTTTTCTCCTATATTGATACATGTATTTGGAACTCTAAATCCAACACGGTTTGTGCTAGCTTCTTGAAACTTGACACAGTAAAGTAGTTTCACGTTCTATCTCTAGGTTTTGTTTCCTCTTGATGTAGCCCTAAGCAGTGACTGGCGAGAAACACTTTCATGGAAAGGGGTTGCCAAGCTTCCAAAAATTACGAATCTCCAGAAATCTCAGCAAATATTTTTTCACCCAAACTGGATGATACTTTCAGGTAATGATCAGTACACGAAGGCGACTTGGTTCCCCAAATGTCGTTCTTCTATGTTGAAGCGTTCATTTCCAGTAACAGTTTGAATTTTTAGGTTTCACTCTGTTTTCTCCTATATTGATAGATGTATTTGGAACTCTAAATCCAACACGGTTTGTGCTAGCTTCTTGAAACTTGACACAGTAAAGTAGTTTCATGTTCTATCTCTATGTTTTGTTTCCTCTTGATGTAGCCCTAAGCAGTGACTGGCGAGAAACACTTTCATGGAAAGGGGTTGCCAAGCTTCCAAAAGTTACGAATCTCCAGAAATCTCAGCAAATATTTTTTCACCCAAACTGGATGATACTTTCAGGTAATGATCAGTACACTAAGGCGACTTGGTTCCCCAAATGTCGTTCTTCTATGTTGAAGCATTCATTTCCTGTAACAGTTTGAATTTTTAGGTTTCACTCTGTTTTCTCCTATATTGATACATGTATTTGGAACTCTAAATCCAACACGGTTTGTGCTAGCTTCTTGAAACTTGACACAATAAAGTAGTTTCACGTTCTATCTCTATGTTTTGTTTCCTCTTGATGTAGCCCTAAGCAGTGACTGGCGAGAAACACTTTCATGGAAAGGGGTTGCCAAGCTTCCAAAAATTACGAATCTCCAGAAATCTCAGCCAATATTTTTTCACCCAAACTGGATGATACTTTCAGGTAATGATCAGTACACTAAGGCGACTTGGTTCCCCAAATTTCGTTCTTCTATGTTGAAGCGTTCATTTCCAGTAACAGTTTGAATTTTTAGGTTTCACTCTGTTTTCTCCTATATTGATAGATGTATTTGGAACTCTAAATCCAACACGGTTTGTGCTAGCTTCTTGAAACTTGACAAAGTAAAGTAGTTTCACGTTCTATCTCTGTTTTGTTTCCTCTTGCTGTAGCCCTAAGCAGTGACTGGCGAGAACCACTTTCATGGAGAGGGGTTGCCAAGATTCCAAAAATTACGAATCTCCAAAAATCTCAGCAAATATTTTTTCACCCAAACTGGATGATACTTTCAGGTAATGATCAGTACACGAAGGCGACTTGGTTCGCCAAATGTCGTTCTTCTATGTTAAAGCGTTCATTTCCAGTAACACTTTGAATTTTTAGGTTTCACTCTGTTTTCTCCTATATTGATACATGTATTTGGAACTCTAAATCCAACACGGTTTGTGCTAGCTTCTTGAAACTTGACACAGTAAAGTAGTTTCACGTTCTATCTCTAGGTTTTGTTTCCTCTTGATGTAGCCCTAAGCAGTGACTGGCGAGAAACACTTTCATGGAAAGGGGTTGCCAAGCTTCCAAAAATTACGAATCTCCAGAAATCTCAGCAAATATTTTTTCACCCAAACTGGATGATACTTTCAGGTAATGATCAGTACACGAAGGCGACTTGGTTCCCCAAATGTCGTTCTTCTATGTTGAAGCGTTCATTTCCAGTAACAGTTTGAATTTTTAGGTTTCACTCTGTTTTCTCCTATATTGATAGATGTATTTGGAACTCTAAATCCAACACGGTTTGTGCTAGCTTCTTGAAACTTGACACAGTAAAGTAGTTTCACGTTCTATCTCTATGTTTTGTTTCCTCTTGCTGTAGCCCTAAGCAGTGACTGGCGAGAACCACTTTCATGGAGAGGGGTTGCCAAGCATACAAAAATTACGAATCTCCAGAAATCTCAGCAAACATTTTTTCAGCCAAATTGGATGATACTTTCAGGTAATGATCAGTACACTAAGCCCACTTGGTTCCCCAAATTTCATTCTTCTATGTTGAAGCGTTCGTTTCCAGCAACAGTTTGAATTTTGGCATTTCACACTGTTTTCTCCTATATTGATAGATGTATTTGGAACTCTAAATCCAACACGGTTTGTGCTAGCTTCTTGAAACTTGACACAGTAAAGCAGTTTCACGTTCGATCTCTATATTCTGTTTCCTCTTGATGTAGCCCTAAGCAGTGACTGGCGAGAAACACTTTCATGGAAAGGGGTTGCCAAGCTTCCAAAAGTTACGAATCTCCAGAAATCTCAGCAAATATTTTTTCACCCAAACTGGATGATACTTTCAGGTAATGATCAGTACACTAAGGCGACTTGGTTCCCCAAATGTCGTTCTTCTATGTTGAAGCATTCATTTCCTGTAACAGTTTGAATTTTTAGGTTTCACTCTGTTTTCTCCTATATTGATACATGTATTTGGAACTCTAAATCCAACACGGTTTGTGCTAGCTTCTTGAAACTTGACACAATAAAGTAGTTTCACGTTCTATCTCTATGTTTTGTTTCCTCTTGATGTAGCCCTAAGCAGTGACTGGCGAGAAACACTTTCATGGAAAGGGGTTGCCAAGCTTCCAAAAATTACGAATCTCCAGAAATCTCAGCCAATATTTTTTCACCCAAACTAAATGATACTTTCAGGTAATGATCAGTACACTAAGGCGACTTGGTTCCCCAAATGTCGTTCTTCTATGTTGAAGCGTTCATTTCCTGTAACAGTTTGAATTTTTAGGTTTCACTCTGTTTTCTCCTATATTGATACATGTATTTGGAACTCTAAATCCAACACGGTTTGTGCTAGCTTCTTGAAACTTGACACAATAAAGTAGTTTCACGTTCTATCTCTATGTTTTGTTCCCTCTTGCTGTAGCCCTAAGCAGTGACTGGCGAGAACCACTTTCATGGAGAGGGGTTGCCAAGCTTCCAAAAATTACGAATCTCCAGAAATCTCAGCAAATATTTTTTCACCCAAACTGGATGATACTTTCAGGTAATGATCAGTACACTAAGGTGACTTGGTTCCCCAAATTTCGTTCTTCTATGTTGAAGCGTTCATTTCCAGTAACAGTTTGAATTTTTAGGTTTCACTCTGTTTTCTCCTATATTTATAGATGTATTTGGAACTCTAAATCCAACACGGTTTGTGCTAGCTTCTTGAAACTTGATACAGTAAAGTAGTTTCACATTCTATCTCTATGTTTTGTTTCCTCTTGCTGTAGCCCTAAGCAGTGACTGGCGAGAACCACTTTCATGGAGAGGGGTTGCCAAGCATACAAAAATTACGAATCTCCAGAAATCTCAGCAAACATTTTTTCAGCCAAATTGGATGATACTTTCAGGTAATGATCAGTACACTAAGCCCACTTGGTTCCCCAAATTTCGTTCTTCTATGTTGAAGCGTTCGTTTCCAGCAACAGTTTGAATTTTGGCATTTCACACTGTTTTCTCCTATATTGATAGATGTATTTGGAACTCTAAATCCAACACGGTTTGTGCTAGCTTCTTGAAACTTGACACAGTAAAGCAGTTTCACGTTCTATCTCTATATTCTGTTTCCTCTTGATGTAGCCCTAAGCAGTGACTGGTGAGAAACACTTTCATGGAAAAAGGTTGCCAAGCTTCCAAAAGTTACGAATCTCCAGAAATCTCAGCAAATATTTTTTCACCCAAACTGCATGATACTTTCAGGTAATGATCAGTACACTAAGGCGACTTGGTTCCCCAAATTTCGTTCTTCTATGTTGAAGCGTTCATTTCCAGTAACAGTTTGAATTTTTAGGTTTCACTCTGTTTTCTCCTATATTGATAGATGTATTTGGAACTCTAAATCCAACACGGTTTGTGCTAGCTTCTTGAAACTTGACACAGTAAAGCAGTTTCACGTTCTATCTCTATATTCTGTTTCCTCTTGATGTAGCCCTAAGCAGTGACTGGCGAGAAACACTTTCATGGAAAGGGGTTGCCAAGCTTCCAAAAGTTATGAATCTCCAGAAATCTCAGCAAATATTTTTTCACCCAAACTGGATGATACTTTCAGGTAATGATCAGTACACTAAGCCCACTTGGTTCCCCAAGTTTCGTTCTTCTATGTTGAAGCGTTCGTTTCCAGCAACAGTTTGAATTTTGGCATTTCACACTGTTTTCTCCTATATTGATAGATGTATTTGGAACTCTAAATCCAACACGGTTTGTGCTAGCTTCTTGAAACTTGACACAGTAAAGCAGTTTCACGTTCTATCTCTATATTCTGTTTCCTCTTGATGTAGCCCTAAGCAGTGACTGGTGAGAAACACTTTCATGGAAAAAGGTTGCCAAGCTTCCAAAAGTTACGAATCTCCAGAAATCTCAGCAAATATTTTTTCACCCAAACTGGATGATACTTTCAGGTAATGATCAGTACACGAAGGTGACTTGGTTCCCCAAATTTCGTTCTTCTATGTTGAAGCGTTCATTTCTAGTAACAGTTTGAATTTTTAGGTTTCACTCTGTTTTCTCCTATATTGATACATGTATTTGGAACTCTAAATCCAACACGGTTTGTGCTAGCTTCTTGAAACTTGATACAGTAAAGTAGTTTCACGTTCTATCTCTATGTTTTGTTTCCTCTTGCTGTAGCCCTAAGCAGTGACTGGCGAGAACCACTTTCATGGAGAGGGGTTGCCAAGCATACAAAAATTACGAATCTCCAGAAATCTCAGCAAACATTTTTTCAGCCAAATTGGATGATACTTTCAGGTAATGATCAGTACACTAAGCCCACTTGGTTCCCCAAATTTCGTTCTTCTATGTTGAAGCGTTCGTTTCCATCAACAGTTTGAATTTTGGCATTTCACACTGTTTTCTCCTATATTGATAGATGTATTTGGAACTCTAAATCCAACACGGTTTGTGCTAGCTTCTTGAAACTTGACACAGTAAAGCAGTTTCACGTTCGATCTCTATATTCTGTTTCCTCTTGATGTAGCCCTAAGCAGTGACTGGCGAGAAACACTTTCATGGAAAGGGGTTGCCAAGCTTCCAAAAGTTACGAATCTCCAGAAATCTCAGCAAATATTTTTTCACCCAAACTGGATGATACTTTCAGGTAATGATCAGTACACTAAGGCGACTTGGTTCCCCAAATGTCGTTCTTCTATGTTGAAGCATTCATTTCCTGTAACAGTTTGAATTTTTAGGTTTCACTCTGTTTTCTCCTATATTGATACATGTATTTGGAACTCTAAATCCAACACGGTTTGTGCTAGCTTCTTGAAACTTGACACAATAAAGTAGTTTCACGTTCTATCTCTATGTTTTGTTTCCTCTTGATGTAGCCCTAAGCAGTGACTGGCGAGAAACACTTTCATGGAGAGGGGTTGCCAAGCTTCCAAAAATTACGAATCTCCAGAAATCTCAGCCAATATTTTTTCACCCAAACATGATGATACTTTCAGGTAATGATCAGTACACTAAGGCGACTTGGTTCCCCAAATGTCGTTCTTCTATGTTGAAGCGTTCATTTCCTGTAACAGTTTGAATTTTTAGGTTTCACTCTGTTTTCTCCTATATTGATACATGTATTTGGAACTCTAAATCCAACACGGTTTGTGCTAGCTTCTTGAAACTTGACACAATAAAGTAGTTTCACGTTCTATCTCTATGTTTTGTTCCCTCTTGCTGTAGCCCTAAGCAGTGACTGGCGAGAACCACTTTCATGGAGAGGGGTTGCCAAGCTTCCAAAAATTACGAATCTCCAGAAATCTCAGCAAATATTTTTTCACCCAAACTGGATGATACTTTCAGGTAATGATCAGTACACTAAGGTGACTTGGTTCCCCAAATTTCGTTCTTCTATGTTGAAGCGTTCATTTCCAGTAACAGTTTGAATTTTTAGGTTTCACTCTGTTTTCTCCTATATTTATAGATGTATTTGGAACTCTAAATCCAACACGGTTTGTGCTAGCTTCTTGAAACTTGATACAGTAAAGTAGTTTCACGTTCTATCTCTATGTTTTGTTTCCTCTTGCTGTAGCCCTAAGCAGTGACTGGCGAGAACCACTTTCATGGAGAGGGGTTGCCAAGCATACAAAAATTACGAATCTCCAGAAATCTCAGCAAACATTTTTTCAGCCAAATTGGATGATACTTTCAGGTAATGATCAGTACACTAAGCCCACTTGGTTCCCCAAATTTCGTTCTTCTATGTTGAAGCGTTCGTTTCCAGCAACAGTTTGAATTTTGGCATTTCACACTGTTTTCTCCTATATTGATAGATGTATTTGGAACTCTAAATCCAACACGGTTTGTGCTAGCTTCTTGAAACTTGACACAGTAAAGCAGTTTCACGTTCGATCTCTATATTCTGTTTCCTCTTGATGTAGCCCTAAGCAGTGACTGGCGAGAAACACTTTCATGGAAAGGGGTTGCCAAGCTTCCAAAAGTTACGAATCTCCAGAAATCTCAGCAAATATTTTTTCACCCAAACTGGATGATACTTTCAGGTAATGATCAGTACACTAAGGCGACTTGGTTCCCCAAATGTCGTTCTTCTATGTTGAAGCATTCATTTCCTGTAACAGTTTGAATTTTTAGGTTTCACTCTGTTTTCTCCTATATTGATACATGTATTTGGAACTCTAAATCCAACACGGTTTGTGCTAGCTTCTTGAAACTTGACACAATAAAGTAGTTTCACGTTCTATCTCTATGTTTTGTTTCCTCTTGATGTAGCCCTAAGCAGTGACTGGCGAGAAACACTTTCATGGAGAGGGGTTGCCAAGCTTCCAAAAATTACGAATCTCCAGAAATCTCAGCCAATATTTTTTCACCCAAACATGATGATACTTTCAGGTAATGATCAGTACACTAAGGCGACTTGGTTCCCCAAATGTCGTTCTTCTATGTTGAAGCGTTCATTTCCTGTAACAGTTTGAATTTTTAGGTTTCACTCTGTTTTCTCCTATATTGATACATGTATTTGGAACTCTAAATCCAACACGGTTTGTGCTAGCTTCTTGAAACTTGACACAATAAAGTAGTTTCACGTTCTATCTCTATGTTTTGTTCCCTCTTGCTGTAGCCCTAAGCAGTGACTGGCGAGAACCACTTTCATGGAGAGGGGTTGCCAAGCTTCCAAAAATTACGAATCTCCAGAAATCTCAGCAAATATTTTTTCACCCAAACTGGATGATACTTTCAGGTAATGATCAGTACACTAAGGTGACTTGGTTCCCCAAATTTCGTTCTTCTATGTTGAAGCGTTCATTTCCAGTAACAGTTTGAATTTTTAGGTTTCACTCTGTTTTCTCCTATATTTATAGATGTATTTGGAACTCTAAATCCAACACGGTTTGTGCTAGCTTCTTGAAACTTGATACAGTAAAGTAGTTTCACGTTCTATCTCTATGTTTTGTTTCCTCTTGCTGTAGCCCTAAGCAGTGACTGGCGAGAACCACTTTCATGGAGAGGGGTTGCCAAGCATACAAAAATTACGAATCTCCAGAAATCTCAGCAAACATTTTTTCAGCCAAATTGGATGATACTTTCAGGTAATGATCAGTACACTAAGCCCACTTGGTTCCCCAAATTTCGTTCTTCTATGTTGAAGCGTTCGTTTCCAGCAACAGTTTGAATTTTGGCATTTCACACTGTTTTCTCCTATATTGATAGATGTATTTGGAACTCTAAATCCAACACGGTTTGTGCTAGCTTCTTGAAACTTGACACAGTAAAGCAGTTTCACGTTCTATCTCTATATTCTGTTTCCTCTTGATGTAGCCCTAAGCAGTGACTGGCGAGAAACACTTTCATGGAAAGGGGTTGCCAAGCTTCCAAAAGTTACGAATCTCCAGAAATCTCAGCAAATATTTTTTCACCCAAACTGGATGATACTTTCAGGTAATGATCAGTACACTAAGGCGACTTGGTTCCCCAAATGTCGTTCTTCTATGTTGAAGCATTCATTTCCTGTAACAGTTTGAATTTTTAGGTTTCACTCTGTTTTCTCCTATATTGATACATGTATTTGGAACTCTAAATCCAACACGGTTTGTGCTAGCTTCTTGAAACTTGACACAATAAAGTAGTTTCACGTTCTATCTCTATGTTTTGTTTCCTCTTGATGTAGCCCTAAGCAGTGACTGGCGAGAAACACTTTCATGGAGAGGGGTTGCCAAGCTTCCAAAAATTACGAATCTCCAGAAATCTCAGCCAATATTTTTTCACCCAAACATGATGATACTTTCAGGTAATGATCAGTACACTAAGGCGACTTGGTTCCCCAAATGTCGTTCTTCTATGTTGAAGCGTTCATTTCCTGTAACAGTTTGAATTTTTAGGTTTCACTCTGTTTTCTCCTATATTGATACATGTATTTGGAACTCTAAATCCAACACGGTTTGTGCTAGCTTCTTGAAACTTGACACAATAAAGTAGTTTCACGTTCTATCTCTATGTTTTGTTCCCTCTTGCTGTAGCCCTAAGCAGTGACTGGCGAGAACCACTTTCATGGAGAGGGGTTGCCAAGCTTCCAAAAATTACGAATCTCCAGAAATCTCAGCAAATATTTTTTCACCCAAACTGGATGATACTTTCAGGTAATGATCAGTACACTAAGGTGACTTGGTTCCCCAAATTTCGTTCTTCTATGTTGAAGCGTTCATTTCCAGTAACAGTTTGAATTTTTAGGTTTCACTCTGTTTTCTCCTATATTTATAGATGTATTTGGAACTCTAAATCCAACACGGTTTGTGCTAGCTTCTTGAAACTTGATACAGTAAAGTAGTTTCACGTTCTATCTCTATGTTTTGTTTCCTCTTGCTGTAGCCCTAAGCAGTGACTGGCGAGAACCACTTTCATGGAGAGGGGTTGCCAAGCATACAAAAATTACGAATCTCCAGAAATCTCAGCAAACATTTTTTCAGCCAAATTGGATGATACTTTCAGGTAATGATCAGTACACTAAGCCCACTTGGTTCCCCAAATTTCGTTCTTCTATGTTGAAGCGTTCGTTTCCAGCAACAGTTTGAATTTTGGCATTTCACACTGTTTTCTCCTATATTGATAGATGTATTTGGAACTCTAAATCCAACACGGTTTGTGCTAGCTTCTTGAAACTTGACACAGTAAAGCAGTTTCACGTTCTATCTCTATATTCTGTTTCCTCTTGATGTAGCCCTAAGCAGTGACTGGTGAGAAACACTTTCATGGAAAAAGGTTGCCAAGCTTCCAAAAGTTACGAATCTCCAGAAATCTCAGCAAATATTTTTTCACCCAAACTGGATGATACTTTCAGGTAATGATCAGTACACTAAGGCGACTTGGTTCCCCAAATTTCGTTCTTCTATGTTGAAGCGTTCATTTCCAGTAACAGTTTGAATTTTTAGGTTTCACTCTGTTTTCTCCTATATTGATAGATGTATTTGGAACTCTAAATCCAACACGGTTTGTGCTAGCTTCTTGAAACTTGACAAAGTAAAGTAGTTTCACGTTCTATCTCTGTTTTGTTTCCTCTTGCTGTAGCCCTAAGCAGTGACTGGCGAGAACCACTTTCATGGAGAGGGGTTGCCAAGATTCCAAAAATTACGAATCTCCAAAAATCTCAGCAAATATTTTTTCACCCAAACTGGATGATACTTTCAGGTAATGATCAGTACACGAAGGCGACTTGGTTCGCCAAATGTCGTTCTTCTATGTTGAAGCGTTCATTTCCAGTAACACTTTGAATTTTTAGGTTTCACTCTGTTTTCTCCTATATTGATACATGTATTTGGAACTCTAAATCCAACACGGTTTGTGCTAGCTTCTTGAAACTTGACACAGTAAAGTAGTTTCACGTTCTATCTCTAGGTTTTGTTTCCTCTTGATGTAGCCCTAAGCAGTGACTGGCGAGAAACAGTTTCATGGAAAGGGGTTGCCAAGCTTCCAAAAATTACGAATCTCCAGAAATCTCAGCAAATATTTTTTCACCCAAACTGGATGATACTTTCAGGTAATGATCAGTACACGAAGGCGACTTGGTTCCCCAAATGTCGTTCTTCTATGTTGAAGCGTTCATTTCCAGTAACAGTTTGAATTTTTAGGTTTCACTCTGTTTTCTCCTATATTGATAGATGTATTTGGAACTCTAAATCCAACACGGTTTGTGCTAGCTTCTTGAAACTTAACACAGTAAAGTAGTTTCATGTTCAATCTCTATGTTTTGTTTCCTCTTGATGTAGCCCTAAGCAGTGACTGGCGAGAAACACTTTCATGGAAAGGGGTTGCCAAGCTTCCAAAAGTTACGAATCTCCAGAAATCTCAGCAAATATTTTTTCACCCAAACTGGATGATACTTTCAGGTAATGATCAGTACACTAAGGCGACTTGGTTCCCCAAATGTCGTTCTTCTATGTTGAAGCATTCATTTCCTGTAACAGTTTGAATTTTTAGGTTTCACTCTGTTTTCTCCTATATTGATACATGTATTTGGAACTCTAAATCCAACACGGTTTGTGCTAGCTTCCTGAAACTTGATACAGTAAAGTAGTTTCACGTTCTATCTCTATGTTTTGTTTCCTCTTGCTGTAGCCCTAAGCAGTGACTGGCGAGAACCACTTTCATGGAGAGGGGTTGCCAAGCATACAAAAATTACGAATCTCCAGAAATCTCAGCAAACATTTTTTCAGCCAAATTGGATGATACTTTCAGGTAATGATCAGTACACTAAGCCCACTTGGTTCCCCAAATTTCGTTCTTCTATGTTGAAGCGTTCGTTTCCAGCAACAGTTTGAATTTTGGCATTTCACACTGTTTTCTCCTATATTGATAGATGTATTTGGAACTCTAAATCCAACACGGTTTGTGCTAGCTTCTTGAAACTTGACAAAGTAAAGTAGTTTCACGTTCTATCTCTGTTTTGTTTCCTCTTGCTGTAGCCCTAAGCAGTGACTGGCGAGAACCACTTTCATGGAGAGGGGTTGCCAAGATTCCAAAAATTACGAATCTCCAAAAATCTCAGCAAATATTTTTTCACCCAAACTGGATGATACTTTCAGGTAATGATCAGTACACGAAGGCGACTTGGTTCGCCAAATGTCGTTCTTCTATGTTAAAGCGTTCATTTCCAGTAACACTTTGAATTTTTAGGTTTCACTCTGTTTTCTCCTATATTGATACATGTATTTGGAACTCTAAATCCAACACGGTTTGTGCTAGCTTCTTGAAACTTGACACAGTAAAGTAGTTTCACGTTCTATCTCTAGGTTTTGTTTCCTCTTGATGTAGCCCTAAGCAGTGACTGGCGAAAAACACTTTCATGGAAAGGGGTTGCCAAGCTTCCAAAAATTACGAATCTCCAGAAATCTCAGCAAATATTTTTTCACCCAAACTGGATGATACTTTCAGGTAATGATCAGTACACGAAGGCGACTTGGTTCCCCAAATGTCGTTCTTCTATGTTGAAGCGTTCATTTCCAGTAACAGTTTGAATTTTTAGGTTTCACTCTGTTTTCTCCTATATTGATAGATGTATTTGGAACTCTAAATCCAACACGGTTTGTGCTAGCTTCTTGAAACTTGACACAGTAAAGTAGTTTCATGTTCTATCTCTATGTTTTGTTTCCTCTTGATGTAGCCCTAAGCAGTGACTGGCGAGAAACACTTTCATGGAAAGGGGTTGCCAAGCTTCCAAAAGTTACGAATCTCCAGAAATCTCAGCAAATATTTTTTCACCCAAACTGGATGATACTTTCAGGTAATGATCAGTACACTAAGGCGACTTGGTTCCCCAAATGTCGTTCTTCTATGTTGAAGCATTCATTTCCTGTAACAGTTTGAATTTTTAGGTTTCACTCTGTTTTCTCCTATATTGATACATGTATTTGGAACTCTAAATCCAACACGGTTTGTGCTAGCTTCTTGAAACTTGACACAATAAAGTAGTTTCACGTTCTATCTCTATGTTTTGTTTCCTCTTGATGTAGCCCTAAGCAGTGACTGGCGAGAAACACTTTCATGGAAAGGGGTTGCCAAGCTTCCAAAAATTACGAATCTCCAGAAATCTCAGCCAATATTTTTTCACCCAAACTGGATGATACTTTCAGGTAATGATCAGTACACTAAGGCGACTTGGTTCCCCAAATTTCGTTCTTCTATGTTGAAGCGTTCATTTCCAGTAACAGTTTGAATTTTTAGGTTTCACTCTGTTTTCTCCTATATTGATAGATGTATTTGGAACTCTAAATCCAACACGGTTTGTGCTAGCTTCTTGAAACTTGACAAAGTAAAGTAGTTTCACGTTCTATCTCTGTTTTGTTTCCTCTTGCTGTAGCCCTAAGCAGTGACTGGCGAGAACCACTTTCATGGAGAGGGGTTGCCAAGATTCCAAAAATTACGAATCTCCAAAAATCTCAGCAAATATTTTTTCACCCAAACTGGATGATACTTTCAGGTAATGATCAGTACACGAAGGCGACTTGGTTCGCCAAATGTCGTTCTTCTATGTTAAAGCGTTCATTTCCAGTAACACTTTGAATTTTTAGGTTTCACTCTGTTTTCTCCTATATTGATACATGTATTTGGAACTCTAAATCCAACACGGTTTGTGCTAGCTTCTTGAAACTTGACACAGTAAAGTAGTTTCACGTTCTATCTCTAGGTTTTGTTTCCTCTTGATGTAGCCCTAAGCAGTGACTGGCGAGAAACACTTTCATGGAAAGGGGTTGCCAAGCTTCCAAAAATTACGAATCTCCAGAAATCTCAGCAAATATTTTTTCACCCAAACTGGATGATACTTTCAGGTAATGATCAGTACACGAAGGCGACTTGGTTCCCCAAATGTCGTTCTTCTATGTTGAAGCATTCATTTCCAGTAACAGTTTGAATTTTTAGGTTTCACTCTGTTTTCTCCTATATTGATACATGTATTTGGAACTCTAAATCCAACACGGTTTGTGCTAGCTTCTTGAAACTTGACACAATAAAGTAGTTTCACGTTCTATCTCTATGTTTTGTTTCCTCTTGATGTAGCCCTAAGCAGTGACTGGCGAGAAACACTTTCATGGAAAGGGGTTGCCAAGCTTCCAAAAATTACGAATCTCCAGAAATCTCAGCCAATATTTTTTCACCCAAACTAAATGATACTTTCAGGTAATGATCAGTACACTAAGGCGACTTGGTTCCCCAAATGTCGTTCTTCTATGTTGAAGCGTTCATTTCCTGTAACAGTTTGAATTTTTAGGTTTCACTCTGTTTTCTCCTATATTGATACATGTATTTGGAACTCTAAATCCAACACGGTTTGTGCTAGCTTCTTGAAACTTGACACAATAAAGTAGTTTCACGTTCTATCTCTATGTTTTGTTCCCTCTTGCTGTAGCCCTAAGCAGTGACTGGCGAGAACCACTTTCATGGAGAGGGGTTGCCAAGCTTCCAAAAATTACGAATCTCCAGAAATCTCAGCAAATATTTTTTCACCCAAACTGGATGATACTTTCAGGTAATGATCAGTACACTAAGGTGACTTGGTTCCCCAAATTTCGTTCTTCTATGTTGAAGCGTTCATTTCCAGTAACAGTTTGAATTTTTAGGTTTCACTCTGTTTTCTCCTATATTTATAGATGTATTTGGAACTCTAAATCCAACACGGTTTGTGCTAGCTTCTTGAAACTTGATACAGTAAAGTAGTTTCACGTTCTATCTCTATGTTTTGTTTCCTCTTGCTGTAGCCCTAAGCAGTGACTGGCGAGAACCACTTTCATGGAGAGGGGTTGCCAAGCATACAAAAATTACGAATCTCCAGAAATCTCAGCAAACATTTTTTCAGCCAAATTGGATGATACTTTCAGGTAATGATCAGTACACTAAGCCCACTTGGTTCCCCAAATTTCGTTCTTCTATGTTGAAGCGTTCGTTTCCAGCAACAGTTTGAATTTTGGCATTTCACACTGTTTTCTCCTATATTGATAGATGTATTTGGAACTCTAAATCCAACACGGTTTGTGCTAGCTTCTTGAAACTTGACACAGTAAAGCAGTTTCACGTTCGATCTCTATATTCTGTTTCCTCTTGATGTAGCCCTAAGCAGTGACTGGCGAGAAACACTTTCATGGAAAGGGGTTGCCAAGCTTCCAAAAGTTACGAATCTCCAGAAATCTCAGCAAATATTTTTTCACCCAAACTGGATGATACTTTCAGGTAATGATCAGTACACTAAGGCGACTTGGTTCCCCAAATGTCGTTCTTCTATGTTGAAGCATTCATTTCCTGTAACAGTTTGAATTTTTAGGTTTCACTCTGTTTTCTCCTATATTGATACATGTATTTGGAACTCTAAATCCAACACGGTTTGTGCTAGCTTCTTGAAACTTGACACAATAAAGTAGTTTCACGTTCTATCTCTATGTTTTGTTTCCTCTTGATGTAGCCCTAAGCAGTGACTGGCGAGAAACACTTTCATGGAAAGGGGTTGCCAAGCTTCCAAAAATTACGAATCTCCAGAAATCTCAGCCAATATTTTTTCACCCAAACTAAATGATACTTTCAGGTAATGATCAGTACACGAAGGCGACTTGGTTCCCCAAATGTCGTTCTTCTATGTTGAAGCGTTCATTTCCTGTAACAGTTTGAATTTTTAGGTTTCACTCTGTTTTCTCCTATATTGATACATGTATTTGGAACTCTAAATCCAACACGGTTTGTGCTAGCTTCTTGAAACTTGACACAATAAAGTAGTTTCACGTTCTATCTCTATGTTTTGTTCCCTCTTGCTGTAGCCCTAAGCAGTGACTGGCGAGAACCACTTTCATGGAGAGGGGTTGCCAAGCTTCCAAAAATTACGAATCTCCAGAAATCTCAGCAAATATTTTTTCACCCAAACTGGATGATACTTTCAGGTAATGATCAGTACACTAAGGTGACTTGGTTCCCCAAATTTCGTTCTTCTATGTTGAAGCGTTCATTTCCAGTAACAGTTTGAATTTTTAGGTTTCACTCTGTTTTCTCCTATATTTATAGATGTATTTGGAACTCTAAATCCAACACGGTTTGTGCTAGCTTCTTGAAACTTGATACAGTAAAGTAGTTTCACGTTCTATCTCTATGTTTTGTTTCCTCTTGCTGTAGCCCTAAGCAGTGACTGGCGAGAACCACTTTCATGGAGAGGGGTTGCCAAGCATACAAAAATTACGAATCTCCAGAAATCTCAGCAAACATTTTTTCAGCCAAATTGGATGATACTTTCAGGTAATGATCAGTACACTAAGCCCACTTGGTTCCCCAAATTTCGTTCTTCTATGTTGAAGCGTTCGTTTCCAGCAACAGTTTGAATTTTGGCATTTCACACTGTTTTCTACTATATTGATAGATGTATTTGGAACTCTAAATCCAACACGGTTTGTGCTAGCTTCTTGAAACTTGACACAGTAAAGCAGTTTCACGTTCGATCTCTATATTCTGTTTCCTCTTGATGTAGCCCTAAGCAGTGACTGGCGAGAAACACTTTCATGGAAAGGGGTTGCCAAGCTTCCAAAAGTTACGAATCTCCAGAAATCTCAGCAAATATTTTTTCACCCAAACTGGATGATACTTTCAGGTAATGATCAGTACACTAAGGCGACTTGGTTCCCCAAATGTCGTTCTTCTATGTTGAAGCATTCATTTCCTGTAACAGTTTGAATTTTTAGGTTTCACTCTGTTTTCTCCTATATTGATACATGTATTTGGAACTCTAAATCCAACACGGTTTGTGCTAGCTTCTTGAAACTTGACACAATAAAGTAGTTTCACGTTCTATCTCTATGTTTTGTTTCCTCTTGATGTAGCCCTAAGCAGTGACTGGCGAGAAACACTTTCATGGAAAGGGGTTGCCAAGCTTCCAAAAATTACGAATCTCCAGAAATCTCAGCCAATATTTTTTCACCCAAACTAAATGATACTTTCAGGTAATGATCAGTACACGAAGGCGACTTGGTTCCCCAAATGTCGTTCTTCTATGTTGAAGCGTTCATTTCCTGTAACAGTTTGAATTTTTAGGTTTCACTCTGTTTTCTCCTATATTGATACATGTATTTGGAACTCTAAATCCAACACGGTTTGTGCTAGCTTCTTGAAACTTGACACAATAAAGTAGTTTCACGTTCTATCTCTATGTTTTGTTCCCTCTTGCTGTAGCCCTAAGCAGTGACTGGCGAGAACCACTTTCATGGAGAGGGGTTGCCAAGCTTCCAAAAATTACGAATCTCCAGAAATCTCAGCAAATATTTTTTCACCCAAACTGGATGATACTTTCAGGTAATGATCAGTACACTAAGGTGACTTGGTTCCCCAAATTTCGTTCTTCTATGTTGAAGCGTTCATTTCCAGTAACAGTTTGAATTTTTAGGTTTCACTCTGTTTTCTCCTATATTTATAGATGTATTTGGAACTCTAAATCCAACACGGTTTGTGCTAGCTTCTTGAAACTTGATACAGTAAAGTAGTTTCACGTTCTATCTCTATGTTTTGTTTCCTCTTGCTGTAGCCCTAAGCAGTGACTGGCGAGAACCACTTTCATGGAGAGGGGTTGCCAAGCATACAAAAATTACGAATCTCCAGAAATCTCAGCAAACATTTTTTCAGCCAAATTGGATGATACTTTCAGGTAATGATCAGTACACTAAGCCCACTTGGTTCCCCAAATTTCGTTCTTCTATGTTGAAGCGTTCGTTTCCAGCAACAGTTTGAATTTTGGCATTTCACACTGTTTTCTCCTATATTGATAGATGTATTTGGAACTCTAAATCCAACACGGTTTGTGCTAGCTTCTTGAAACTTGACACAGTAAAGCAGTTTCACGTTCTATCTCTATATTCTGTTTCCTCTTGATGTAGCCCTAAGCAGTGACTGGTGAGAAACACTTTCATGGAAAAAGGTTGCCAAGCTTCCAAAAGTTACGAATCTCCAGAAATCTCAGCAAATATTTTTTCACCCAAACTGGATGATACTTTCAGGTAATGATCAGTACACGAAGGCGACTTGGTTCCCCAAATGTCGTTCTTCTATGTTGAAGCGTTCATTTCCAGTAACACTTTGAATTTTTAGGTTTCACTCTGTTTTCTCCTATATTTATAGATGTATTTGGAACTCTAAATCCAACACGGTTTGTGCTAGCTTCTTGAAACTTGATACAGTAAAGTAGTTTCACGTTCTATCTCTATGTTTTGTTTCCTCTTGCTGTAGCCCTAAGCAGTGACTGGCGAGAACCACTTTCATGGAGAGGGGTTGCCAAGCATACAAAAATTACGAATCTCCAGAAATCTCAGCAAACATTTTTTCAGCCAAATTGGATGATACTTTCAGGTAATGATCAGTACACTAAGCCCACTTGGTTCCCCAAATTTCGTTCTTCTATGTTGAAGCGTTCGTTTCCAGCAACAGTTTGATTTTTGGCATTTCACACTGTTTTCTCCTATATTGATAGATGTATTTGGAACTCTAAATCCAACACGGTTTGTGCTAGCTTCTTGAAACTTGACACAGTAAAGCAGTTTCACGTTCGATCTCTATATTCTGTTTCCTCTTGATGTAGCCCTAAGCAGTGACTGGCGAGAAACACTTTCATGGAAAGGGGTTGCCAAGCTTCCAAAAGTTACGAATCTCCAGAAATCTCAGCAAATATTTTTTCACCCAAACTGGATGATACTTTCAGGTAATGATCAGTACACTAAGGCGACTTGGTTCCCCAAATGTCGTTCTTCTATGTTGAAGCATTCATTTCCTGTAACAGTTTGAATTTTTAGGTTTCACTCTGTTTTCTCCTATATTGATACATGTATTTGGAACTCTAAATCCAACACGGTTTGTGCTAGCTTCTTGAAACTTGACACAATAAAGTAGTTTCACGTTCTATCTCTATGTTTTGTTTCCTCTTGATGTAGCCCTAAGCAGTGACTGGCGAGAAACACTTTCATGGAGAGGGGTTGCCAAGCTTCCAAAAATTACGAATCTCCAGAAATCTCAGCCAATATTTTTTCACCCAAACATGATGATACTTTCAGGTAATGATCAGTACACTAAGGCGACTTGGTTCCCCAAATGTCGTTCTTCTATGTTGAAGCGTTCATTTCCTGTAACAGTTTGAATTTTTAGGTTTCACTCTGTTTTCTCCTATATTGATACATGTATTTGGAACTCTAAATCCAACACGGTTTGTGCTAGCTTCTTGAAACTTGACACAATAAAGTAGTTTCACGTTCTATCTCTATGTTTTGTTCCCTCTTGCTGTAGCCCTAAGCAGTGACTGGCGAGAACCACTTTCATGGAGAGGGGTTGCCAAGCTTCCAAAAATTACGAATCTCCAGAAATCTCAGCAAATATTTTTTCACCCAAACTGGATGATACTTTCAGGTAATGATCAGTACACTAAGGTGACTTGGTTCCCCAAATTTCGTTCTTCTATGTTGAAGCGTTCATTTCCAGTAACAGTTTGAATTTTTAGGTTTCACTCTGTTTTCTCCTATATTTATAGATGTATTTGGAACTCTAAATCCAACACGGTTTGTGCTAGCTTCTTGAAACTTGATACAGTAAAGTAGTTTCACGTTCTATCTCTATGTTTTGTTTCCTCTTGCTGTAGCCCTAAGCAGTGACTGGCGAGAACCACTTTCATGGAGAGGGGTTGCCAAGCATACAAAAATTACGAATCTCCAGAAATCTCAGCAAACATTTTTTCAGCCAAATTGGATGATACTTTCAGGTAATGATCAGTACACTAAGCCCACTTGGTTCCCCAAATTTCGTTCTTCTATGTTGAAGCGTTCGTTTCCAGCAACAGTTTGAATTTTGGCATTTCACACTGTTTTCTCCTATATTGATAGATGTATTTGGAACTCTAAATCCAACACGGTTTGTGCTAGCTTCTTGAAACTTGACACAGTAAAGCAGTTTCACGTTCGATCTCTATATTCTGTTTCCTCTTGATGTAGCCCTAAGCAGTGACTGGCGAGAAACACTTTCATGGAAAGGGGTTGCCAAGCTTCCAAAAGTTACGAATCTCCAGAAATCTCAGCAAATATTTTTTCACCCAAACTGGATGATACTTTCAGGTAATGATCAGTACACTAAGGCGACTTGGTTCCCCAAATGTCGTTCTTCTATGTTGAAGCATTCATTTCCTGTAACAGTTTGAATTTTTAGGTTTCACTCTGTTTTCTCCTATATTGATACATGTATTTGGAACTCTAAATCCAACACGGTTTGTGCTAGCTTCTTGAAACTTGACACAATAAAGTAGTTTCACGTTCTATCTCTATGTTTTGTTTCCTCTTGATGTAGCCCTAAGCAGTGACTGGCGAGAAACACTTTCATGGAGAGGGGTTGCCAAGCTTCCAAAAATTACGAATCTCCAGAAATCTCAGCCAATATTTTTTCACCCAAACATGATGATACTTTCAGGTAATGATCAGTACACTAAGGCGACTTGGTTCCCCAAATGTCGTTCTTCTATGTTGAAGCGTTCATTTCCTGTAACAGTTTGAATTTTTAGGTTTCACTCTGTTTTCTCCTATATTGATACATGTATTTGGAACTCTAAATCCAACACGGTTTGTGCTAGCTTCTTGAAACTTGACACAATAAAGTAGTTTCACGTTCTATCTCTATGTTTTGTTCCCTCTTGCTGTAGCCCTAAGCAGTGACTGGCGAGAACCACTTTCATGGAGAGGGGTTGCCAAGCTTCCAAAAATTACGAATCTCCAGAAATCTCAGCAAATATTTTTTCACCCAAACTGGATGATACTTTCAGGTAATGATCAGTACACTAAGGTGACTTGGTTCCCCAAATTTCGTTCTTCTATGTTGAAGCGTTCATTTCCAGTAACAGTTTGAATTTTTAGGTTTCACTCTGTTTTCTCCTATATTTATAGATGTATTTGGAACTCTAAATCCAACACGGTTTGTGCTAGCTTCTTGAAACTTGATACAGTAAAGTAGTTTCACGTTCTATCTCTATGTTTTGTTTCCTCTTGCTGTAGCCCTAAGCAGTGACTGGCGAGAACCACTTTCATGGAGAGGGGTTGCCAAGCATACAAAAATTACGAATCTCCAGAAATCTCAGCAAACATTTTTTCAGCCAAATTGGATGATACTTTCAGGTAATGATCAGTACACTAAGCCCACTTGGTTCCCCAAATTTCGTTCTTCTATGTTGAAGCGTTCGTTTCCAGCAACAGTTTGAATTTTGGCATTTCACACTGTTTTCTCCTATATTGATAGATGTATTTGGAACTCTAAATCCAACACGGTTTGTGCTAGCTTCTTGAAACTTGACACAGTAAAGCAGTTTCACGTTCTATCTCTATATTCTGTTTCCTCTTGATGTAGCCCTAAGCAGTGACTGGTGAGAAACACTTTCATGGAAAAAGGTTGCCAAGCTTCCAAAAGTTACGAATCTCCAGAAATCTCAGCAAATATTTTTTCACCCAAACTGGATGATACTTTCAGGTAATGATCAGTACACGAAGGCGACTTGGTTCCCCAAATGTCGTTCTTCTATGTTGAAGCGTTCATTTCCAGTAACACTTTGAATTTTTAGGTTTCACTCTGTTTTCTCCTATATTTATAGATGTATTTGGAACTCTAAATCCAACACGGTTTGTGCTAGCTTCTTGAAACTTGATACAGTAAAGTAGTTTCACGTTCTATCTCTATGTTTTGTTTCCTCTTGCTGTAGCCCTAAGCAGTGACTGGCGAGAACCACTTTCATGGAGAGGGGTTGCCAAGCATACAAAAATTACGAATCTCCAGAAATCTCAGCAAACATTTTTTCAGCCAAATTGGATGATACTTTCAGGTAATGATCAGTACACTAAGCCCACTTGGTTCCCCAAATTTCGTTCTTCTATGTTGAAGCGTTCGTTTCCAGCAACAGTTTGATTTTTGGCATTTCACACTGTTTTCTCCTATATTGATAGATGTATTTGGAACTCTAAATCCAACACGGTTTGTGCTAGCTTCTTGAAACTTGACACAGTAAAGCAGTTTCACGTTCGATCTCTATATTCTGTTTCCTCTTGATGTAGCCCTAAGCAGTGACTGGCGAGAAACACTTTCATGGAAAGGGGTTGCCAAGCTTCCAAAAGTTACGAATCTCCAGAAATCTCAGCAAATATTTTTTCACCCAAACTGGATGATACTTTCAGGTAATGATCAGTACACTAAGGCGACTTGGTTCCCCAAATGTCGTTCTTCTATGTTGAAGCATTCATTTCCTGTAACAGTTTGAATTTTTAGGTTTCACTCTGTTTTCTCCTATATTGATACATGTATTTGGAACTCTAAATCCAACACGGTTTGTGCTAGCTTCTTGAAACTTGACACAATAAAGTAGTTTCACGTTCTATCTCTATGTTTTGTTTCCTCTTGATGTAGCCCTAAGCAGTGACTGGCGAGAAACACTTTCATGGAGAGGGGTTGCCAAGCTTCCAAAAATTACGAATCTCCAGAAATCTCAGCCAATATTTTTTCACCCAAACATGATGATACTTTCAGGTAATGATCAGTACACTAAGGCGACTTGGTTCCCCAAATGTCGTTCTTCTATGTTGAAGCGTTCATTTCCTGTAACAGTTTGAATTTTTAGGTTTCACTCTGTTTTCTCCTATATTGATACATGTATTTGGAACTCTAAATCCAACACGGTTTGTGCTAGCTTCTTGAAACTTGACACAATAAAGTAGTTTCACGTTCTATCTCTATGTTTTGTTCCCTCTTGCTGTAGCCCTAAGCAGTGACTGGCGAGAACCACTTTCATGGAGAGGGGTTGCCAAGCTTCCAAAAATTACGAATCTCCAGAAATCTCAGCAAATATTTTTTCACCCAAACTGGATGATACTTTCAGGTAATGATCAGTACACTAAGGTGACTTGGTTCCCCAAATTTCGTTCTTCTATGTTGAAGCGTTCATTTCCAGTAACAGTTTGAATTTTTAGGTTTCACTCTGTTTTCTCCTATATTTATAGATGTATTTGGAACTCTAAATCCAACACGGTTTGTGCTAGCTTCTTGAAACTTGATACAGTAAAGTAGTTTCACGTTCTATCTCTATGTTTTGTTTCCTCTTGCTGTAGCCCTAAGCAGTGACTGGCGAGAACCACTTTCATGGAGAGGGGTTGCCAAGCATACAAAAATTACGAATCTCCAGAAATCTCAGCAAACATTTTTTCAGCCAAATTGGATGATACTTTCAGGTAATGATCAGTACACTAAGCCCACTTGGTTCCCCAAATTTCGTTCTTCTATGTTGAAGCGTTCGTTTCCAGCAACAGTTTGAATTTTGGCATTTCACACTGTTTTCTCCTATATTGATAGATGTATTTGGAACTCTAAATCCAACACGGTTTGTGCTAGCTTCTTGAAACTTGACACAGTAAAGCAGTTTCACGTTCGATCTCTATATTCTGTTTCCTCTTGATGTAGCCCTAAGCAGTGACTGGCGAGAAACACTTTCATGGAAAGGGGTTGCCAAGCTTCCAAAAGTTACGAATCTCCAGAAATCTCAGCAAATATTTTTTCACCCAAACTGGATGATACTTTCAGGTAATGATCAGTACACTAAGGCGACTTGGTTCCCCAAATGTCGTTCTTCTATGTTGAAGCATTCATTTCCTGTAACAGTTTGAATTTTTAGGTTTCACTCTGTTTTCTCCTATATTGATACATGTATTTGGAACTCTAAATCCAACACGGTTTGTGCTAGCTTCTTGAAACTTGACACAATAAAGTAGTTTCACGTTCTATCTCTATGTTTTGTTTCCTCTTGATGTAGCCCTAAGCAGTGACTGGCGAGAAACACTTTCATGGAGAGGGGTTGCCAAGCTTCCAAAAATTACGAATCTCCAGAAATCTCAGCCAATATTTTTTCACCCAAACATGATGATACTTTCAGGTAATGATCAGTACACTAAGGCGACTTGGTTCCCCAAATGTCGTTCTTCTATGTTGAAGCGTTCATTTCCTGTAACAGTTTGAATTTTTAGGTTTCACTCTGTTTTCTCCTATATTGATACATGTATTTGGAACTCTAAATCCAACACGGTTTGTGCTAGCTTCTTGAAACTTGACACAATAAAGTAGTTTCACGTTCTATCTCTATGTTTTGTTCCCTCTTGCTGTAGCCCTAAGCAGTGACTGGCGAGAACCACTTTCATGGAGAGGGGTTGCCAAGCTTCCAAAAATTACGAATCTCCAGAAATCTCAGCAAATATTTTTTCACCCAAACTGGATGATACTTTCAGGTAATGATCAGTACACTAAGGTGACTTGGTTCCCCAAATTTCGTTCTTCTATGTTGAAGCGTTCATTTCCAGTAACAGTTTGAATTTTTAGGTTTCACTCTGTTTTCTCCTATATTTATAGATGTATTTGGAACTCTAAATCCAACACGGTTTGTGCTAGCTTCTTGAAACTTGATACAGTAAAGTAGTTTCACGTTCTATCTCTATGTTTTGTTTCCTCTTGCTGTAGCCCTAAGCAGTGACTGGCGAGAACCACTTTCATGGAGAGGGGTTGCCAAGCATACAAAAATTACGAATCTCCAGAAATCTCAGCAAACATTTTTTCAGCCAAATTGGATGATACTTTCAGGTAATGATCAGTACACTAAGCCCACTTGGTTCCCCAAATTTCGTTCTTCTATGTTGAAGCGTTCGTTTCCAGCAACAGTTTGAATTTTGGCATTTCACACTGTTTTCTCCTATATTGATAGATGTATTTGGAACTCTAAATCCAACACGGTTTGTGCTAGCTTCTTGAAACTTGACACAGTAAAGCAGTTTCACGTTCTATCTCTATATTCTGTTTCCTCTTGATGTAGCGCTAAGCAGTGACTGGTGAGAAACACTTTCATGGAAAAAGGTTGCCAAGCTTCCAAAAGTTACGAATCTCCAGAAATCTCAGCAAATATTTTTTCACCCAAACTGGATGATACTTTCAGGTAATGATCAGTACACTAAGGCGACTTGGTTCCCCAAATTTCGTTCTTCTATGTTGAAGCGTTCATTTCCAGTAACAGTTTGAATTTTTAGGTTTCACTCTGTTTTCTCCTATATTGATAGATGTATTTGGAACTCTAAATCCAACACGGTTTGTGCTAGCTTCTTGAAACTTGACAAAGTAAAGTAGTTTCACGTTCTATCTCTGTTTTGTTTCCTCTTGCTGTAGCCCTAAGCAGTGACTGGCGAGAACCACTTTCATGGAGAGGGGTTGCCAAGATTCCAAAAATTACGAATCTCCAAAAATCTCAGCAAATATTTTTTCACCCAAACTGCATGATACTTTCAGGTAATGATCAGTACACGAAGGCGACTTGGTTCGCCAAATGTCGTTCTTCTATGTTGAAGCGTTCATTTCCAGTAACACTTTGAATTTTTAGGTTTCACTCTGTTTTCTCCTATATTGATACATGTATTTGGAACTCTAAATCCAACACGGTTTGTGCTAGCTTCTTGAAACTTGACACAGTAAAGTAGTTTCACGTTCTATCTCTAGGTTTTGTTTCCTCTTGATGTAGCCCTAAGCAGTGACTGGCGAGAAACACTTTCATGGAAAGGGGTTGCCAAGCTTCCAAAAATTACGAATCTCCAGAAATCTCAGCAAATATTTTTTCACCCAAACTGGATGATACTTTCAGGTAATGATCAGTACACGAAGGCGACTTGGTTCCCCAAATGTCGTTCTTCTATGTTGAAGCGTTCATTTCCAGTAACAGTTTGAATTTTTAGGTTTCACTCTGTTTTCTCCTATATTGATAGATGTATTTGGAACTCTAAATCCAACACGGTTTGTGCTAGCTTCTTGAAACTTAACACAGTAAAGTAGTTTCATGTTCAATCTCTATGTTTTGTTTCCTCTTGATGTAGCCCTAAGCAGTGACTGGCGAGAAACACTTTCATGGAAAGGGGTTGCCAAGCTTCCAAAAGTTACGAATCTCCAGAAATCTCAGCAAATATTTTTTCACCCAAACTGGATGATACTTTCAGGTAATGATCAGTACACTAAGGCGACTTGGTTCCCCAAATGTCGTTCTTCTATGTTGAAGCATTCATTTCCTGTAACAGTTTGAATTTTTAGGTTTCACTCTGTTTTCTCCTATATTGATACATGTATTTGGAACTCTAAATCCAACACGGTTTGTGCTAGCTTCCTGAAACTTGATACAGTAAAGTAGTTTCACGTTCTATCTCTATGTTTTGTTTCCTCTTGCTGTAGCCCTAAGCAGTGACTGGCGAGAACCACTTTCATGGAGAGGGGTTGCCAAGCATACAAAAATTACGAATCTCCAGAAATCTCAGCAAACATTTTTTCAGCCAAATTGGATGATACTTTCAGGTAATGATCAGTACACTAAGCCCACTTGGTTCCCCAAATTTCGTTCTTCTATGTTGAAGCGTTCGTTTCCAGCAACAGTTTGAATTTTGGCATTTCACACTGTTTTCTCCTATATTGATAGATGTATTTGGAACTCTAAATCCAACACGGTTTGTGCTAGCTTCTTGAAACTTGACACAGTAAAGTAGTTTCATGTTCTATCTCTATGTTTTGTTTCCTCTTGATGTAGCCCTAAGCAGTGACTGGCGAGAAACACTTTCATGGAAAGGGGTTGCCAAGCTTCCAAAAGTTACGAATCTCCAGAAATCTCAGCAAATATTTTTTCACCCAAACTGGATGATACTTTCAGGTAATGATCAGTACACTAAGGCGACTTGGTTCCCCAAATGTCGTTCTTCTATGTTGAAGCATTCATTTCCTGTAACAGTTTGAATTTTTAGGTTTCACTCTGTTTTCTCCTATATTGATACATGTATTTGGAACTCTAAATCCAACACGGTTTGTGCTAGCTTCTTGAAACTTGACACAATAAAGTAGTTTCACGTTCTATCTCTATGTTTTGTTTCCTCTTGATGTAGCCCTAAGCAGTGACTGGCGAGAAACACTTTCATGGAAAGGGGTTGCCAAGCTTCCAAAAATTACGAATCTCCAGAAATCTCAGCCAATATTTTTTCACCCAAACTGGATGATACTTTCAGGTAATGATCAGTACACTAAGGCGACTTGGTTCCCCAAATTTCGTTCTTCTATGTTGAAGCGTTCATTTCCAGTAACAGTTTGAATTTTTAGGTTTCACTCTGTTTTCTCCTATATTGATAGATGTATTTGGAACTCTAAATCCAACACGGTTTGTGCTAGCTTCTTGAAACTTGACAAAGTAAAGTAGTTTCACGTTCTATCTCTGATTTGTTTCCTCTTGCTGTAGCCCTAAGCAGTGACTGGCGAGAACCACTTTCATGGAGAGGGGTTGCCAAGATTCCAAAAATTACGAATCTCCAAAAATCTCAGCAAATATTTTTTCACCCAAACTGGATGATACTTTCAGGTAATGATCAGTACACGAAGGCGACTTGGTTCGCCAAATGTCGTTCTTCTATGTTAAAGCGTTCATTTCCAGTAACACTTTGAATTTTTAGGTTTCACTCTGTTTTCTCCTATATTGATACATGTATTTGGAACTCTAAATCCAACACGGTTTGTGCTAGCTTCTTGAAACTTGACACAGTAAAGTAGTTTCACGTTCTATCTCTAGGTTTTGTTTCCTCTTGATGTAGCCCTAAGCAGTGACTGGCGAGAAACACTTTCATGGAAAGGGGTTGCCAAGCTTCCAAAAATTACGAATCTCCAGAAATCTCAGCAAATATTTTTTCACCCAAACTGGATGATACTTTCAGGTAATGATCAGTACACGAAGGCGACTTGGTTCCCCAAATGTCGTTCTTCTATGTTGAAGCGTTCATTTCCAGTAACAGTTTGAATTTTTAGGTTTCACTCTGTTTTCTCCTATATTGATAGATGTATTTGGAACTCTAAATCCAACACGGTTTGTGCTAGCTTCTTGAAACTTGACACAGTAAAGTAGTTTCATGTTCTATCTCTATGTTTTGTTTCCTCTTGATGTAGCCCTAAGCAGTGACTGGCGAGAAACACTTTCATGGAAAGGGGTTGCCAAGCTTCCAAAAGTTACGAATCTCCAGAAATCTCAGCAAATATTTTTTCACCCAAACTGGATGATACTTTCAGGTAATGATCAGTACACTAAGGCGACTTGGTTCCCCAAATGTCGTTCTTCTATGTTGAAGCATTCATTTCCTGTAACAGTTTGAATTTTTAGGTTTCACTCTGTTTTCTCCTATATTGATACATGTATTTGGAACTCTAAATCCAACACGGTTTGTGCTAGCTTCTTGAAACTTGACACAATAAAGTAGTTTCACGTTCTATCTCTATGTTTTGTTTCCTCTTGATGTAGCCCTAAGCAGTGACTGGCGAGAAACACTTTCATGGAAAGGGGTTGCCAAGCTTCCAAAAATTACGAATCTCCAGAAATCTCAGCCAATATTTTTTCACCCAAACTGGATGATACTTTCAGGTAATGATCAGTACACTAAGGCGACTTGGTTCCCCAAATTTCGTTCTTCTATGTTGAAGCGTTCATTTCCAGTAACAGTTTGAATTTTTAGGTTTCACTCTGTTTTCTCCTATATTGATAGATGTATTTGGAACTCTAAATCCAACACGGTTTGTGCTAGCTTCTTGAAACTTGACAAAGTAAAGTAGTTTCACGTTCTATCTCTGATTTGTTTCCTCTTGCTGTAGCCCTAAGCAGTGACTGGCGAGAACCACTTTCATGGAGAGGGGTTGCCAAGATTCCAAAAATTACGAATCTCCAAAAATCTCAGCAAATATTTTTTCACCCAAACTGGATGATACTTTCAGGTAATGATCAGTACACGAAGGCGACTTGGTTCGCCAAATGTCGTTCTTCTATGTTAAAGCGTTCATTTCCAGTAACACTTTGAATTTTTAGGTTTCACTCTGTTTTCTCCTATATTGATACATGTATTTGGAACTCTAAATCCAACACGGTTTGTGCTAGCTTCTTGAAACTTGACACAGTAAAGTAGTTTCACGTTCTATCTCTAGGTTTTGTTTCCTCTTGATGTAGCCCTAAGCAGTGACTGGCGAGAAACACTTTCATGGAAAGGGGTTGCCAAGCTTCCAAAAATTACGAATCTCCAGAAATCTCAGCAAATATTTTTTCACACAAACTGGATGATACTTTCAGGTAATGATCAGTACACGAAGGCGACTTGGTTCCCCAAATGTCGTTCTTCTATGTTGAAGCGTTCATTTCCAGTAACAGTTTGAATTTTTAGGTTTCACTCTGTTTTCTCCTATATTGATAGATGTATTTGGAACTCTAAATCCAACACGGTTTGTGCTAGCTTCTTGAAACTTGACACAGTAAAGTAGTTTCATGTTCTATCTCTATGTTTTGTTTCCTCTTGATGTAGCCCTAAGCAGTGACTGGCGAGAAACACTTTCATGGAAAGGGGTTGCCAAGCTTCCAAAAGTTACGAATCTCCAGAAATCTCAGCAAATATTTTTTCACCCAAACTGGATGATACTTTCAGGTAATGATCAGTACACTAAGGCGACTTGGTTCCCCAAATGTCGTTCTTCTATGTTGAAGCATTCATTTCCTGTAACAGTTTGAATTTTTAGGTTTCACTCTGTTTTCTCCTATATTGATACATGTATTTGGAACTCTAAATCCAACACGGTTTGTGCTAGCTTCTTGAAACTTGACACAATAAAGTAGTTTCACGTTCTATCTCTATGTTTTGTTTCCTCTTGATGTAGCCCTAAGCAGTGACTGGCGAGAAACACTTTCATGGAAAGGGGTTGCCAAGCTTCCAAAAATTACGAATCTCCAGAAATCTCAGCCAATATTTTTTCACCCAAACTAAATGATACTTTCAGGTAATGATCAGTACACTAAGGCGACTTGGTTCCCCAAATGTCGTTCTTCTATGTTGAAGCGTTCATTTCCTGTAACAGTTTGAATTTTTAGGTTTCACTCTGTTTTCTCCTATATTGATACATGTATTTGGAACTCTAAATCCAACACGGTTTGTGCTAGCTTCTTGAAACTTGACACAATAAAGTAGTTTCACGTTCTATCTCTATGTTTTGTTCCCTCTTGCTGTAGCCCTAAGCAGTGACTGGCGAGAACCACTTTCATGGAGAGGGGTTGCCAAGCTTCCAAAAATTACAAATCTCCAGAAATCTCAGCAAATATTTTTTCACCCAAACTGGATGATACTTTCAGGTAATGATCAGTACACTAAGGTGACTTGGTTCCCCAAATTTCGTTCTTCTATGTTGAAGCGTTCATTTCCAGTAACAGTTTGAATTTTTAGGTTTCACTCTGTTTTCTCCTATATTTATAGATGTATTTGGAACTCTAAATCCAACACGGTTTGTGCTAGCTTCTTGAAACTTGATACAGTAAAGTAGTTTCACGTTCTATCTCTATGTTTTGTTTCCTCTTGCTGTAGCCCTAAGCAGTGACTGGCGAGAACCACTTTCATGGAGAGGGGTTGCCAAGCATACAAAAATTACGAATCTCCAGAAATCTCAGCAAACATTTTTTCAGCCAAATTGGATGATACTTTCAGGTAATGATCAGTACACTAAGCCCACTTGGTTCCCCAAATTTCGTTCTTCTATGTTGAAGCGTTCGTTTCCAGCAACAGTTTGAATTTTGGCATTTCACACTGTTTTCTCCTATATTGATAGATGTATTTGGAACTCTAAATCCAACACGGTTTGTGCTAGCTTCTTGAAACTTGACACAGTAAAGCAGTTTCACGTTCGATCTCTATATTCTGTTTCCTCTTGATGTAGCCCTAAGCAGTGACTGGCGAGAAACACTTTCATGGAAAGGGGTTGCCAAGCTTCCAAAAGTTACGAATCTCCAGAAATCTCAGCAAATATTTTTTCACCCAAACTGGATGATACTTTCAGGTAATGATCAGTACACTAAGGCGACTTGGTTCCCCAAATGTCGTTCTTCTATGTTGAAGCATTCATTTCCTGTAACAGTTTGAATTTTTAGGTTTCACTCTGTTTTCTCCTATATTGATACATGTATTTGGAACTCTAAATCCAACACGGTTTGTGCTAGCTTCTTGAAACTTGACACAATAAAGTAGTTTCACGTTCTATCTCTATGTTTTGTTTCCTCTTGATGTAGCCCTAAGCAGTGACTGGCGAGAAACACTTTCATGGAAAGGGGTTGCCAAGCTTCCAAAAATTACGAATCTCCAGAAATCTCAGCCAATATTTTTTCACCCAAACTAAATGATACTTTCAGGTAATGATCAGTACACGAAGGCGACTTGGTTCCCCAAATGTCGTTCTTCTATGTTGAAGCGTTCATTTCCTGTAACAGTTTGAATTTTTAGGTTTCACTCTGTTTTCTCCTATATTGATACATGTATTTGGAACTCTAAATCCAACACGGTTTGTGCTAGCTTCTTGAAACTTGACACAATAAAGTAGTTTCACGTTCTATCTCTATGTTTTGTTCCCTCTTGCTGTAGCCCTAAGCAGTGACTGGCGAGAACCACTTTCATGGAGAGGGGTTGCCAAGCTTCCAAAAATTACGAATCTCCAGAAATCTCAGCAAATATTTTTTCACCCAAACTGGATGATACTTTCAGGTAATGATCAGTACACTAAGGTGACTTGGTTCCCCAAATTTCGTTCTTCTATGTTGAAGCGTTCATTTCCAGTAACAGTTTGAATTTTTAGGTTTCACTCTGTTTTCTCCTATATTTATAGATGTATTTGGAACTCTAAATCCAACACGGTTTGTGCTAGCTTCTTGAAACTTGATACAGTAAAGTAGTTTCACGTTCTATCTCTATGTTTTGTTTCCTCTTGCTGTAGCCCTAAGCAGTGACTGGCGAGAACCACTTTCATGGAGAGGGGTTGCCAAGCATACAAAAATTACGAATCTCCAGAAATCTCAGCAAACATTTTTTCAGCCAAATTGGATGATACTTTCAGGTAATGATCAGTACACTAAGCCCACTTGGTTCCCCAAATTTCGTTCTTCTATGTTGAAGCGTTCGTTTCCAGCAACAGTTTGAATTTTGGCATTTCACACTGTTTTCTCCTATATTGATAGATGTATTTGGAACTCTAAATCCAACACGGTTTGTGCTAGCTTCTTGAAACTTGACACAGTAAAGCAGTTTCACGTTCGATCTCTATATTCTGTTTCCTCTTGATGTAGCCCTAAGCAGTGACTGGCGAGAAACACTTTCATGGAAAGGGGTTGCCAAGCTTCCAAAAGTTACGAATCTCCAGAAATCTCAGCAAATATTTTTTCACCCAAACTGGATGATACTTTCAGGTAATGATCAGTACACTAAGGCGACTTGGTTCCCCAAATGTCGTTCTTCTATGTTGAAGCATTCATTTCCTGTAACAGTTTGAATTTTTAGGTTTCACTCTGTTTTCTCCTATATTGATACATGTATTTGGAACTCTAAATCCAACACGGTTTGTGCTAGCTTCTTGAAACTTGACACAATAAAGTAGTTTCACGTTCTATCTCTATGTTTTGTTTCCTCTTGATGTAGCCCTAAGCAGTGACTGGCGAGAAACACTTTCATGGAAAGGGGTTGCCAAGCTTCCAAAAATTACGAATCTCCAGAAATCTCAGCCAATATTTTTTCACCCAAACTAAATGATACTTTCAGGTAATGATCAGTACACGAAGGCGACTTGGTTCCCCAAATGTCGTTCTTCTATGTTGAAGCGTTCATTTCCTGTAACAGTTTGAATTTTTAGGTTTCACTCTGTTTTCTCCTATATTGATACATGTATTTGGAACTCTAAATCCAACACGGTTTGTGCTAGCTTCTTGAAACTTGACACAATAAAGTAGTTTCACGTTCTATCTCTATGTTTTGTTCCCTCTTGCTGTAGCCCTAAGCAGTGACTGGCGAGAACCACTTTCATGGAGAGGGGTTGCCAAGCTTCCAAAAATTACGAATCTCCAGAAATCTCAGCAAATATTTTTTCACCCAAACTGGATGATACTTTCAGGTAATGATCAGTACACTAAGGTGACTTGGTTCCCCAAATTTCGTTCTTCTATGTTGAAGCGTTCATTTCCAGTAACAGTTTGAATTTTTAGGTTTCACTCTGTTTTCTCCTATATTTATAGATGTATTTGGAACTCTAAATCCAACACGGTTTGTGCTAGCTTCTTGAAACTTGATACAGTAAAGTAGTTTCACGTTCTATCTCTATGTTTTGTTTCCTCTTGCTGTAGCCCTAAGCAGTGACTGGCGAGAACCACTTTCATGGAGAGGGGTTGCCAAGCATACAAAAATTACGAATCTCCAGAAATCTCAGCAAACATTTTTTCAGCCAAATTGGATGATACTTTCAGGTAATGATCAGTACACTAAGCCCACTTGGTTCCCCAAATTTCGTTCTTCTATGTTGAAGCGTTCGTTTCCAGCAACAGTTTGAATTTTGGCATTTCACACTGTTTTCTCCTATATTGATAGATGTATTTGGAACTCTAAATCCAACACGGTTTGTGCTAGCTTCTTGAAACTTGACACAGTAAAGCAGTTTCACGTTCTATCTCTATATTCTGTTTCCTCTTGATGTAGCCCTAAGCAGTGACTGGTGAGAAACACTTTCATGGAAAAAGGTTGCCAAGCTTCCAAAAGTTACGAATCTCCAGAAATCTCAGCAAATATTTTTTCACCCAAACTGGATGATACTTTCAGGTAATGATCAGTACACTAAGGCGACTTGGTTCCCCAAATTTCGTTCTTCTATGTTGAAGCGTTCATTTCCAGTAACAGTTTGAATTTTTAGGTTTCACTCTGTTTTCTCCTATATTGATAGATGTATTTGGAACTCTAAATCCAACACGGTTTGTGCTAGCTTCTTGAAACTTGACAAAGTAAAGTAGTTTCACGTTCTATCTCTGTTTTGTTTCCTCTTGCTGTAGCCCTAAGCAGTGACTGGCGAGAACCACTTTCATGGAGACGGGTTGCCAAGATTCCAAAAATTACGAAACTCCAAAAATCTCAGCAAATATTTTTTCACCCAAACTGGATGATACTTTCAGGTAATGATCAGTACACGAAGGCGACTTGGTTCGCCAAATGTCGTTCTTCTATGTTGAAGCGTTCATTTCCAGTAACACTTTGAATTTTTAGGTTTCACTCTGTTTTCTCCTATATTGATACATGTATTTGGAACTCTAAATCCAACACGGTTTGTGCTAGCTTCTTGAAACTTGACACAGTAAAGTAGTTTCACGTTCTATCTCTAGGTTTTGTTTCCTCTTGATGTAGCCCTAAGCAGTGACTGGCGAGAAACACTTTCATGGAAAGGGGTTGCCAAGCTTCCAAAAATTACGAATCTCCAGAAATCTCAGCAAATATTTTTTCACCCAAACTGGATGATACTTTCAGGTAATGATCAGTACACGAAGGCGACTTGGTTCCCCAAATGTCGTTCTTCTATGTTGAAGCGTTCATTTCCAGTAACAGTTTGAATTTTTAGGTTTCAATCTGTTTTCTCCTATATTGATAGATGTATTTGGAACTCTAAATCCAACACGGTTTGTGCTAGCTTCTTGAAACTTGACACAGTAAAGTAGTTTCATGTTCTATCTCTATGTTTTGTTTCCTCTTGATGTAGCCCTAAGCAGTGACTGGCGAGAAACACTTTCATGGAAAGGGGTTGCCAAGCTTCCAAAAGTTACGAATCTCCAGAAATCTCAGCAAATATTTTTTCACCCAAACTGGATGATACTTTCAGGTAATGATCAGTACACTAAGGCGACTTGGTTCCCCAAATGTCGTTCTTCTATGTTGAAGCATTCATTTCCTGTAACAGTTTGAATTTTTAGGTTTCACTCTGTTTTCTCCTATATTGATACATGTATTTGGAACTCTAAATCCAACACGGTTTGTGCTAGCTTCTTGAAACTTGACACAATAAAGTAGTTTCACGTTCTATCTCTATGTTTTGTTTCCTCTTGATGTAGCCCTAAGCAGTGACTGGCGAGAAACACTTTCATGGAAAGGGGTTGCCAAGCTTCCAAAAATTACGAATCTCCAGAAATCTCAGCCAATATTTTTTCACCCAAACTAAATGATACTTTCAGGTAATGATCAGTACACTAAGGCGACTTGGTTCCCCAAATGTCGTTCTTCTATGTTGAAGCGTTCATTTCCTGTAACAGTTTGAATTTTTAGGTTTCACTCTGTTTTCTCCTATATTGATACATGTATTTGGAACTCTAAATCCAACACGGTTTGTGCTAGCTTCTTGAAACTTGACACAATAAAGTAGTTTCACGTTCTATCTCTATGTTTTGTTCCCTCTTGCTGTAGCCCTAAGCAGTGACTGGCGAGAACCACTTTCATGGAGAGGGGTTGCCAAGCTTCCAAAAATTACGAATCTCCAGAAATCTCAGCAAATATTTTTTCACCCAAACTGGATGATACTTTCAGGTAATGATCAGTACACGAAGGCGACTTGGTTCCCCAAATGTCGTTCTTCTATGTTGAAGCGTTCATTTCCAGTAACACTTTGAATTTTTAGGTTTCACTCTGTTTTCTCCTATATTGATAGATGTATTTGGAACTCTAAATACAACACGGTTTGTGCTAGCTTCATGAAACTTGACAAAGTAAAGTAGTTTCACGTTCTATCTCTATATTCTGTTTCCTCTTGATGTAGCCCTAAGCAGTGACTGGTGAGAAACACTTTCATGGAAAAAGGTTGCCAAGCTTCCAAAAATTACGAATCTCCAGAAATCTCAGCAAATAATTTTACACCCAAACTGGATGATACTTTCAGGTAATGATCAGTACACTAAGGTGACTTGGTTCCCCAAATTTCGTTCTTCTATGTTGAAGCGTTCATTTCCAGTAACAGTTTGAATTTTTAGGTTTCACTCTGTTTTCTCCTATATTTATAGATGTATTTGGAACTCTAAATCCAACACGGTTTGTGCTAGCTTCTTGAAACTTGATACAGTAAAGTAGTTTCACGTTCTATCTCTATGTTTTGTTTCCTCTTGCTGTAGCCCTAAGCAGTGACTGGCGAGAACCACTTTCATGGAGAGGGGTTGCCAAGCATACAAAAATTACGAATCTCCAGAAATCTCAGCAAACATTTTTTCAGCCAAATTGGATGATACTTTCAGGTAATGATCAGTACACTAAGCCCACTTGGTTCCCCAAATTTCGTTCTTCTATGTTGAAGCGTTCGTTTCCAGCAACAGTTTGAATTTTGGCATTTCACACTGTTTTCTCCTATATTGATAGATGTATTTGGAACTCTAAATCCAACACGGTTTGTGCTAGCTTCTTGAAACTTGACACAGTAAAGCAGTTTCACGTTCTATCTCTATATTCTGTTTCCTCTTGATGTAGCCCTAAGCAGTGACTGGCGAGAAACACTTTCATGGAAAGGGGTTGCCAAGCTTCCAAAAGTTATGAATCTCCAGAAATCTCAGCAAATATTTTTTCACCCAAACTGGATGATACTTTCAGGTAATGATCAGTACACTAAGCCCACTTGGTTCCCCAAGTTTCGTTCTTCTATGTTGAAGCGTTCGTTTCCAGCAACAGTTTGAATTTTGGCATTTCACACTGTTTTCTCCTATATTGATAGATGTATTTGGAACTCTAAATCCAACACGGTTTGTGCTAGCTTCTTGAAACTTGACACAGTAAAGCAGTTTCACGTTCTATCTCTATATTCTGTTTCCTCTTGATGTAGCCCTAAGCAGTGACTGGTGAGAAACACTTTCATGGAAAAAGGTTGCCAAGCTTCCAAAAGTTACGAATCTCCAGAAATCTCAGCAAATATTTTTTCACCCAAACTGGATGATACTTTCAGGTAATGATCAGTACACTAAGGCGACTTGGTTCCCCAAATGTCGTTCTTCTATGTTGAAGCGTTCATTTCCAGTAACAGTTTGAATTTTTAGGTTTCACTCTGTTTTCTCCTATATTGATAGATGTATTTGGAACTCTAAATCCAACACGGTTTGTGCTAGCTTCTTGAAACTTGACAAAGTAATGTAGTTTCACGTTCTATCTCTGTTTTGTTTCCTCTTGCTGTAGCCCTAAGCAGTGACTGGCGAGAACCACTTTCATGGAGAGGGGTTGCCAAGCATACAAAAATTACGAATCTCCAGAAATCTCAGCAAACATTTTTTCAGCCAAATTGGATGATACTTTCAGGTAATGATCAGTACACTAAGCCCACTTGGTTCCCCAAATTTCGTTCTTCTATGTTGAAGCGTTCGTTTCCAGCAACAGTTTGAATTTTGGCATTTCACACTGTTTTCTCCTATATTGATAGATGTATTTGGAACTCTAAATCCAACACGGTTTGTGCTAGCTTCTTGAAACTTGACACAGTAAAGCAGTTTCACGTTCTATCTCTATATTCTGTTTCCTCTTGATGTAGCCCTAAGCAGTGACTGGCGAGAAACACTTTCATGGAAAGGGGTTGCCAAGCTTCCAAAAGTTATGAATCTCCAGAAATCTCAGCAAATATTTTTTCACCCAAACTGGATGATACTTTCAGGTAATGATCAGTACACTAAGCCCACTTGGTTCCCCAAGTTTCGTTCTTCTATGTTGAAGCGTTCGTTTCCAGCAACAGTTTGAATTTTGGCATTTCACACTGTTTTCTCCTATATTGATAGATGTATTTGGAACTCTAAATCCAACACGGTTTGTGCTAGCTTCTTGAAACTTGACACAGTAAAGCAGTTTCACGTTCTATCTCTATATTCTGTTTCCTCTTGATGTAGCCCTAAGCAGTGACTGGTGAGAAACACTTTCATGGAAAAAGGTTGCCAAGCTTCCAAAAGTTACGAATCTCCAGAAATCTCAGCAAATATTTTTTCACCCAAACTGGATGATACTTTCAGGTAATGATCAGTACACTAAGGCGACTTGGTTCCCCAAATGTCGTTCTTCTATGTTGAAGCGTTCATTTCCAGTAACAGTTTGAATTTTTAGGTTTCACTCTGTTTTCTCCTATATTGATAGATGTATTTGGAACTCTAAATCCAACACGGTTTGTGCTAGCTTCTTGAAACTTGACAAAGTAATGTAGTTTCACGTTCTATCTCTGTTTTGTTTCCTCTTGCTGTAGCCCTAAGCAGTGACTGGCGAGAACCACTTTCATGGAGAGGGGTTGCCAAGCATACAAAAATTACGAATCTCCAGAAATCTCAGCAAACATTTTTTCAGCCAAATTGGATGATACTTTCAGGTAATGATCAGTACACTAAGCCCACTTGGTTCCCCAAATTTCGTTCTTCTATGTTGAAGCGTTCGTTTCCAGCAACAGTTTGAATTTTGGCATTTCACACTGTTTTCTCCTATATTGATAGATGTATTTGGAACTCTAAATCCAACACGGTTTGTGCTAGCTTCTTGAAACTTGACACAGTAAAGCAGTTTCACGTTCTATCTCTATATTCTGTTTCCTCTTGATGTAGCCCTAAGCAGTGACTGGCGAGAAACACTTTCATGGAAAGGGGTTGCCAAGCTTCCAAAAGTTATGAATCTCCAGAAATCTCAGCAAATATTTTTTCACCCAAACTGGATGATACTTTCAGGTAATGATCAGTACACTAAGCCCACTTGGTTCCCCAAGTTTCGTTCTTCTATGTTGAAGCGTTCGTTTCCAGCAACAGTTTGAATTTTGGCATTTCACACTGTTTTCTCCTATATTGATAGATGTATTTGGAACTCTAAATCCAACACGGTTTGTGCTAGCTTCTTGAAACTTGACACAGTAAAGCAGTTTCACGTTCTATCTCTATGTTTTGTTTCCTCTTGCTGTAGCCCTAAGCAGTGACTGGCGAGAACCACTTTCATGGAGAGGGGTTGCCAAGCATACAAAAATTACGAATCTCCAGAAATCTCAGCAAACATTTTTTCAGCCAAATTGGATGATACTTTCAGGTAATGATCAGTACACTAAGCCCACTTGGTTCCCCAAATTTCGTTCTTCTATGTTGAAGCGTTCGTTTCCAGCAACAGTTTGAATTTTGGCATTTCACACTGTTTTCTCCTATATTGATAGATGTATTTGGAACTCTAAATCCAACACGGTTTGTGCTAGCTCCTTGAAACTTGACACAGTAAAGCAGTTTCACGTTCGATCTCTATATTCTGTTTCCTCTTGATGTAGCCCTAAGCAGTGACTGGCGAGAAACACTTTCATGGAAAGGGGTTGCCAAGCTTCCAAAAGTTACGAATCTCCAGAAATCTCAGCAAATATTTTTTCACCCAAACTGGATGATACTTTCAGGTAATGATCAGTACACTAAGGCGACTTGGTTCCCCAAATGTCGTTCTTCTATGTTGAAGCATTCATTTCCTGTAACAGTTTGAATTTTTAGGTTTCACTCTGTTTTCTCCTATATTGATACATGTATTTGGAACTCTAAATCCAACACGGTTTGTGCTAGCTTCTTGAAACTTGACACAATAAAGTAGTTTCACGTTCTATCTCTATGTTTTGTTTCCTCTTGATGTAGCCCTAAGCAGTGACTGGCGAGAAACACTTTCATGGAAAGGGGTTGCCAAGCTTCCAAAAATTACGAATCTCCAGAAATCTCAGCCAATATTTTTTCACCCAAACTAAATGATACTTTCAGGTAATGATCAGTACACTAAGGCGACTTGGTTCCCCAAATGTCGTTCTTCTATGTTGAAGCGTTCATTTCCTGTAACAGTTTGAATTTTTAGGTTTCACTCTGTTTTCTCCTATATTGATACATGTATTTGGAACTCTAAATCCAACACGGTTTGTGCTAGCTTCTTGAAACTTGACACAATAAAGTAGTTTCACGTTCTATCTCTATGTTTTGTTCCCTCTTGCTGTAGCCCTAAGCAGTGACTGGCGAGAACCACTTTCATGGAGAGGGGTTGCCAAGCTTCCAAAAATTACGAATCTCCAGAAATCTCAGCAAATATTTTTTCACCCAAACTGGATGATACTTTCAGGTAATGATCAGTACACTAAGGTGACTTGGTTCCCCAAATTTCGTTCTTCTATGTTGAAGCGTTCATTTCCAGTAACAGTTTGAATTTTTAGGTTTCACTCTGTTTTCTCCTATATTGATAGATGTATTTGGAACTCTAAATCCAACACGGTTTGTGCTAGCTTCTTGAAACTTGACACAGTAAAGCAGTTTCACGTTCTATCTCTATATTCTGTTTCCTCTTGATGTAGCCCTAAGCAGTGACTGGCGAGAAACACTTTCATGGAAAGGGGTTGCCAAGCTTCCAAAAGTTATGAATCTCCAGAAATCTCAGCAAATATTTTTTCACCCAAACTGGATGATACTTTCAGGTAATGATCAGTACACTAAGCCCACTTGGTTCCCCAAGTTTCGTTCTTCTATGTTGAAGCGTTCGTTTCCAGCAACAGTTTGAATTTTGGCATTTCACACTGTTTTCTCCTATATTGATAGATGTATTTGGAACTCTAAATCCAACACGGTTTGTGCTAGCTTCTTGAAACTTGACACAGTAAAGCAGTTTCACGTTCTATCTCTATATTCTGTTTCCTCTTGATGTAGCCCTAAGCAGTGACTGGTGAGAAACACTTTCATGGAAAAAGGTTGCCAAGCTTCCAAAAGTTACGAATCTCCAGAAATCTCAGCAAATATTTTTTCACCCAAACTGGATGATACTTTCAGGTAATGATCAGTACACTAAGGCGACTTGGTTCCCCAAATGTCGTTCTTCTATGTTGAAGCGTTCATTTCCAGTAACAGTTTGAATTTTTAGGTTTCACTCTGTTTTCTCCTATATTGATAGATGTATTTGGAACTCTAAATCCAACACGGTTTGTGCTAGCTTCTTGAAACTTGACAAAGTAATGTAGTTTCACGTTCTATCTCTGTTTTGTTTCCTCTTGCTGTAGCCCTAAGCAGTGACTGGCGAGAACCACTTTCATGGAGAGGGGTTGCCAAGCATACAAAAATTACGAATCTCCAGAAATCTCAGCAAACATTTTTTCAGCCAAATTGGATGATACTTTCAGGTAATGATCAGTACACTAAGCCCACTTGGTTCCCCAAATTTCGTTCTTCTATGTTGAAGCGTTCGTTTCCAGCAACAGTTTGAATTTTGGCATTTCACACTGTTTTCTCCTATATTGATAGATGTATTTGGAACTCTAAATCCAACACGGTTTGTGCTAGCTTCTTGAAACTTGACACAGTAAAGCAGTTTCACGTTCTATCTCTATATTCTGTTTCCTCTTGATGTAGCCCTAAGCAGTGACTGGCGAGAAACACTTTCATGGAAAGGGGTTGCCAAGCTTCCAAAAGTTATGAATCTCCAGAAATCTCAGCAAATATTTTTTCACCCAAACTGGATGATACTTTCAGGTAATGATCAGTACACTAAGCCCACTTGGTTCCCCAAGTTTCGTTCTTCTATGTTGAAGCGTTCGTTTCCAGCAACAGTTTGAATTTTGGCATTTCACACTGTTTTCTCCTATATTGATAGATGTATTTGGAACTCTAAATCCAACACGGTTTGTGCTAGCTTCTTGAAACTTGACACAGTAAAGCAGTTTCACGTTCTATCTCTATATTCTGTTTCCTCTTGATGTAGCCCTAAGCAGTGACTGGTGAGAAACACTTTCATGGAAAAAGGTTGCCAAGCTTCCAAAAGTTACGAATCTCCAGAAATCTCAGCAAATATTTTTTCACCCAAACTGGATGATACTTTCAGGTAATGATCAGTACACTAAGGCGACTTGGTTCCCCAAATGTCGTTCTTCTATGTTGAAGCGTTCATTTCCAGTAACAGTTTGAATTTTTAGGTTTCACTCTGTTTTCTTCTATATTGATAGATGTATTTGGAACTCTAAATCCAACACGGTTTGTGCTAGCTTCTTGAAACTTGACAAAGTAATGTAGTTTCACGTTCTATCTCTGTTTTGTTTCCTCTTGCTGTAGCCCTAAGCAGTGACTGGCGAGAACCACTTTCATGGAGAGGGGTTGCCAAGCATACAAAAATTACGAATCTCCAGAAATCTCAGCAAACATTTTTTCAGCCAAATTGGATGATACTTTCAGGTAATGATCAGTACACTAAGCCCACTTGGTTCCCCAAATTTCGTTCTTCTATGTTGAAGCGTTCGTTTCCAGCAACAGTTTGAATTTTGGCATTTCACACTGTTTTCTCCTATATTGATAGATGTATTTGGAACTCTAAATCCAACACGGTTTGTGCTAGCTTCTTGAAACTTGACACAGTAAAGCAGTTTCACGTTCTATCTCTATATTCTGTTTCCTCTTGATGTAGCCCTAAGCAGTGACTGGCGAGAAACACTTTCATGGAAAGGGGTTGCCAAGCTTCCAAAAGTTATGAATCTCCAGAAATCTCAGCAAATATTTTTTCACCCAAACTGGATGATACTTTCAGGTAATGATCAGTACACTAAGCCCACTTGGTTCCCCAAGTTTCGTTCTTCTATGTTGAAGCGTTCGTTTCCAGCAACAGTTTGAATTTTGGCATTTCACACTGTTTTCTCCTATATTGATAGATGTATTTGGAACTCTAAATCCAACACGGTTTGTGCTAGCTTCTTGAAACTTGACACAGTAAAGCAGTTTCACGTTCTATCTCTATGTTTTGTTTCCTCTTGCTGTAGCCCTAAGCAGTGACTGGCGAGAACCACTTTCATGGAGAGGGGTTGCCAAGCATACAAAAATTACGAATCTCCAGAAATCTCAGCAAACATTTTTTCAGCCAAATTGGATGATACTTTCAGGTAATGATCAGTACACTAAGCCCACTTGGTTCCCCAAATTTCGTTCTTCTATGTTGAAGCGTTCGTTTCCAGCAACAGTTTGAATTTTGGCATTTCACACTGTTTTCTCCTATATTGATAGATGTATTTGGAACTCTAAATCCAACACGGTTTGTGCTAGCTTCTTGAAACTTGACACAGTAAAGCAGTTTCACGTTCGATCTCTATATTCTGTTTCCTCTTGATGTAGCCCTAAGCAGTGACTGGCGAGAAACACTTTCATGGAAAGGGGTTGCCAAGCTTCCAAAAGTTACGAATCTCCAGAAATCTCAGCAAATATTTTTTCACCCAAACTGGATGATACTTTCAGGTAATGATCAGTACACTAAGGCGACTTGGTTCCCCAAATGTCGTTCTTCTATGTTGAAGCATTCATTTCCTGTAACAGTTTGAATTTTTAGGTTTCACTCTGTTTTCTCCTATATTGATACATGTATTTGGAACTCTAAATCCAACACGGTTTGTGCTAGCTTCTTGAAACTTGACACAATAAAGTAGTTTCACGTTCTATCTCTATGTTTTGTTTCCTCTTGATGTAGCCCTAAGCAGTGACTGGCGAGAAACACTTTCATGGAAAGGGGTTGCCAAGCTTCCAAAAATTACGAATCTCCAGAAATCTCAGCCAATATTTTTTCACCCAAACTAAATGATACTTTCAGGTAATGATCAGTACACTAAGGCGACTTGGTTCCCCAAATGTCGTTCTTCTATGTTGAAGCGTTCATTTCCTGTAACAGTTTGAATTTTTAGGTTTCACTCTGTTTTCTCCTATATTGATACATGTATTTGGAACTCTAAATCCAACACGGTTTGTGCTAGCTTCTTGAAACTTGACACAATAAAGTAGTTTCACGTTCTATCTCTATGTTTTGTTCCCTCTTGCTGTAGCCCTAAGCAGTGACTGGCGAGAACCACTTTCATGGAGAGGGGTTGCCAAGCTTCCAAAAATTACGAATCTCCAGAAATCTCAGCAAATATTTTTTCACCCAAACTGGATGATACTTTCAGGTAATGATCAGTACACTAAGGTGACTTGGTTCCCCAAATTTCGTTCTTCTATGTTGAAGCGTTCATTTCCAGTAACAGTTTGAATTTTTAGGTTTCACTCTGTTTTCTCCTATATTGATAGATGTATTTGGAACTCTAAATCCAACACGGTTTGTGCTAGCTTCTTGAAACTTGATACAGTAAAGTAGTTTCACATTCTATCTCTATGTTTTGTTTCCTCTTGCTGTAGCCCTAAGCAGTGACTGGCGAGAACCACTTTCATGGAGAGGGGTTGCCAAGCATACAAAAATTACGAATCTCCAGAAATCTCAGCAAACATTTTTTCAGCCAAATTGGATGATACTTTCAGGTAATGATCAGTACACTAAGCCCACTTGGTTCCCCAAATTTCGTTCTTCTATGTTGAAGCGTTCGTTTCCAGCAACAGTTTGAATTTTGGCATTTCACACTGTTTTCTCCTATATTGATAGATGTATTTGGAACTCTAAATCCAACACGGTTTGTGCTAGCTTCTTGAAACTTGACACAGTAAAGCAGTTTCACGTTCTATCTCTATATTCTGTTTCCTCTTGATGTAGCCCTAAGCAGTGACTGGTGAGAAACACTTTCATGGAAAAAGGTTGCCAAGCTTCCAAAAGTTACGAATCTCCAGAAATCTCAGCAAATATTTTTTCACCCAAACTGGATGATACTTTCAGGTAATGATCAGTACACTAAGGCGACTTGGTTCCCCAAATTTCGTTCTTCTATGTTGAAGCGTTCATTTCCAGTAACAGTTTGAATTTTTAGGTTTCACTCTGTTTTCTCCTATATTGATAGATGTATTTGGAACTCTAAATCCAACACGGTTTGTGCTAGCTTCTTGAAACTTGACACAGTAAAGCAGTTTCACGTTCTATCTCTATATTCTGTTTCCTCTTGATGTAGCCCTAAGCAGTGACTGGCGAGAAACACTTTCATGGAAAGGGGTTGCCAAGCTTCCAAAAGTTATGAATCTCCAGAAATCTCAGCAAATATTTTTTCACCCAAACTGGATGATACTTTCAGGTAATGATCAGTACACTAAGCCCACTTGTTTCCCCAAGTTTCGTTCTTCTATGTTGAAGCGTTCGTTTCCAGCAACAGTTTGAATTTTGGCATTTCACACTGTTTTCTCCTATATTGATAGATGTATTTGGAACTCTAAATCCAACACGGTTTGTGCTAGCTTCTTGAAACTTGACACAGTAAAGCAGTTTCACGTTCTATCTCTATATTCTGTTTCCTCTTGATGTAGCCCTAAGCAGTGACTGGTGAGAAACACTTTCATGGAAAAAGGTTGCCAAGCTTCCAAAAGTTACGAATCTCCAGAAATCTCAGCAAATATTTTTTCACCCAAACTGGATGATACTTTCAGGTAATGATCAGTACACGAAAGCGACTTGGTTCGCCAAATGTCGTTCTTCTATGTTGAAGCGTTCATTTCCAGTAACACTTTGAATTTTTAGGTTTCACTCTGTTTTCTCCTATATTTATAGATGTATTTGGAACTCTAAATCCAACACGGTTTGTGCTAGCTTCTTGAAACTTGATACAGTAAAGTAGTTTCACGTTCTATCTCTATGTTTTGTTTCCTCTTGATGTAGCCCTAAGCAGTGACTGGCGAGAAACACTTTCATGGAGAGGGGTTGCCAAGCATACAAAAATTACGAATCTCCAGAAATCTCAGCAAACATTTTTTCAGCCAAATTGGATGATACTTTCAGGTAATGATCAGTACACTAAGCCCACTTGGTTCCCCAAATTTCGTTCTTCTATGTTGAAGCGTTCGTTTCCAGCAACAGTTTGAATTTTGGCATTTCACACTGTTTTCTCCTATATTGATAGATGTATTTGGAACTCTAAATCCAACACGGTTTGTGCTAGCTTCTTGAAACTTGACACAGTAAAGCAGTTTCACGTTCGATCTCTATATTCTGTTTCCTCTTGATGTAGCCCTAAGCAGTGACTGGCGAGAAACACTTTCATGGAAAGGGGTTGCCAAGCTTCCAAAAGTTACGAATCTCCAGAAATCTCAGCAAATATTTTTTCACCCAAACTGGATGATACTTTCAGGTAATGATCAGTACACTAAGGCGACTTGGTTCCCCAAATGTCGTTCTTCTATGTTGAAGCATTCATTTCCTGTAACAGTTTGAATTTTTAGGTTTCACTCTGTTTTCTCCTATATTGATACATGTATTTGGAACTCTAAATCCAACACGGTTTGTGCTAGCTTCTTGAAACTTGACACAATAAAGTAGTTTCACGTTCTATCTCTATGTTTTGTTTCCTCTTGATGTAGCCCTAAGCAGTGACTGGCGAGAAACACTTTCATGGAGAGGGGTTGCCAAGCTTCCAAAAATTACGAATCTCCAGAAATCTCAGCCAATATTTTTTCACCCAAACATGATGATACTTTCAGGTAATGATCAGTACACTAAGGCGACTTGGTTCCCCAAATGTCGTTCTTCTATGTTGAAGCGTTCATTTCCTGTAACAGTTTGAATTTTTAGGTTTCACTCTGTTTTCTCCTATATTGATACATGTATTTGGAACTCTAAATCAAACACGGTTTGTGCTAGCTTCTTGAAACTTGACACAATAAAGTAGTTTCACGTTCTATCTCTATGTTTTGTTCCCTCTTGCTGTAGCCCTAAGCAGTGACTGGCGAGAACCACTTTCATGGAGAGGGGTTGCCAAGCTTCCAAAAATTACGAATCTCCAGAAATCTCAGCAAATATTTTTTCACCCAAACTGGATGATACTTTCAGGTAATGATCAGTACACTAAGGTGACTTGGTTCCCCAAATTTCGTTCTTCTATGTTGAAGCGTTCATTTCCAGTAACAGTTTGAATTTTTAGGTTTCACTCTGTTTTCTCCTATATTTATAGATGTATTTGGAACTCTAAATCCAACACGGTTTGTGCTAGCTTCTTGAAACTTGATACAGTAAAGTAGTTTCACGTTCTATCTCTATGTTTTGTTTCCTCTTGCTGTAGCCCTAAGCAGTGACTGGCGAGAACCACTTTCATGGAGAGGGGTTGCCAAGCATACAAAAATTACGAATCTCCAGAAATCTCAGCAAACATTTTTTCAGCCAAATTGGATGATACTTTCAGGTAATGATCAGTACACTAAGCCCACTTGGTTCCCCAAATTTCGTTCTTCTATGTTGAAGCGTTCGTTTCCAGCAACAGTTTGAATTTTGGCATTTCACACTGTTTTCTCCTATATTGATAGATGTATTTGGAACTCTAAATCCAACACGGTTTGTGCTAGCTCCTTGAAACTTGACACAGTAAAGCAGTTTCACGTTCTATCTCTATATTCTGTTTCCTCTTGATGTAGCCCTAAGCAGTGACTGGTGAGAAACACTTTCATGGAAAAAGGTTGCCAAGCTTCCAAAAGTTACGAATCTCCAGAAATCTCAGCAAATATTTTTTCACCCAAACTGGATGATACTTTCAGGTAATGATCAGTACACTAAGGCGACTTGGTTCCCCAAATTTCGTTCTTCTATGTTGAAGCGTTCATTTCCAGTAACAGTTTGAATTTTTAGGTTTCACTCTGTTTTCTCCTATATTGATAGATGTATTTGGAACTCTAAATCCAACACGGTTTGTGCTAGCTTCTTGAAACTTGACAAAGTAAAGTAGTTTCACGTTCTATCTCTGTTTTGTTTCCTCTTGCTGTAGCCCTAAGCAGTGACTGGCGAGAACCACTTTCATGGAGAGGGGTTGCCAAGATTCCAAAAATTACGAATCTCCAAAAATCTCAGCAAATATTTTTTCACCCAAACTGGATGATACTTTCAGGTAATGATCAGTACACGAAGGCGACTTGGTTCGCCAAATGTCGTTCTTCTATGTTGAAGCGTTCATTTCCAGTAACACTTTGAATTTTTAGGTTTCACTCTGTTTTCTCCTATATTGATACATGTATTTGGAACTCTAAATCCAACACGGTTTGTGCTAGCTTCTTGAAACTTGACACAGTAAAGTAGTTTCACGTTCTATCTCTAGGTTTTGTTTCCTCTTGATGTAGCCCTAAGCAGTGACTGGCGAGAAACACTTTCATGGAAAGGGGTTGCCAAGCTTCCAAAAATTACGAATCTCCAGAAATCTCAGCAAATATTTTTTCACCCAAACTGGATAATACTTTCAGGTAATGATCAGTACACGAAGGCGACTTGGTTCCCCAAATGTCGTTCTTCTATGTTGAAGCGTTCATTTCCAGTAACAGTTTGAATTTTTAGGTTTCACTCTGTTTTCTCCTATATTGATAGATGTATTTGGAACTCTAAATCCAACACGGTTTGTGCTAGCTTCTTGAAACTTAACACAGTAAAGTAGTTTCATGTTCAATCTCTATGTTTTGTTTCCTCTTGATGTAGCCCTAAGCAGTGACTGGCGAGAAACACTTTCATGGAAAGGGGTTGCCAAGCTTCCAAAAGTTACGAATCTCCAGAAATCTCAGCAAATATTTTTTCACCCAAACTGGATGATACTTTCAGGTAATGATCAGTACACTAAGGCGACTTGGTTCCCCAAATGTCGTTCTTCTATGTTGAAGCATTCATTTCCTGTAACAGTTTGAATTTTTAGGTTTCACTCTGTTTTCTCCTATATTGATACATGTATTTGGAACTCTAAATCCAACACGGTTTGTGCTAGCTTCCTGAAACTTGATACAGTAAAGTAGTTTCACGTTCTATCTCTATGTTTTGTTTCCTCTTGCTGTAGCCCTAAGCAGTGACTGGCGAGAACCACTTTCATGGAGAGGGGTTGCCAAGCATACAAAAATTACGAATCTCCAGAAATCTCAGCAAACATTTTTTCAGCCAAATTGGATGATACTTTCAGGTAATGATCAGTACACTAAGCCCACTTGGTTCCCCAAATTTCGTTCTTCTATGTTGAAGCGTTCGTTTCCAGCAACAGTTTGAATTTTGGCATTTCACACTGTTTTCTCCTATATTGATAGATGTATTTGGAACTCTAAATCCAACACGGTTTGTGCTAGCTTCTTGAAACTTGACACAGTAAAGCAGTTTCACGTTCTATCTCTATATTCTGTTTCCTCTTGATGTAGCCCTAAGCAGTGACTGGTGAGAAACACTTTCATGGAAAAAGGTTGCCAAGCTTCCAAAAGTTACGAATCTCCAGAAATCTCAGCAAATATTTTTTCACCCAAACTGGATGATACTTTCAGGTAATGATCAGTACACTAAGGCGACTTGGTTCCCCAAATTTCGTTCTTCTATGTTGAAGCGTTCATTTCCAGTAACAGTTTGAATTTTTAGGTTTCACTCTGTTTTCTCCTATATTGATAGATGTATTTGGAACTCTAAATCCAACACGGTTTGTGCTAGCTTCTTGAAACTTGACAAAGTAAAGTAGTTTCACGTTCTATCTCTGTTTTGTTTCCTCTTGCTGTAGCCCTAAGCAGTGACTGGCGAGAACCACTTTCATGGAGAGGGGTTGCCAAGATTCCAAAAATTACGAATCTCCAAAAATCTCAGCAAATATTTTTTCACCCAAACTGGATGATACTTTCAGGTAATGATCAGTACACGAAGGCGACTTGGTTCGCCAAATGTCGTTCTTCTATGTTGAAGCGTTCATTTCCAGTAACACTTTGAATTTTTAGGTTTCACTCTGTTTTCTCCTATATTGATACATGTATTTGGAACTCTAAATCCAACACGGTTTGTGCTAGCTTCTTGAAACTTGACACAGTAAAGTAGTTTCACGTTCTATCTCTAGGTTTTGTTTCCTCTTGATGTAGCCCTAAGCAGTGACTGGCGAGAAACACTTTCATGGAAAGGGGTTGCCAAGCTTCCAAAAGTTACGAATCTCCAGAAATCTCAGCAAATATTTTTTCACCCAAACTGGATGATACTTTCAGGTAATGATCAGTACACGAAGGCGACTTGGTTCCCCAAATGTCGTTCTTCTATGTTGAAGCGTTCATTTCCAGTAACAGTTTGAATTTTTAGGTTTCACTCTGTTTTCTCCTATATTGATAGATGTATTTGGAACTCTAAATCCAACACGGTTTGTGCTAGCTTCTTGAAACTTGACACAGTAAAGTAGTTTCATGTTCTATCTCTATGTTTTGTTTCCTCTTGATGTAGCCCTAAGCAGTGACTGGCGAGAAACACTTTCATGGAAAGGGGTTGCCAAGCTTCCAAAAGTTACGAATCTCCAGAAATCTCAGCAAATATTTTTTCACCCAAACTGGATGATACTTTCAGGTAATGATCAGTACACTAAGGCGACTTGGTTCCCCAAATGTCGTTCTTCTATGTTGAAGCATTCATTTCCTGTAACAGTTTGAATTTTTAGGTTTCACTCTGTTTTCTCCTATATTGATACATGTATGTGGAACTCTAAATCCAACACGGTTTGTGCTAGCTTCTTGAAACTTGACACAATAAAGTAGTTTCACGTTCTATCTCTATGTTTTGTTTCCTCTTGATGTAGCCCTAAGCAGTGACTGGCGAGAAACACTTTCATGGAAAGGGGTTGCCAAGCTTCCAAAAATTACGAATCTCCAGAAATCTCAGCCAATATTTTTTCACCCAAACTAAATGATACTTTCAGGTAATGATCAGTACACTAAGGCGACTTGGTTCCCCAAATGTCGTTCTTCTATGTTGAAGCGTTCATTTCCTGTAACAGTTTGAATTTTTAGGTTTCACTCTGTTTTCTCCTATATTGATACATGTATTTGGAACTCTAAATCCAACACGGTTTGTGCTAGCTTCTTGAAACTTGACACAATAAAGTAGTTTCACGTTCTATCTCTATGTTTTGTTCCCTCTTGCTGTAGCCCTAAGCAGTGACTGGCGAGAACCACTTTCATGGAGAGGGGTTGCCAAGCTTCCAAAAATTACGAATCTCCAGAAATCTCAGCAAATATTTTTTCACCCAAACTGGATGATACTTTCAGGTAATGATCAGTACACGAAGGCGACTTGGTTCCCCAAATGTCGTTCTTCTATGTTGAAGCGTTCATTTCCAGTAACACTTTGAATTTTTAGGTTTCACTCTGTTTTCTCCTATATTGATAGATGTATTTGGAACTCTAAATACAACACGGTTTGTGCTAGCTTCATGAAACTTGACAAAGTAAAGTAGTTTCACGTTCTATCTCTATATTCTGTTTCCTCTTGATGTAGCCCTAAGCAGTGACTGGTGAGAAACACTTTCATGGAAAAAGGTTGCCAAGCTTCCAAAAATTACGAATCTCCAGAAATCTCAGCAAATAATTTTACACCCAAACTGGATGATACTTTCAGGTAATGATCAGTACACTAAGGTGACTTGGTTCCCCAAATTTCGTTCTTCTATGTTGAAGCGTTCATTTCCAGTAACAGTTTGAATTTTTAGGTTTCACTCTGTTTTCTCCTATATTTATAGATGTATTTGGAACTCTAAATCCAACACGGTTTGTGCTAGCTTCTTGAAACTTGATACAGTAAAGTAGTTTCACGTTCTATCTCTATGTTTTGTTTCCTCTTGCTGTAGCCCTAAGCAGTGACTGGCGAGAACCACTTTCATGGAGAGGGGTTGCCAAGCATACAAAAATTACGAATCTCCAGAAATCTCAGCAAACATTTTTTCAGCCAAATTGGATGATACTTTCAGGTAATGATCAGTACACTAAGCCCACTTGGTTCCCCAAATTTCGTTCTTCTATGTTGAAGCGTTCGTTTCCAGCAACAGTTTGAATTTTGGCATTTCACACTGTTTTCTCCTATATTGATAGATGTATTTGGAACTCTAAATCCAACACGGTTTGTGCTAGCTTCTTGAAACTTGACACAGTAAAGCAGTTTCACGTTCGATCTCTATATTCTGTTTCCTCTTGATGTAGCCCTAAGCAGTGACTGGCGAGAAACACTTTCATGGAAAGGGGTTGCCAAGCTTCCAAAAGTTACGAATCTCCAGAAATCTCAGCAAATATTTTTTCACCCAAACTGGATGATACTTTCAGGTAATGATCAGTACACTAAGGCGACTTGGTTCCCCAAATGTCGTTCTTCTATGTTGAAGCATTCATTTCCTGTAACAGTTTGAATTTTTAGGTTTCACTCTGTTTTCTCCTATATTGATACATGTATTTGGAACTCTAAATCCAACACGGTTTGTGCTAGCTTCTTGAAACTTGACACAATAAAGTAGTTTCACGTTCTATCTCTATGTTTTGTTTCCTCTTGATGTAGCCCTAAGCAGTGACTGGCGAGAAACACTTTCATGGAAAGGGGTTGCCAAGCTTCCAAAAATTACGAATCTCCAGAAATCTCAGCCAATATTTTTTCACCCAAACTAAATGATACTTTCAGGTAATGATCAGTACACTAAGGCGACTTGGTTCCCCAAATGTCGTTCTTCTATGTTGAAGCGTTCATTTCCTGTAACAGTTTGAATTTTTAGGTTTCACTCTGTTTTCTCCTATATTGATACATGTATTTGGAACTCTAAATCCAACACGGTTTGTGCTAGCTTCTTGAAACTTGACACAATAAAGTAGTTTCACGTTCTATCTCTATGTTTTGTTCCCTCTTGCTGTAGCCCTAAGCAGTGACTGGCGAGAACCACTTTCATGGAGAGGGGTTGCCAAGCTTCCAAAAATTACGAATCTCCAGAAATCTCAGCAAATATTTTTTCACCCAAACTGGATGATACTTTCAGGTAATGATCAGTACACTAAGGTGACTTGGTTCCCCAAATTTCGTTCTTCTATGTTGAAGCGTTCATTTCCAGTAACAGTTTGAATTTTTAGGTTTCACTCTGTTTTCTCCTATATTTATAGATGTATTTGGAACTCTAAATCCAACACGGTTTGTGCTAGCTTCTTGAAACTTGATACAGTAAAGTAGTTTCACGTTCTATCTCTATGTTTTGTTTCCTCTTGCTGTAGCCCTAAGCAGTGACTGGCGAGAACCACTTTCATGGAGAGGGGTTGCCAAGCATACAAAAATTACGAATCTCCAGAAATCTCAGCAAACATTTTTTCAGCCAAATTGGATGATACTTTCAGGTAATGATCAGTACACTAAGCCCACTTGGTTCCCCAAATTTCGTTCTTCTATGTTGAAGCGTTCGTTTCCAGCAACAGTTTGAATTTTGGCATTTCGCACTGTTTTCTCCTATATTGATAGATGTATTTGGAACTCTAAATCCAACACGGTTTGTGCTAGCTTCTTGAAACTTGACACAGTAAAGTAGTTTCATGTTCTATCTCTATGTTTTGTTTCCTCTTGATGTAGCCCTAAGCAGTGACTGGCGAGAAACACTTTCATGGAAAGGGGTTGCCAAGCTTCCAAAAGTTACGAATCTCCAGAAATCTCAGCAAATATTTTTTCACCCAAACTGGATGATACTTTCAGGTAATGATCAGTACACGAAGGCGACTTGGTTCGCCAAATGTCGTTCTTCTATGTTGAAGCGTTCATTTCCAGTAACACTTTGAATTTTTAGGTTTCACTCTGTTTTCTCCTATATTGATACATGTATTTGGAACTCTAAATCCAACACGGTTTGTGCTAGCTTCTTGAAACTTGACACAGTAAAGTAGTTTCACGTTCTATCTCTAGGTTTTGTTTCCTCTTGATGTAGCCCTAAGCAGTGACTGGCGAGAAACACTTTCATGGAAAGGGGTTGCCAAGCTTCCAAAAATTACGAATCTCCAGAAATCTCAGCAAATATTTTTTCACCCAAACTGGATGATACTTTCAGGTAATGATCAGTACACGAAGGCGACTTGGTTCCCCAAATGTCGTTCTTCTATGTTGAAGCGTTCATTTCCAGTAACAGTTTGAATTTTTAGGTTTCACTCTGTTTTCTCCTATATTGATAGATGTATTTGGAACTCTAAATCCAACACGGTTTGTGCTAGCTTCTTGAAACTTGACACAGTAAAGTAGTTTCATGTTCTATCTCTATGTTTTGTTTCCTCTTGATGTAGCCCTAAGCAGTGACTGGCGAGAAACACTTTCATGGAAAGGGGTTGCCAAGCTTCCAAAAGTTACGAATCTCCAGAAATCTCAGCAAATATTTTTTCACCCAAACTGGATGATACTTTCAGGTAATGATCAGTACACTAAGGCGACTTGGTTCCCCAAATGTCGTTCTTCTATGTTGAAGCGTTCATTTCCTGTAACAGTTTGAATTTTTAGGTTTCACTCTGTTTTCTCCTATATTGATACATGTATTTGGAACTCTAAATCCAACACGGTTTGTGCTAGCTTCTTGAAACTTGACACAATAAAGTAGTTTCACGTTCTATCTCTATGTTTTGTTTCCTCTTGATGTAGCCCTAAGCAGTGACTGGCGAGAAACACTTTCATGGAAAGGGGTTGCCAAGCTTCCAAAAATTACGAATCTCCAGAAATCTCAGCCAATATTTTTTCACCCAAACTAAATGATACTTTCAGGTAATGATCAGTACACTAAGGCGACTTGGTTCCCCAAATGTCGTTCTTCTATGTTGAAGCGTTCATTTCCTGTAACAGTTTGAATTTTTAGGTTTCACTCTGTTTTCTCCTGTATTGATACATGTATTTGGAACTCTAAATCCAACACGGTTTGTGCTAGCTTCTTGAAACTTGACACAATAAAGTAGTTTCACGTTCTATCTCTATGTTTTGTTTCCTCTTGATGTAGCCCTAAGCAGTGACTGGCGAGAAACACTTTCATGGAAAGGGGTTGCCAAGCTTCCAAAAATTACGAATCTCCAGAAATCTCAGCCAATATTTTTTCACCCAAACTAAATGATACTTTCAGGTAATGATCAGTACACTAAGGCGACTTGGTTCCCCAAATGTCGTTCTTCTATGTTGAAGCGTTCATTTCCTGTAACAGTTTGAATTTTTAGGTTTCACTCTGTTTTCTCCTGTATTGATACATGTATTTGGAACTCTAAATCCAACACGGTTTGTGCTAGCTTCTTGAAACTTGACACAATAAAGTAGTTTCACATTCTATCTCTATGTTTTGTTCCCTCTTGCTGTAGCCCTAAGCAGTGACTGGCGAGAACCACTTTCATGGAGAGGGGTTGCCAAGCTTCCAAAAATTACGAATCTCCAGAAATCTCAGCAAATATTTTTTCACCCAAACTGGATGATACTTTCAGGTAATGATCAGTACACGAAGGCGACTTGGTTCCCCAAATGTCGTTCTTCTATGTTGAAGCGTTCATTTCCAGTAACACTTTGAATTTTTAGGTTTCACTCTGTTTTCTCCTATATTGATAGATGTATTTGGAACTCTAAATACAACACGGTTTGTGCTAGCTTCATGAAACTTGACAAAGTAAAGTAGTTTCACGTTCTATCTCTATATTCTGTTTCCTCTTGATGTAGCCCTAAGCAGTGACTGGTGAGAAACACTTTCATGGAAAAAGGTTGCCAAGCTTCCAAAAATTACGAATCTCCAGAAATCTCAGCAAATAATTTTACACCCAAACTGGATGATACGTTCAGGTAATGATCAGTACACTAAGGTGACTTGGTTCCCCAAATTTCGTTCTTCTATGTTGAAGCGTTCATTTCCAGTAACAGTTTGAATTTCTGGTTTCACTCTGTTTTCTCCTATATTTATAGATGTATTTGGAACTCTAAATCCAACACGGTTTGTGCTAGCTTCTTGAAACTTGATACAGTAAAGTAGTTTCACGTTCTATCTCTATGTTTTGTTTCCTCTTGCTGTAGCCCTAAGCAGTGACTGGCGAGAACCACTTTCATGGAGAGGGGTTGCCAAGCATACAAAAATTACGAATCTCCAGAAATCTCAGCAAACATTTTTTCAGCCAAATTGGATGATACTTTCAGGTAATGATCAGTACACTAAGCCCACTTGGTTCCCCAAATTTCGTTCTTCTATGTTGAAGCGTTCGTTTCCAGCAACAGTTTGAATTTTGGCATTTCACACTGTTTTCTCCTATATTGATAGATGTATTTGGAACTCTAAATCCAACACGGTTTGTGCTAGCTTCTTGAAACTTGACACAGTAAAGCAGTTTCACGTTCTATCTCTATATTCTGTTTCCTCTTGATGTAGCCCTAAGCAGTGACTGGCGAGAAACACTTTCATGGAAAGGGGTTGCCAAGCTTCCAAAAGTTATGAATCTCCAGAAATCTCAGCAAATATTTTTTCACCCAAACTGGATGATACTTTCAGGTAATGATCAGTACACTAAGCCCACTTGGTTCCCCAAGTTTCGTTCTTCTATGTTGAAGCGTTCGTTTCCAGCAACAGTTTGAATTTTGGCATTTCACACTGTTTTCTCCTATATTGATAGATGTATTTGGAACTCTAAATCCAACACGGTTTGTGCTAGCTTCTTGAAACTTGACACAGTAAAGCAGTTTCACGTTCTATCTCTATATTCTGTTTCCTCTTGATGTAGCCCTAAGCAGTGACTGGTGAGAAACACTTTCATGGAAAAAGGTTGCCAAGCTTCCAAAAGTTACGAATCTCCAGAAATCTCAGCAAATATTTTTTCACCCAAACTGGATGATACTTTCAGGTAATGATCAGTACACTAAGGCGACTTGGTTCCCCAAATGTCGTTCTTCTATGTTGAAGCGTTCATTTCCAGTAACAGTTTGAATTTTTAGGTTTCACTCTGTTTTCTCCTATATTGATAGATGTATTTGGAACTCTAAATCCAACACGGTTTGTGCTAGCTTCTTGAAACTTGACAAAGTAAAGTAGTTTCACGTTCTATCTCTGTTTTGTTTCCTCTTGCTGTAGCCCTAAGCAGTGACTGGCGAGAACCACTTTCATGGAGAGGGGTTGCCAAGCTTCCAAAAATTACGAATCTCCAAAAATCTCAGCAAATATTTTTTCACCCAAACTGGATGATACTTTCAGGTAATGATCAGTACACTAAGGCGACTTGGTTCCCCAAATGTCGTTCTTCTATGTTGAAGCGTTCATTTCCTGTAACAGTTTGAATTTTTAGGTTTCACTCTGTTTTCTCCTATATTGATAGATGTATTTGGAACTCTAAATCCAACACGGTTTGTGCTAGCTTCTTGAAACTTGACACAATAAAGTAGTTTCACGTTCTATCTCTACGTTTTGTTTCCTCTTGATGTAGCCCTAAGCAGAGACTGGCGAGAAACACTCTCATGGAAAGGGGTTGCCAAGCTTCCAAAAATTACGAATCTCCAGAAATCTCAGCAAATATTTTTTCACCCAAACTGGATGATACTTTCAGGTAATGATCAGTACACGAAGGCGACTTGGTTCCCCAAATGTCGTTCTTCTATGTTGAAGCGTTCATTTCCAGTAACAGTTTGAATTTTTAGGTTTCACTCTGTTTTCTCCTATATTGATAGATGTATTTGGAACTCTAAATCCAACACGGTTTGTGCTAGCTTCTTGAAACTTGACACAGTAAAGTAGTTTCATGTTCTATCTCTATGTTTTGTTTCCTCTTGATGTAGCCCTAAGCAGTGACTGGCGAGAAACACTTTCATGGAAAGGGGTTGCCAAGCTTCCAAAAGTTACGAATCTCCAGAAATCTCAGCAAATATTTTTTCACCCAAACTGGATGATACTTTCAGGTAATGATCAGTACACTAAGGCGACTTGGTTCCCCAAATGTCGTTCTTCTATGTTGAAGCATTCATTTCCTGTAACAGTTTGAATTTTTAGGTTTCACTCTGTTTTCTCCTATATTGATACATGTATTTGGAACTCTAAATCCAACACGGTTTGTGCTAGCTTCTTGAAACTTGACACAATAAAGTAGTTTCACGTTCTATCTCTATGTTTTGTTTCCTCTTGATGTAGCCCTAAGCAGTGACTGGCGAGAAACACTTTCATGGAAAGGGGTTGCCAAGCTTCCAAAAATTACGAATCTCCAGAAATCTCAGCCAATATTTTTTCACCCAAACTAAATGATACTTTCAGGTAATGATCAGTACACTAAGGCGACTTGGTTCCCCAAATGTCGTTCTTCTATGTTGAAGCGTTCATTTCCTGTAACAGTTTGAATTTTTAGGTTTCACTCTGTTTTCTCCTATATTGATACATGTATTTGGAACTCTAAATCCAACACGGTTTGTGCTAGCTTCTTGAAACTTGACACAATAAAGTAGTTTCACGTTCTATCTCTATGTTTTGTTCCCTCTTGCTGTAGCCCTAAGCAGTGACTGGCGAGAACCACTTTCATGGAGAGGGGTTGCCAAGCTTCCAAAAATTACGAATCTCCAGAAATCTCAGCAAATATTTTTTCACCCAAACTGGATGATACTTTCAGGTAATGATCAGTACACGAAGGCGACTTGGTTCCCCAAATGTCGTTCTTCTATGTTGAAGCGTTCATTTCCAGTAACACTTTGAATTTTTAGGTTTCACTCTGTTTTCTCCTATATTGATAGATGTATTTGGAACTCTAAATACAACACGGTTTGTGCTAGCTTCATGAAACTTGACAAAGTAAAGTAGTTTCACGTTCTATCTCTATATTCTGTTTCCTCTTGATGTAGCCCTAAGCAGTGACTGGTGAGAAACACTTTCATGGAAAAAGGTTGCCAAGCTTCCAAAAATTACGAATCTCTAGAAATCTCAGCAAATAATTTTACACCCAAACTGGATGATACTTTCAGGTAATGATCAGTACACTAAGGTGACTTGGTTCCCCAAATTTCATTCTTCTATGTTGAAGCGTTCATTTCCAGTAACAGTTTGAATTTTTAGGTTTCACTCTGTTTTCTCCTATATTTATAGATGTATTTGGAACTCTAAATCCAACACGGTTTGTGCTAGCTTCTTGAAACTTGATACAGTAAAGTAGTTTCACGTTCTATCTCTATGTTTTGTTTCCTCTTGCTGTAGCCCTAAGCAGTGACTGGCGAGAACCACTTTCATGGAGAGGGGTTGCCAAGCATACAAAAATTACGAATCTCCAGAAATCTCAGCAAACATTTTTTCAGCCAAATTGGATGATACTTTCAGGTAATGATCAGTACACTAAGCCCACTTGGTTCCCCAAATTTCGTTCTTCTATGTTGAAGCGTTCGTTTCCAGCAACAGTTTGAATTTTGGCATTTCACACTGTTTTCTCCTATATTGATAGATGTATTTGGAACTCTAAATCCAACACGGTTTGTGCTAGCTTCTTGAAACTTGACACAGTAAAGCAGTTTCACGTTCTATCTCTATATTCTGTTTCCTCTTGATGTAGCCCTAAGCAGTGACTGGCGAGAAACACTTTCATGGAAAGGGGTTGCCAAGCTTCCAAAAGTTATGAATCTCCAGAAATCTCAGCAAATATTTTTTCACCCAAACTGGATGATACTTTCAGGTAATGATCAGTACACTAAGCCCACTTGGTTCCCCAAGTTTCGTTCTTCTATGTTGAAGCGTTCGTTTCCAGCAACAGTTTGAATTTTGGCATTTCACACTGTTTTCTCCTATATTGATAGATGTATTTGGAACTCTAAATCCAACACGGTTTGTGCTAGCTTCTTGAAACTTGACACAGTAAAGCAGTTTCACGTTCTATCTCTATATTCTGTTTCCTCTTGATGTAGCCCTAAGCAGTGACTGGTGAGAAACACTTTCATGGAAAAAGGTTGCCAAGCTTCCAAAAGTTACGAATCTCCAGAAATCTCAGCAAATATTTTTTCACCCAAACTGGATGATACTTTCAGGTAATGATCAGTACACTAAGGCGACTTGGTTCCCCAAATGTCGTTCTTCTATGTTGAAGCGTTCATTTCCAGTAACAGTTTGAATTTTTAGGTTTCACTCTGTTTTCTCCTATATTGATAGATGTATTTGGAACTCTAAATCCAACACGGTTTGTGCTAGCTTCTTGAAACTTGACAAAGTAAAGTAGTTTCACGTTCTATCTCTGTTTTGTTTCCTCTTGCTGTAGCCCTAAGCAGTGACTGGCGAGAACCACTTTCATGGAGAGGGGTTGCCAAGCTTCCAAAAATTACGAATCTCCAAAAATCTCAGCAAATATTTTTTCACCCAAACTGGATGATACTTTCAGGTAATGATCAGTACACTAAGGCGACTTGGTTCCCCAAATGTCGTTCTTCTATGTTGAAGCGTTCATTTCCTGTAACAGTTTGAATTTTTAGGTTTCACTCTGTTTTCTCCTATATTGATAGATGTATTTGGAACTCTAAATCCAACACGGTTTGTGCTAGCTTCTTGAAACTTGACACAATAAAGTAGTTTCACGTTCTATCTCTACGTTTTGTTTCCTCTTGATGTAGCCCTAAGCAGAGACTGGCGAGAAACACTCTCATGGAAAGGGGTTGCCAAGCTTCCAAAAATTACGAATCTCCAGAAATCTCAGCAAATATTTTTTCACCCAAACTGGATGATACTTTCAGGTAATGATCAGTACACGAAGGCGACTTGGTTCCCCAAATGTCGTTCTTCTATGTTGAAGCGTTCATTTCCAGTAACAGTTTGAATTTTTAGGTTTCACTCTGTTTTCTCCTATATTGATAGATGTATTTGGAACTCTAAATCCAACACGGTTTGTGCTAGCTTCTTGAAACTTGACACAGTAAAGTAGTTTCATGTTCTATCTCTATGTTTTGTTTCCTCTTGATGTAGCCCTAAGCAGTGACTGGCGAGAAACACTTTCATGGAAAGGGGTTGCCAAGCTTCCAAAAGTTACGAATCTCCAGAAATCTCAGCAAATATTTTTTCACCCAAACTGGATGATACTTTCAGGTAATGATCAGTACACTAAGGCGACTTGGTTCCCCAAATGTCGTTCTTCTATGTTGAAGCATTCATTTCCTGTAACAGTTTGAATTTTTAGGTTTCACTCTGTTTTCTCCTATATTGATACATGTATTTGGAACTCTAAATCCAACACGGTTTGTGCTAGCTTCTTGAAACTTGACACAATAAAGTAGTTTCACGTTCTATCTCTATGTTTTGTTTCCTCTTGATGTAGCCCTAAGCAGTGACTGGCGAGAAACACTTTCATGGAAAGGGGTTGCCAAGCTTCCAAAAATTACGAATCTCCAGAAATCTCAGCCAATATTTTTTCACCCAAACTAAATGATACTTTCAGGTAATGATCAGTACACTAAGGCGACTTGGTTCCCCAAATGTCGTTCTTCTATGTTGAAGCGTTCATTTCCTGTAACAGTTTGAATTTTTAGGTTTCACTCTGTTTTCTCCTATATTGATACATGTATTTGGAACTCTAAATCCAACACGGTTTGTGCTAGCTTCTTGAAACTTGACACAATAAAGTAGTTTCACGTTCTATCTCTATGTTTTGTTCCCTCTTGCTGTAGCCCTAAGCAGTGACTGGCGAGAACCACTTTCATGGAGAGGGGTTGCCAAGCTTCCAAAAATTACGAATCTCCAGAAATCTCAGCAAATATTTTTTCACCCAAACTGGATGATACTTTCAGGTAATGATCAGTACACGAAGGCGACTTGGTTCCCCAAATGTCGTTCTTCTATGTTGAAGCGTTCATTTCCAGTAACACTTTGAATTTTTAGGTTTCACTCTGTTTTCTCCTATATTGATAGATGTATTTGGAACTCTAAATACAACACGGTTTGTGCTAGCTTCATGAAACTTGACAAAGTAAAGTAGTTTCACGTTCTATCTCTATATTCTGTTTCCTCTTGATGTAGCCCTAAGCAGTGACTGGTGAGAAACACTTTCATGGAAAAAGGTTGCCAAGCTTCCAAAAATTACGAATCTCTAGAAATCTCAGCAAATAATTTTACACCCAAACTGGATGATACTTTCAGGTAATGATCAGTACACTAAGGTGACTTGGTTCCCCAAATTTCATTCTTCTATGTTGAAGCGTTCATTTCCAGTAACAGTTTGAATTTTTAGGTTTCACTCTGTTTTCTCCTATATTTATAGATGTATTTGGAACTCTAAATCCAACACGGTTTGTGCTAGCTTCTTGAAACTTGATACAGTAAAGTAGTTTCACGTTCTATCTCTATGTTTTGTTTCCTCTTGCTGTAGCCCTAAGCAGTGACTGGCGAGAACCACTTTCATGGAGAGGGGTTGCCAAGCATACAAAAATTACGAATCTCCAGAAATCTCAGCAAACATTTTTTCAGCCAAATTGGATGATACTTTCAGGTAATGATCAGTACACTAAGCCCACTTGGTTCCCCAAATTTCGTTCTTCTATGTTGAAGCGTTCGTTTCCAGCAACAGTTTGAATTTTGGCATTTCACACTGTTTTCTCCTATATTGATAGATGTATTTGGAACTCTAAATCCAACACGGTTTGTGCTAGCTTCTTGAAACTTGACACAGTAAAGCAGTTTCACGTTCTATCTCTATATTCTGTTTCCTCTTGATGTAGCCCTAAGCAGTGACTGGCGAGAAACACTTTCATGGAAAGGGGTTGCCAAGCTTCCAAAAGTTACGAATCTCCAGAAATCTCAGCAAATATTTTTTCACCCAAACTGGATGATACTTTCAGGTAATGATCAGTACACGAAGGCGACTTGGTTCCCCAAATGTCGTTCTTCTATGTTGAAGCGTTCATTTCCAGTAACAGTTTGAATTTTTAGGTTTCACTCTGTTTTCTCCTATATTGATAGATGTATTTGGAACTCTAAATCCAACACGGTTTGTGCTAGCTTCTTGAAACTTGACACAGTAAAGTAGTTTCATATTCTATCTCTATGTTTTGTTTCCTCTTGATGTAGCCCTAAGCAGTGACTGGCGAGAAACACTTTCATGGAAAGGGGTTGCCAAGCTTCCAAAAGTTACGAATCTCCAGAAATCTCAGCAAATATTTTTTCACCCAAACTGGATGATACTTTCAGGTAATGATCAGTACACTAAGCCCACTTGGTTCCCCAAGTTTCGTTCTTCTATGTTGAAGCGTTCGTTTCCAGCAACAGTTTGAATTTTGGCATTTCACACTGTTTTCTCCTATATTGATAGATGTATTTGGAACTCTAAATCCAACACGGTTTGTGCTAGCTTCTTGAAACTTGACACAGTAAAGCAGTTTCACGTTCTATCTCTATATTCTGTTTCCTCTTGATGTAGCCCTAAGCAGTGACTGGTGAGAAACACTTTCATGGAAAAAGGTTGCCAAGCTTCCAAAAGTTACGAATCTCCAGAAATCTCAGCAAATATTTTTTCACCCAAACTGGATGATACTTTCAGGTAATGATCAGTACACGAAGGCGACTTGGTTCCCCAAATGTCGTTCTTCTATGTTGAAGCGTTCATTTCCAGTAACACTTTGAATTTTTAGGTTTCACTCTGTTTTCTCCTATATTTATAGATGTATTTGGAACTCTAAATCCAACACGGTTTGTGCTAGCTTCTTGAAACTTGATACAGTAAAGTAGTTTCACGTTCTATCTCTATGTTTTGTTTCCTCTTGCTGTAGCCCTAAGCAGTGACTGGCGAGAACCACTTTCATGGAGAGGGGTTGCCAAGCATACAAAAATTACGAATCTCCAGAAATCTCAGCAAACATTTTTTCAGCCAAATTGGATGATACTTTCAGGTAATGATCAGTACACTAAGCCCACTTGGTTCCCCAAATTTCGTTCTTCTATGTTGAAGCGTTCGTTTCCAGCAACAGTTTGAATTTTGGCATTTCACACTGTTTTCTCCTATATTGATAGATGTATTTGGAACTCTAAATCCAACACGGTTTGTGCTAGCTTCTTGAAACTTGACACAGTAAAGCAGTTTCACGTTCGATCTCTATATTCTGTTTCCTCTTGATGTAGCCCTAAGCAGTGACTGGCGAGAAACACTTTCATGGAAAGGGGTTGCCAAGCTTCCAAAAGTTACGAATCTCCAGAAATCTCAGCAAATATTTTTTCACCCAAACTGGATGATACTTTCAGGTAATGATCAGAACACTAAGGCGACTTGGTTCCCCAAATGTCGTTCTTCTATGTTGAAGCATTCATTTCCTGTAACAGTTTGAATTTTTAGGTTTCACTCTGTTTTCTCCTATATTGATACATGTATTTGGAACTCTAAATCCAACACGGTTTGTGCTAGCTTCTTGAAACTTGACACAATAAAGTAGTTTCACGTTCTATCTCTATGTTTTGTTTCCTCTTGATGTAGCCCTAAGCAGTGACTGGCGAGAAACACTTTCATGGAGAGGGGTTGCCAAGCTTCCAAAAATTACGAATCTCCAGAAATCTCAGCCAATATTTTTTCACCCAAACATGATGATACTTTCAGGTAATGATCAGTACACTAAGGCGACTTGGTTCCCCAAATGTCGTTCTTCTATGTTGAAGCGTTCATTTCCTGTAACAGTTTGAATTTTTAGGTTTCACTCTGTTTTCTCCTATATTGATACATGTATTTGGAACTCTAAATCCAACACGGTTTGTGCTAGCTTCTTGAAACTTGACACAGTAAAGTAGTTTCATGTTCTATCTCTATGTTTTGTTTCCTCTTGATGTAGCCCTAAGCAGTGACTGGCGAGAAACACTTTCATGGAAAGGGGTTGCCAAGCTTCCAAAAGTTACGAATCTCCAGAAATCTCAGCAAATATTTTTTCACCCAAACTGGATGATACTTTCAGGTAATGATCAGTACACTAAGGCGACTTGGTTCCCCAAATGTCGTTCTTCTATGTTGAAGCATTCATTTCCTGTAACAGTTTGAATTTTTAGGTTTCACTCTGTTTTCTCCTATATTGATACATGTATTTGGAACTCTAAATCCAACACGGTTTGTGCTAGCTTCTTGAAACTTGACACAATAAAGTAGTTTCACGTTCTATCTCTATGTTTTGTTTCCTCTTGATGTAGCCCTAAGCAGTGACTGGCGAGAAACACTTTCATGGAAAGGGGTTGCCAAGCTTCCAAAAATTACGAATCTCCAGAAATCTCAGCCAATATTTTTTCACCCAAACTAAATGATACTTTCAGGTAATGATCAGTACACTAAGGCGACTTGGTTCCCCAAATGTCGTTCTTCTATGTTGAAGCGTTCATTTCCTGTAACAGTTTGAATTTTTAGGTTTCACTCTGTTTTCTCCTATATTGATACATGTATTTGGAACTCTAAATCCAACACGGTTTGTGCTAGCTTCTTGAAACTTGATACAGTAAAGTAGTTTCACGTTCTATCTCTATGTTTTGTTTCCTCTTGCTGTAGCCCTAAGCAGTGACTGGCGAGAACCACTTTCATGGAGAGGGGTTGCCAAGCATACAAAAATTACGAATCTCCAGAAATCTCAGCAAACATTTTTTCAGCCAAATTGGATGATACTTTCAGGTAATGATCAGTACACTAAGCCCACTTGGTTCCCCAAATTTCGTTCTTCTATGTTGAAGCGTTCGTTTCCAGCAACAGTTTGAATTTTGGCATTTCACACTGTTTTCTCCTATATTGATAGATGTATTTGGAACTCTAAATCCAACACGGTTTGTGCTAGCTTCTTGAAACTTGACACAGTAAAGCAGTTTCACGTTCTATCTCTATATTCTGTTTCCTCTTGATGTAGCCCTAAGCAGTGACTGGTGAGAAACACTTTCATGGAAAAAGGTTGCCAAGCTTCCAAAAGTTACGAATCTCCAGAAATCTCAGCAAATATTTTTTCACCCAAACTGGATGATACTTTCAGGTAATGATCAGTACACTAAGGCGACTTGGTTCCCCAAATTTCGTTCTTCTATGTTGAAGCGTTCATTTCCAGTAACAGTTTGAATTTTTAGGTTTCACTCTGTTTTCTCCTATATTGATAGATGTATTTGGAACTCTAAATCCAACACGGTTTGTGCTAGCTTCTTGAAACTTGACAAAGTAAAGTAGTTTCACGTTCTATCTCTGTTTTGTTTCCTCTTGCTGTAGCCCTAAGCAGTGACTGGCGAGAACCACTTTCATGGAGAGGGGTTGCCAAGATTCCAAAAATTACGAATCTCCAAAAATCTCAGCAAATATTTTTTCACCCAAACTGGATGATACTTTCAGGTAATGATCAGTACACGAAGGCGACTTGGTTCGCCTAATGTCGTTCTTCTATGTTGAAGCGTTCATTTCCAGTAACACTTTGAATTTTTAGGTTTCACTCTGTTTTCTCCTATATTGATACATGTATTTGGAACTCTAAATCCAACACGGTTTGTGCTAGCTTCTTGAAACTTGACACAGTAAAGTAGTTTCACGTTCTATCTCTAGGTTTTGTTTCCTCTTGATGTAGCCCTAAGCAGTGACTGGCGAGAAACACTTTCATGGAAAGGGGTTGCCAAGCTTCCAAAAATTACAAATCTCCAGAAATCTCAGCAAATATTTTTTCACCCAAACTGGATGATACTTTCAGGTAATGATCAGTACACGAAGGCGACTTGGTTCCCCAAATGTCGTTCTTCTATGTTGAAGCGTTCATTTCCAGTAACAGTTTGAATTTTTAGGTTTCACTCTGTTTTCTCCTATATTGATAGATGTATTTGGAACTCTAAATCCAACACGGTTTGTGCTAGCTTCTTGAAACTTAACACAGTAAAGTAGTTTCATGTTCAATCTCTATGTTTTGTTTCCTCTTGATGTAGCCCTAAGCAGTGACTGGCGAGAAACACTTTCATGGAAAGGGGTTGCCAAGCTTCCAAAAGTTACGAATCTCCAGAAATCTCAGCAAATATTTTTTCACCCAAACTGGATGATACTTTCAGGTAATGATCAGTACACTAAGGCGACTTGGTTCCCCAAATGTCGTTCTTCTATGTTGAAGCATTCATTTCCTGTAACAGTTTGAATTTTTAGGTTTCACTCTGTTTTCTCCTATATTGATACATGTATTTGGAACTCTAAATCCAACACGGTTTGTGCTAGCTTCCTGAAACTTGATACAGTAAAGTAGTTTCACGTTCTATCTCTATGTTTTGTTTCCTCTTGCTGTAGCCCTAAGCAGTGACTGGCGAGAACCACTTTCATGGAGAGGGGTTGCCAAGCATACAAAAATTACGAATCTCCAGAAATCTCAGCAAACATTTTTTCAGCCAAATTGGATGATACTTTCAGGTAATGATCAGTACACTAAGCCCACTTGGTTCCCCAAATTTCGTTCTTCTATGTTGAAGCGTTCGTTTCCAGCAACAGTTTGAATTTTGGCATTTCACACTGTTTTCTCCTATATTGATAGATGTATTTGGAACTCTAAATCCAACACGGTTTGTGCTAGCTTCTTGAAACTTGACACAGTAAAGCAGTTTCACGTTCTATCTCTATATTCTGTTTCCTCTTGATGTAGCCCTAAGCAGTGACTGGTGAGAAACACTTTCATGGAAAAAGGTTGCCAAGCTTCCAAAAGTTACGAATCTCCAGAAATCTCAGCAAATATTTTTTCACCCAAACTGGATGATACTTTCAGGTAATGATCAGTACACTAAGGCGACTTGGTTCCCCAAATTTCGTTCTTCTATGTTGAAGCGTTCATTTCCAGTAACAGTTTGAATTTTTAGGTTTCACTCTGTTTTCTCCTATATTGATAGATGTATTTGGAACTCTAAATCCAACACGGTTTGTGCTAGCTTCTTGAAACTTGACAAAGTAAAGTAGTTTCACGTTCTATCTCTGTTTTGTTTCCTCTTGCTGTAGCCCTAAGCAGTGACTGGCGAGAACCACTTTCATGGAGAGGGGTTGCCAAGATTCCAAAAATTACGAATCTCCAAAAATCTCAGCAAATATTTTTTCACCCAAACTGGATGATACTTTCAGGTAATGATCAGTACACGAAGGCGACTTGGTTCGCCAAATGTCGTTCTTCTATGTTGAAGCGTTCATTTCCAGTAACACTTTGAATTTTTAGGTTTCACTCTGTTTTCTCCTATATTGATACATGTATTTGGAACTCTAAATCCAACACGGTTTGTGCTAGCTTCTTGAAACTTGACACAGTAAAGTAGTTTCACGTTCTATCTCTAGGTTTTGTTTCCTCTTGATGTAGCCCTAAGCAGTGACTGGCGAGAAACACTTTCATGGAAAGGGGTTGCCAAGCTTCCAAAAGTTACGAATCTCCAGAAATCTCAGCAAATATTTTTTCACCCAAACTGGATGATACTTTCAGGTAATGATCAGTACACGAAGGCGACTTGGTTCCCCAAATGTCGTTCTTCTATGTTGAAGCGTTCATTTCCAGTAACAGTTTGAATTTTTAGGTTTCACTCTGTTTTCTCCTATATTGATAGATGTATTTGGAACTCTAAATCCAACACGGTTTGTGCTAGCTTCTTGAAACTTGACACAGTAAAGTAGTTTCATGTTCTATCTCTATGTTTTGTTTCCTCTTGATGTAGCCCTAAGCAGTGACTGGCGAGAAACACTTTCATGGAAAGGGGTTGCCAAGCTTCCAAAAGTTACGAATCTCCAGAAATCTCAGCAAATATTTTTTCACCCAAACTGGATGATACTTTCAGGTAATGATCAGTACACTAAGGCGACTTGGTTCCCCAAATGTCGTTCTTCTATGTTGAAGCATTCATTTCCTGTAACAGTTTGAATTTTTAGGTTTCACTCTGTTTTCTCCTATATTGATACATGTATTTGGAACTCTAAATCCAACACGGTTTGTGCTAGCTTCTTGAAACTTGACACAATAAAGTAGTTTCACGTTCTATCTCTATGTTTTGTTTCCTCTTGATGTAGCCCTAAGCAGTGACTGGCGAGAAACACTTTCATGGAAAGGGGTTGCCAAGCTTCCAAAAATTACGAATCTCCAGAAATCTCAGCCAATATTTTTTCACCCAAACTAAATGATACTTTCAGGTAATGATCAGTACACTAAGGCGACTTGGTTCCCCAAATGTCGTTCTTCTATGTTGAAGCGTTCATTTCCTGTAACAGTTTGAATTTTTAGGTTTCACTCTGTTTTCTCCTATATTGATACATGTATTTGGAACTCTAAATCCAACACGGTTTGTGCTAGCTTCTTGAAACTTGACACAATAAAGTAGTTTCACGTTCTATCTCTATGTTTTGTTCCCTCTTGCTGTAGCCCTAAGCAGTGACTGGCGAGAACCACTTTCATGGAGAGGGGTTGCCAAGCTTCCAAAAATTACGAATCTCCAGAAATCTCAGCAAATATTTTTTCACCCAAACTGGATGATACTTTCAGGTAATGATCAGTACACGAAGGCGACTTGGTTCCCCAAATGTCGTTCTTCTATGTTGAAGCGTTCATTTCCAGTAACACTTTGAATTTTTAGGTTTCACTCTGTTTTCTCCTATATTGATAGATGTATTTGGAACTCTAAATACAACACGGTTTGTGCTAGCTTCATGAAACTTGACAAAGTAAAGTAGTTTCACGTTCTATCTCTATATTCTGTTTCCTCTTGATGTAGCCCTAAGCAGTGACTGGTGAGAAACACTTTCATGGAAAAAGGTTGCCAAGCTTCCAAAAATTACGAATCTCCAGAAATCTCAGCAAATAATTTTACACCCAAACTGGATGATACTTTCAGGTAATGATCAGTACACTAAGGTGACTTGGTTCCCCAAATTTCGTTCTTCTATGTTGAAGCGTTCATTTCCAGTAACAGTTTGAATTTTTAGGTTTCACTCTGTTTTCTCCTATATTTATAGATGTATTTGGAACTCTAAATCCAACACGGTTTGTGCTAGCTTCTTGAAACTTGATACAGTAAAGTAGTTTCACGTTCTATCTCTATGTTTTGTTTCCTCTTGCTGTAGCCCTAAGCAGTGACTGGCGAGAACCACTTTCATGGAGAGGGGTTGCCAAGCATACAAAAATTACGAATCTCCAGAAATCTCAGCAAACATTTTTTCACCCAAATTGGATGATACTTTCAGGTAATGATCAGTACACTAAGCCCACTTGGTTCCCCAAATTTCGTTCTTCTATGTTGAAGCGTTCGTTTCCAGCAACAGTTTGAATTTTGGCATTTCACACTGTTTTCTCCTATATTGATAGATGTATTTGGAACTCTAAATCCAACACGGTTTGTGCTAGCTTCTTGAAACTTGACACAGTAAAGCAGTTTCACGTTCGATCTCTATATTCTGTTTCCTCTTGATGTAGCCCTAAGCAGTGACTGGCGAGAAACACTTTCATGGAAAGGGGTTGCCAAGCTTCCAAAAGTTACGAATCTCCAGAAATCTCAGCAAATATTTTTTCACCCAAACTGGATGATACTTTCAGGTAATGATCAGTACACTAAGGCGACTTGGTTCCCCAAATGTCGTTCTTCTATGTTGAAGCATTCATTTCCTGTAACAGTTTGAATTTTTAGGTTTCACTCTGTTTTCTCCTATATTGATACATGTATTTGGAACTCTAAATCCAACACGGTTTGTGCTAGCTTCTTGAAACTTGACACAATAAAGTAGTTTCACGTTCTATCTCTATGTTTTGTTTCCTCTTGATGTAGCCCTAAGCAGTGACTGGCGAGAAACACTTTCATGGAAAGGGGTTGCCAAGCTTCCAAAAATTACGAATCTCCAGAAATCTCAGCCAATATTTTTTCACCCAAACTAAATGATACTTTCAGGTAATGATCAGTACACTAAGGCGACTTGGTTCCCCAAATGTCGTTCTTCTATGTTGAAGCGTTCATTTCCTGTAACAGTTTGAATTTTTAGGTTTCACTCTGTTTTCTCCTATATTGATACATGTATTTGGAACTCTAAATCCAACACGGTTTGTGCTAGCTTCTTGAAACTTGACACAATAAAGTAGTTTCACGTTCTATCTCTATGTTTTGTTCCCTCTTGCTGTAGCCCTAAGCAGTGACTGGCGAGAACCACTTTCATGGAGAGGGGTTGCCAAGCTTCCAAAAATTACGAATCTCCAGAAATCTCAGCAAATATTTTTTCACCCAAACTGGATGATACTTTCAGGTAATGATCAGTACACTAAGGTGACTTCGTTCCCCAAATTTCGTTCTTCTATGTTGAAGCGTTCATTTCCAGTAACAGTTTGAATTTTTAGGTTTCACTCTGTTTTCTCCTATATTTATAGATGTATTTGGAACTCTAAATCCAACACGGTTTGTGCTAGCTTCTTGAAACTTGACACAGTAAAGCAGTTTCACGTTCTATCTCTATATTCTGTTTCCTCTTGATGTAGCCCTAAGCAGTGACTGGTGAGAAACACTTTCATGGAAAAAGGTTGCCAAGCTTCCAAAAGTTACGAATCTCCAGAAATCTCAGCAAATATTTTTTCACCCAAACTGGATGATACTTTCAGGTAATGATCAGTACACTAAGGCGACTTGGTTCCCCAAATTTCGTTCTTCTATGTTGAAGCGTTCATTTCCAGTAACAGTTTGAATTTTTAGGTTTCACTCTGTTTTCTCCTATATTGATAGATGTATTTGGAACTCTAAATCCAACACGGTTTGTGCTAGCTTCTTGAAACTTGACAAAGTAAAGTAGTTTCACGTTCTATCTCTGTTTTGTTTCCTCTTGCTGTAGCCCTAAGCAGTGACTGGCGAGAACCACTTTCATGGAGAGGGGTTGCCAAGATTCCAAAAATTACGAATCTCCAAAAATCTCAGCAAATATTTTTTCACCCAAACTGGATGATACTTTCAGGTAATGATCAGTACACGAAGGCGACTTGGTTCGCCAAATGTCGTTCTTCTATGTTGAAGCGTTCATTTCCAGTAACACTTTGAATTTTTAGGTTTCACTCTGTTTTCTCCTATATTGATACATGTATTTGGAACTCTAAATCCAACACGGTTTGTGCTAGCTTCTTGAAACTTGACACAGTAAAGTAGTTTCACGTTCTATCTCTAGGTTTTGTTTCCTCTTGATGTAGCCCTAAGCAGTGACTGGCGAGAAACACTTTCATGGAAAGGGGTTGCCAAGCTTCCAAAAGTTACGAATCTCCAGAAATCTCAGCAAATATTTTTTCACCCAAACTGGATGATACTTTCAGGTAATGATCAGTACACGAAGGCGACTTGGTTCCCCAAATGTCGTTCTTCTATGTTGAAGCGTTCATTTCCAGTAACAGTTTGAATTTTTAGGTTTCACTCTGTTTTCTCCTATATTGATAGATGTATTTGGAACTCTAAATCCAACACGGTTTGTGCTAGCTTCTTGAAACTTGACACAGTAAAGTAGTTTCATGTTCTATCTCTATGTTTTGTTTCCTCTTGATGTAGCCCTAAGCAGTGACTGGCGAGAAACACTTTCATGGAAAGGGGTTGCCAAGCTTCCAAAAGTTACGAATCTCCAGAAATCTCAGCAAATATTTTTTCACCCAAACTGGATGATACTTTCAGGTAATGATCAGTACACTAAGGCGACTTGGTTCCCCAAATGTCGTTCTTCTATGTTGAAGCATTCATTTCCTGTAACAGTTTGAATTTTTAGGTTTCACTCTGTTTTCTCCTATATTGATACATGTATTTGGAACTCTAAATCCAACACGGTTTGTGCTAGCTTCTTGAAACTTGACACAATAAAGTAGTTTCACGTTCTATCTCTATGTTTTGTTTCCTCTTGATGTAGCCCTAAGCAGTGACTGGCGAGAAACACTTTCATGGAAAGGGGTTGCCAAGCTTCCAAAAATTACGAATCTCCAGAAATCTCAGCCAATATTTTTTCACCCAAACTAAATGATACTTTCAGGTAATGATCAGTACACTAAGGCGACTTGGTTCCCCAAATGTCGTTCTTCTATGTTGAAGCGTTCATTTCCTGTAACAGTTTGAATTTTTAGGTTTCACTCTGTTTTCTCCTATATTGATACATGTATTTGGAACTCTAAATCCAACACGGTTTGTGCTAGCTTCTTGAAACTTGACACAATAAAGTAGTTTCACGTTCTATCTCTATGTTTTGTTCCCTCTTGCTGTAGCCCTAAGCAGTGACTGGCGAGAACCACTTTCATGGAGAGGGGTTGCCAAGCTTCCAAAAATTACGAATCTCCAGAAATCTCAGCAAATATTTTTTCACCCAAACTGGATGATACTTTCAGGTAATGATCAGTACACGAAGGCGACTTGGTTCCCCAAATGTCGTTCTTCTATGTTGAAGCGTTCATTTCCAGTAACACTTTGAATTTTTAGGTTTCACTCTGTTTTCTCCTATATTGATAGATGTATTTGGAACTCTAAATACAACACGGTTTGTGCTAGCTTCATGAAACTTGACAAAGTAAAGTAGTTTCACGTTCTATCTCTATATTCTGTTTCCTCTTGATGTAGCCCTAAGCAGTGACTGGTGAGAAACACTTTCATGGAAAAAGGTTGCCAAGCTTCCAAAAATTACGAATCTCCAGAAATCTCAGCAAATAATTTTACACCCAAACTGGATGATACTTTCAGGTAATGATCAGTACACTAAGGTGACTTGGTTCCCCAAATTTCGTTCTTCTATGTTGAAGCGTTCATTTCCAGTAACAGTTTGAATTTTTAGGTTTCACTCTGTTTTCTCCTATATTTATAGATGTATTTGGAACTCTAAATCCAACACGGTTTGTGCTAGCTTCTTGAAACTTGATACAGTAAAGTAGTTTCACGTTCTATCTCTATGTTTTGTTTCCTCTTGCTGTAGCCCTAAGCAGTGACTGGCGAGAACCACTTTCATGGAGAGGGGTTGCCAAGCATACAAAAATTACGAATCTCCAGAAATCTCAGCAAACATTTTTTCAGCCAAATTGGATGATACTTTCAGGTAATGATCAGTACACTAAGCCCACTTGGTTCCCCAAATTTCGTTCTTCTATGTTGAAGCGTTCGTTTCCAGCAACAGTTTGAATTTTGGCATTTCACACTGTTTTCTCCTATATTGATAGATGTATTTGGAACTCTAAATCCAACACGGTTTGTGCTAGCTTCTTGAAACTTGACACAGTAAAGCAGTTTCACGTTCGATCTCTATATTCTGTTTCCTCTTGATGTAGCCCTAAGCAGTGACTGGCGAGAAACACTTTCATGGAAAGGGGTTGCCAAGCTTCCAAAAGTTACGAATCTCCAGAAATCTCAGCAAATATTTTTTCACCCAAACTGGATGATACTTTCAGGTAATGATCAGTACACTAAGGCGACTTGGTTCCCCAAATGTCGTTCTTCTATGTTGAAGCATTCATTTCCTGTAACAGTTTGAATTTTTAGGTTTCACTCTGTTTTCTCCTATATTGATACATGTATTTGGAACTCTAAATCCAACACGGTTTGTGCTAGCTTCTTGAAACTTGACACAATAAAGTAGTTTCACGTTCTATCTCTATGTTTTGTTTCCTCTTGATGTAGCCCTAAGCAGTGACTGGCGAGAAACACTTTCATGGAAAGGGGTTGCCAAGCTTCCAAAAATTACGAATCTCCAGAAATCTCAGCCAATATTTTTTCACCCAAACTAAATGATACTTTCAGGTAATGATCAGTACACTAAGGCGACTTGGTTCCCCAAATGTCGTTCTTCTATGTTGAAGCGTTCATTTCCTGTAACAGTTTGAATTTTTAGGTTTCACTCTGTTTTCTCCTATATTGATACATGTATTTGGAACTCTAAATCCAACACGGTTTGTGCTAGCTTCTTGAAACTTGACACAATAAAGTAGTTTCACGTTCTATCTCTATGTTTTGTTCCCTCTTGCTGTAGCCCTAAGCAGTGACTGGCGAGAACCACTTTCATGGAGAGGGGTTGCCAAGCTTCCAAAAATTACGAATCTCCAGAAATCTCAGCAAATATTTTTTCACCCAAACTGGATGATACTTTCAGGTAATGATCAGTACACTAAGGTGACTTGGTTCCCCAAATTTCGTTCTTCTATGTTGAAGCGTTCATTTCCAGTAACAGTTTGAATTTTTAGGTTTCACTCTGTTTTCTCCTATATTTATAGATGTATTTGGAACTCTAAATCCAACACGGTTTGTGCTAGCTTCTTGAAACTTGATACAGTAAAGTAGTTTCACGTTCTATCTCTATGTTTTGTTTCCTCTTGCTGTAGCCCTAAGCAGTGACTGGCGAGAACCACTTTCATGGAGAGGGGTTGCCAAGCATACAAAAATTACGAATCTCCAGAAATCTCAGCAAACATTTTTTCAGCCAAATTGGATGATACTTTCAGGTAATGATCAGTACACTAAGCCCACTTGGTTCCCCAAATTTCGTTCTTCTATGTTGAAGCGTTCGTTTCCAGCAACAGTTTGAATTTTGGCATTTCGCACTGTTTTCTCCTATATTGATAGATGTATTTGGAACTCTAAATCCAACACGGTTTGTGCTAGCTTCTTGAAACTTGACACAGTAAAGCAGTTTCACGTTCTATCTCTATATTCTGTTTCCTCTTGATGTAGCCCTAAGCAGTGACTGGTGAGAAACACTTTCATGGAAAAAGGTTGCCAAGCTTCCAAAAGTTACGAATCTCCAGAAATCTCAGCAAATATTTTTTCACCCAAACTGGATGATACTTTCAGGTAATGATCAGTACACTAAGGCGACTTGGTTCCCCAAATTTCGTTCTTCTATGTTGAAGCGTTCATTTCCAGTAACAGTTTGAATTTTTAGGTTTCACTCTGTTTTCTCCTATATTGATAGATGTATTTGGAACTCTAAATCCAACACGGTTTGTGCTAGCTTCTTGAAACTTGACAAAGTAAAGTAGTTTCACGTTCTATCTCTGTTTTGTTTCCTCTTGCTGTAGCCCTAAGCAGTGACTGGCGAGAACCACTTTCATGGAGAGGGGTTGCCAAGATTCCAAAAATTACGAATCTCCAAAAATCTCAGCAAATATTTTTTCACCCAAACTGGATGATACTTTCAGGTAATGATCAGTACACGAAGGCGACTTGGTTCGCCAAATGTCGTTCTTCTATGTTGAAGCGTTCATTTCCAGTAACACTTTGAATTTTTAGGTTTCACTCTGTTTTCTCCTATATTGATACATGTATTTGGAACTCTAAATCCAACACGGTTTGTGCTAGCTTCTTGAAACTTGACACAGTAAAGTAGTTTCACGTTCTATCTCTAGGTTTTGTTTCCTCTTGATGTAGCCCTAAGCAGTGACTGGCGAGAAACACTTTCATGGAAAGGGGTTGCCAAGCTTCCAAAAATTACGAATCTCCAGAAATCTCAGCAAATATTTTTTCACCCAAACTGGATGATACTTTCAGGTAATGATCAGTACACGAAGGCGACTTGGTTCCCCAAATGTCGTTCTTCTATGTTGAAGCGTTCATTTCCAGTAACAGTTTGAATTTTTAGGTTTCACTCTGTTTTCTCCTATATTGATAGATGTATTTGGAACTCTAAATCCAACACGGTTTGTGCTAGCTTCTTGAAACTTGACACAGTAAAGTAGTTTCATGTTCTATCTCTATGTTTTGTTTCCTCTTGATGTAGCCCTAAGCAGTGACTGGCGAGAAACACTTTCATGGAAAGGGGTTGCCAAGCTTCCAAAAGTTACGAATCTCCAGAAATCTCAGCAAATATTTTTTCACCCAAACTGGATGATACTTTCAGGTAATGATCAGTACACTAAGGCGACTTGGTTCCCCAAATGTCGTTCTTCTATGTTGAAGCGTTCATTTCCTGTAACAGTTTGAATTTTTAGGTTTCACTCTGTTTTCTCCTATATTGATACATGTATTTGGAACTCTAAATCCAACACGGTTTGTGCTAGCTTCTTGAAACTTGACACAATAAAGTAGTTTCACGTTCTATCTCTATGTTTTGTTTCCTCTTGATGTAGCCCTAAGCAGTGACTGGCGAGAAACACTTTCATGGAAAGGGGTTGCCAAGCTTCCAAAAATTACGAATCTCCAGAAATCTCAGCCAATATTTTTTCACCCAAACTAAATGATACTTTCAGGTAATGATCAGTACACTAAGGCGACTTGGTTCCCCAAATGTCGTTCTTCTATGTTGAAGCGTTCATTTCCTGTAACAGTTTGAATTTTTAGGTTTCACTCTGTTTTCTCCTGTATTGATACATGTATTTGGAACTCTAAATCCAACACGGTTTGTGCTAGCTTCTTGAAACTTGACACAATAAAGTAGTTTCACGTTCTATCTCTATGTTTTGTTTCCTCTTGATGTAGCCCTAAGCAGTGACTGGCGAGAAACACTTTCATGGAAAGGGGTTGCCAAGCTTCCAAAAATTACGAATCTCCAGAAATCTCAGCCAATATTTTTTCACCCAAACTAAATGATACTTTCAGGTAATGATCAGTACACTAAGGCGACTTGGTTCCCCAAATGTCATTCTTCTATGTTGAAGCGTTCATTTCCTGTAACAGTTTGAATTTTTAGGTTTCACTCTGTTTTCTCCTGTATTGATACATGTATTTGGAACTCTAAATTTAACACGGTTTGTGCTAGCTTCTTGAAACTTGACACAATAAAGTAGTTTCACGTTCTATCTCTATGTTTTGTTCCCTCTTGCTGTAGCCCTAAGCAGTGACTGGCGAGAACCACTTTCATGGAGAGGGGTTGCCAAGCTTCCAAAAATTACGAATCTCCAGAAATCTCAGCAAATATTTTTTCACCCAAACTGGATGATACTTTCAGGTAATGATCAGTACACGAAGGCGACTTAATTCCCCAAATGTCGTTCTTCTATGTTGAAGCGTTCATTTCCAGTAACACTTTGAATTTTTAGGTTTCACTCTGTTTTCTCCTATATTGATAGATGTATTTGGAACTCTAAATACAACACGGTTTGTGCTAGCTTCATGAAACTTGACAAAGTAAAGTAGTTTCACGTTCTATCTCTATATTCTGTTTCCTCTTGATGTAGCCCTAAGCAGTGACTGGTGAGAAACACTTTCATGGAAAAAGGTTGCCAAGCTTCCAAAAATTACGAATCTCCAGAAATCTCAGCAAATAATTTTACACCCAAACTGGATGATACTTTCAGGTAATGATCAGTACACTAAGGTGACTTGGTTCCCCAAATTTCGTTCTTCTATGTTGAAGCGTTCATTTCCAGTAACAGTTTGAATTTCTGGTTTCACTCTGTTTTCTCCTATATTTATAGATGTATTTGGAACTCTAAATCCAACACGGTTTGTGCTAGCTTCTTGAAACTTGATACAGTAAAGTAGTTTCACGTTCTATCTCTATGTTTTGTTTCCTCTTGCTGTAGCCCTAAGCAGTGACTGGCGAGAACCACTTTCATGGAGAGGGGTTGCCAAGCATACAAAAATTACGAATCTCCAGAAATCTCAGCAAACATTTTTTCAGCCAAATTGGATGATACTTTCAGGTAATGATCAGTACACTAAGCCCACTTGGTTCCCCAAATTTCGTTCTTCTATGTTGAAGCGTTCGTTTCCAGCAACAGTTTGAATTTTGGCATTTCACACTGTTTTCTCCTATATTGATAGATGTATTTGGAACTCTAAATCCAACACGGTTTGTGCTAGCTTCTTGAAACTTGACACAGTAAAGCAGTTTCACGTTCTATCTCTATATTCTGTTTCCTCTTGATGTAGCCCTAAGCAGTGACTGGCGAGAAACACTTTCATGGAAAGGGGTTGCCAAGCTTCCAAAAGTTATGAATCTCCAGAAATCTCAGCAAATATTTTTTCACCCAAACTGGATGATACTTTCAGGTAATGATCAGTACACTAAGCCCACTTGGTTCCCCAAGTTTCGTTCTTCTATGTTGAAGCGTTCGTTTCCAGCAACAGTTTGAATTTTGGCATTTCACACTGTTTTCTCCTATATTGATAGATGTATTTGGAACTCTAAATCCAACACGGTTTGTGCTAGCTTCTTGAAACTTGACACAGTAAAGCAGTTTCACGTTCTATCTCTATATTCTGTTTCCTCTTGATGTAGCCCTAAGCAGTGACTGGTGAGAAACACTTTCATGGAAAAAGGTTGCCAAGCTTCCAAAAGTTACGAATCTCCAGAAATCTCAGCAAATATTTTTTCACCCAAACTGGATGATACTTTCAGGTAATGATCAGTACACTAAGGCGACTTGGTTCCCCAAATGTCGTTCTTCTATGTTGAAGCGTTCATTTCCAGTAACAGTTTGAATTTTTAGGTTTCACTCTGTTTTCTCCTATATTGATAGATGTATTTGGAACTCTAAATCCAACACGGTTTGTGCTAGCTTCTTGAAACTTGACAAAGTAAAGTAGTTTCACGTTCTATCTCTGTTTTGTTTCCTCTTGCTGTAGCCCTAAGCAGTGACTGGCGAGAACCACTTTCATGGAGAGGGGTTGCCAAGCTTCCAAAAATTACGAATCTCCAAAAATCTCAGCAAATATTTTTTCACCCAAACTGGATGATACTTTCAGGTAATGATCAGTACACTAAGGCGACTTGGTTCCCCAAATGTCGTTCTTCTATGTTGAAGCGTTCATTTCCTGTAATAGTTTGAATTTTTAGGTTTCACTCTGTTTTCTCCTATATTGATAGATGTATTTGGAACTCTAAATCCAACACGGTTTGTGCTAGCTTCTTGAAACTTGACACAATAAAGTAGTTTCACGTTCTATCTCTACGTTTTGTTTCCTCTTGATGTAGCCCTAAGCAGAGACTGGCGAGAAACACTCTCATGGAAAGGGGTTGCCAAGCTTCCAAAAATTACGAATCTCCAGAAATCTCAGCAAATATTTTTTCACCCAAACTGGATGATACTTTCAGGTAATGATCAGTACACGAAGGCGACTTGGTTCCCCAAATGTCGTTCTTCTATGTTGAAGCGTTCATTTCCAGTAACAGTTTGAATTTTTAGGTTTCACTCTGTTTTCTCCTATATTGATAGATGTATTTGGAACTCTAAATCCAACACGGTTTGTGCTAGCTTCTTGAAACTTGACACAGTAAAGTAGTTTCATGTTCTATCTCTATGTTTTGTTTCCTCTTGATGTAGCCCTAAGCAGTGACTGGCGAGAAACACTTTCATGGAAAGGGGTTGCCAAGCTTCCAAAAGTTACGAATCTCCAGAAATCTCAGCAAATATTTTTTCACCCAAACTGGATGATACTTTCAGGTAATGATCAGTACACTAAGGCGACTTGGTTCCCCAAATGTCGTTCTTCTATATTGAAGCATTCATTTCCTGTAACAGTTTGAATTTTTAGGTTTCACTCTGTTTTCTCCTATATTGATACATGTATTTGGAACTCTAAATCCAACACGGTTTGTGCTAGCTTCTTGAAACTTGACACAATAAAGTAGTTTCACGTTCTATCTCTATGTTTTGTTTCCTCTTGATGTAGCCCTAAGCAGTGACTGGCGAGAAACACTTTCATGGAAAGGGGTTGCCAAGCTTCCAAAAATTACGAATCTCCAGAAATCTCAGCCAATATTTTTTCACCCAAACTAAATGATACTTTCAGGTAATGATCAGTACACTAAGGCGACTTGGTTCCCCAAATGTCGTTCTTCTATGTTGAAGCGTTCATTTCCTGTAACAGTTTGAATTTTTAGGTTTCACTCTGTTTTCTCCTATATTGATACATGTATTTGGAACTCTAAATCCAACACGGTTTGTGCTAGCTTCTTGAAACTTGACACAATAAAGTAGTTTCACGTTCTATCTCTATGTTTTGTTCCCTCTTGCTGTAGCCCTAAGCAGTGACTGGCGAGAACCACTTTCATGGAGAGGGGTTGCCAAGCTTCCAAAAATTACGAATCTCCAGAAATCTCAGCAAATATTTTTTCACCCAAACTGGATGATACTTTCAGGTAATGATCAGTACACGAAGGCGACTTGGTTCCCCAAATGTCGTTCTTCTATGTTGAAGCGTTCATTTCCAGTAACACTTTGAATTTTTAGGTTTCACTCTGTTTTCTCCTATATTGATAGATGTATTTGGAACTCTAAATACAACACGGTTTGTGCTAGCTTCATGAAACTTGACAAAGTAAAGTAGTTTCACGTTCTATCTCTATATTCTTTTTCCTCTTGATGTAGCCCTAAGCAGTGACTGGTGAGAAACACTTTCATGGAAAAAGGTTGCCAAGCTTCCAAAAATTACGAATCTCTAGAAATCTCAGCAAATAATTTTACACCCAAACTGGATGATACTTTCAGGTAATGATCAGTACACTAAGGTGACTTGGTTCCCCAAATTTCATTCTTCTATGTTGAAGCGTTCATTTCCAGTAACAGTTTGAATTTTTAGGTTTCACTCTGTTTTCTCCTATATTTATAGATGTATTTGGAACTCTAAATCCAACACGGTTTGTGCTAGCTTCTTGAAACTTGATACAGTAAAGTAGTTTCACGTTCTATCTCTATGTTTTGTTTCCTCTTGCTGTAGCCCTAAGCAGTGACTGGCGAGAACCACTTTCATGGAGAGGGGTTGCCAAGCATACAAAAATTACGAATCTCCAGAAATCTCAGCAAACATTTTTTCAGCCAAATTGGATGATACTTTCAGGTAATGATCAGTACACTAAGCCCACTTGGTTCCCCAAATTTCGTTCTTCTATGTTGAAGCGTTCGTTTCCAGCAACAGTTTGAATTTTGGCATTTCACACTGTTTTCTCCTATATTGATAGATGTATTTGGAACTCTAAATCCAACACGGTTTGTGCTAGCTTCTTGAAACTTGACACAGTAAAGCAGTTTCACGTTCTATCTCTATATTCTGTTTCCTCTTGATGTAGCCCTAAGCAGTGACTGGTGAGAAACACTTTCATGGAAAAAGGTTGCCAAGCTTCCAAAAGTTACGAATCTCCAGAAATCTCAGCAAATATTTTTTCACCCAAACTGGATGATACTTTCAGGTAATGATCAGTACACGAAGGCGACTTGGTTCCCCAAATGTCGTTCTTCTATGTTGAAGCGTTCATTTCCAGTAACAGTTTGAATTTTTAGGTTTCACTCTGTTTTCTCCTATATTGATAGATGTATTTGGAACTCTAAATCCAACACGGTTTGTGCTAGCTTCTTGAAACTTGACACAGTAAAGTAGTTTCATATTCTATCTCTATGTTTTGTTTCCTCTTGATGTAGCCCTAAGCAGTGACTGGCGAGAAACACTTTCATGGAAAGGGGTTGCCAAGCTTCCAAAAATTACGAATCTCCAGAAATCTCAGCAAATATTTTTTCACCCAAACTGGATGATACTTTCAGGTAATGATCAGTACACGAAGGCGACTTGGTTCCCCAAATGTCGTTCTTCTATGTTGAAGCGTTCATTTCCAGTAACACTTTGAATTTTTAGGTTTCACTCTGTTTTCTCCTATATTGATAGATGTATTTGGAACTCTAAATACAACACGGTTTGTGCTAGCTTCATGAAACTTGACAAAGTAAAGTAGTTTCACGTTCTATCTCTATATTCTGTTTCCTCTTGATGTAGCCCTAAGCAGTGACTGGTGAGAAACACTTTCATGGAAAAAGGTTGCCAATCTTCCAAAAATTACGAATCTCCAGAAATCTCAGCAAATAATTTTAAACCCAAACTGGATGATACTTTCAGGTAATGATCAGTACACTAAGGTGACTTGGTTCCCCAAATTTCGTTCTTCTATGTTGAAGCGTTCATTTCCAGTAACAGTTTGAATTTTTAGGTTTCACTCTGTTTTCTCCTATATTGATACATGTGTTTGGAACTCTAAATCCAACACGGTTTGTGCTAGCTTCTTGAAACTTGACACAATAAAGTAGTTTCACGTTCTATCTCTATGTTTTGTTTCCTCTTGATGTAGCCCTAAGCAGTGACTGGCGAGAAACACTTTCATGGAAAGGGGTTGCCAAGCTTCCAAAATTACGAATCTCCAGAAATCTCAGCCAATATTTTTTCACCCAAACTAAATGATACTTTCAGGTAATGATCAGTACACTAAGGCGACTTGGTTCCCCAAATGTCGTTCTTCTATGTTGAAGCGTTCATTTCCTGTAACAGTTTGAATTTTTAGGTTTCACTCTGTTTTCTCCTATATTTATAGATGTATTTGGAACTCTAAATCCAACACGGTTTGTGCTAGCTTCTTGAAACTTGATACAGTAAAGTAGTTTCACGTTCTATCTCTATGTTTTGTTTCCTCTTGCTGTAGCCCTAAGCAGTGACTGGCGAGAACCACTTTCATGGAGAGGGGTTGCCAAGCATACAAAAATTACGAATCTCCAGAAATCTCAGCAAACATTTTTCAGCCAAATTGGATGATACTTTCAGGTAATGATCAGTACACTAAGCCCACTTGGTTCCCCAAATTTCGTTCTTCTATGTTGAAGCGTTCGTTTCCAGCAACAGTTTGAATTTTGGCATTTCACACTGTTTTCTCCTATATTGATAGATGTATTTGGAACTCTAAATCCAACACGGTTTGTGCTAGCTCCTTGAAACTTGACACAGTAAAGCAGTTTCACGTTCTATCTCTATATTCTGTTTCCTCTTGATGTAGCCCTAAGCAGTGACTGGTGAGAAACACTTTCATGGAAAAAGGTTGCCAAGCTTCCAAAAGTTACGAATCTCCAGAAATCTCAGCAAATATTTTTTCACCCAAACTGGATGATACTTTCAGGTAATGATCAGTACACTAAGGCGACTTGGTTCCCCAAATTTCGTTCTTCTATGTTGAAGCGTTCATTTCCAGTAACAGTTTGAATTTTTAGGTTTCACTCTGTTTTCTCCTATATTGATAGATGTATTTGGAACTCTAAATCCAACACGGTTTGTGCTAGCTTCTTGAAACTTGACAAAGTAAAGTAGTTTCACGTTCTATCTCTGTTTTGTTTCCTCTTGCTGTAGCCCTAAGCAGTGACTGGCGAGAACCACTTTCATGGAGAGGGGTTGCCAAGATTCCAAAAATTACGAATCTCCAGAAATCTCAGCAAATATTTTTTCACCCAAACTGGATGATACTTTCAGGTAATGATCAGTACACGAAGGCGACTTGGTTCCCCAAATGTCGTTCTTCTATGTTGAAGTGTTCATTTCCAGTAACAGTTTGAATTTTTAGGTTTCACTCTGTTTTCTCCTATATTGATAGATGTATTTGGAACTCTAAATCCAACACGGTTTGTGCTAGCTTCTTGAAACTTGACACAGTAAAGTAGTTTCATGTTCTATCTCTATGTTTTGTTTCCTCTTGATGTAGCCCTAAGCAGTGACTGGCGAGAAACACTTTCATGGAAAGGGGTTGCCAAGCTTCCAAAAGTTACGAATCTCCAGAAATCTCAGCAAATATTTTTTCACCCAAACTGGATGATACTTTCAGGTAATGATCAGTACACTAAGGCGACTTGGTTCCCCAAATGTCGTTCTTCTATGTTGAAGCATTCATTTTCTGTAACAGTTTGAATTTTTAGGTTTCACTCTGTTTTCTCCTATATTGATACATGTATTTGGAACTCTAAATCCAACACGGTTTGTGCTAGCTTCTTGAAACTTGACACAATAAAGTAGTTTCACGTTCTATCTCTATGTTTTGTTTCCTCTTGATGTAGCCCTAAGCAGTGACTGGCGAGAAACACTTTCATGGAAAGGGGTTGCCAAGCTTCCAAAAATTACGAATCTCCAGAAATCTCAGCCAATATTTTTTCACCCAAACTAAATGATACTTTCAGGTAATGATCAGTACACTAAGGCGACTTGGTTCCCCAAATGTCGTTCTTCTATGTTGAAGCGTTCATTTCCTGTAACAGTTTGAATTTTTAGGTTTCACTCTGTTTTCTCCTATATTGATACATGTATTTGGAACTCTAAATCCAACACGGTTTGTGCTAGCTTCTTGAAACTTGACACAATAAAGTAGTTTCACGTTCTATCTCTATGTTTTGTTCCCTCTTGCTGTAGCCCTAAGCAGTGACTGGCGAGAACCACTTTCATGGAGAGGGGTTGCCAAGCTTCCAAAAATTACGAATCTCCAGAAATCTCAGCAAATATTTTTTCACCCAAACTGGATGATACTTTCAGGTAATGATCAGTACACGAAGGCGACTTGGTTCCCCAAATGTCGTTCTTCTATGTTGAAGCGTTCATTTCCAGTAACACTTTGAATTTTTAGGTTTCACTCTGTTTTCTCCTATATTGATAGATGTATTTGGAACTCTAAATACAACACGGTTTGTGCTAGCTTCATGAAACTTGACAAAGTAAAGTAGTTTCACGTTCTATCTCTATATTCTGTTTCCTCTTGATGTAGCCCTAAGCAGTGACTGGTGAGAAACACTTTCATGGAAAAAGGTTGCCAAGCTTCCAAAAATTACGAATCTCCAGAAATCTCAGCAAATAATTTTACACCCAAACTGGATGATACTTTCACGTAATGATCAGTACACTAAGGTGACTTGGTTCCCCAAATTTCGTTCTTCTATGTTGAAGCGTTCATTTCCAGTAACAGTTTGAATTTTTAGGTTTCACTCTGTTTTCTCCTATATTTATAGATGTATTTGGAACTCTAAATCCAACACGGTTTGTGCTAGCTTCTTGAAACTTGATACAGTAAAGTAGTTTCACGTTCTATCTCTATGTTTTGTTTCCTCTTGCTGTAGCCCTAAGCAGTGACTGGCGAGAACCACTTTCATGGAGAGGGGTTGCCAAGCATACAAAAATTACGAATCTCCAGAAATCTCAGCAAACATTTTTTCAGCCAAATTGGATGATACTTTCAGGTAATGATCAGTACACTAAGCCCACTTGGTTCCCCAAATTTCGTTCTTCTATGTTGAAGCGTTCGTTTCCAGCAACAGTTTGAATTTTGGCATTTCACACTGTTTTCTCCTATATTGATAGATGTATTTGGAACTCTAAATCCAACACGGTTTGTGCTAGCTCCTTGAAACTTGACACAGTAAAGCAGTTTCACGTTCTATCTCTATATTCTGTTTCCTCTTGATGTAGCCCTAAGCAGTGACTGGTGAGAAACACTTTCATGGAAAAAGGTTGCCAAGCTTCCAAAAGTTACGAATCTCCAGAAATCTCAGCAAATATTTTTTCACCCAAACTGGATGATACTTTCAGGTAATGATCAGTACACTAAGGCGACTTGGTTCCCCAAATTTCGTTCTTCTATGTTGAAGCGTTCATTTCCAGTAACAGTTTGAATTTTTAGGTTTCACTCTGTTTTCTCCTATATTGATAGATGTATTTGGAACTCTAAATCCAACACGGTTTGTGCTAGCTTCTTGAAACTTGACAAAGTAAAGTAGTTTCACGTTCTATCTCTGTTTTGTTTCCTCTTGCTGTAGCCCTAAGCAGTGACTGGCGAGAACCACTTTCATGGAGAGGGGTTGCCAAGATTCCAAAAATTACGAATCTCCAGAAATCTCAGCAAATATTTTTTCACCCAAACTGGATGATACTTTCAGGTAATGATCAGTACATGAAGGCGACTTGGTTCCCCAAATGTCGTTCTTCTATGTTGAAGCGTTCATTTCCAGTAACAGTTTGAATTTTTAGGTTTCACTCTGTTTTCTCCTATATTGATAGATGTATTTGGAACTCTAAATCCAACACGGTTTGTGCTAGCTTCTTGAAACTTGACACAGTAAAGTAGTTTCATGTTCTATCTCTATGTTTTTTTTCCTCTTGATGTAGCCCTAAGCAGTGACTGGCGAGAAACACTTTCATGGAAAGGGGTTGCCAAGCTTCCAAAAGTTACGAATCTCCAGAAATCTCAGCAAATATTTTTTCACCCAAACTGGATGATACTTTCAGGTAATGATCAGTACACTAAGGCGACTTGGTTCCCCAAATGTCGTTCTTCTATGTTGAAGCATTCATTTTCTGTAACAGTTTGAATTTTTAGGTTTCACTCTGTTTTCTCCTATATTGATACATGTATTTGGAACTCTAAATCCAACACGGTTTGTGCTAGCTTCTTGAAACTTGACACAATAAAGTAGTTTCACGTTCTATCTCTATGTTTTGTTTCTTCTTGATGTAGCCCTAAGCAGTGACTGGCGAGAAACACTTTCATGGAAAGGGGTTGCCAAGCTTCCAAAAATTACGAATCTCCAGAAATCTCAGCCAATATTTTTTCACCCAAACTAAATGATACTTTCAGGTAATGATCAGTACACTAAGGCGACTTGGTTTCCCAAATGTCGTTCTTCTATGTTGAAGCGTTCATTTCCTGTAACAGTTTGAATTTTTAGGTTTCACTCTGTTTTCTCCTATATTGATACATGTATTTGGAACTCTAAATCCAACACGGTTTGTGCTAGCTTCTTGAAACTTGACACAATAAAGTAGTTTCACGTTCTATCTCTATGTTTTGTTCCCTCTTGCTGTAGCCCTAAGCAGTGACTGGCGAGAACCACTTTCATGGAGAGGGGTTGCCAAGCTTCCAAAAATTACGAATCTCCAGAAATCTCAGCAAATATTTTTTCACCCAAACTGGATGATACTTTCAGGTAATGATCAGTACACGAAGGCGACTTGGTTCCCCAAATGTCGTTCTTCTATGTTGAAGCGTTCATTTCCAGTAACACTTTGAATTTTTAGGTTTCACTCTGTTTTCTCCTATATTGATAGATGTATTTGGAACTCTAAATACAACACGGTTTGTGCTAGCTTCATGAAACTTGACAAAGTAAAGTAGTTTCACGTTCTATCTCTATATTCTGTTTCCTCTTGATGTAGCCCTAAGCAGTGACTGGCGAGAACCACTTTCATGGAGAGGGGTTGCCAAGCATACAAAAATTACGAATCTCCAGAAATCTCAGCAAACATTTTTTCAGCCAAATTGGATGATACTTTCAGGTAATGATCAGTACACTAAGCCCACTTGGTTCCCCAAATTTCGTTCTTCTATGTTGAAGCGTTCGTTTCCAGCAACAGTTTGAATTTTGGCATTTCACACTGTTTTCTCCTATATTGATAGATGTATTTGGAACTCTAAATCCAACACGGTTTGTGCTAGCTTCTTGAAACTTGACACAGTAAAGCAGTTTCACGTTCTATCTCTATATTCTGTTTCCTCTTGATGTAGCCCTATGCAGTGACTGGTGAGAAACACTTTCATGGAAAAAGGTTGCCAAGCTTCCAAAAGTTACGAATCTCCAGAAATCTCAGCAAATATTTTTTCACCCAAACTGGATGATACTTTCAGGTAATGATCAGTACACTAAGGCGACTTGGTTCCCCAAATTTCGTTCTTCTATGTTGAAGCGTTCATTTCCAGTAACAGTTTGAATTTTTAGGTTTCACTCTGTTTTCTCCTATATTGATAGATGTATTTGGAACTCTAAATCCAACACGGTTTGTGCTAGCTTCTTGAAACTTGACAAAGTAAAGTAGTTTCACGTTCTATCTCTGTTTTGTTTCCTCTTGCTGTAGCCCTAAGCAGTGACTGGCGAGAACCACTTTCATGGAGAGGGGTTGCCAAGATTCCAAAAATTACGAATCTCCAGAAATCTCAGCAAATATTTTTTCACCCAAACTGGATGATACTTTCAGGTAATGATCAGTACACGAAGGCGACTTGGTTCCCCAAATGTCGTTCTTCTATGTTGAAGCGTTCATTTCCAGTAACAGTTTGAATTTTTAGGTTTCACTCTGTTTTCTCCTATATTGATAGATGTATTTGGAACTCTAAATCCAACATGGTTTGTGCTAGCTTCTTGAAACTTGACACAGTAAAGTAGTTTCATGTTCTATCTCTATGTTTTGTTTCCTCTTGCTGTAGCCCTAAGCAGTGACTGGCGAGAACCACTTTCATGGAGAGGGGTTGCCAAGCATACAAAAATTACGAATCTCCAGAAATCTCAGCAAACATTTTTTCAGCCAAATTGGATGATACTTTCAGGTAATGATCAGTACACTAAGCCCACTTGGTTCCCCAAATTTCGTTCTTCTATGTTGAAGCGTTCGTTTCCAGCAACAGTTTGAATTTTGGCATTTCACACTGTTTTCTCCTATATTGATAGATGTATTTGGAACTCTAAATCCAACACGGTTTGTGCTAGCTCCTTGAAACTTGACACAGTAAAGCAGTTTCACGTTCTATCTCTATATTCTGTTTCCTCTTGATGTAGCCCTAAGCAGTGACTGGTGAGAAACACTTTCATGGAAAAAGGTTGCCAAGCTTCCAAAAGTTACGAATCTCCAGAAATCTCAGCAAATATTTTTTCACCCAAACTGGATGATACTTTCAGGTAATGATCAGTACACTAAGGCGACTTGGTTCCCCAAATTTCGTTCTTCTATGTTGAAGCGTTCATTTCCAGTAACAGTTTGAATTTTTAGGTTTCACTCTGTTTTCTCCTATATTGATAGATGTATTTGGAACTCTAAATCCAACACGGTTTGTGCTAGCTTCTTGAAACTTGACAAAGTAAAGTAGTTTCACGTTCTATCTCTGTTTTGTTTCCTCTTGCTGTAGCCCTAAGCAGTGACTGGCGAGAACCACTTTCATGGAGAGGGGTTGCCAAGATTCCAAAAATTACGAATCTCCAGAAATCTCAGCAAATATTTTTTCACCCAAACTGGATGATACTTTCAGGTAATGATCAGTACACGAAGGCGACTTGGTTCCCCAAATGTCGTTCTTCTATGTTGAAGCGTTCATTTCCAGTAACAGTTTGAATTTTTAGGTTTCACTCTGTTTTCTCCTATATTGATAGATGTATTTGGAACTCTAAATCCAACACGGTTTGTGCTAGCTTCTTGAAACTTGACACAGTAAAGTAGTTTCATGTTCTATCTCTATGTTTTGTTTCCTCTTGATGTAGCCCTAAGCAGTGACTGGCGAGAACCACTTTCATGGAGAGGGGTTGCCAAGCTTCCAAAAATTACGAATCTCCAGAAATCTCAGCAAATATTTTTTCACCCAAACTGGATGATACTTTCAGGTAATGATCAGTACACGAAGGCGACTTGGTTCCCCAAATGTCGTTCTTCTATGTTGAAGCGTTCATTTCCAGTAACACTTTGAATTTTTAGGTTTCACTCTGTTTTCTCCTATATTGATAGATGTATTTGGAACTCTAAATACAACACGGTTTGTGCTAGCTTCATGAAACTTGACAAAGTAAAGTAGTTTCACGTTCTATCTCTATATTCTGTTTCCTCTTGATGTAGCCCTAAGCAGTGACTGGTGAGAAACACTTTCATGGAAAAAGGTTGCCAAGCTTCCAAAAATTACGAATCTCCAGAAATCTCAGCAAATAATTTTACACCCAAACTGGATGATACTTTCACGTAATGATCAGTACACTAAGGTGACTTGGTTCCCCAAATTTCGTTCTTCTATGTTGAAGCGTTCATTTCCAGTAACAGTTTGAATTTTTAGGTTTCACTCTGTTTTCTCCTATATTTATAGATGTATTTGGAACTCTAAATCCAACACGGTTTGTGCTAGCTTCTTGAAACTTGATACAGTAAAGTAGTTTCACGTTCTATCTCTATGTTTTGTTTCCTCTTGCTGTAGCCCTAAGCAGTGACTGGCGAGAACCACTTTCATGGAGAGGGGTTGCCAAGCATACAAAAATTACGAATCTCCAGAAATCTCAGCAAACATTTTTTCAGCCAAATTGGATGATACTTTCAGGTAATGATCAGTACACTAAGCCCACTTGGTTCCCCAAATTTCGTTCTTCTATGTTGAAGCGTTCGTTTCCAGCAACAGTTTGAATTTTGGCATTTCACACTGTTTTCTCCTATATTGATAGATGTATTTGGAACTCTAAATCCAACACGGTTTGTGCTAGCTCCTTGAAACTTGACACAGTAAAGCAGTTTCACGTTCTATCTCTATATTCTGTTTCCTCTTGATGTAGCCCTAAGCAGTGACTGGTGAGAAACACTTTCATGGAAAAAGGTTGCCAAGCTTCCAAAAGTTACGAATCTCCAGAAATCTCAGCAAATATTTTTTCACCCAAACTGGATGATACTTTCAGGTAATGATCAGTACACTAAGGCGACTTGGTTCCCCAAATTTCGTTCTTCTATGTTGAAGCGTTCATTTCCAGTAACAGTTTGAATTTTTAGGTTTCACTCTGTTTTCTCCTATATTGATAGATGTATTTGGAACTCTAAATCCAACACGGTTTGTGCTAGCTTCTTGAAACTTGACAAAGTAAAGTAGTTTCACGTTCTATCTCTGTTTTGTTTCCTCTTGCTGTAGCCCTAAGCAGTGACTGGCGAGAACCACTTTCATGGAGAGGGGTTGCCAAGATTCCAAAAATTACGAATCTCCAGAAATCTCAGCAAATATTTTTTCACCCAAACTGGATGATACTTTCAGGTAATGATCAGTACACGAAGGCGACTTGGTTCCCCAAATGTCGTTCTTCTATGTTGAAGCGTTCATTTCCAGTAACAGTTTGAATTTTTAGGTTTCACTCTGTTTTCTCCTATATTGATACATGTATTTGGAACTCTAAATCCAACACGGTTTGTGCTAGCTTCTTGAAACTTGACACAGTAAAGTAGTTTCATGTTCTATCTCTATGTTTTGTTTCCTCTTGATGTAGCCCTAAGCAGTGACTGGCGAGAAACACTTTCATGGAAAGGGGTTGCCAAGCTTCCAAAAGTTACGAATCTCCAGAAATCTCAGCAAATATTTTTTCACCCAAACTGGATGATACTTTCAGGTAATGATCAGTACACTAAGGCGACTTGGTTCCCCAAATGTCGTTCTTCTATGTTGAAGCATTCATTTTCTGTAACAGTTTGAATTTTTAGGTTTCACTCTGTTTTCTCCTATATTGATACATGTATTTGGAACTCTAAATCCAACACGGTTTGTGCTAGCTTCTTGAAACTTGACACAATAAAGTAGTTTCACGTTCTATCTCTATGTTTTGTTTCCTCTTGATGTAGCCCTAAGCAGTGACTGGCGAGAAACACTTTCATGGAAAGGGGTTGCCAAGCTTCCAAAAATTACGAATCTCCAGAAATCTCAGCCAATATTTTTTCACCCAAACTAAATGATACTTTCAGGTAATGATCAGTACACTAAGGCGACTTGGTTCCCCAAATGTCGTTCTTCTATGTTGAAGCGTTCATTTCCTGTAACAGTTTGAATTTTTAGGTTTCACTCTGTTTTCTCCTATATTGATACATGTATTTGGAACTCTAAATCCAACACGGTTTGTGCTAGCTTCTTGAAACTTGACACAATAAAGTAGTTTCACGTTCTATCTCTATGTTTTGTTCCCTCTTGCTGTAGCCCTAAGCAGTGACTGGCGAGAACCACTTTCATGGAGAGGGGTTGCCAAGCTTCCAAAAATTACGAATCTCCAGAAATCTCAGCAAATATTTTTTCACCCAAACTGGATGATACTTTCAGGTAATGATCAGTACACGAAGGCGACTTGGTTCCCCAAATGTCGTTCTTCTATGTTGAAGCGTTCATTTCCAGTAACACTTTGAATTTTTAGGTTTCACTCTGTTTTCTCCTATATTGATAGATGTATTTGGAACTCTAAATACAACACGGTTTGTGCTAGCTTCATGAAACTTGACAAAGTAAAGTAGTTTCACGTTCTATCTCTATATTCTGTTTCCTCTTGATGTAGCCCTAAGCAGTGACTGGTGAGAAACACTTTCATGGAAAAAGGTTGCCAAGCTTCCAAAAATTACGAATCTCCAGAAATCTCAGCAAATAATTTTACACCCAAACTGGATGATACTTTCACGTAATGATCAGTACACTAAGGTGACTTGGTTCCCCAAATTTCGTTCTTCTATGTTGAAGCGTTCATTTCCAGTAACAGTTTGAATTTTTAGGTTTCACTCTGTTTTCTCCTATATTTATAGATGTATTTGGAACTCTAAATCCAACACGGTTTGTGCTAGCTTCTTGAAACTTGATACAGTAAAGTAGTTTCACGTTCTATCTCTATGTTTTGTTTCCTCTTGCTGTAGCCCTAAGCAGTGACTGGCGAGAACCACTTTCATGGAGAGGGGTTGCCAAGCATACAAAAATTACGAATCTCCAGAAATCTCAGCAAACATTTTTTCAGCCAAATTGGATGATACTTTCAGGTAATGATCAGTACACTAAGCCCACTTGGTTCCCCAAATTTCGTTCTTCTATGTTGAAGCGTTCGTTTCCAGCAACAGTTTGAATTTTGGCATTTCACACTGTTTTCTCCTATATTGATAGATGTATTTGGAACTCTAAATCCAACACGGTTTGTGCTAGCTCCTTGAAACTTGACACAGTAAAGCAGTTTCACGTTCTATCTCTATATTCTGTTTCCTCTTGATGTAGCCCTAAGCAGTGACTGGTGAGAAACACTTTCATGGAAAAAGGTTGCCAAGCTTCCAAAAGTTACGAATCTCCAGAAATCTCAGCAAATATTTTTTCACCCAAACTGGATGATACTTTCAGGTAATGATCAGTACACTAAGGCGACTTTGTTCCCCAAATTTCGTTCTTCTATGTTGAAGCGTTCATTTCCAGTAACTGTTTGAATTTTTAGGTTTCACTCTGTTTTCTCCTATATTGATAGATGTATTTGGAACTCTAAATCCAACACGGTTTGTGCTAGCTTCTTGAAACTTGACAAAGTAAAGTAGTTTCACGTTCTATCTCTGTTTTGTTTCCTCTTGCTGTAGCCCTAAGCAGTGACTGGCGAGAACCACTTTCATGGAGAGGGGTTGCCAAGATTCCAAAAATTACGAATCTCCAGAAATCTCAGCAAATATTTTTTCACCCAAACTGGATGATACTTTCAGGTAATGATCAGTACACGAAGGCGACTTGGTTCCCCAAATGTCGTTCTTCTATGTTGAAGCGTTCATTTCCAGTAACAGTTTGAATTTTTAGGTTTCACTCTGTTTTCTCCTATATTGATAGATGTATTTGGAACTCTAAATCCAACACGGTTTGTGCTAGCTTCTTGAAACTTGACAAAGTAAAGTAGTTTCACGTTCTATCTCTGTTTTGTTTCCTCTTGCTGTAGCCCTAAGCAGTGACTGGCGAGAACCACTTTCATGGAGAGGGGTTGCCAAGATTCCAAAAATTACGAATCTCCAGAAATCTCAGCAAATATTTTTTCACCCAAACTGGATGATACTTTCAGGTAATGATCAGTACACGAAGGCGACTTGGTTCCCCAAATGTCGTTCTTCTATGTTGAAGCGTTCATTTCCAGTAACAGTTTGAATTTTTAGGTTTCACTCTGTTTTCTCCTATATTGATAGATGTATTTGGAACTCTAAATCCAACACGGTTTGTGCTAGCTTCTTGAAACTTGACACAGTAAAGTAGTTTCATGTTCTATCTCTATGTTTTGTTTCCTCTTGATGTAGCCCTAAGCAGTGACTGGCGAGAAACACTTTCATGGAAAGGGGTTGCCAAGCTTCCAAAAGTTACGAATCTCCAGAAATCTCAGCAAATAATTTTAAACCCAAACTGGATGATACTTTCAGGTAATGATCAGTACACTAAGGTGACTTGGTTCCCCAAATTTCGTTCTTCTATGTTGAAGCGTTCATTTCCAGTAACAGTTTGAATTTTTAGGTTTCACTCTGTTTTCTCCTATATTTATAGATGTATTTGGAACTCTAAATCCAACACGGTTTGTGCTAGCTTCTTGAAACTTGATACAGTAAAGTAGTTTCACGTTCTATCTCTATGTTTTGTTTCCTCTTGCTGTAGCCCTAAGCAGTGACTGGCGAGAACCACTTTCATGGAGAGGGGTTGCCAAGCATACAAAAATTACGAATCTCCAGAAATCTCAGCAAACATTTTTTCAGCCAAATTGGATGATACTTTCAGGTAATGATCAGTACACTAAGCCCACTTGGTTCCCCAAATTTCGTTCTTCTATGTTGAAGCGTTCGTTTCCAGCAACAGTTTGAATTTTGGCATTTCACACTGTTTTCTCCTATATTGATAGATGTATTTGGAACTCTAAATCCAACACGGTTTGTGCTAGCTCCTTGAAACTTGACACAGTAAAGCAGTTTCACGTTCTATCTCTATATTCTGTTTCCTCTTGATGTAGCCCTAAGCAGTGACTGGTGAGAAACACTTTCATGGAAAAAGGTTGCCAAGCTTCCAAAAGTTACGAATCTCCAGAAATCTCAGCAAATATTTTTTCACCCAAACTGGATGATACTTTCAGGTAATGATCAGTACACTAAGGCGACTTGGTTCCCCAAATTACGTTCTTCTATGTTGAAGCGTTCATTTCCAGTAACAGTTTGAATTTTTAGGTTTCACTCTGTTTTCTCCTATATTGATAGATGTATTTGGAACTCTAAATCCAACACGGTTTGTGCTAGCTTCTTGAAACTTGACAAAGTAAAGTAGTTTCACGTTCTATCTCTGTTTTGTTTCCTCTTGCTGTAGCCCTAAGCAGTGACTGGCGAGAACCACTTTCATGGAGAGGGGTTGCCAAGATTCCAAAAATTACGAATCTCCAGAAATCTCAGCAAATATTTTTTCACCCAAACTGGATGATACTTTCAGGTAATGATCAGTACACGAAGGCGACTTGGTTCCCCAAATGTCGTTCTTCTATGTTGAAGCGTTCATTTCCAGTAACAGTTTGAATTTTTAGGTTTCACTCTGTTTTCTCCTATATTGATACATGTATTTGGAACTCTAAATCCAACACGGTTTGTGCTAGCTTCTTGAAACTTGACACAGTAAAGTAGTTTCATGTTCTATCTCTATGTTTTGTTTCCTCTTGATGTAGCCCTAAGCAGTGACTGGCGAGAAACACTTTCATGGAAAGGGGTTGCCAAGCTTCCAAAAGTTACGAATCTCCAGAAATCTCAGCAAATATTTTTTCACCCAAACTGGATGATACTTTCAGGTAATGATCAGTACACTAAGGCGACTTGGTTCCCCAAATGTCGTTCTTCTATGTTGAAGCATTCATTTTCTGTAACAGTTTGAATTTTTAGGTTTCACTCTGTTTTCTCCTATATTGATACATGTATTTGGAACTCTAAATCCAACACGGTTTGTGCTAGCTTCTTGAAACTTGACACAATAAAGTAGTTTCACGTTCTATCTCTATGTTTTGTTCCCTCTTGCTGTAGCCCTAAGCAGTGACTGGCGAGAACCACTTTCATGGAGAGGGGTTGCCAAGCTTCCAAAAATTACGAATCTCCAGAAATCTCAGCAAATATTTTTTCACCCAAACTGGATGATACTTTCAGGTAATGATCAGTACACGAAGGCGACTTGGTTCCCCAAATGTCGTTCTTCTATGTTGAAGCGTTCATTTCCAGTAACACTTTGAATTTTTAGGTTTCACTCTGTTTTCTCCTATATTGATAGATGTATTTGGAACTCTAAATACAACACGGTTTGTGCTAGCTTCATGAAACTTGACAAAGTAAAGTAGTTTCACGTTCTATCTCTATATTCTGTTTCCTCTTGATGTAGCCCTAAGCAGTGACTGGTGAGAAACACTTTCATGGAAAAAGGTTGCCAAGCTTCCAAAAATTACGAATCTCCAGAAATCTCAGCAAATAATTTTAAACCCAAACTGGATGATACTTTCAGGTAATGATCAGTACACTAAGGTGACTTGGTTCCCCAAATTTCGTTCTTCTATGTTGAAGCGTTCATTTCCAGTAACAGTTTGAATTTTTAGGTTTCACTCTGTTTTCTCCTATATTGATACATGTGTTTGGAACTCTAAATCCAACACGGTTTGTGCTAGCTTCTTGAAACTTGACACAATAAAGTAGTTTCACGTTCTATCTCTACGTTTTGTTTCCTCTTGATGTAGCCCTAAGCAGTGACTGGCGAGAAACACTTTCATGGAAAGGGGTTGCCAAGCTTCCAAAAATTACGAATCTCCAGAAATCTCAGCCAATATTTTTTCACCCAAACTAAATGATACTTTCAGGTAATGATCAGTACACTAAGGCGACTTGGTTCCCCAAATGTCGTTCTTCTATGTTGAAGCGTTCATTTCCTGTAACAGTTTGAATTTTTAGGTTTCACTCTGTTTTCTCCTATATTGATAGATGTATTTGGAACTCTAAATCCAACACGGTTTGTGCTAGCTTCTTGAAACTTGACAAAGTAAAGTAGTTTCACGTTCTATCTCTGTTTTGTTTCCTCTTGCTGTAGCCCTAAGCAGTGACTGGCGAGAACCACTTTCATGGAGAGGGGTTGCCAAGATTCCAAAAATTACGAATCTCCAGAAATCTCAGCAAATATTTTTTCACCCAAACTGGATGATACTTTCAGGTAATGATCAGTACACGAAGGCGACTTGGTTCCCCAAATGTCGTTCTTCTATGTTGAAGCGTTCATTTCCAGTAACAGTTTGAATTTTTAGGTTTCACTCTGTTTTCTCCTATATTGATACATGTATTTGGAACTCTAAATCCAACACGGTTTGTGCTAGCTTCTTGAAACTTGACACAGTAAAGTAGTTTCATGTTCTATCTCTATGTTTTGTTTCCTCTTGATGTAGCCCTAAGCAGTGACTGGCGAGAAACACTTTCATGGAAAGGGGTTGCCAAGCTTCCAAAAGTTACGAATCTCCAGAAATCTCAGCAAATATTTTTTCACCCAAACTGGATGATACTTTCAGGTAATGATCAGTACACTAAGGCGACTTGGTTCCCCAAATGTCGTTCTTCTATGTTGAAGCATTCATTTTCTGTAACAGTTTGAATTTTTAGGTTTCACTCTGTTTTCTCCTATATTGATACATGTATTTGGAACTCTAAATCCAACACGGTTTGTGCTAGCTTCTTGAAACTTGACACAATAAAGTAGTTTCACGTTCTATCTCTATGTTTTGTTTCCTCTTGATGTAGCCCTAAGCAGTGACTGGCGAGAAACACTTTCATGGAAAGGGGTTGCCAAGCTTCCAAAAATTACGAATCTCCAGAAATCTCAGCCAATATTTTTTCACCCAAACTAAATGATACTTTCAGGTAATGATCAGTACACTAAGGCGACTTGGTTCCCCAAATGTCGTTCTTCTATGTTGAAGCGTTCATTTCCTGTAACAGTTTGAATTTTTAGGTTTCACTCTGTTTTCTCCTATATTGATACATGTATTTGGAACTCTAAATCCAACACGGTTTGTGCTAGCTTCTTGAAACTTGACACAATAAAGTAGTTTCACGTTCTATCTCTATGTTTTGTTCCCTCTTGCTGTAGCCCTAAGCAGTGACTGGCGAGAACCACTTTCATGGAGAGGGGTTGCCAAGCTTCCAAAAATTACGAATCTCCAGAAATCTCAGCAAATATTTTTTCACCCAAACTGGATGATACTTTCAGGTAATGATCAGTACACGAAGGCGACTTGGTTCCCCAAATGTCGTTCTTCTATGTTGAAGCGTTCATTTCCAGTAACACTTTGAATTTTTAGGTTTCACTCTGTTTTCTCCTATATTGATAGATGTATTTGGAACTCTAAATACAACACGGTTTGTGCTAGCTTCATGAAACTTGACAAAGTAAAGTAGTTTCACGTTCTATCTCTATATTCTGTTTCCTCTTGATGTAGCCCTAAGCAGTGACTGGTGAGAAACACTTTCATGGAAAAAGGTTGCCAAGCTTCCAAAAATTACGAATCTCCAGAAATCTCAGCAAATAATTTTACACCCAAACTGGATGATACTTTCACGTAATGATCAGTACACTAAGGTGACTTGGTTCCCCAAATTTCGTTCTTCTATGTTGAAGCGTTCATTTCCAGTAACAGTTTGAATTTTTAGGTTTCACTCTGTTTTCTCCTATATTTATAGATGTATTTGGAACTCTAAATCCAACACGGTTTGTGCTAGCTTCTTGAAACTTGATACAGTAAAGTAGTTTCACGTTCTATCTCTATGTTTTGTTTCCTCTTGCTGTAGCCCTAAGCAGTGACTGGCGAGAACCACTTTCATGGAGAGGGGTTGCCAAGCATACAAAAATTACGAATCTCCAGAAATCTCAGCAAACATTTTTTCAGCCAAATTGGATGATACTTTCAGGTAATGATCAGTACACTAAGCCCACTTGGTTCCCCAAATTTCGTTCTTCTATGTTGAAGCGTTCGTTTCCAGCAACAGTTTGAATTTTGGCATTTCACACTGTTTTCTCCTATATTGATAGATGTATTTGGAACTCTAAATCCAACACGGTTTGTGCTAGCTCCTTGAAACTTGACACAGTAAAGCAGTTTCACGTTCTATCTCTATATTCTGTTTCCTCTTGATGTAGCCCTAAGCAGTGACTGGTGAGAAACACTTTCATGGAAAAAGGTTGCCAAGCTTCCAAAAGTTACGAATCTCCAGAAATCTCAGCAAATATTTTTTCACCCAAACTGGATGATACTTTCAGGTAATGATCAGTACACTAAGGCGACTTTGTTCCCCAAATTTCGTTCTTCTATGTTGAAGCGTTCATTTCCAGTAACTGTTTGAATTTTTAGGTTTCACTCTGTTTTCTCCTATATTGATAGATGTATTTGGAACTCTAAATCCAACACGGTTTGTGCTAGCTTCTTGAAACTTGACAAAGTAAAGTAGTTTCACGTTCTATCTCTGTTTTGTTTCCTCTTGCTGTAGCCCTAAGCAGTGACTGGCGAGAACCACTTTCATGGAGAGGGGTTGCCAAGATTCCAAAAATTACGAATCTCCAGAAATCTCAGCAAATATTTTTTCACCCAAACTGGATGATACTTTCAGGTAATGATCAGTACACGAAGGCGACTTGGTTCCCCAAATGTCGTTCTTCTATGTTGAAGCGTTCATTTCCAGTAACAGTTTGAATTTTTAGGTTTCACTCTGTTTTCTCCTATATTGATAGATGTATTTGGAACTCTAAATCCAACACGGTTTGTGCTAGCTTCTTGAAACTTGACAAAGTAAAGTAGTTTCACGTTCTATCTCTGTTTTGTTTCCTCTTGCTGTAGCCCTAAGCAGTGACTGGCGAGAACCACTTTCATGGAGAGGGGTTGCCAAGATTCCAAAAATTACGAATCTCCAGAAATCTCAGCAAATATTTTTTCACCCAAACTGGATGATACTTTCAGGTAATGATCAGTACACGAAGGCGACTTGGTTCCCCAAATGTCGTTCTTCTATGTTGAAGCGTTCATTTCCAGTAACAGTTTGAATTTTTAGGTTTCACTCTGTTTTCTCCTATATTGATAGATGTATTTGGAACTCTAAATCCAACACGGTTTGTGCTAGCTTCTTGAAACTTGACACAGTAAAGTAGTTTCATGTTCTATCTCTATGTTTTGTTTCCTCTTGATGTAGCCCTAAGCAGTGACTGGCGAGAAACACTTTCATGGAAAGGGGTTGCCAAGCTTCCAAAAGTTACGAATCTCCAGAAATCTCAGCAAATAATTTTAAACCCAAACTGGATGATACTTTCAGGTAATGATCAGTACACTAAGGTGACTTGGTTCCCCAAATTTCGTTCTTCTATGTTGAAGCGTTCATTTCCAGTAACAGTTTGAATTTTTAGGTTTCACTCTGTTTTCTCCTATATTTATAGATGTATTTGGAACTCTAAATCCAACACGGTTTGTGCTAGCTTCTTGAAACTTGATACAGTAAAGTAGTTTCACGTTCTATCTCTATGTTTTGTTTCCTCTTGCTGTTGCCCTAAGCAGTGACTGGCGAGAACCACTTTCATGGAGAGGGGTTGCCAAGCATACAAAAATTACGAATCTCCAGAAATCTCAGCAAACATTTTTTCAGCCAAATTGGATGATACTTTCAGGTAATGATCAGTACACTAAGCCCACTTGGTTCCCCAAATTTCGTTCTTCTATGTTGAAGCGTTCGTTTCCAGCAACAGTTTGAATTTTGGCATTTCACACTGTTTTCTCCTATATTGATAGATGTATTTGGAACTCTAAATCCAACACGGTTTGTGCTAGCTCCTTGAAACTTGACACAGTAAAGCAGTTTCACGTTCTATCTCTATATTCTGTTTCCTCTTGATGTAGCCCTAAGCAGTGACTGGTGAGAAACACTTTCATGGAAAAAGGTTGCCAAGCTTCCAAAAGTTACGAATCTCCAGAAATCTCAGCAAATATTTTTTCACCCAAACTGGATGATACTTTCAGGTAATGATCAGTACACTAAGGCGACTTGGTTCCCCAAATTACGTTCTTCTATGTTGAAGCGTTCATTTCCAGTAACAGTTTGAATTTTTAGGTTTCACTCTGTTTTCTCCTATATTGATAGATGTATTTGGAACTCTAAATCCAACACGGTTTGTGCTAGCTTCTTGAAACTTGACAAAGTAAAGTAGTTTCACGTTCTATCTCTGTTTTGTTTCCTCTTGCTGTAGCCCTAAGCAGTGACTGGCGAGAACCACTTTCATGGAGAGGGGTTGCCAAGATTCCAAAAATTACGAATCTCCAGAAATCTCAGCAAATATTTTTTCACCCAAACTGGATGATACTTTCAGGTAATGATCAGTACACGAAGGCGACTTGGTTCCCCAAATGTCGTTCTTCTATGTTGAAGCGTTCATTTCCAGTAACAGTTTGAATTTTTAGGTTTCACTCTGTTTTCTCCTATATTGATACATGTATTTGGAACTCTAAATCCAACACGGTTTGTGCTAGCTTCTTGAAACTTGACACAGTAAAGTAGTTTCATGTTCTATCTCTATGTTTTGTTTCCTCTTGATGTAGCCCTAAGCAGTGACTGGCGAGAAACACTTTCATGGAAAGGGGTTGCCAAGCTTCCAAAAGTTACGAATCTCCAGAAATCTCAGCAAATATTTTTTCACCCAAACTGGATGATACTTTCAGGTAATGATCAGTACACTAAGGCGACTTGGTTCCCCAAATGTCGTTCTTCTATGTTGAAGCATTCATTTCCTGTAACAGTTTGAATTTTTAGGTTTCACTCTGTTTTCTCCTATATTGATACATGTATTTGGAACTCTAAATCCAACACGGTTTGTGCTAGCTTCTTGAAACTTGACACAATAAAGTAGTTTCACGTTCTATCTCTATGTTTTGTTCCCTCTTGCTGTAGCCCTAAGCAGTGACTGGCGAGAACCACTTTCATGGAGAGGGGTTGCCAAGCTTCCAAAAATTACGAATCTCCAGAAATCTCAGCAAATATTTTTTCACCCAAACTGGATGATACTTTCAGGTAATGATCAGTACACGAAGGCGACTTGGTTCCCCAAATGTCGTTCTTCTATGTTGAAGCGTTCATTTCCAGTAACACTTTGAATTTTTAGGTTTCACTCTGTTTTCTCCTATATTGATAGATGTATTTGGAACTCTAAATACAACACGGTTTGTGCTAGCTTCATGAAACTTGACAAAGTAAAGTAGTTTCACGTTCTATCTCTATATTCTGTTTCCTCTTGATGTAGCCCTAAGCAGTGACTGGTGAGAAACACTTTCATGGAAAAAGGTTGCCAAGCTTCCAAAAATTACGAATCTCCAGAAATCTCAGCAAATAATTTTAAACCCAAACTGGATGATACTTTCAGGTAATGATCAGTACACTAAGGTGACTTGGTTCCCCAAATTTCGTTCTTCTATGTTGAAGCGTTCATTTCCAGTAACAGTTTGAATTTTTAGGTTTCACTCTGTTTTCTCCTATATTGATACATGTGTTTGGAACTCTAAATCCAACACGGTTTGTGCTAGCTTCTTGAAACTTGACACAATAAAGTAGTTTCACGTTCTATCTCTACGTTTTGTTTCCTCTTGATGTAGCCCTAAGCAGTGACTGGCGAGAAACACTTTCATGGAAAGGGGTTGCCAAGCTTCCAAAAATTACGAATCTCCAGAAATCTCAGCCAATATTTTTTCACCCAAACTAAATGATACTTTCAGGTAATGATCAGTACACTAAGGCGACTTGGTTCCCCAAATGTCGTTCTTCTATGTTGAAGCGTTCATTTCCTGTAACAGTTTGAATTTTTAGGTTTCACTCTGTTTTCTCCTATATTTATAGATGTATTTGGAACTCTAAATCCAACACGGTTTGTGCTAGCTTCTTGAAACTTGATACAGTAAAGTAGTTTCACGTTCTATCTCTATGTTTTGTTTCCTCTTGCTGTAGCCCTAAGCAGTGACTGGCGAGAACCACTTTCATGGAGAGGGGTTGCCAAGCATACAAAAATTACGAATCTCCAGAAATCTCAGCAAACATTTTTCAGCCAAATTGGATGATACTTTCAGGTAATGATCAGTACACTAAGCCCACTTGGTTCCCCAAATTTCGTTCTTCTATGTTGAAGCGTTCGTTTCCAGCAACAGTTTGAATTTTGGCATTTCACACTGTTTTCTCCTATATTGATAGATGTATTTGGAACTCTAAATCCAACACGGTTTGTGCTAGCTCCTTGAAACTTGACACAGTAAAGCAGTTTCACGTTCTATCTCTATATTCTGTTTCCTCTTGATGTAGCCCTAAGCAGTGACTGGTGAGAAACACTTTCATGGAAAAAGGTTGCCAAGCTTCCAAAAGTTACGAATCTCCAGAAATCTCAGCAAATATTTTTTCACCCAAACTGGATGATACTTTCAGGTAATGATCAGTACACTAAGGCGACTTGGTTCCCCAAATTTCGTTCTTCTATGTTGAAGCGTTCATTTCCAGTAACAGTTTGAATTTTTAGGTTTCACTCTGTTTTCTCCTATATTGATAGATGTATTTGGAACTCTAAATCCAACACGGTTTGTGCTAGCTTCTTGAAACTTGACAAAGTAAAGTAGTTTCACGTTCTATCTCTGTTTTGTTTCCTCTTGCTGTAGCCCTAAGCAGTGACTGGCGAGAACCACTTTCATGGAGAGGGGTTGCCAAGATTCCAAAAATTACGAATCTCCAGAAATCTCAGCAAATATTTTTTCACCCAAACTGGATGATACTTTCAGGTAATGATCAGTACACGAAGGCGACTTGGTTCCCCAAATGTCGTTCTTCTATGTTGAAGTGTTCATTTCCAGTAACAGTTTGAATTTTTAGGTTTCACTCTGTTTTCTCCTATATTGATAGATGTATTTGGAACTCTAAATCCAACACGGTTTGTGCTAGCTTCTTGAAACTTGACACAGTAAAGTAGTTTCATGTTCTATCTCTATGTTTTGTTTCCTCTTGATGTAGCCCTAAGCAGTGACTGGCGAGAAACACTTTCATGGAAAGGGGTTGCCAAGCTTCCAAAAGTTACGAATCTCCAGAAATCTCAGCAAATATTTTTTCACCCAAACTGGATGATACTTTCAGGTAATGATCAGTACACTAAGGCGACTTGGTTCCCCAAATGTCGTTCTTCTATGTTGAAGCATTCATTTTCTGTAACAGTTTGAATTTTTAGGTTTCACTCTGTTTTCTCCTATATTGATACATGTATTTGGAACTCTAAATCCAACACGGTTTGTGCTAGCTTCTTGAAACTTGACACAATAAAGTAGTTTCACGTTCTATCTCTATGTTTTGTTTCCTCTTGATGTAGCCCTAAGCAGTGACTGGCGAGAAACACTTTCATGGAAAGGGGTTGCCAAGCTTCCAAAAATTACGAATCTCCAGAAATCTCAGCCAATATTTTTTCACCCAAACTAAATGATACTTTCAGGTAATGATCAGTACACTAAGGCGACTTGGTTCCCCAAATGTCGTTCTTCTATGTTGAAGCGTTCATTTCCTGTAACAGTTTGAATTTTTAGGTTTCACTCTGTTTTCTCCTATATTGATACATGTATTTGGAACTCTAAATCCAACACGGTTTGTGCTAGCTTCTTGAAACTTGACACAATAAAGTAGTTTCACGTTCTATCTCTATGTTTTGTTCCCTCTTGCTGTAGCCCTAAGCAGTGACTGGCGAGAACCACTTTCATGGAGAGGGGTTGCCAAGCTTCCAAAAATTACGAATCTCCAGAAATCTCAGCAAATATTTTTTCACCCAAACTGGATGATACTTTCAGGTAATGATCAGTACACGAAGGCGACTTGGTTCCCCAAATGTCGTTCTTCTATGTTGAAGCGTTCATTTCCAGTAACACTTTGAATTTTTAGGTTTCACTCTGTTTTCTCCTATATTGATAGATGTATTTGGAACTCTAAATACAACACGGTTTGTGCTAGCTTCATGAAACTTGACAAAGTAAAGTAGTTTCACGTTCTATCTCTATATTCTGTTTCCTCTTGATGTAGCCCTAAGCAGTGACTGGTGAGAAACACTTTCATGGAAAAAGGTTGCCAAGCTTCCAAAAATTACGAATCTCCAGAAATCTCAGCAAATAATTTTACACCCAAACTGGATGATACTTTCACGTAATGATCAGTACACTAAGGTGACTTGGTTCCCCAAATTTCGTTCTTCTATGTTGAAGCGTTCATTTCCAGTAACAGTTTGAATTTTTAGGTTTCACTCTGTTTTCTCCTATATTTATAGATGTATTTGGAACTCTAAATCCAACACGGTTTGTGCTAGCTTCTTGAAACTTGATACAGTAAAGTAGTTTCACGTTCTATCTCTATGTTTTGTTTCCTCTTGCTGTAGCCCTAAGCAGTGACTGGCGAGAACCACTTTCATGGAGAGGGGTTGCCAAGCATACAAAAATTACGAATCTCCAGAAATCTCAGCAAACATTTTTTCAGCCAAATTGGATGATACTTTCAGGTAATGATCAGTACACTAAGCCCACTTGGTTCCCCAAATTTCGTTCTTCTATGTTGAAGCGTTCGTTTCCAGCAACAGTTTGAATTTTGGCATTTCACACTGTTTTCTCCTATATTGATAGATGTATTTGGAACTCTAAATCCAACACGGTTTGTGCTAGCTCCTTGAAACTTGACACAGTAAAGCAGTTTCACGTTCTATCTCTATATTCTGTTTCCTCTTGATGTAGCCCTAAGCAGTGACTGGTGAGAAACACTTTCATGGAAAAAGGTTGCCAAGCTTCCAAAAGTTACGAATCTCCAGAAATCTCAGCAAATATTTTTTCACCCAAACTGGATGATACTTTCAGGTAATGATCAGTACACTAAGGCGACTTGGTTCCCCAAATTTCGTTCTTCTATGTTGAAGCGTTCATTTCCAGTAACAGTTTGAATTTTTAGGTTTCACTCTGTTTTCTCCTATATTGATAGATGTATTTGGAACTCTAAATCCAACACGGTTTGTGCTAGCTTCTTGAAACTTGACACAGTAAAGTAGTTTCATGTTCTATCTCTATGTTTTGTTTCCTCTTGATGTAGCCCTAAGCAGTGACTGGCGAGAAACACTTTCATGGAAAGGGGTTGCCAAGCTTCCAAAAGTTACGAATCTCCAGAAATCTCAGCAAATATTTTTTCACCCAAACTGGATGATACTTTCAGGTAATGATCAGTACACTAAGGCGACTTGGTTCCCCAAATGTCGTTCTTCTATGTTGAAGCATTCATTTTCTGTAACAGTTTGAATTTTTAGGTTTCACTCTGTTTTCTCCTATATTGATACATGTATTTGGAACTCTAAATCCAACACGGTTTGTGCTAGCTTCTTGAAACTTGACACAATAAAGTAGTTTCACGTTCTATCTCTATGTTTTGTTTCTTCTTGATGTAGCCCTAAGCAGTGACTGGCGAGAAACACTTTCATGGAAAGGGGTTGCCAAGCTTCCAAAAATTACGAATCTCCAGAAATCTCAGCCAATATTTTTTCACCCAAACTAAATGATACTTTCAGGTAATGATCAGTACACTAAGGCGACTTGGTTTCCCAAATGTCATTCTTCTATGTTGAAGCGTTCATTTCCTGTAACAGTTTGAATTTTTAGGTTTCACTCTGTTTTCTCCTATATTGATACATGTATTTGGAACTCTAAATCCAACACGGTTTGTGCTAGCTTCTTGAAACTTGACACAATAAAGTAGTTTCACGTTCTATCTCTATGTTTTGTTCCCTCTTGCTGTAGCCCTAAGCAGTGACTGGCGAGAACCACTTTCATGGAGAGGGGTTGCCAAGCTTCCAAAAATTACGAATCTCCAGAAATCTCAGCAAATATTTTTTCACCCAAACTGGATGATACTTTCAGGTAATGATCAGTACACGAAGGCGACTTGGTTCCCCAAATGTCGTTCTTCTATGTTGAAGCGTTCATTTCCAGTAACACTTTGAATTTTTAGGTTTCACTCTGTTTTCTCCTATATTGATAGATGTATTTGGAACTCTAAATACAACACGGTTTGTGCTAGCTTCATGAAACTTGACAAAGTAAAGTAGTTTCACGTTCTATCTCTATATTCTGTTTCCTCTTGATGTAGCCCTAAGCAGTGACTGGCGAGAACCACTTTCATGGAGAGGGGTTGCCAAGCATACAAAAATTACGAATCTCCAGAAATCTCAGCAAACATTTTTTCAGCCAAATTGGATGATACTTTCAGGTAATGATCAGTACACTAAGCCCACTTGGTTCCCCAAATTTCGTTCTTCTATGTTGAAGCGTTCGTTTCCAGCAACAGTTTGAATTTTGGCATTTCACACTGTTTTCTCCTATATTGATAGATGTATTTGGAACTCTAAATCCAACACGGTTTGTGCTAGCTTCTTGAAACTTGACACAGTAAAGCAGTTTCACGTTCTATCTCTATATTCTGTTTCCTCTTGATGTAGCCCTATGCAGTGACTGGTGAGAAACACTTTCATGGAAAAAGGTTGCCAAGCTTCCAAAAGTTACGAATCTCCAGAAATCTCAGCAAATATTTTTTCACCCAAACTGGATGATACTTTCAGGTAATGATCAGTACACTAAGGCGACTTGGTTCCCCAAATTTCGTTCTTCTATGTTGAAGCGTTCATTTCCAGTAACAGTTTGAATTTTTAGGTTTCACTCTGTTTTCTCCTATATTGATAGATGTATTTGGAACTCTAAATCCAACACGGTTTGTGCTAGCTTCTTGAAACTTGACAAAGTAAAGTAGTTTCACGTTCTATCTCTGTTTTGTTTCCTCTTGCTGTAGCCCTAAGCAGTGACTGGCGAGAACCACTTTCATGGAGAGGGGTTGCCAAGATTCCAAAAATTACGAATCTCCAGAAATCTCAGCAAATATTTTTTCACCCAAACTGGATGATACTTTCAGGTAATGATCAGTACACTAAGCCCACTTGGTTCCCCAAATTTCGTTCTTCTATGTTGAAGCGTTCATTTCCAGTATCAGTTTGAATTTTTAGGTTTCACTCTGTTTTCTCCTATATTGATAGATGTATTTGGAACTCTAAATCCAACACGGTTTGTGCTAGCTTCTTGAAACTTGACACAGTAAAGTAGTTTCATGTTCTATCTCTATGTTTTGTTTCCTCTTGATGTAGCCCTAAGCAGTGACTGGCGAGAACCACTTTCATGGAGAGGGGTTGCCAAGCATACAAAAATTACGAATCTCCAGAAATCTCAGCAAACATTTTTTCACCCAAATTGGATGATACTTTCAGGTAATGATCAGTACACTAAGCCCACTTGGTTCCCCAAATTTCGTTCTTCTATGTTGAAGCGTTCGTTTCCAGCAACAGTTTGAATTTTGGCATTTCACACTGTTTTCTCCTATATTGATAGATGTATTTGGAACTCTAAATCCAACACGGTTTGTGCTAGCTCCTTGAAACTTGACACAGTAAAGCAGTTTCACGTTCTATCTCTATATTCTGTTTCCTCTTGATGTAGCCCTAAGCAGTGACTGGTGAGAAACACTTTCATGGAAAAAGGTTGCCAAGCTTCCAAAAGTTACGAATCTCCAGAAATCTCAGCAAATATTTTTTCACCCAAACTGGATGATACTTTCAGGTAATGATCAGTACACGAAGGCGACTTGGTTCCCCAAATGTCGTTCTTCTATGTTGAAGCGTTCATTTCCAGTAACACTTTGAATTTTTAGGTTTCACTCTGTTTTCTCCTATATTGATAGATGTATTTGGAACTCTAAATACAACACGGTTTGTGCTAGCTTCATGAAACTTGACAAAGTAAAGTAGTTTCACGTTCTATCTCTATATTCTGTTTCCTCTTGATGTAGCCCTAAGCAGTGACTGGTGAGAAACACTTTCATGGAAAAAGGTTGCCAAGCTTCCAAAAATTACGAATCTCCAGAAATCTCAGCAAATAATTTTACACCCAAACTGGATGATACTTTCACGTAATGATCAGTACACTAAGGTGACTTGGTTCCCCAAATTTCGTTCTTCTATGTTGAAGCGTTCATTTCCAGTAACAGTTTGAATTTTTAGGTTTCACTCTGTTTTCTCCTATATTTATAGATGTATTTGGAACTCTAAATCCAACACGGTTTGTGCTAGCTTCTTGAAACTTGATACAGTAAAGTAGTTTCACGTTCTATCTCTATGTTTTGTTTCCTCTTGCTGTAGCCCTAAGCAGTGACTGGCGAGAACCACTTTCATGGAGAGGGGTTGCCAAGCATACAAAAATTACGAATCTCCAGAAATCTCAGCAAACATTTTTTCAGCCAAATTGGATGATACTTTCAGGTAATGATCAGTACACTAAGCCCACTTGGTTCCCCAAATTTCGTTCTTCTATGTTGAAGCGTTCGTTTCCAGCAACAGTTTGAATTTTGGCATTTCACACTGTTTTCTCCTATATTGATAGATGTATTTGGAACTCTAAATCCAACACGGTTTGTGCTAGCTCCTTGAAACTTGACACAGTAAAGCAGTTTCACGTTCTATCTCTATATTCTGTTTCCTCTTGATGTAGCCCTAAGCAGTGACTGGTGAGAAACACTTTCATGGAAAAAGGTTGCCAAGCTTCCAAAAGTTACGAATCTCCAGAAATCTCAGCAAATATTTTTTCACCCAAACTGGATGATACTTTCAGGTAATGATCAGTACACTAAGGCGACTTGGTTCCCCAAATTTCGTTCTTCTATGTTGAAGCGTTCATTTCCAGTAACAGTTTGAATTTTTAGGTTTCACTCTGTTTTCTCCTATATTGATAGATGTATTTGGAACTCTAAATCCAACACGGTTTGTGCTAGCTTCTTGAAACTTGACAAAGTAAAGTAGTTTCACGTTCTATCTCTGCTTTGTTTCCTCTTGCTGTAGCCCTAAGCAGTGACTGGCGAGAACCACTTTCATGGAGAGGGGTTGCCAAGATTCCAAAAATTACGAATCTCCAGAAATCTCAGCAAATATTTTTTCACCCAAACTGGATGATACTTTCAGGTAATGATCAGTACACGAAGGCGACTTGGTTCCCCAAATGTCGTTCTTCTATGTTGAAGCGTTCATTTCCAGTAACAGTTTGAATTTTTAGGTTTCACTCTGTTTTCTCCTATATTGATAGATGTATTTGGAACTCTAAATCCAACACGGTTTGTGCTAGCTTCTTGAAACTTGACAAAGTAAAGTAGTTTCACGTTCTATCTCTGTTTTGTTTCCTCTTGCTGTAGCCCTAAGCAGTGACTGGCGAGAACCACTTTCATGGAGAGGGGTTGCCAAGATTCCAAAAATTACGAATCTCCAGAAATCTCAGCAAATATTTTTTCACCCAAACTGGATGATACTTTCAGGTAATGATCAGTACACGAAGGCGACTTGGTTCCCCAAATGTCGTTCTTCTATGTTGAAGCGTTCATTTCCAGTAACAGTTTGAATTTTTAGGTTTCACTCTGTTTTCTCCTATATTGATAGATGTATTTGGAACTCTAAATCCAACACGGTTTGTGCTAGCTTCTTGAAACTTGACACAGTAAAGTAGTTTCATGTTCTATCTCTATGTTTTGTTTCCTCTTGATGTAGCCCTAAGCAGTGACTGGCGAGAAACACTTTCATGGAAAGGGGTTGCCAAGCTTCCAAAAGTTACGAATCTCCAGAAATCTCAGCAAATATTTTTTCACCCAAACTGGATGATACTTTCAGGTAATGATCAGTACACTAAGGCGACTTGGTTCCCCAAATGTCGTTCTTCTATGTTGAAGCATTCATTTTCTGTAACAGTTTGAATTTTTAGGTTTCACTCTGTTTTCTCCTATATTGATACATGTATTTGGAACTCTAAATCCAACACGGTTTGTGCTAGCTTCTTGAAACTTGACACAATAAAGTAGTTTCACGTTCTATCTCTATGTTTTGTTTCCTCTTGATGTAGCCCTAAGCAGTGACTGGCGAGAAACACTTTCATGGAAAGGGGTTGCCAAGCTTCCAAAAATTACGAATCTCCAGAAATCTCAGCCAATATTTTTTCACCCAAACTAAATGATACTTTCAGGTAATGATCAGTACACTAAGGCGACTTGGTTCCCCAAATGTCGTTCTTCTATGTTGAAGCGTTCATTTCCTGTAACAGTTTGAATTTTTAGGTTTCACTCTGTTTTCTCCTATATTGATACATGTATTTGGAACTCTAAATCCAACACGGTTTGTGCTAGCTTCTTGAAACTTGATACAGTAAAGTAGTTTCACGTTCTATCTCTATGTTTTGTTTCCTCTTGCTGTAGCCCTAAGCAGTGACTGGCGAGAACCACTTTCATGGAGAGGGGTTGCCAAGCATACAAAAATTACGAATCTCCAGAAATCTCAGCAAACATTTTTTCAGCCAAATTGGATGATACTTTCAGGTAATGATCAGTACACTAAGCCCACTTGGTTCCCCAAATTTCGTTCTTCTATGTTGAAGCGTTCGTTTCCAGCAACAGTTTGAATTTTGGCATTTCACACTGTTTTCTCCTATATTGATAGATGTATTTGGAACTCTAAATCCAACACGCTTTGTGCTAGCTTCTTGAAACTTGACACAGTAAAGCAGTTTCACGTTCTATCTCTATATTCTGTTTCCTCTTGATGTAGCCCTAAGCAGTGACTGGCGAGAAACACTCTCATGGAAAGGCGTTGCCAAGCTTCCAAAAATTACGAATCTCCAGAAATCTCAGCAAATATTTTTTCACCCAAACTGGATGATACTTTCAGGTAATGATCAGTACACGAAGGCGACTTGGTTCCCCAAATGTCGTTCTTCTATGTTGAAGCGTTCATTTCCAGTAACAGTTTGAATTTTTAGGTTTCACTCTGTTTTCTCCTATATTGATAGATGTATTTGGAACTCTAAATCCAACACGGTTTGTGCTAGCTTCTTGAAACTTGACACAGTAAAGTAGTTTCATGTTGTATCTCTATGTTTTGTTTCCTCTTGATGTAGCCCTAAGCAGTGACTGGCGAGAAACACTTTCATGGAAAGGGGTTGCCAAGCTTCCAAAAGTTACGAATCTCCAGAAATCTCAGCAAATATTTTTTCACCCAAACTGGATGATACTTTCAGGTAATGATCAGTACACTAAGGCGACTTGGTTCCCCAAATTTCGTTCTTCTATGTTGAAGCGTTCATTTCCAGTAACAGTTTGAATTTTTAGGTTTCACTCTGTTTTCTCCTATATTGATAGATGTATTTGGAACTCTAAATCCAACACGGTTTGTGCTAGCTTCTTGAAACTTGACAAAGTAAAGTAGTTTCACGTTCTATCTCTGTTTTGTTTCCTCTTGCTGTAGCCCTAAGCAGTGACTGGCGAGAACCACTTTCATGGAGAGGGGTTGCCAAGATTCCAAAAATTACGAATCTCCAAAAATCTCAGCAAATATTTTTTCACCCAAACTGGATGATACTTTCAGGTAATGATCAGTACACTAAGGCGACTTGGTTCCCCAAATGTCGTTCTTCTATGTTGAAGCGTTCATTTCCTGTAACAGTTTGAATTTTTAGGTTTCACTCTGTTTTCTCCTATATTGATAGATGTATTTGGAACTCTAAATCCAACACGGTTTGTGCTAGCTTCTTGAAACTTGACACAATAAAGTAGTTTCACGTTCTATCTCTATGTTTTGTTTCCTCTTGATGTAGCCCTAAGCAGTGACTGGCGAGAAACACTCTCATGGAAAGGGGTTGCCAAGCTTCCAAAAATTACGAATCTCCAGAAATCTCAGCAAATATTTTTTCACCCAAACTGGATGATACTTTCAGGTAATGATCAGTACACGAAGGCGACTTGGTTCCCCAAATGTCGTTCTTCTATGTTGAAGCGTTCATTTCCAGTAACAGTTTGAATTTTTAGGTTTCACTCTGTTTTCTCCTATATTGATAGATGTATTTGGAACTCTAAATCCAACACGGTTTGTGCTAGCTTCTTGAAACTTGACACAGTAAAGTAGTTTCATGTTCTATCTCTATGTTTTGTTTCCTCTTGATGTAGCCCTAAGCAGTGACTGGCGAGAACCACTTTCATGGAGAGGGGTTGCCAAGCTTCCAAAAATTACGAATCTCCAGAAATCTCAGCAAATATTTTTTCACCCAAACTGGATGATACTTTCAGGTAATGATCAGTACACGAAGGCGACTTGGTTCCCCAAATGTCGTTCTTCTATGTTGAAGCGTTCATTTCCAGTAACAGTTTGAATTTTTAGGTTTCACTCTGTTTTCTCCTATATTGATAGATGTATTTGGAACTCTAAATCCAACACGGTTTGTGCTAGCTTCTTGAAACTTGACAAAGTAAAGTAGTTTCACGTTCTATCTCTGTTTTGTTTCCTCTTGCTGTAGCCCTAAGCAGTGACTGGCGAGAACCACTTTCATGGAGAGGGGTTGCCAAGATTCCAAAAATTACGAATCTCCAGAAATCTCAGCAAATATTTTTTCACCCAAACTGGATGATACTTTCAGGTAATGATCAGTACACGAAGGCGACTTGGTTCCCCAAATGTCGTTCTTCTATGTTGAAGCGTTCATTTCCAGTAACAGTTTGAATTTTTAGGTTTCACTCTGTTTTCTCCTATATTGATAGATGTATTTGGAACTCTAAATCCAACACGGTTTGTGCTAGCTTCTTGAAACTTGACACAGTAAAGTAGTTTCATGTTCTATCTCTATGTTTTGTTTCCTCTTGATGTAGCCCTAAGCAGTGACTGGCGAGAAACACTTTCATGGAAAGGGGTTGCCAAGCTTCCAAAAGTTACGAATCTCCAGAAATCTCAGCAAATATTTTTTCACCCAAACTGGATGATACTTTCAGGTAATGATCAGTACACTAAGGCGACTTGGTTCCCCAAATGTCGTTCTTCTATGTTGAAGCATTCATTTTCTGTAACAGTTTGAATTTTTAGGTTTCACTCTGTTTTCTCCTATATTGATACATGTATTTGGAACTCTAAATCCAACACGGTTTGTGCTAGCTTCTTGAAACTTGACACAATAAAGTAGTTTCACGTTCTATCTCTATGTTTTGTTTCCTCTTGATGTAGCCCTAAGCAGTGACTGGCGAGAAACACTTTCATGGAAAGGGGTTGCCAAGCTTCCAAAAATTACGAATCTCCAGAAATCTCAGCCAATATTTTTTCACCCAAACTAAATGATACTTTCAGGTAATGATCAGTACACTAAGGCGACTTGGTTCCCCAAATGTCGTTCTTCTATGTTGAAGCGTTCATTTCCTGTAACAGTTTGAATTTTTAGGTTTCACTCTGTTTTCTCCTATATTGATACATGTATTTGGAACTCTAAATCCAACACGGTTTGTGCTAGCTTCTTGAAACTTGATACAGTAAAGTAGTTTCACGTTCTATCTCTATGTTTTGTTTCCTCTTGCTGTAGCCCTAAGCAGTGACTGGCGAGAACCACTTTCATGGAGAGGGGTTGCCAAGCATACAAAAATTACGAATCTCCAGAAATCTCAGCAAACATTTTTTCAGCCAAATTGGATGATACTTTCAGGTAATGATCAGTACACTAAGCCCACTTGGTTCCCCAAATTTCGTTCTTCTATGTTGAAGCGTTCGTTTCCAGCAACAGTTTGAATTTTGGCATTTCACACTGTTTTCTCCTATATTGATAGATGTATTTGGAACTCTAAATCCAACACGCTTTGTGCTAGCTTCTTGAAACTTGACACAGTAAAGCAGTTTCACGTTCTATCTCTATATTCTGTTTCCTCTTGATGTAGCCCTAAGCAGTGACTGGCGAGAAACACTCTCATGGAAAGGGGTTGCCAAGCTTCCAAAAATTACGAATCTCCAGAAATCTCAGCAAATATTTTTTCACCCAAACTGGATGATACTTTCAGGTAATGATCAGTACACGAAGGCGACTTGGTTCCCCAAATGTCGTTCTTCTATGTTGAAGCGTTCATTTCCAGTAACAGTTTGAATTTTTAGGTTTCACTCTGTTTTCTCCTATATTGATAGATGTATTTGGAACTCTAAATCCAACACGGTTTGTGCTAGCTTCTTGAAACTTGACACAGTAAAGTAGTTTCATGTTGTATCTCTATGTTTTGTTTCCTCTTGATGTAGCCCTAAGCAGTGACTGGCGAGAAACACTTTCATGGAAAGGGGTTGCCAAGCTTCCAAAAGTTACGAATCTCCAGAAATCTCAGCAAATATTTTTTCACCCAAACTGGATGATACTTTCAGGTAATGATCAGTACACTAAGGCGACTTGGTTCCCCAAATTTCGTTCTTCTATGTTGAAGCGTTCATTTCCAGTAACAGTTTGAATTTTTAGGTTTCACTCTGTTTTCTCCTATATTGATAGATGTATTTGGAACTCTAAATCCAACACGGTTTGTGCTAGCTTCTTGAAACTTGACAAAGTAAAGTAGTTTCACGTTCTATCTCTGTTTTGTTTCCTCTTGCTGTAGCCCTAAGCAGTGACTGGCGAGAACCACTTTCATGGAGAGGGGTTGCCAAGATTCCAAAAATTACGAATCTCCAGAAATCTCAGCAAATATTTTTTCACCCAAACTGGATGATACTTTCAGGTAATGATCAGTACATGAAGGCGACTTGGTTCCCCAAATGTCGTTCTTCTATGTTGAAGCGTTCATTTCCAGTAACAGTTTGAATTTTTAGGTTTCACTCTGTTTTCTCCTATACTGATAGATGTATTTGGAACTCTAAATCCAACACGGTTTGTGCTAGCTTCTTGAAACTTGACACAGTAAAGTAGTTTCATGTTCTATCTCTATGTTTTGTTTCCTCTTGATGTAGCCCTAAGCAGTGACTGGCGAGAAACACTTTCATGGAAAGGGGTTGCCAAGCTTCCAAAAGTTACGAATCTCCAGAAATCTCAGCAAATATTTTTTCACCCAAACTGGATGATACTTTCAGGTAATGATCAGTACACTAAGGCGACTTGGTTCCCCAAATGTCGTTCTTCTATGTTGAAGCATTCATTTTCTGTAACAGTTTGAATTTTTAGGTTTCACTCTGTTTTCTCCTATATTGATACATGTATTTGGAACTCTAAATCCAACACGGTTTGTGCTAGCTTCTTGAAACTTGACACAATAAAGTAGTTTCACGTTCTATCTCTATGTTTTGTTTCTTCTTGATGTAGCCCTAAGCAGTGACTGGCGAGAAACACTTTCATGGAAAGGGGTTGCCAAGCTTCCAAAAATTACGAATCTCCAGAAATCTCAGCCAATATTTTTTCACCCAAACTAAATGATACTTTCAGGTAATGATCAGTACACTAAGGCGACTTGGTTTCCCAAATGTCGTTCTTCTATGTTGAAGCGTTCATTTCCTGTAACAGTTTGAATTTTTAGGTTTCACTCTGTTTTCTCCTATATTGATACATGTATTTGGAACTCTAAATCCAACACGGTTTGTGCTAGCTTCTTGAAACTTGACACAATAAAGTAGTTTCACGTTCTATCTCTATGTTTTGTTCCCTCTTGCTGTAGCCCTAAGCAGTGACTGGCGAGAACCACTTTCATGGAGAGGGGTTGCCAAGCTTCCAAAAATTACGAATCTCCAGAAATCTCAGCAAATATTTTTTCACCCAAACTGGATGATACTTTCAGGTAATGATCAGTACACGAAGGCGACTTGGTTCCCCAAATGTCGTTCTTCTATGTTGAAGCGTTCATTTCCAGTAACACTTTGAATTTTTAGGTTTCACTCTGTTTTCTCCTATATTGATAGATGTATTTGGAACTCTAAATCCAACACGGTTTGTGCTAGCTTCTTGAAACTTGACACAGTAAAGTAGTTTCATGTTCTATCTCTATGTTTTGTTTCCTCTTGATGTAGCCCTAAGCAGTGACTGGCGAGAAACACTTTCATGGAAAGGGGTTGCCAAGCTTCCAAAAGTTACGAATCTCCAGAAATCTCAGCAAATAATTTTAAACCCAAACTGGATGATACTTTCAGGTAATGATCAGTACACTAAGGTGACTTGGTTCCCCAAATTTCGTTCTTCTATGTTGAAGCGTTCATTTCCAGTAACAGTTTGAATTTTTAGGTTTCACTCTGTTTTCTCCTATATTTATAGATGTATTTGGAACTCTAAATCCAACACGGTTTGTGCTAGCTTCTTGAAACTTGATACAGTAAAGTAGTTTCACGTTCTATCTCTATGTTTTGTTTCCTCTTGCTGTAGCCCTAAGCAGTGACTGGCGAGAACCACTTTCATGGAGAGGGGTTGCCAAGCATACAAAAATTACGAATCTCCAGAAATCTCAGCAAACATTTTTTCAGCCAAATTGGATGATACTTTCAGGTAATGATCAGTACACTAAGCCCACTTGGTTCCCCAAATTTCGTTCTTCTATGTTGAAGCGTTCGTTTCCAGCAACAGTTTGAATTTTGGCATTTCACACTGTTTTCTCCTATATTGATAGATGTATTTGGAACTCTAAATCCAACACGGTTTGTGCTAGCTCCTTGAAACTTGACACAGTAAAGCAGTTTCACGTTCTATCTCTATATTCTGTTTCCTCTTGATGTAGCCCTAAGCAGTGACTGGTGAGAAACACTTTCATGGAAAAAGGTTGCCAAGCTTCCAAAAGTTACGAATCTCCAGAAATCTCAGCAAATATTTTTTCACCCAAACTGGATGATACTTTCAGGTAATGATCAGTACACTAAGGCGACTTGGTTCCCCAAATTTCGTTCTTCTATGTTGAAGCGTTCATTTCCAGTAACAGTTTGAATTTTTAGGTTTCACTCTGTTTTCTCCTATATTGATAGATGTATTTGGAACTCTAAATCCAACACGGTTTGTGCTAGCTTCTTGAAACTTGACAAAGTAAAGTAGTTTCACGTTCTATCTCTGTTTTGTTTCCTCTTGCTGTAGCCCTAAGCAGTGACTGGCGAGAACCACTTTCATGGAGAGGGGTTGCCAAGATTCCAAAAATTACGAATCTCCAGAAATCTCAGCAAATATTTTTTCACCCAAACTGGATGATACTTTCAGGTAATGATCAGTACACTAAGGCGACTTGGTTCCCCAAATGTCGTTCTTCTATGTTGAAGCGTTCATTTCCAGTAACAGTTTGAATTTTTAGGTTTCACTCTGTTTTCTCCTATATTGATAGATGTATTTGGAACTCTAAATCCAACACGGTTTGTGCTAGCTTCTTGAAACTTGACACAGTAAAGTAGTTTCATGTTCTATCTCTATGTTTTGTTTCCTCTTGATGTAGCCCTAAGCAGTGACTGGCGAGAAACACTTTCATGGAAAGGGGTTGCCAAGCTTCCAAAAGTTACGAATCTCCAGAAATCTCAGCAAATATTTTTTCACCCAAACTGGATGATACTTTCAGGTAATGATCAGTACACTAAGGCGACTTGGTTCCCCAAATGTCGTTCTTCTATGTTGAAGCATTCATTTTCTGTAACAGTTTGAATTTTTAGGTTTCACTCTGTTTTCTCCTATATTGATACATGTATTTGGAACTCTAAATCCAACACGGTTTGTGCTAGCTTCTTGAAACTTGACACAATAAAGTAGTTTCACGTTCTATCTCTATGTTTTGTTTCTTCTTGATGTAGCCCTAAGCAGTGACTGGCGAGAAACACTTTCATGGAAAGGGGTTGCCAAGCTTCCAAAAATTACGAATCTCCAGAAATCTCAGCCAATATTTTTTCACCCAAACTAAATGATACTTTCAGGTAATGATCAGTACACTAAGGCGACTTGGTTTCCCAAATGTCGTTCTTCTATGTTGAAGCGTTCATTTCCTGTAACAGTTTGAATTTTTAGGTTTCACTCTGTTTTCTCCTATATTGATACATGTATTTGGAACTCTAAATCCAACACGGTTTGTGCTAGCTTCTTGAAACTTGACACAATAAAGTAGTTTCACGTTCTATCTCTATGTTTTGTTCCCTCTTGCTGTAGCCCTAAGCAGTGACTGGCGAGAACCACTTTCATGGAGAGGGGTTGCCAAGCTTCCAAAAATTACGAATCTCCAGAAATCTCAGCAAATATTTTTTCACCCAAACTGGATGATACTTTCAGGTAATGATCAGTACACGAAGGCGACTTGGTTCCCCAAATGTCGTTCTTCTATGTTGAAGCGTTCATTTCCAGTAACACTTTGAATTTTTAGGTTTCACTCTGTTTTCTCCTATATTGATAGATGTATTTGGAACTCTAAATACAACACGGTTTGTGCTAGCTTCATGAAACTTGACAAAGTAAAGTAGTTTCACGTTCTATCTCTATATTCTGTTTCCTCTTGATGTAGCCCTAAGCAGTGACTGGTGAGAAACACTTTCATGGAAAAAGGTTGCCAAGCTTCCAAAAATTACGAATCTCCAGAAATCTCAGCAAATAATTTTACACCCAAACTGGATGATACTTTCACGTAATGATCAGTACACTAAGGTGACTTGGTTCCCCAAATTTCGTTCTTCTATGTTGAAGCGTTCATTTCCAGTAACAGTTTGAATTTTTAGGTTTCACTCTGTTTTCTCCTATATTTATAGATGTATTTGGAACTCTAAATCCAACACGGTTTGTGCTAGCTTCTTGAAACTTGATACAGTAAAGTAGTTTCACGTTCTATCTCTATGTTTTGTTTCCTCTTGCTGTAGCCCTAAGCAGTGACTGGCGAGAACCACTTTCATGGAGAGGGGTTGCCAAGCATACAAAAATTACGAATCTCCAGAAATCTCAGCAAACATTTTTTCAGCCAAATTGGATGATACTTTCAGGTAATGATCAGTACACTAAGCCCACTTGGTTCCCCAAATTTCGTTCTTCTATGTTGAAGCGTTCGTTTCCAGCAACAGTTTGAATTTTGGCATTTCACACTGTTTTCTCCTATATTGATAGATGTATTTGGAACTCTAAATCCAACACGGTTTGTGCTAGCTCCTTGAAACTTGACACAGTAAAGCAGTTTCACGTTCTATCTCTATATTCTGTTTCCTCTTGATGTAGCCCTAAGCAGTGACTGGTGAGAAACACTTTCATGGAAAAAGGTTGCCAAGCTTCCAAAAGTTACGAATCTCCAGAAATCTCAGCAAATATTTTTTCACCCAAACTGGATGATACTTTCAGGTAATGATCAGTACACTAAGGCGACTTGGTTCCCCAAATTTCGTTCTTCTATGTTGAAGCGTTCATTTCCAGTAACAGTTTGAATTTTTAGGTTTCACTCTGTTTTCTCCTATATTGATAGATGTATTTGGAACTCTAAATCCAACACGGTTTGTGCTAGCTTCTTGAAACTTGACAAAGTAAAGTAGTTTCACGTTCTATCTCTGTTTTGTTTCCTCTTGCTGTAGCCCTAAGCAGTGACTGGCGAGAACCACTTTCATGGAGAGGGGTTGCCAAGATTCCAAAAATTACGAATCTCCAGAAATCTCAGCAAATATTTTTTCACCCAAACTGGATGATACTTTCAGGTAATGATCAGTACACTA